>NW_020209255.1:230581-830581 GCF_003025095.1 Trichoderma harzianum CBS 226.95
AACACTCAACGATTCTGCAACCATCAAAAGGAATCAAGATACATAAGTTATACCGTTAGATAGCCCTGTTTCCTAGCTATCTAATGGTAGTCTTCATGCATCTCAATTCTAACTATTGGTACTGGTTTTTGGAATATAGATAAGAGAGGTTTTTCCTGAGTTTTCCTGTACTAGTAATTCAATTCAATGAACATATTCAACAAGCAAATTTGATCAATTTGATCCTTGTTACCCTTTGTTACTAGACCAGTGATAAGACTAGCTACCCTATAGCTTCAAAGTCTTATAATAATTAAATTAATTATAAAAAAGGTTTAAGTAAAAAAAAATATAAATTAACTAAAGTCTTCTTAGTATTTTATTAAAATTTTTTTTTTTTTTACCTTTAGGGTTATTTTTAAAAACTTAAGTAAATTTATAATTATTATATAATAATTTAATTTTATATTAAAGGAATATTTAATTTTGGTTAATATAAAATAATTTATAAAAACTAAGTTAATATATTTCTTAAGTATTAAATAAGTATATTTATTAAAGCTAAAAGAAAATTATACTTTTTTATTTATTTTATAATTTTATTACCTACTAGGTTTATACTTCTGCCTAAGTTTTAAAGTTAATATAAAATATTAAAGTTATTGATAATAATTAAGTAAAAAAGGGGAGGGCCTTATTTAGTAAAAGTTTTTATAATTAAATTTACTAAAGTCCTTTAGTAAATAATAATAATATATTTATATACTTTTATTTAATATATATATTTATTTTTTAAGCTTAAGGGAAAAAGTTATTTATTAAAGAAGTTTAAAATTTTTTTAATAAATATAAAAACTAAGCGTTTAATATTCCTTTAGCTATTTAAGGGATTATATATTTAATATTTAAAATAATTTTTAATTTACTTTTTATTTAATACTTTATTTTATTAAGTATAGGGTTTTTAAATTAATATAATATTATAGCTATTTTCTTATATTAATAATAAAATAATATTTTAATATAAACTATTTTTCCTAATATTAGCTTAAAATTTTTTAAAGTTAATGTTTTTTTAATAATTATAATAAAGCTTATTATTTATAGGCTTATATTAAAAGGTTTATTAATTCTAAAAGGAATATTAAATATATTTTATTTTTTTTTACTTTTATAATTTTTTTTTTATTATTTAAGCTAGCTATATAAACTATTAACTTAGTAAAAAAAGTTTTTTTATAAAGGTTTTTTATATTTAAGTTAACTTTAATTATAACTTTTTTAACTAAAGCCTAAGGGGGAAAAGGTAATATTAAGCTAGATATTAGAAAATATAGGCCAAGGTTTATTTAAGTTTTTAAGTTAATTATTTTTTTAATATTAAAGGCTAGGGTAAAGGTAAGTTTAAGTTTAAGTAGGTTAATTTTATTATACTTCTACTAACCTAGCTTTTAAATAGCCTAAAGTTAAGCTTTAGTTATTTATACTTTTTTTTATTTTTAATAATTAATTTAGTAAAGTACTTTAAGAAGTTTACTATATAAAGGCTATTATAGTTAATATACTAAGGTAAAGATAAGTAATTAACTATAGTATTATTATATTTAAAAAATAATTTATTATATTTATAATACTTTTTAATTTTAATATAATTCTATAGGTTATAGAATTTAAAGTATTATAAATATTAGGTAACTTAAAGAGGCTAGACTTAGATTTCTACTAAAAGAAAGTTATTAAATAATTTAAAGTTAAGTTTAATATTTTCTTTAAAGAAGATAAAATAATTATATATATTAAAAAACTTCCTAAAGGGGGTTTTATAATAGACTATTAATAGGTTTTTAGCCTTAGCCTTAGTATATACCTTTTTTAAAATTAATATATTAATAAAGTAAGTTTTACTTATATTTATATAAGTTTTTAATATATTATATATAAAGAAGACTTTTTAAGTATATACTTTTTTAATTTTTAAATTATTACTTTTTACTAATATTTAAAGTATAATAATTTTATTTTATATATTTTAATTCCTACCCCTAAGGGTAAAGCTTAATTAAACTTTTTAAAAGTAAATAATATTTTTATTTATAAACTTTAAAATTTTAATTAGTTTTTATCTAGCCCTAATAATTAATAACTTTTTCTATATATAGTTTAGTAAAATTTAAATAAAAATATAATTATTAAGCTTTTTTTAAAATTTATTAATTTTATTACTTAGTTTATTAATAACATAGGCTAGCCCTTTATTATTAAAAACTAGGTTTTTTAAAACTATAAGTTTTTTTTATATTTTTTTATTATAAATATCCTTATATATTATAACTTATATTTACGTAACCCTAAGGCTTTTTTAACTTACTTTTTTAATAATTATAAGTATTTTTAATTTAGTAAAGTTTTTAATAATATTTAATTTATTTCCTTTATTATAAAATATATTAACTAATATTATTTTAGTTAATTAAGTAGCTTTTTTTTTACTACTTAATTTTTTAAGGTTTTTAAGCTTTTCTTTAGAGTTAATATAAAAAGTAATAAAATTTTTAAATATAATATTTAAGTATAACTAAATTTATTTTACTATTACTAAAGAAAGTTAAAATATATATTATATTAAGTAAAGGTTAATAATAATAATAATATTTAATATTATATTTTATTTAGCTTATTATTATATATTAATTTTATTAATTTAATTTATAATTTTATTTTTAATAAAAGGTTTCTTTTTTCTACTTAAGTTAATAGCTTTTTTTATATTATTAAAAATAAAAGTAATAAAGCTTTTTGAAGCTATTTATATTATAAATATTACTACTATTATACTTAATTTTACTTTATTAAAGCTAAGTAAAAGTATTTTATTTATACTAAGGGTTTTTTTAAAGTATTTTTTTTTTAAAAAGTAAAAAAGAGAATTATAGCTTTTCCTATTTTTAAGCCTAAGGGGGTTACTTTCTTTTAAAGTTAAAAAACTATTATAAATCCAAGGGTAATAAGGTTTATTTTATTTTAGTTATTTAAAGGTTTTATAAATATTTCTATTTCTCTAAAGTCCTTAGATAAGATTATAAATAAAAAAATTATAATCGTTTTATTTAATAGCTAGTTAAATAGGTGGGAGTTTTTAGTAGTTAGTTACCTAAAAGGTGGGGTACCTGTAGATGTAGGAGGGAAGCTTGATTGACAGTATTTAATGAAGAGCTTTCCCCTTTGCTTTTTGACTTTGAGACAGAAAACAGTCCATAATAATGACATACCGTGCTGGAGACGTTTCGCTATCCCCAGCCTAGCTACCTTGCGTGCCGATCTTGGCTTGTCTTAGGCAAGCAAGGCACACCTTCACCGTCCTTCTTCCTGCCGGATGTGGGGACAAGAATGTCATGGAACTTCCAGATCTGCCATTGTTACACAGAATTCAATGCTCTTAGGTGTGATTCCAGACACAACTTTGTACATATACCCATAAACTGATTCTCGATGCCAATACGTGCGCTTCTATGTCAGCGCCACTTAGACCATCTCCACCAACACTCCCGACAATCCCTGACCCAATGAATGCCTTGGAGTGTATAAAGACTATTATAAGGCCACAGATATCTCAGTCTTCCGCTTAGGGCATTGATGTTGGGGAAATAGTCTCGAAGACTCTAAGTCAGGAAAAGACAGGGTTGCGTGGAAAACTTTCCAAGATGTACCGCATTTGGAATATATATGGTAAGTCTCATACATCGCAGGGCTCGCGAGCCTGAATGGGAGCTCCGATGAATAGAGCTGGCACTGATATAATATGTCGAAGTTCTCGCCGCGTTTGGCACCATTGGCGGCATGATCTTCGGCTTCGAGATCAGCTCCATGAGTGCGTGGATTGGTTCAGAACAATATCTCGAATATTTTAACCACCCAAACTCATCTGAGCAAGGTGGTATCACAGCTTCCATGTCTGCTGGCTCCTTTATTGGCTCTCTTCTATCTGGGTGGCTCGCTGACCGTATTGGCCGCCGGTTGGCTATCCAAATTGCGTCTGTGGACTGGATTATCGGCGCTGCTCTGCAGTGCTCTGCTCAGAATATCGCCCATCTCGTTGTGGGTCGCATTGTTAGTGGGCTTGCCATTGGTATAACAAGCTCTCAGTGTATCGTCTATCTCGCGGAACTGGCGCCCTCTCGTTCTCGTGGCCGAATTGTTGGTATTCAACAATGGTCCATAGATTGGGGTAAGAATAATCTTCCAAATGGCTACCTATATACAGATGAATTAATAAAAGCGATTAGGGATTCTGATTATGTACCTTATTTCATATGGCTGCTCTGTTTCTATCCACCGACCAGCAGCGTTCCGAATTGCGTGGGGCCTCCAGGCTGTTCCTGGAGCTGTCTTGTTCACTTCTCTTTTCTTTTTCCCAGAATCTCCACGCTGGCTTGCCTCCAAAGATCGCTGGGAGGAATGCCACGATGTCCTCGCCAACCTGCACGCCAAAGGAGATCGAGATAACATTGAGGTGCTAGCTGAGCTAGAGGAAGTTAGAGAAGCAGCAAGAATTGCGGCAGAGTCAAAAGAAATCGGCTACTTAGGTTTGTTTGCCCCCAAAATGTGGAAGCGAACAGTTATCGGTGTCAGCGCCCAAGTCTGGCAACAGCTTCTTGGTGGTAATGTTATGCTGTATTACCTTGTCTACATCTTTAACATGGCCGGCATGGTGAGACTACCCCATATCATTGCATTTCAGGACACCATTATTAACAAGAAAACCAGTCGGGAAATGCTGCTCTGACATCTTCCATTATCCAATATGTCATTTTTCTTGTCACTACCGGAGGAGTCCTTTTTGTAATCGATCGCATGGGCCGCCGGTGGCTATTCATTGTTGGCGCCCTGATTTGCGGTGCCATCCACTTTGTTGTTGGTGCCATCATGGCTGTTTACGGACATCATGTGGACAGTGTTGATGGTAAGCACCAAGCTGTGAGCCGTTTTGCATTCGTTAAACCACCTGCTGAGCAATATTATAGGTAACGATATCCTGAAATGGCAGATCAGCGGCCCGCCCGCCAAGGCAGTTATCGCTTTATGTTACATTTTTGTTGGAGTTTGTAAGTTTCCATTCTCGTCTATTCCTTGACTAAACTGTAGCTAACATTGCATTAGATGGTGAGCCAATCTGTTGTTGATCATAAACACAGTGTCTTTATATATACTAATACTTAATTTAGGAGTTACGTGGGCACCTGGGGCGTGGATTTACTGCGGAGAAGTCTTTCCCTTGAAATATCGCGCCAAGGGTGTTGGCCTAGCAGCTGCAGGAAATTGGGCGTAAGTAAACAAGGCGAATGCCAAGGATAACCGTAGAATGTCTTCAATTGCCATCTACTAACGCTTCAAGTAGTTTTAATCTTTCTTTGGCCTTCTTTGTTCCCCCAGCTTTTACAAATTTTCAGTGGAAGGCTTACATGATCTTTGGAACCTTTTGCTTCGCTATGGTCTTCCATATCTACTTCATGTACCCGGAAACGGTGAAGAAGTCGCTCGAAGAGATTGATACAATGTTTGAAAGCGACATTCCGGCATGGCGCAGTGCGAAAGCAGTGGGCACGTTCGAAGAGAAAGTAGCACGAGCAAAGGAAGTGGGAGGTTTGGATGATCTCAAGAAACAAGCCAAAGTGAATCACAAAGAGAATGTATGATAGGCCTACATCCATAGCATATTCAGCGCTATTTAGAAGCGAACACGAGGCCATAGAAACTGGCGCAAATAAAAGATATCAAAAAAGATGGGCTGAGAACTTTTAATTCATTGATCGTGATTTAATTCTTGATTTTCAGCTGATCCAACACCCATCGAACTTGGTCTGCAATAACATCTGGTCTCTCGAAGTGGATGCTGTGGCCGCTGTCTGGAACGAAAGTGAAAACAGACCGTGTAGACAATCTCAGCATTTCCTTTTGCATCTTTGCCTCGGCTTCGTTAGTCTCCGAAATAAGTTTACGCATGTAAGCTCTTTGCGTCTCCGTGCCATTCCCAGCGGACACACCAGCGTCATACATCTTTTGTAAGTCCTGAGCGTAATTGGCTTGAAGAACGCTCACAGGGCGATCTCCCAATAACGGCGCTTTTCCTAGTTCAAGATGTCCCTTCTCTTTCAAAACTGGAGCGCTGGCCAGGTAGAAGCTTATTTCAGCGTTTGCAGTTTGCTCGTGTCTTGCACTAGCCTCTTCCTCCAATAAAGCCTGCCATTCAGCATTAGACAACTTGTGGCAACTCTCAGATCGGATACGCAGTCCCTCCGGCCCCTCCAGCTCACCAAGCACCGCATCGATGGTTTCATCAGGCCGAGTTGGCGGTGTCTCCTCGGTATTCGCATCAACAAAAACAACGCCAGCGATGTCATCCAAACTGTCTTTGTGTAGATGAATGAACTCGCGCGACGTGATCCCTGCATACGAATGTGCGATTATGATGTATGGCGGCTTGATGTCGGCGGCTTTGAGAAGAAGATCCAAATCAAGTGCCATTCTAGTAGATGTAGGCTGTACTTCTGCTGGAGCGTTGTCGCTAGCACCAAATCCCGATCGCTCATAAGAGAATGTGCGCACAAATTTGCTCAAGAGACGTATGGTAGCTGGCCATTCAAGCACACTGCTTGTCAGACCAGCCATGATGACAACCGCCGGTTCATTTGGCTTTCTAGGCGGCCCAGCAACGCTCAACTGCAAGCGGTGGCTGCCAATAGAGACGAGACCGCTCTTGGTCTCGTCTGTTTCCCATGGATTGTCAGACATCCTCTCGCTCGACCCTGATGTGTTGCTGATTTTCTCAAATTTTACCCCGCCATTGCAATTATATATGAGTCCACGCGTACACAGTAGTGCTCGTAAGCATCTACCTGAAAAGGCTTGACAACACTCAGAACAAACGGCGTCGACCCTGATTGGCGGCATTGCGGCTGGCCAGGCAAGATTACCAATTTCTCTACCCACATCGGTAACTATTAAGCGTGATTATTAATCATATCTCATTATTGTTTCTTTCAGCCAGGCGACTGTTGTAAAACCATTTGCTTCATCTTCAAACCACAAAGCTGCTACTTCCACGATGCCGGAGATCAATTCCCATATGTCGACTGGCAGCCGACGGTACATGAGTAAACGGCAACGTCCCTGTGATTTTTGCCGTGCTCGAAAATCTGCCTGTCGAATAGAGGGCGGCCCTCCATGCCGCATGTGCCTCTTACACTCTCGCCTGTGTACATTTGTTGAAACCACGTCCATGCACAGACTCTCGACCAATGCAAAATCTCTTCCTCAAAATGTTACAATATCAGAATCTCTCAGGTCACCCTCAAGAGATCAAGCCGTTTCACCTATTTCGCTGCCTGAACAGCTCTTACTTGACAATGCTTCGTCAGGAAGTCCATCAATTGATTCGGCATTGAACTCATCTTCTGGCCAGTTGTCGTATGACATTCCCTCCGAAATTGGTCTTTTATCTTGGGAGCAAATCGATGCCAATTTCGTCAACTTTCAACCAGGTCTCGCACATGATTTTCTGGGTGACTTGGGGCCACAGGAGGAAACTCGGCCACATGAAGGCGTGGCCCCCGAAGTCTTACTCGATAACGACGACACCGACAGCACTCCTCAATTTGTTGGTACCACGGGAGAATTCGAGCCCTGTTTGTTTGGGCACTATCTCAGAGATGTTTCTGGTCGCTTGCCCTTCAAAAAGCTCACCTTGCAATCTGTTCACCTCGGTCGCCTACCTGCTCATTTTATGCTTACTTCACAGTCTCTGTATTCACAGAGCCGTGAGGAAGCTGGTTTAGCAACAAAAATTGAAGCAAATAAATCCAGAGAAGAATTAGAATTACTTGTTCCTGTAGATATTGGGGAGCGGTTGATTCGTCTCTACGAACGCTTCATAGCTCCACAGTATCCCATCTTTTCAACTCAATCGCGTCCTTCGCCCAAATCATCACCCACATATCTACTAGCAGCCATTTACGCTATTGCACTACCATTTATGCAATTTGATGATGTATTAACGTTAGACTTAGCTTATGATCCATTGCCAACTTCGACTTTATTGCAGATCTCTCTCAAGGCTTTGGAGTTTGAGATATATGGCCCGACTCTTCCTGTTGTTCAAGCTTTCATATTACTCCTGGCGCGGCCTACTCCTCATCATCTCATCTCTGATTCATCTTTCAGGTGCAAATTATTAGGCACCCTTATCTCAGCGGCTCATACACTTGGATTGCACATGGACCCTGTTGAGTGGTCTATTCCCCGCTGGCAGGCGACGCAGCGACGAAGGATCTCTTTCATAATCTTCAAGATTGATACGTGGATGGCTTCCAGTTTAGGAAGACCTCCCCTTTTAAGTGAAGAAAACTGGCTGGTCACCTCTATGTCTGCTAAGGATGGATACGGAGCTTGCATTGACGAGGCGGATTGGAGAGACTTCATCCAGCATGCCCAGCTCGTATCTACTCTACGCAGGGTGCTCTCTGAACTCCAGTATGTCTTTATTGTGTCCAAAAGCTCTTCTTGATGCTAATAATTTGCTATTCTATAGTTCTTTGCGGGCTTTATCTCAATTATCGTCTAATCTTCAGCAAACATGGGGTATTTCCATGAAAATCCTAGAGGAGCTCTCCATCTGGCATAATACTACTACCATATCGTCCTCGGATGACGCACCGGCATCTGTAATTAACTTATTAGCTTACCACTACACACATATCAACATCTGCCGTGCTCTCTTAAGGTGCCATGCCACGGATGGGCAATCGAATCAGTCTTCAACTGATGCTGATATGCAGCGTGCGCGCCATGAAGCTGGAAAGTGCCTGTCCAATGCATTACTTTTTGTCAACAAGCTGAAACTCGATGCCTCTTCTCAGTTTTGGCCAGCTTGGGCACCATTGGCCTTTTCTTCCATCGTCAATCTCATGCTACATTTGCTCGTAATGTCAAGCTCTTCAGAGGAAGCCAAGCAGAGAATGCAGACTGTTCGAGATACCCGCAAGTCGCTAAGGATAAGATCAAAACAACTACCTATTCTTAGACTAGGACTTTTGAGGATTGATTCTGTATTTTGGAAAGGTGTAGACCAAATATTTGTCTTGCAGCCACATATATATGAAGCTCTCAGCCCCGAGTTTATGGGCTTGCGAAACGATATGTAGGGCATTTCTTAGACGATAAACTATATCTAGTTAGACATTAAAGCCACTACAGCCCATTTGTCTCGAACACCGCAAAGTCTCAACTCTTATACAACCTCCAAGGCAGGCTTAAAAAGTGTGAGAGCCGCCAATGACATCGCATCCACAGCAGCATCCAAGCTCTGAATGGTGGGAGCAAAAAGTGGCGAGTGATTATAAGGAATCTCATTCAGTTTCCCATTCTTTTTAGCGGTATCCCATTGGATTGGATCTGTTGAACCGAAGAACCATATGACCATGGGAGCTCCAACCGCGGTTGCCAAGATCGATACGTCTTCACTTGCAGTTACCACGTCCATATGCTCAAGCTGCGATCCAAAATAAGATGCGAAACTCTTCTCAAGCATTTGGACGGTAGCCTCGTCGTTTATAGTCGCAGGAGTAGACGAAATGGTCTCGATCAATGGCTCACGATCGCATCCGCCTGCTTTACATGCAGCCTCGACAATTCTCCTCACAGATGCAAGTATTCGGTCAATAATGTCATTTGTAAGTGCCCGAATATTAATCTTCATTTCCAAGGAATCGGGTATGATATTTGGAGCATCTCCGGCGTGTATGCTTCCGCATGTAACAACCGCTAGTTGCCCAGGATCAATTTGGCGGCTGACGATTGTTTGTAGCTGAACCACAATTGAAGACCCAATGATGATGGGATCAATACAGTCTTGAGGAGCCGAACCATGCCCACCGCGTCCGAAGATGCGAATCTGTAGAGACACACTTGCCGTCATGGTTGGACCACTCCTCAGCTGGATCGTCCCGCATCGTGCGTTGTCGACATGCTGTGCCAGGACAATATCAGGGTGGGGGATTTTGTCATAGAGTCCATCGTCTACCATTGTCTTGGCACCATTCAGGTGTTCTTCTGCAGGCTGAAATAGGCAAATGAGAGTTCCTTGCCAATGAGAACGAGCGCTCAGCAGTAGATTAGCTACGGCCATCATAGACGAAACATGAGTATCATGACCGCAGGCGTGCATAACTGGTTTCTCGACACCACTCTTGTCGACCTGGGTCCTCACGCTTGCATAAGGGAGGCCAGTCTTCTCCAACAAGGGCAATGCATCCATATCAGCGCGCAACAGGATTGTAGGACCCTCTCCATTGGTGAGCACCCCAGCAACGCCATGACCGCCAATCTTTGTAAAAACTTCGAAACTGCCCAGAGAAGTAAGGTAATCGGCAACAATACGAGCTGTACCCTCTTCTTGTCCTGACAGTTCAGGCATGCTATGTAATTGGCGATATGTATCGCGGTAAAATGTCATATCAGGACGGTATTTTTTAATGAGAGACGCCGCGCGTTGGGATGTCTCATCATCAACGTCAGTTGTCTTCTTATCTGTTTCTTATTAGTCCCATTAGTCCCCCATTTGGCATGTCGCACGTACAAGTCATGTTCGTGATAGCAACATATATATCGTTCTTTGTCGAAGTATCAGACAATCGATGATCGATCCGAGTCATTTCGTTGCGTATGGCTCCCTTATATAACCGGGCGATTATAGCCGGGCAGCGGTTCAATGCATGATTAGCAATGAATCCATATCTCCATTTGTAGATCCCCGGAAGACAGCGTCCAATAAAATGAAACGCCGCTATCATTGGCGAGTGAATGCAGCGAGCTGCGATGGACGCCGAAAATCTGCTACAGTCTCTCTACGGCTTCATTGAGTCAACGAAGACAGAATTTACACAAAGTCTTTCGCCGTTCATCATATCACTCAATATTAGAGTTATACATGGGCTTTAAGAGATGCATTTTGTGAAGTTTCTATTATGATATACGAATTTTCATCCCTGCATTGTTCATCCCTGCATGGAAAGATGGTTCTATAAACCCTCAATTCTACTCCGTACCTAGCAACCCTTCATTATCCACCTCTTTGGTATCCGAACAATTCGCATGCCCTTTCTCGACTCGAAATCTCTTATTATATCCAAGATTCAAGGCGTGCATCGCCATTAAAAGTGAGTCACTTTCCCCAAGATCCAGGCCACGATTTCCCATGCTAGTCCAACAGCGCCTTCTCCGCAGCACCCCGCGCATGTAGCTCCAGAGTATTAAACATTGGAACGTCTGGTCGATCCTTTTGTTCAATGAGTAGCGGAATCTCCGTGCACCCTAGGATGACACCCTGTGCTCCTCGAGAGACCAACTTGTCAACAATCTTTAGGTAGCCCTGTCTTGACTCCTCTGTGAATTGGGATTTGGCGAGTTCATTGAAGATTACGTCGTCAATGTAAATCTGTTCTTCGTCTGTTGGTACAATGATATTTATCCCGAAACGGCTTGAGAACTCATTCGGCAGATAGTCCGAGGACATGGTGACCTTGGTTCCCAGCAAGGCAACGGTGTGCAGCTTTAGATCCAGTATCGCTTGGGCTGTTGGATCAGCGATGTGATACAGAGGAATCTTAACATCCTTCATGAACGCCTCAGAAACTCGGTGCCACGTGTTCGAGACACAGATGATGAAATCGGCTCCAGCTCTCTCCAAGCTCAACGCCTTTCCATGCAAGTACTCTCCTCCTTCTTCCCAGAGATTGTTGTTGACAAAATGAGCGCTGCGCTCAAAGTTCATGGAATTAATGATGATTTCGCCTGTATAGAAGCCTCCAAGCTTTGCGCGAATGTGCGCATTGATCAGCTTGTAGTATTCTACCGTCGCTAAGTCGGTGCTGCCACCGATGATACCGACTGTCTTCATGGCTGCTCAATAGTATCCCAAATTTCCGGTTGGTGCTAGTCTTCAATGGAGTTGAAGTCGATATCTTCGGTTGAACATCTAGGGGAGTATAACAACTCAGAGGATCTCTCGGGCGATTTAAAAAGTCTTCCCAGTATGAGAGCAACTGAAGTGGATCAACTGTCTCCAAATTCTTCATGTCATGGAGCGCCCTGAACGGAGCCACCCAGAACGAAGGGCGTACACTAACAGCAATCTACTCCAAGTATGGAGTATTACAGACTAAACAAGCCGCTGTAGAATTGCCATAGGTTCCACTAGGTGACTAGCGACAAGGCAACTATCCGCGAATGGCATTACACTCTTCCAAATAAGGAATTACAGAGAGAATAAGACTTCTATAGCATATTTAATTTAGTATTGCATCGATTACCGACAATCAATCGTTTACAAATACCGTAACTAGTATCTAGAATTTAGCTAATACCAAGCATGCGTCTGACTCAAGAAATAACTTTTCATAGAAGCAAAATGTTTGATGCATCAATGCTGACTCGCGTTAGGCGCTCGTTGAGGACGTCATATCCCTTGAATACTCCATTTATTGCTATGATGTCTTTCAGATTCATCTAGCAAACACAATGGGAATGTCTTGGGTGGGCTTTGATAGATCACAATAAACAGCTCAAATGACACGGGCTCATCTATTTCCTAAGTGGAGCAAAATGCAGACACATTCTTATCTTTATGCTTCTTAAAGAGCTAATCTTTCGTCTCTATACTGTACATTGATATATACCAAACCGAGTGTATCTGTCTTCCTCCCCAAATCCGGGAATATCCACCCTCCTTTCTTCACTGATACTCACCTGCACACGCCATCGAGTCTCTGTCTTCATCCCGACTTCATCCCACAACTTCTGAAAGCTTTCCTGATTGTGTAAGAAAGATTTCTTTTTTCCGTCTCTTTCTCTTGGTCTATGAGTACCAATTTGCCTACCGAAGATCAGAGCATCGTTCGTTCCAGGCTTTAGAAATCCTACTATTCGCACCCCAATTTTCACCTGCTGCTCCCATGTAAATAAATGGAAGAAATTCGCCGCATGTATGAGTGTGATCTTGCCATCCAACTTATCCAAAGCCTTGTCCTCGGGATCTAGCAAGTCGCCAGCTACGAAGGTCAAGCCGCATCCCTCATCATTGAATAACTCCGTGCCAATGGAAATGAACTCGGGGTGTAGATCCGTACCGAACAACCGGTTCGGCTCGATTCCATCGTGCACCATCTTTCGAAGCACTTGACCAATACAACATCCAATATCAAGGAGTGTATCTGCAGAATTTGACCCAGTATCAGGGTCGTTTGGCTGTTTTAGTCGATCAAATGCGATCTTGAAATGAGAGTCTTGCATGCTGCGCAAATTG
Source organism: Trichoderma harzianum CBS 226.95 (assembly GCF_003025095.1). NCBI lineage: Eukaryota > Fungi > Ascomycota > Sordariomycetes > Hypocreales > Hypocreaceae > Trichoderma > Trichoderma harzianum. Next base: position 243,915 of record NW_020209255.1, read on the forward strand.
AGAAAGCTCCATCGACCAATGCACGGATACATGGCTACCTCCCAGAGCTTTTTACGCTGTGCACAGAGTATCAGATATAAATGACAAGAACTCCGTAGACTGGAAACGAAAAAGTGAAATATTACTGACCGTGCTAACAAGGAGTTCATCAGTTTCGTTGGGGGGCACTTTGCTATATTCTTCCAGCAGCTTGCGGAAGGGGCCGAGTTCGTCTGGGAGATCCTCGACGTAAGTGAACCTTTTCCAACGATCCAAAGCTGTTTCATAATACATTTGATCAAAATGGGACATTGTATCCTGCTTCTTCGTATTCCCGAATTGTTCTGATAGCTTCAGGGTTGAGTTGCAGCCCGAGTTATGACGGTGACAGATATCAGAGCGGCACCGCACAAGTGCTATATCTTAGCGATTATGATGTTTGAGAAACTGAGAGAAATGGAGAAACAAGTAAAATGAGAACACTCATCTCTCCGCCTCCTCATTCACGGGATTCCAGCCACGCAGCCGGACTTCGGCGCTTTTTAGATCCGCCTACTGTATTCGCGCCAGCAACTAGTGAAATCTTCTAACAGTTTCAAGTACGGAATACGAGTATAGAACGTACTCTGAATCCCGCTTCCAAAAAAGGTCAACATCGTAACGGAATTGGGCAGCACGCTGAAGACAAGGACGTGCTACAGTCTGTAGATCAATGGATTTCGAAATGCTGCCAAGAAGGTTACCACAGCCGGTTAAACTTGAGTTATGCGGGCGAGTGAACCTAGTTTAGATTCCATGGCCGAGTTAAAAACCGACGGTGATTATAGAACTAATCAATAAAGTGTCGTTGCTCGGGATTTTGCTGATTGGAAGTTGAACTTGGCTGTTATCTAAAGCACGCGATTTCGCACGACTTCAGCATTTAAATGCAGCCTACATGTTTTCATGAACCGCTTATAATAAATATGAAATTAATCACTAAATTAAACAATTTACCCCGTTGTTGATGTTGATAAGATGATATGTATGAACCGGCAGGGCAAGACAAAATATTGAATGATCTGCAAAGCAACAGTGCAAGTATGGGGCTCGATGTTGCATATCGTATTTATTTCCATTAAAAGAGGTCTAAATTGAACAGGGTAATGGTTCAAAAGCCCATTACCTTCCTATTCAAGACCACCGCCTCTCGTAGCAAGCCATCTTATAATCTGATATTTTACGGTAATCCCTAGATAAGCGGTTTATGCCACTACACTTAAATGGAGCTTTCAGCACTCATAAATATGTCTATGACCTAAGAATTCTGCTCCCTACCACTTATCCACTACAACAGGAAGTATTGGGGAAAGAACACAGTCTGTTGCCTTTCAAAATGCGGTTCAAGGCGACACTATCAGATGTTCTTCTCTTCGGTTTACTCGACCCAGTGGTGTCAAACCCCCAGCTTAACGGAAATGGTTTTGTAGAGTCGCGCCGCAGTAGCGCTCAAAACGTGACCTACATTCCGAATACCTATATTGTGGAACTTGAACATGCTCCCAGCACCAAAGCGGCATCTCTTTTTTCTCAGCGACTCGGTGGAAGGATGAAGTATCATGTCCGCAAGGAGTTCAACAATGCCGAACTTTTCTATGGCTTATCTCTGACGGTTACAGATGGGATAACTCAGAGATCTGATCTATTGGACATTACCGGTGTTAAGAATGTCTGGCCGGTTAGACTTGTGCCGCGCCCAGAAGCATTCGTGGCCGCTGTGCCAAATCCACCAAGCAATAATACTATTCCACACATTAGAGGTAACTCCGACGTTAACAGGCCGCTCAAAATGGCTGGAGTGGATAAGTTGCATGAAAGGGGAATCAAGGGCAAAGGTGTGAAGATTGGTATTATTGATACTGGAGTGGACTATCTGCATCCGTCGCTTGGTGGTGGCTTTGGACCAGGTTATAAGATATCTTTTGGCTACGCCTTGGTTGGAGATGACTACACTGGAACCAATACTCCGGTTCCGGATGACGACCCTTTGGTTACCTATGCAGTTGGGGGACATGGCACTCATGTTGCCGGTGAGAAACCGATTTCAAGCCCAATCTCTCATTCTATATCAGAGTGACTAACACATGGCCAAGGTATTATTGGGATGATTGATGCCCAAAACCAAGGCTTTGGTCTTGTGGGAGTTGCTCCGGAGGCGACCATTGGTATGTACCGAGTGTTTGGATGCAGTGAGAACTCTGGAGACGACGTCATCATGGCGGCGATGCAACAGGCTGCAGAAGATGGTGTCGACCTTATCACCATATCTCTTGGCAGCCTGTCGTATTGGGAGCAAGCATCCCCATATGTTTCTCTGGCTGAAAGCATCGTAGAGAGTGGTGTGGCTATCATTGCTGCTCTTGGGAATGACGGCGACCTTGGGCCTTATGCAGTCTCTGCGCCAGGCCTGGCTCCGGAAGTTTTGGCTGTAGGTTCTGTGGAGAATGAAGTCTATCCAACGGTATACAAAGCGCAAAATAATATCGGCGGTTCATTGGAATACATTCGGTTTTTCCTTTCATTGCTGATCAGCCGCTCACTGTTTTCCAAGCCGGCAGCGGTCTGGACTTCCCTGTCACAGACCTACAAGCTGGAGGCTGCGACACCAGAGTCTGGACAGCTGCGCAGAATGCAATCACAGATGGAGCAAATACAGCGGTATTGATCTATCTCACAAAATTGTGTTCGCTCAGCGCATACTCACCGGAACTATCAGCACTCAATGTGACAACCGTCATCTACTCTACAGACGATCCAGACATACCAGTTCTTTTGCCAGAGCCAGACACAGTAGGTCAATTTACTGTTCTCTTCCTTTCATACAACCAGTCGCAGCAGATAGTCAGTGATATTGAGATCCTCGCTACCGGAAAAGAATATACGCTACTCTTTAACTCATCCACGATACAAGATTCTCTCAACTCGGCTGGTCATGCCATCGACTACTTCTCTTCCATCGGTCCGACCGTGGAAATGACACTTAAGCCCCAGCTCTCTTCTCCTGGTGGCAATATTCTGTCTACATACCCGCGCTCAGCTGGTGGTTACGCCGTCTTGTCTGGCACATCAATGGCTGCACCCTTTACTGCCGGCGTCTATGCATTGGTCAAATCACAGCGGCCGGATCTCAGCGTCGCAGAGATTATATCGCTTCTACAGTCAACCGCGGTACCGATGAAAGCGTTAGATATGGACATCATCTCTTCTGTCACACAGCAAGGCAGTGGACTGATCAACGCGTACGCCGCCGTGGCCGCCGACTCCCAAATTTCGCCCTCTCAGCTGAGTTTACTCGACTCACCAAAGCCGACAAAACAGACGATCACGATCAAAAACACATCCAAGAAACTCAAAAACCACTCTATCTCTCACTCTGGTGCATCATACATTCGTACTTTCAACAACTTCACTGCAGGCTCGGACCAGGCGTTCTTCAAGTTTACCAACGTCCATGAGGCTAGGTATGCTACCGCCAAATTCTCCAAATCGAAACTATCCCTGCAGCCGAGAAAGTCGGCAAAGATCGAAGTGCAATTTACAGCTCCCGATGAGCCGCAGCCATACTCGGAACCCATCTACTCTGGCCATATCAAGATCGCCACCGACAGCAGCAGCTACGTGGTTCCATATCTCGGGGTGCCGTATAGTAGAAGCGACACAGAATATATTGCGCGCAATACCACGGCATGGGTTGGAAATGACAGACCCTATGTAGGGTCAGACTCGACTAGTCCTGGCGTGGTCAACATTGGCAACTATAGCATCCTTGGCAGCGATGGCTCTGTCCCCCCTGATATCAACGTGCCGATTGTGAACTTTATCATTGTGCAGCCAAGCAATCTCATTCGCCTCGAAATTGTGCCCGTCAACACAACTTTCGTACCTACATACTATGGCTTTGACCCGTCTGTCAAGTTTGATGTTGCAGACGTGGATCTACCACTGCAGGAGGGCTTCCTCGGGGTTCCAAATTACGGAATTATGGCGCAATGGGGTATTGGGCATATCCCTCCCGGCATTAGTGTCGCATCTCTTCTTGGTTGGCCGTATCCCAACACCGTCACCGGATTCATCTTGCTCTATCCATTTCTCACGCACGAGAATGGCACTGGTTTTGACCTTACATCTGGTGCCTTCCGGCCCTTGCTACGCGTTTTGCGTTATGGCGCAAATGGCACAAGTGCTGACGAGTACGAGTCGTGGTTAGGCCCTATCATGAATGTGAAGACGTCGTAAAAGGGGTTGCATTTCGGTAGGGTTTTCCGGAGTGAGATGAAGAATCGGCAGATACGTTAGTGCTGTTTGTATGAGGTATAGCCGTATCTACATGTTATCTACATGTATGTACATGTGCTCTGCAATATGCATGTCGTTCTGAGTCTAGAGATCAAGGCTCCGGAAATACTAGATAGTTACGAGATAGCCACACAAGTATCGCGCACTTTCTCCAATCCAACCTGCAGTTTTTATGACGACAAACAGCGGAACATCGTCTGGAATTAGCAAGGCGTGCATTGATGGCATCGGATTCCTCTAGCTTCCAGGCACAAGGACGGGGTAAGCACTAGATTTTGACATGAGCCGGCATTTGATTCAGTCCAGCGACTAGCTTTCTTCATTGATCCGTATATCCGCATTCCGACAATCTTCACTGGCTTCCGAGACTCACCCCGACTGGGTGCAACCTGCTGTTGGTTATGGTGTATGCATGAGCTGGCTAAATTCGATATCTGACGACAGTAGCGTCTAATGCATGGCCTGCAGAGTCTGAAGAACTCACGCTTACGAATACAGCTTCTACAGCCCGTCGAAAGAGCACCATATCTAAGCATCAGTAATTCTTCTCTTTAATGCCGATCTACCAGCAAACCTGTTGATATAGCCGCGGCCAGAAGAGCCGAGTCTTAACCATCATCTTGCGTCCTTTGGGACTAGCACTATCGGACATCACGGCTCCCCCACAGAGCTGAGTCTCCGCATTCCTCCATCTTCCACGCCGTATTCCGTGCTTTCTCGCTCCGTTGGTTTCTTGGCCTCCCTATCAGTGGCCGAACTTCGCCCCTTGTCTAGAGCCCTGGCCCCGTCAACTGAAAATTAAGTTGCGCCAAAACAGCCCCCTCAGCTCTTATCGCAAAAGCTACGTACGCCGCCTTTCAACTCTGATATTTCCATCGTTTCCGTTTCTAGAGAGCTTCAGTGGCAAAAAAACACAGCCAGTCTCCAGCTACGTCGTCACGTCGCCATGTCGCTGGCAAAGAGGAACAATGGTACGCCCATCAATCTCTTTCTAGTCTTTTCTTCCCCTGTGCCTAGCGCGTAATTTTTGACTCTAGACCAGGTTGTCTCGAGTGCCGCACGCGCCGAGTGCGCTGCGATAAGACAGAGCCCGAATGCTTCAAGTGCTGCAAAAAGGGGATAAAATGCTCTGGCCAAGGCATCGAGTGTCGGTTCAGCTCCCACATGAAGAATGGCAACTCGCCGCGCATCTCACAGGCTGCAAATCGTGCTGCCGGTAATGCTGCCAAAGCTGCTCCCCGAGCACCAAATCGTTACCGATGGGTCACTGTAACCAGCAAGCAGTCAGGATCCTCTCCAGATGCTACGAAACTGTCTTCTCACCGCGGTTCCACCTCTCCACCAAAAGTGTCAAATGCGCAGCCAATAGTTGGGCCTGTTCCCCCAGATAAACCTCCATCTGATACGGATTCTCCAGATGGAAGTTTAGATGACGACGTGGAAGAGCTTGGACCGAGAGACATGCAACTTGCTCACCCGCAACGCCCCATTCAAGCCGTCTCTCCCCAGGCCAGATTGTTCTTCAACCATTGTAAGATGCCCCCTTCTAACCTCTGGGTGATGCCAATAACAGCAGTTAACGCGGAATCTTTCGGGTGACAGTCTCGGAATTCATCGCGCCGAAAATGGTGGTGTTTGATTTCAAGGGCAACGGTTATCGCGACATCCTGCTTCCTCTCGCTTGTGAAGATGAACTAGTCGGACAGGCCATCTCCGTTATCGCTGCCTTTCATCTATCACAAAGGGCACCGCATATGCGAATGGCGGCCGAGGTAGGCCAGCATGCGATTTTATCGAAGCTCTTTCGCGATTCGCTCCAATTAGAACCAAGAAGGCTGTTTAGTCTATCAACCTGGGCGACCATCCTTGTGTTGCTAGTGGGGGAAACAATCACAGGTGCCAACAATTATATACATCTGCTAGAGATTCTCTCAAACTTGGCACAATCATCCGATGCCGTGCAGTCTTTGTCGGTAACTACAAGGGGGTTCATCAGGGAACAAACACGGATGTAGGTTGCTTCCATCTATCGAACGCAAGTAAGTAAGTTACTGACATATCAATCCGTATAGGTTCGAATTGTTCGGCTTTCCGTTATCTAGTGAAACCAAAGGACTGCAAACCTTGTCGAAACAGCCCGACTACTACTTAGACTTCATGTCTTCGTATCCATCGCTCAGCAAAGATCCACAGCAGTATGCGAATGTCGCTGTAATGAAAGAGGCTATCCGGCAAGCCTGCGATCTATATCGTAATCGTGCTCTGCATCTCATATCAAAAGAAGAGTCCATTCGATCTGTAGAGCGGCTTCGAGAGACAGTTCTCGATCTTGAACCAAGCGTCGATGGTTGTCACGCTCTAGTCTGGACGTATTTTGTCGCTGCCGCGGAAAGTACCTTACCAGAGCACCGAGCCTTCTTTTCTCAACGACTGCAAAGTCTCTACAGCTGCACGGAGTTTGGCACTATTCCCATCGCAGTCCAAAGCCTCGAACACATATGGGCAAACTCAGATTCTCAAAGATGGACCGAAGTCGTCACACGTCAACGCCCAATCCTAATCATGTAAAAGCTGATGACGCTGTGAATGAATTTATTCTTCGCTTGTCTATCATACAGTTTCATCTCTTTTTTTTCTCTTTCTTTCTTTTTTTCTTTTGTGTCTTTGAGATATCCCTTAAGACCAGCTTCTCACAGCTTGGCTCGGCCGGCGAAATCGGCTCGCACAGTAATAGCAGCGCGGGTTCCCTCTTCGATGGCGCCGTCGATGAAGCTACGCCATCCCAAGGCCCAGTCAGAGCAAGCAAATACGATGTTGCTCTCTCTTGCTCTCATATCCTTCAAATGCGTGGATAGCAAACCTGGCGCAGGGAAAAACCTATAACAAAAACCCAAAGTCAGAAAATACGCTCGCTGAAAGAGAAGGAGAAACGACAAAGGTGTGGTGCTTACCAAGCTCCCTTGGCGAATTCATCCTTGGACCAGTTGTGGAAGACCTGGTTTGATCACGTCAGTCGATACTTCATGCGTTCAACGTATTGGGCGAGTTCTTCTTACCAGTCTCTCGATGTTCATGGGCGCAAAACCCTGGAACGCTGCCTTTGTATGTTCGAGGTTCTCTTCCGGGTGGAAGTGGTTGTGCTGCCCGCCAAATGCCACCACATGCGTGTTGCCCGCCGGGGTCTCTCCGTCTCCGAAGCCGTAGATAAGTCCGTTGTGCGGATAGCTGATGCCCGTGAACGAACGAAGATCTCGGTCACTGATTTCAGCGTGGACCTTGACACATTGGTTGACATGGCCGGTAGCAGCAGCTGCTTTCCGTCCCGGAGCCAAAGGTGGATCGAATGTCACATCGTTCAAAACATTCAACGGAATGGCGCAAATCATCTTCGTGCTCTTGTACGTCTGGCCAGCGCGCGTTGTAATCTGAACACCATTGCCGCCGTGCTGGATGGTAGCAACCGGGCTGTTGAAGGCGTATGTCAAGTTTCCTGACGCCAGAGCCTCCTTGAAGAAGTTGATGGCAAACGACGACTGGCCGCCACGGAACTTATACTTGACAAGATAGTCAATGCAGCCCTCGTAGGAGTAGCCACTCAGTGCCCACCAGTGGAGGAACTCATAGAAGCTTGTTGTCTCGAGAGTGCCTCCGCTGCAGAGAAGGACGAATGACTCGGCGCAAAGTCGTTCGTTGGGTGTAAGGTCGTTCTTGATTTCGGCAAGGCGGTCGGCGACGGACATGTGGTCGTACTTGCGGGCCTCTGGGGTGAGGACACCACTGTGGGGGAAAGGAACGACGGTTTTGCCCAGGCATCCGTCGACGTTGACGAGTTTGGCGAGTGAGGATTGCATCAGCGCATCCTATGCAAGGTCAGCTTCACTCGGGATACTCAAATGGAGTTGAGCCAGTCAATTGGTGTTGGAGTCGGGCTTTGTATTACCTCTTCTTCGTGGGTGAAGGTCTGTGTACCCTGCGGGCTTGATAGCAAATACTTATTGATGCCTCTGGAAAAGTCATAAGATATCTCCAACTCGTCCTGCATGCCGTATCTTGCAATCTCGCGCCATACGTTGGCCTGTCCCCAAAATACCCATGTTCCACCCATCTCGTATGGGTATCCCTCGATGTTGGAAGACCATGACCGACCGCCAATTCTGTCGCGTGCTTCTAGAAGCAGCACTTTCAAGCCTAGTGGAGAAGAAAAGGAAGCCAAAGTCAGCCATCTTCACAGTTCATCCAATTGAGAGTTGCATTTGGGCTCTTTACCTGCCAAACTCGCATCTCGAGCAGCCGTGAGACCACAATAGCCTGCACCCACGACAATAACATCATAGACTGTGTCGGCGCTCTTAACATTAGAAGGCGGTTCAATCACACCAATTGAAGGGACACCGGCTCGAAGACCTTGGGTCTTCGTCCATGAGTAGCCGTCCTTTGATGTCATTGGATGCAGTGGTCGCTAGAATAGAGTCTATAAAGAACGATGGACGTGTATAGGAGGCTGTGAATGTGCCATTCTATAGAGCGAAAGGGCGCGCTTCAACTATTAATATTATTTACCTGTGGGACAAGGGGAATGGGTCGCGATGGGCGGTCTCTATACAAATACAATATCAGGTCATGGAAATCATACAATCAGCAGTGGGTTTGGCTCCAAGCGGAAATATTCTGAGAACTGACGCCCTTTTAATCGATAGGTGGCGAAAGGGTCGAAGTTGTCGTGTCGCGTATCGTCTTACAGCTTCTCACAGAATTGCCCGATATAGAATGCGGGCGGCCGAGGCTGCCGTATCAGTATAAAAGCGGGAGAGATTATACGCATCGATCCACCCGGCGCCACAAGCACTTTAAGTCAAGGTGAAACCAATTACGATAGAGGCAATTAAAAGCTATCATCGAGATGTTTTAATCCACAACAGCTGTTTGCGGAGCAATCCACTGGCCCACTTCCCCAGATATAGATTCACTTTTGCAAAACAACATCAGTTTAGCATCACGAACTCAAGTGTCAGAAGATAGCAACGCTCTTAGCAGTATGCCTAGTTGCCGATATACGGAATTAGCTCCCAATAGAGGCCCAGTGCAACATGCCGTTGGTCGACAGCAGCTAAGAACGGCTCTTATCACAGCCAACCCCTGAAGCATGCGTCCAGGGGGGCCTGCTCATGTGTGAATATTGCTGCATCTATAAAAGAGAACGTGGCCCTCAGCCCGCACGCGCATGCGAGTTTTCGTTTTTCGTCATCGCTTTCCTATTCTTCATCTAATAGAAGTATATTCGTGTCCAGCAGTCAGTGGGAATCTTCCCCCGAATTCTAGGCCAATCTGTGGCGCTCGCCGCAACCATCAGAGCACAAGAATCCCATCCCTGTGTCACCGTGTTACCGAGAAGCGGGAACGACGAAGAACGTTGCGGTCCGCGCTCCACGCGTTAACTCCACCCGTGATATACGGATATCTTGGGCTGAGAATTCGGTACGGATCTTCCCCCTTGCTATCAATCCCCATACCCACTGAGGGTTTGAGGCTTTCCCGGACCGCTGAGATAGAGCCACAATGCCCATGGCCACGACTTCATTTTTGCTGATTTAGGAAGGATTCTGAGAAACCAGTGCCCTGAACCAAGGCTATTATCTAGATAGGCATCCTCGTACCCCGCGTTTTTAGTGGATAGCGAGTTTGGGTCTGGGGAACTCACCGGTAAGTCTCTCGGGAAATTGCCTATTTGGGTATATCTCCAATACCCGTATCATTTGTTCTAGACACATGCGAAGCCATCGCCACCAATTGTCACTTGAACAATGCCTCAACAGTTCGTTATCATTATCAAAGGATAACGATGCAGCATATCCGGGCTAACCAAAGCGTGGTAGTTTGTCGACGCCTCTGGCACAATCGGAGCGCACAAGGCGCGGAGATCATGTCACTTGGGAGATTTCCTGACGTTCCGCTTTCCTAACCGATAGCTGAAAGCAGTCGGTGAATACAAATCAGGCCCATCACCGCCTCGATTTTTTGTACATCCATCGTGTATCCGTATCCCTTTTTCTTTTCATCAACACCTTTGGCAAGTCTCTGCAACAATGGCACTGCTTGGGTCAAATGCCACCCCATCAGGGGACGGGGCTCTTCAGCCCCGTCTGTCAACTCTTTCAACAATGGCCATGGCCTTTGCCATTCTCAAGTACGATTCATCATCGTCCCCCTATATACATTGAGTCAAGAGTTCAGACTTACTAACTCGCAACATAGCACCTGGATTGCGCTGGCCGGCTCAATAGGTCTTGTCCTACCGTCTGGTAGTTCTGTTGCACTGCTGTACGGTTTCATCTTCTGCGTCCTATGCTGTTTCTGCGTGGCCGCAAGTCTTGGAGAGCTCAGCTCTATCTGGCCGACAGCTGGAGGACAGTACCACTTTGTGTACGCTCTTTGCACAGAAAGATGGAGAAAGCCAATGGTGAGAACCTCGGCTCAGTGCTTCTCTGATTCACTTTATATCTTGTACACTAACAAGTAACTGTGCTATAGAGCTTTGTAGTTGGATGGGCCAACATTGTCGGCTGGCTCGTCGTAGTAACTGTTCAGGACTACTTTGGCTGTAAGTATCAAACATTGCTGCTTGTGACTTATACGGACTTCTTTGGGCGTTGCTGACACCAGATGACTTAGCCCAATTTATTTCTGCCGCAGCAGTAGTTGCTTCGAACGGATCATATCAAATCACTCCAGCCAGAACATATGGAATCTTCGTAGCAGTCCTCGTCTTTACAACAGTCGCAAACATTTGGGGTAACAGGATATTGGGCAAATGGAACGATGCTGCCTGTGAGCCAGTCCAAGACAAGAGTTCAAAGAGGCAGTTTTGACATGAAGCTAACTTTGGATACAGTATATTGGTCTATCTTTGGCGTCGTCATCATCAGCATTGTTCTACTCTCCATGTCAGACAAGACTAGCGCAGAGTTTGTCTTTACAAACTTCAACAACGAGACTGGCTGGTCTGATGGCATGGCCTGGATATTGGGTCTACTTCAGTCTGCTCTCTCCCTCATTGCATTCGACGTTGTGTTGCATATGACAGAAGAGATGCCGAATCCCTCCAGGGATGCCCCTCGAGCCATGTTGTACTCTATTGTCATTGGAGGTGTCACGTAAGTCCGATGTCACATCATTCAATGTATTTTCTATTGGAGTTGTGCTAACAAGTCTACTTTAGTGGCTTCGCCTTTATCCTTGTTATGCTCTTCTGCCTTGTTGATCCCGATACCATCCTGTCTACTCCAACCGGTATGCCCATCGTCGAGCTCATTCTCCAAGCAACAAAGAGCCGGGCTGCTGCCACCATTCTCAGTCTAATGCTCAGCGTGTGCTTCATCAACGGCACGAATGCTAGTATTACCAGTGTCAGCAGATTGCTTTACGCCATGGCTCGCGATCGCGGCATCGTGTTTCACAATTACTTTGCTCACATCCAGTCGGGCTTAAACGTGCCAGTGCGGACCATCATGTTCTGCTTTGTCTTCAATATTCTCTTCGGCCTCCTGTACCTGGGACCGGTTGTTGCTTTCAGCGCATACGTGGCGTCTTGCACCATCTTCTTGAACATGTCTTATTCGGTCCCAATCTTGGTCCTTCTCGTCCGTGGACGGAAGGTGCTTGCCAACTACCAGTCTGCAAAGACTCCCTTTAAAATGGGAAGGGTATTTGGTCTGATTGTCAATATCATTGCTGCGCTATATGTTGTTGTTACTTCAGTGGTAAGTATATCTATTTGAGCAAGCCTAAGTGACATAGCTGACAGTATTCCCAGTTCTTCTGCTTCCCTACGTTTCTTCCTGTTACTGGAAACAACATGAGTGAGTACTAGTCTGTTTTTAACATACAGCTTCAAGTCACTAATGAGTTTGCATAGACTATGTATGCGTTGTCATCGGCATCTTTGCCATGGTTGTTGGTGTCTATTGGATCTTCTTCGGGAAGAACTTTTTGGGTCCTGTAAGTCATACGCCCTGTCCCCTCCTTTCAATTGACCTGTTAGTTCTGACACACAAGTACAGCAAGACTTGATCGTGGCGGAATTCGACGGTGTTGTTGGCCGTCCTGTTTCCACGCAAAACTCAAGTGAAGAGGACAAGGCCGAAAAGGGATCCCACAGAGAACTCAAGTGATGACGATAGCACGGAAAAGGGACCCCATTTTATTATTTTATTTCCTCTTTAGCAACATGGTATTAATGAGTCTTCTTTACCTCCACTTGTCCTTTTTCTTCTGGCTCAAAGTCTTGAAAGAAAAAAAATTGGCAAAATACTTTTATTTCCTCACAATTCTCCTTCTATGATTTACCCAATTCTGCAGCTCTGGAAGTGGCGGCTTTGACAGCTTTGTCAACAATTTCGTCGAACTTCAATGCTTCAAATGTCTGTAGAGCAGCGTAAGTTGTTCCATTGGGGCTCGTGACGTTCTTGCGTAGCTGAGCTGGCTCGTCTGAGGATGTGACAAGCATCTGACCAGCTCCCAGACACGTCTGCTTGGCCAGCCTAGTGGCCTGCTCTTTCGGAAGACCCAAAGCAGTAGCGCTAGCAATAAGGTGTTCAACCATGGCGAAGAAGTATGCAGGGCCAGATCCTAGCGTACATGTCAGGCTAAACTCCTTGTAGAAGCGTATACATGGATGTTTATAGAACAACTTACCAGACAATCCGGTCACGACATCGAGCAACTCTTCCTTGTCCACCCACTCGGTAGCCTTGCTGACACTTCCCAGAAGAGCATCAACAAGCTGTTTCTCATTCTCCTTGACGTCCTCGCTTGCATAGAGTCCCGATGCGCCTTCTCCAACAAGCGCAGGTGTGTTTGGCATAACACGAACAATTGGCGCCGTCTTGCCCTCGCTCGTCTTGGTCCATTCTCGCAAGCTGTCAAGAGTGATTCCAGCAGCAATGCTTACAACAATCGGCAGGGTAGCACGATGAGCCCAAGATGCGCCCAGCTCCTGGCATACCGTCTTAGTGACCTGAGGCTTCACGGCAATGATGATGAGATCCGCATCCTGGCCAGCCTCGACGTTGGAGGTAGTTGTCCGCACACCGGTAGCTGCAATCTTCTCTCTGTTGACATCCCAAGGCTCGGAGACAATGATGTTTTGCTTGTCGATGCCCTGGTTGGCCAGCCCTCCAATGATGGCAGAGGCCATGTTGCCCCCGCCAATGAAGGCCAACTTGCTGTTCTTCAATGAAGCTGCCATGGTTGTGCTTGAGAGTGAAAATCTGCTGGAGAGAATTATTTGAGTTACTGGTGACTACCGGACCGCGAGATGCTGAAATGGCCAGAAACTTATGCGAAATCGAAGCCGCTTGATGTCGGTGCAAGCTCAATGACTGATGCCTCATTCAAAAGCATCTGGCAACGATCTGTGGAGAAAACTCCGGTCCCGTGACCGGCTTCCGTCGGCAGACTTTTGGGAGGCCGGTGTCGGAAGAAACGTTTGGCTGAGGGGGACGAAGATGCAGTCACTGAGCGTCAATTATGTACATGTACTTTGATCATAGCAGCAATAATGGTTTCTAGTTGTCAATTCCCAATTCTCATTAATTCTGTTTAAGTTATTCATTGTGCACCAATGATGGTTATTCTTTTCATATCACCCATTTGTTGAATTAAGTCTGTAGTGTAGAAGGTACCTAAAGATTGACATTTCACGTGCAGATAACGAAACAACTCCTCCTCCATTGGGCCGATAGCTACAGAACCTAGCCTTTTTAGCACTAGCGTACAAGCTACTTGGGTACTTCAAGTTGCTAGCGTGGACATCAAAGTCATTGAAAGTCATGCAGCCTAAAACTTCTTATTCATTACTCAAACAATCCAGATGTCAGTCTACTGTCGGCTTAACCTTAGCATTAAGAACAACCTGAAGTGTTCGATGTTGATTATGATAATATCTACACACAGCGGTTTCTTCTTTCTTCCTGTAGATATATACAAGTACAGTGCACATTGCCTACGATTTTTGCTTCTCTTCTATTTCTTTTCCAATCGCCCGCTCTAGGGTATCTGTGCTCCCATTTTGCCTCATGCGTGCAAGGTCACATAGCTCCGCATCATTTTGAGCTATGACGAGAAAGTGAGACTCATTCAAAAGTAGTCGCTAATCATACCATTAATTATTTTATGCAACGCGGCAGGCCGCAGAGTTGTTAATACCTCTTAGTGATAAAATCGTGGTGGCACGAACAGGTTACATGTAATTTTGTTGCAGCCTAGACGGTGGTAAATTGATGACATGTGCTCATGCCTTGAAGTAACAAAATAATTATCAATGCTTACACTCGAAGACAAATCCCCTATCGCAAAAAGTGGATAGATAGATTTAATAGAAGGGTCCAAATCTGTACACAAGTGGCTTTTAGTGTCCAAGTACCTCCACGGTGGGTAGAAGGGAGCCTCAGTGGCTGTATCCAGCAGCCCTTTTTGGGACTGCTTTGACTTGCACAGTAACATCAATTGAAAAGCTCCTAACAAGGTGTATCTGCATCTCTTATATCTCCTTCAGGTGGTACAAATATATATATGCGTTCACGGACTATTCCACACTCTGAATCCTCCTTTATCTGGAATCAGTAGCTTGGTTTACGTCTAGAATCTTGCTCAAGTATTGGTCTTAAACTGGTGAATCACACTGAGTTGAGTTATTATAAGAATCTGTATATTGCAGTCTACATGAATATCATCCACCAAGTCTAAAGTATATCATCATTATACCCGACAAACCCCCAATTTCTCATCTGCAAGAGTAGTCAACAGAATGGATGGGGCAACTCTTTCACACGCCTCTGAGTCCATAACATACTTGTATACTGCTCTCTTGAGATCCACTTTGCACGCCCATGGCTGCGAATCATGCGAATCAGTCATACCCTTCTGGTCATCAAAATCAACAGGGCGGGTGATTTTAAGAGTCTTGAGAGTATTTTCATAAATATCCGGTTTGATGACGCGATACAATTGATTCTCGAGGATAAAAGAACCCCGAAAGGCGCTTAAGAAGCGAACTTGGGCATACGAATCAACATTTACTGCCTCAGAAAGTGCTTTTGCTGTAGATAAATAGCGGCTTGAGGCTCCACTCTGAGAAGTCGTCGAGCCAATGTACTCGTCAACAAGGAATTTGAGGTTCACCTCAAGGAAGATAGCCACTGAGTAATCATCATCGTCAACAAAGCTCGGCGGCAGTGGCGTATTTGGGGAGACAGGGCTGCTAGTTCTCCCGTTTAAATATGATCGAAGGCTGAAAAAAGCAAGTGGGTTGTTCTCTAATGTCGAGGTGCCGATCACAAAAGATGTGCGATAGTTCAAGTCAGGCGCAGCCCCCAAAAAAGCCGCCAATGTCCCCGATGTCAACCTTAATCCATCCACATGACTTCGCGTGCTGTTGTTGACGACATGCTTCAGGAATCGGCTAAACGCTGTGTCCATAGCGACAAACGGAGAACTGGCAGTGAATTGCGATATATCATAAAGACACACATGAGCACAATTCAAATCCGCGCCAAGAGACACGAGCCATTGGACGACGTGGTGCGGATCATGCGGTTGCGGTACATGGTAGTGAGTCTCCATCCTCTCCCAAATGTCTCGAAGAATGCTGGTTGCATATGATGGGCCTTTGTCTTCGCACCGCCGGGTAATAAACCATTCGAATGCAGGATCACGGATGAAGATGGTGCCAAAAGAGGGCAGGGGATACCGTGCTGGACGTTGATCCCAAGGCAAAAGTCTTGCCTCAAAGAGGCTTTCGAAAGTCTCGAGGAGATCTTCAGCCTGCTTTCGTGTCTGTCCACAACTGCTTCGACTTAATACGCGGCCCAGTAACCAGCGGCAACGATGCATCCGACTGCCATATACACAGTGACGCTGATCATAGTCTTGCGAGTCCGAGAGATTTCTGTATCTCATTTCGCATAATATGCTGCTCGCAAAATTCAGTGCCATGTCGTGCTCGTTAGATGGTTCATGAGCGAGAATATTGCTGCCTTCCGCCGTGTTGAGTAGAAAATCAAGGGCTGTTCGATGGATAAACCGAACATGGCTGCACATGGCTTTCCATGGCCCGTCATCAGGGCTATACAGCTCTTCTGGTCTGCATGTCTGTTGAGAATAAACTTCAAGAAGACCCGCACTCCGGATGACTATGTCATTGCAGCTATGGGGGAAATCTCCCATAAATTTCAGTCCTGGCAGCTGACTTTCCTTCTCCAGCAATGCTTCACGCACTCGGGCTTCCTTATTGAGCATAACTTGGAAAATGCTCGTTTTCCAGGGCCAAACGCCACCGTGACCGGGGGTACAAGCTTCATGCTCCACGTAATATGCATCCTGCAGAGTTTGGGAGGCTATAGCTAGTTTGAAGTACTTTGCGGCGGACCTTTGATACGTCTCCTCGTCTTCGTTGAGTCTTGCCCACATATCAGCGTACAGCTTCTCAAGCTCGGAGGGCATTTGTTCGAGGCGAGCAAGGAGTTCACTTTCTTCATCGCCGTTCTGAAGGCCGATTTTTAAGGTTCGGAGCACTAAATGGAGCCAAAGAAAGACTCCTTCAGCCTTTTTAACTACCACTGATGAGATTTGTCGTAAGAATAGAGGACTATATGCCCTTGTCGTAGGGCACTTGCCGAGTATGTCTGTTGCGTATTTAAGCATCTTTCCGTGCGTCAGCTCATGGAGCTTGATACTAGGCGCGTTTGAGAAATAACGGCAGAAAATAGGTTCTCCACGGCTTGAGACACAGAGCTTGACATTGGGAAGGTTTCTCAACAGCTCCACTGTCAATAGAAGCTCCTCTACCTCATCCTTACCCGCCACTTCGTCAAGTCCATCAATAAAGATGCAAACAGACGATTGATAACGAGTTAGTGTGCGTGATAAAATATCTTTCAGTTCCCTGACGTCCCAGTCTGTGGTGGAATGTTTCGCTGCAATGAAGGGAAGCTCTGACAGCAGCTCGTCAAGGAGAAGGGAACTTTTAGAGAGTAGTTGGTGGTTCAAGGAACATAAAAGACCCTTGACATTATTCTGAAGCAAGGACCCTATCTTCCAGAAGAAATGCGAAATGATGAGAATTTCTGGGCTCCAGCGGTTTAGTTCCAGTATTGTGTTGTGGTGTTCAGCGAGGAATTTGACCAATGTACTTTTGCCTGCGCCAGGCTTTCCCTGAATCCAGAAAGTATCGCCCTCGTTTCGAAGCCATGCAACGAAATTCTCTCTAAAAGCAGCTAGTTCTCTGCCCGAATCGTCTCCAACGGCCTCGGCCGTGTCAAAAAGTTGGCGATATGTTGCTTCATGTACCGGTTTCACATCGCATCGCCGCTCATTCATACCAGAAAAGCTTAAGCTTTCCAGAAAGATGCGGCGCTGATTATCTGTCTGCAGCGTAAAAATGGCTTCTCGCATATGGTTGGTCAAGCTTGATGTTATGAAATCTCTTGTCTGACGGGCCTCGAATTTGATGAGATTCTTCATGTTCGTTTTCCCATCAGCGAGTTGAGACACAAAATATTTCATGCTGTCCGAAAGATTTCTGAAATTCTCGCTTTGTTGTAACTGTATGGCATCACCCTGCTTGCTATACAAGTCATGGGACTTTAGCGAACTAGCGACAAGAACTGAGCATACAGCACCATTGACTCACCAAATACGAGCCAGGAGATGGGTCTCCATGGTCATCCTATAGCCGCTCAACGCGTCGGCCAATTCCGCAATCTTCTTTTTATGTCGGCCGAACTTGAAAAATGCACCAAACGATTTTTTTATGCTACCAGGCTTGTGATATGCGGTTGCCTTCAGGGCTTCCGTGTGCAGCTCCTTGGCTGTTGCCATACATTTCTCAGAGATGTCGACTAGTACTTTCTGATCGTCATCCCGTGGTGAAAATGATTGAAAGTAGATGTTCAAGCCTTCAGACGCTGACTTCATTGACGCTGCGGTCGCTTCGCGGTGAGTGTCGATGGTAGGACGGCCATCGTAAATGTCCTTACAGAAAGTGCATAATTCATGGGCGAAGCTGATGACTTGCATGACTGCGCAGGCCATACCCAGTATCTCAAAACCAGACATAGTAGCGCAGGCAACTCAACTCAAAGGAAATTTGAGGGGACCTTAACTGGTCGCTGCTTTTAGCAGTACCTAGAGGCTCAGGTTCAGAATTGTCAAGGTAGGAGTTCCGCGGACTGCCGGATCTGGGAATTTCTGCTGGGTTTCTTGAAAGCGCCCAGCAAAGTCACCAAGGCCTCCCATTTGGAACCCTCCGCAAGAAAAGAAAATGAGGGAAAGTCTTGTTGGCAACAGTTGCTTTATCCTTGCTGAGCGACGCCATTTCCGACCACTCGGAGTGCAGGCGCTGGATTTGCCTCGTCACTACATCCTTCATTGCACCGCCTCAGTTAAATGTATGGCTGCCTAGCTTCCGGTAATCTTCCCCGCCTCTGAAGACATAAGGATCAGTCTTAGTCGTGATAAATTCTTTGCTGCAGCTTCTTTCATAAATCAGTATCTATATCACTAAATTAGGTGCTAACTGTGCTAAGCGACAGCTGAAGTCTAATAGGACTCATACTTTGCTATCCTGTGTAAATAGTAGTCATGGAGGTCCGGATGTCGTTGCTGTGCAATACGACGAATGACCTTTCTGCTCCCAGTCAAAAGGGTCGAAGGCCCAGCCGATGGTTCGTTCTGATACCTTCCTGCCGAATTTCTTTTGAAGAAAATATACCGTTTCGCATCGCTATATGTCTAGTTTTTCGGTCGGTTTATCATAGCGCGTTTTGAGCATAGGTGGCGTAATGCAACTATGGCGGCCAACCTGGGGATTGATTGCTTGTGTTTAACATGTTGGAAGTTTCTGTCTTCAACCTCTTCGACCGAGTTTGATGTACCGCGCGTAGACTGCATCTGGCAGCTCCTGCAATTATTTTACTCTCACACATTTGCTTTACTGTATCAGCCACAGCGCGCCACAAAATGGTCCATGCGGAGAGAAACTTAGATTGAGAACACCGAACACTCGTTTCGGTTTCCACTGTATTCATTACCCAAATAATCAACATTACGCTGTTTAATGCCGGCTTAACCTTTAGCTTTAAGAACACGTGAAGTGTTAGTCTAGATGTTGATTACGATAGTATCTAGACACAGCGGTTTCTTCTTTTCTCTTATAGATGTATAAGTCCAGTACACACTAGCTACGATATTTCTTCTCTTCTATTTCGCCTTTCCAATCGCCCACTCCAGGGTATCCGTGCTCGTTCTCGCATGATTACCTCATCCATGCAAGGTCACATAGCGCTGCATCATTTGAGGCTTGACGAGAACGTAAGACTCATTCAGAAGCAATCCCTAAATTCCGCGCGTCTTTAGACTCCTCACTAAACATCAGAGATGGCAATTGTGTTTTGTTCACTTGTCTCCCCGTAAGAATGATCCGCGCTTGTAGAAATTCTACGATGAATCGTGATCATCGAGACCACTGCCGGATCGACAGAATTATCCCCCGGTCTTGGAAAGTTTCACACCCGAATTGCCGAAACGTCAGCATCCCGCAAAAATTGCCTAAATTCATTCCGTTACTAAGAATAGTAAGCGTCGCATGAAACATTTGATGGCCAAATTACAGGTCCCCAGTACTTTCTTTGCATACTGGCAGAGAGAGAGCACGAAGCTGGCGATAGATAATGGATCTTAATATTGGCCTCTATGTAAGCAGATACGAGAGCATCAAATTGATAGCGTGAGACTTCCGGTGTGCGGAGTTAGGCGAAAAGTGTGGCCCGTGTTCCCGTTTGGCTGGCAACTCTCTGCGGGAGTTGGTTCGGATGCTGCCGTATTGTTAGCATACGGGATTCGACCAAGTAATATGGAGAGTACGACACCCCTGAAGCACTGCCACATGGGATTGGTTGCACTAGCTGGGGTAATGGTTAACTCGGAATACTCATCAACCAGAGAGCTCAGGGGAATCTGTGATCCATGGATCTTTTGGATATCTGACAGCAGAAACACCGTACGTAATTAGGCCTCCTCGAAAGTTGAGACTATGATGGGAAATTGGCATGCTACAAGAAGTTACCCTGCGATAATGGTATGCTTGTGGCAAGCCCTTTCATAAAATGGAAGCTCGGAATTTGGAACCATCCAGAGTCATAGCACCACGTTCGTCCTTCGTACGATGCATTCAGTTTCGAGGGTGCTGAGGGTGTTGACCCACTGCATATCAACTGCATACAGCCATCTAGTTTCTTGGCTGCCATGTCTGATCAGGCTGTCCAAACCGTAATTGGAAGTCTCGGATCCTCGGGCTTGCCCGTAAGCGGCTGAGGCTCAAAAGACAAAAGGGTACCCAGTTTGTTGGTCTTACTATATCTTGAATAGATGATTAACTATCTCATGTTTTTCGTTAGCTGCACGGGCTACTAGATAGGAAGGACGATATCCCACCGCTTTATGGCTGCGCCTTTGCTCTCGTAATGACATAGGCCTGGGGGTTATTGGGTTGAAATTTATCGTCACTTGAGTTTTCGTATTGGCGCAAAGCGTAATTGAACCATTCGTACACGAGGAAAGAATTAGCGAACACGAAGCCTCTTGAATGGCAAAAAGGAATGCAAAGGCTTTACAGGGCAATGGAATGAAAGCATCGAGTTCACGAAGAACCGACGAGGCCTCTTTGATGTTTCTGCAAGTAGAATATGGTGTTATCCCGACAAGGCAGTCGCCTACAATCAGGTCATCTCCCATTACGTTCATAGGCGGCTTTATTCTTGACAAGGGTATTCTCTAGCTTAAGCAGAAAGCAAGAAAATGCATGTGCTTACTCTTCCTGCAGGTACGCAGTAGTGCAAAATAGGGTAGACGACTACATTTTAGACTTATATTTACGTACAGCATAGTTACCCGTACAGTAGCATTTTAATATGCGTGCTTGCGTTTCATTGCGGTGCGACGCGAAGACTAATTTAATTGCAGATGCTACCTGTCAGCCTCGCTCTCTTGGCAGACCTGAATAGGAACTTTAAACCATCCGTTCCCAGTGAGGAAAATCCACCAGTAAGCTTCGTCCTACGACCCAGGAGCATCCATGAGATTCACGATCGATGGTTCATAGGACCACGTGCCCCCTGCAAAAACAATATGAATGCAGGCAAACTTTTACCATATGAGCATATTTGAGTCAAGGGGGCGTGGTCTAGATTAATTGCTTCTGCCTGATCGACTTACGCAGCAACTTGCGCCTTACAGAAAACAACTCGTAGTCCTACCCAGTTATTTTTCTACCTTCCCGAAACACCATCGCCTTACCACCTAGCTTCTACTTGGGGCCAAAGGTAGTCCATTATGCTTACATGGGGCACGGCTGCTCGCCCTGCCTAGCTCCCGCGTGTAAATCCCTGAGGAAACGCATTAGCGGAAAAATTCCACGTCTTACACCGAAACCCTGATAGTGCTGGAACCGTGTGTCGGGCTCGCCGGTTTGAGCTATTCGCGAAACTCTGGATGGATCCCTGGGTTGGCGATAACCGAAGGACATCCGACGATGATGGAGACTGTGCTCATACACAGACGAGTTAGTAAAGGGTTCCAGGGAACGACGCGAGCAATGGATACGAGTATATAAAGCCTCGACCATTTCCGTCTTGTTTGTCTCAATCATCCAGCACAGCATCTCATCACAGCTCCTGACAACTCAGCTTCTCTACTCCTTCGAACTTCAGTTCCAAGACCAAACACCAACCTTTTCAAAATGTTCGCCAAGACCGCCGTTGTTATTCTGGCTGCCGCCGCCAGCCTCGTCAGCGCTCTCCCCGAGCCTCCTTCCCGTGTTAAGTCTGCTCCTGAGGCCAAGCGAACTGAGTATGTTTCCCTCCTCATAATCAAGAGTGCTTGGTGAAAGTCTTCAGATTTACTAACATCAAACTTCCAGCCACTGGGGTACCGGTACCGTCTACGATCAGAATGGTGCCGCCGGATCTTGTGGCGAGAAGCACGGTGACAACGAGCTGATTGTTGCCCTTACTCCCAGCTGGCAGGGCAACGGCTGGCCTCCCAAGTACTGCGGCCGCAAGGTCTTCATCCAGAACACTGGTAGCAACGATGGTGTTGGCGGTGCTGGCCGAACTATCATTGCCACCGTCAAGGATACCTGCCCTGGCTGCCCTTCTGCTGACAGCATTGACCTGTCTCACGGAGCTTGGAACCAACTCACCAACAACGCTCCTTTCGGAACTGTCAACATTGAGTGGCACTTCTGCAACGAGAACGGCCAGTGCTAAATGTCTCTCTCTAAGTTGACAAGCAGGTCCGTATGACTGATGGACGATGATGTTTATTTGGATTCTCTCTATATTTTTCACGCTGTATATACGTACTTTATCGACTTATGCACATAGTTGAATACACATGGACATACATGTACAATTGGCTTTCACGCCTCATTTACCCCCTTTTTGGATGTGATAATCAATGAGACGTAGGTAATTATCTACTCCGTAGAAGCCGGAGTTACATGGGGCAAAACCACTTGAACAATGCGTCCTGTTCTGGTTCTCTGACTACAAATAGTCACGGAAAAATAGGCTATGGTTAGTGGCTATGAACCCTAGCATCATGATTACTCTATCATTCAGGGTCCGCAATATTCCTGAAGAATCAATCGCCGAGTAATGCAATCAACTCCTTACGGGAAACTGTTAGACTCAACTCAATTCTAGATCACCGGCGCCCCACCTGCGCGAATGATCTACCTGCCGCATCTGTATTGTGTTTAAAATAACTATATGCAAGTAGTACCTTGATGGCAACCGCAGCATGCATATCGATTACTGGCAAATGAACAGATCCTGGCTGGCAAGGTAAGCACTAGTATCAGTTCTATTTCCAAGAGGCCGTTCCTGGCCAATCTATCAAGTATTTTATTGCCGGCTATCCGCTTGTGTCTTGTTAAATTTCCCGTTAACTGATCTCCAAACACCTCGAGACGCTTTGACAATTGCGTGCCTTCCATCATACAAAGGGTATAAGACTACTGCAAAGAATGCAAAGAACTGCCAGATTATGGCGACGGTAGTCCAGCCTGAAAAGAAAGATTTGGTAAAGATGTAGTTGCGGTACAGGGGCATTGGCCATGCGATGAAAGTGATGAGGACGACCGCAACAAAGAAGATCCAAGCTATGCGATACCATCGGCGAAGCTCTTGCAAAGTCTCTTCACTAAATGGATGTCGCACATTGTCGAGATCAATGTTGCCAATCTCGCTTTCCGTTGAGATGCTCGCCGTACTCTTTTCCCCCACGTTGATGGTCTTTGCTTTTTCAGGATCAGAGGAAGCATTTACAGAAATATTCTCACTTGGCGATTCAGAAACCACGATGCCATTACTTTGAGAGTCATTGGGTCCGGTATTGGCCTTGGTCTCCTTCTCATCATCACTTGGTGGAGACGATGTTTCGCTGTCATCGCCCTTTGGAGCTTCCGCCAACTCGATCAGTAGAAACCGTCGCCAGTCAAACGAGTCTGGTTTGTAGAGAGAAATGATGACCGAGTAAAGAGCAGGAGAGAAGAACGAAGCAATGGCTCCGTAGAGGGCTGGGAAACTCGCTTCCGTGGTTGCGATATTAATGGTGCCATACATTGACTTGGCAGTGGCCAGCCAGACGCTGAGGCCTGTGAGGAATCCTAGAATAGGCGACGCAATCGCTGCTAGTCGCGTCTGCTTCGACCAGGCAAGGGTCAGGCCCAGAGGAATAATCCCCGGGCAAGAGAGAATAGGCCTGAAATAGCCGATCCATGTCATGTCAGCGCCTCCGTAGTTAAGCGCCAGCGAGATACCAGTGATGAAGATGGTGTGAAAAACGACAGCAAGGTGGCTGACTTTCATAAGCCTCTTATCTGACGCCTTTGGGTCGATATATGTTTTATAAAGATCGAACGACAAGATGCTGCTGACAGCAATCATCGAAGAAGATACAGTGCTGGTCAAAGCCATGAACAAGAGAACGAAAAAGGCAATAATGCCCTTATCACCGATAAGAGCCTTGATAGTGTATGGCATCACCAACCCTGCATTTACCAGGCTCGGAGAGAACTCGCCGGGGTAAGTCGGGAATATTGGTGTGTTGTGGATGGCCCTTGCAGTGAGACCGATGACAGTGCCAAGGCCCCAAGGAATGCCGAATATAGCGATTGCCGCGATGTTATATCCTGGCACAGTAGCCGAGACTTCAGTAGCAAAAGACTTTTGCCAAAAGGCAGTGTCCTAATGGGAAGAGAGCAAAAATTAGCCAAGAGAACCATGAAAGACGTAGAACTGTATCTCTTACCATGACGACGAGAGCGAGGTTTCCAAACTTCAAGATCAAACCCCAAATGATTGCGTCTTGGGATTTCATTGTGAGCAAGGATCCTTCGTAATTCCTCGCAATAATATTTTCAGAGGCTGTTGCCATAACTTTGTCATATAAACCTCCAAGACCTCCGACAGCATCGTGAGTTAGAGTAGTCAGAGTAAAATAGATGATGAGAATCAAGGCAACAGCCGTATGAAGGTAATCAGTCAAGAAGGTGGCCTTTAGACCACCCACTGCTGTATATAGGACCACTATTCACAATTATGGTTATTATCATTATCCTTTGGGGATGATGTAATGGCATTTTAGACAACACAACACTTACCTCCGAGGGGTATAAGAATGGTAGCTGCAACAAAGTGCATACCGGAAACGCCGTATATAAGTTGTGATCCTGTGAGGATCATGGATGCGCAACCAAAGACATTATTTGTGATGTTCAGAATAATAAACACGATGTGTCCGATTTTGCCATAGCGCATGCGGATAATCTCCAATGACGTGTGAGCATACGGCACTCGAATCTTGGCTAATACACCAAGAGCTGCCATCAAGGCAATCTGGAAGCACAATCCCGTAGCCCACCACTGTAATCAACACATGTCAGCCTTTTGGATCAAGATTCCTAACACCATAAGACGACTTACAAAAGGAACAGCCAGTCCAAATTTGTAACAAAAGGCAGCTGAAAACACCGTCTCATTAATCCACATCCATGATGAAAACACCGCTGATGCTGTTAAACCTCTCCCTACTGATCGATTGGCGACCATGAACATCTCCGATGTTGATGAATCTTCGGATAAATAGGCCCTTTGGACCTTAATTGCAACTAGAATGACACCGCAAAAGGCCACTCCGAGTCCAATGAGGAGGCCATACGCCGTTCCCTGGGGAATCACGGGCACCCCAGAGACTCCAAGCTGCACTGACATGATGAAGGCCACTCAAAACAGTTTATCTGGCTGATAAAGTAGACTTGTCAAAGTGCAGCGATTGATAAGAATTCCCATCAGGTATCCCAGAGAGTCAAGCGCAGAGGCATGTTCTTTTAAACCATCATGCATTGCCCGCTATCGACTTCTTATCTTCACGCAGTCCATCTCGGTCGATCTCCGTTCTACCAGAAGTCGGAAAATCCTGGGAACTAAGGCCCCATAAGTTCAGCACGTTGCATTAGGAAGTAATGACGTTATTTTATCCCCTCAAACTGTTAAACGGCTCGGCAATTGCTCAGCAGCGTGCCCAAAGGCTTACCCCAGAGCCCCGTGGTGTTGATGTGAAGCGAGATAGGGCCCTCTGAAAGGCCGACAAACGGACCCGGAATCTTGCCGCACAACTGGCGGACAGCAATTGAATATTAGTGACAGTATCAGGCTAAATGATACGAAATTTCATAGTTGATTGCAATGCGATCTTTTACTGGGTGCTGATAGCCGTTTGTATGCGAGATCGGCCGTTGATGTGAGATCATGGTGTGTATTGCGTGCTCTGCGCATAGTGTGACGACTTTATGGAGAACATCAGCCTTGCCTCTCGCGCAACTTTAGCTGAAAGAAGCTATGATGTTGTAATAACCATGAAATCCAGGATGTTTTAATAGAGCCAATAGGATAATTTTAATTGTTGGGATAATGTGTCAAGGCATATGAAGCGTTATTTCCGGTGTTTATATAAAAGCTTTTGCATCCCAAACAGGCATACTTGCTGCTGCGGCACTGCTACTGAGTGCATGTCCCACGACAAATCTTTTGACATTTCATAAGTTTTTACTATACAATATTACTGAATTACCAATGGGCGACAGCATACCGACTACTGCTGGCGCCGCTGCCGATGGGCATGCCCAAAGCAAAAAGCAAATGATCTTGAATGCCTTTGTCATGAACACTCCGGGTCATCTTGCCCCCGGGTTCTGGCGACATCCAAGAAACAAGACCGATCAATACACAAAGCTCTCTTTCTGGACAGAATTAGCACAGCTCCTCGACAAAGCAGAGTTTCATGCCATGTTTATCGCTGATACGCTGGGACCCTACGACGTATACAAGGGCCCTTCAAATGTCGTGCCAGCTCTGGCATCTGGCGCCCAGTTTCCAGTCAATGACCCTCTATATCTGGTTCCTGCCATGGCAGCTGTGACCAAGAATCTTATCTTCGGAGTCACTGCTAGCTTGACATATGAGAAGCCTTATGCGCTTGCTCGCCGTCTATCTACAGTGGACCATCTTAGCGAGGGCCGCGTTGCGTGGAATATCGTCACATCATATCTCGACAGTGCAGCTCGCAACCACGGTCTGAAGGAACAAATCCCCCACGACGAAAGATATGCCATTGCACATGAGTATATGGAAGTCTTGTATAAATTGTGGGAGGGAAGCTTCCGAGATGACGCTGTGGTTCGAGATCGCGAGCATGGACACTACATTGCCAGCGACGGCGTTCTCCAAATTCACCACAAGGGCAAATACTTTGAGGTGCCCGGCCCTCACTTCTGTGAGCCATCTCCGCAGCGCACTCCGTTCCTTTTCCAAGCTGGAGTATCTGAGGCGGGCAACGGCTTCGGAGGAAAGCACGGAGAAGCCATCTTTGTCGGTGGCCAGACACCTGAAGGTGTCAAGAAGACTGTGGATAACATTCGTGACGTAGCACAAAAGGAAGGGAGGGATCCGAGCCACATCAAAGTGATTGTGGGAATTAATGTTATTGTTGCTGCAACAGACGAGGAAGCTCAGGCCAAGAAGGAAAGCTATCTTGAATATGCTGACCAAGAAGGAGCTTTGGCTCTTTTTGGAGGATGGACTGGAGTTGACCTCTCTGGCTATTCAGATGACGAAGATTTCCTCTTTACTGATTCACCTAGGTTGCAGTCAATAATTCGGAGATGGTCGGACACTGTCCCAGGAACCGACAATCTCCCATGGACCAAGCGAAGGATTGTAGAATACCTCAGCATTGGCGGCCTCGGGGCAAAGGTTGTAGGTAGTCCAACAACAGTGGCAGATGAGCTGGAGAGGTGGATCGAAGTGTCTGGAGTAGACGGCTTCAACCTGGCCCACGTCACAAACCCGGGTAGTTTTGAGGATATCATTGAGTATCTTCTTCCCGAGTTGCGGAGACGAGGCGTATTCCGAAGTGGTGTCGAGAAAGAAGGCGCAACGGCTAGAGAAGTGTTCATCGGATCCAAGAGACTACCGGAGGACCATCCAGGAAGCCAGTACAAGTGGCGAGCTGGCGAAAGCGTGCCAAAATACCTCCAACAACAAGCGGAGACAGCAGGTAGCAATTAGACGACATCTCAGTCCTAATGCTTCGTCTCAGTGCTTAATCAGACGCTTATTATGAGTTTCCTGACGTCTTTGTGGATTAATCATATGTACTCATTGACTGTCGAAGTAATCGCAGCGCTTCTTGGTAGGAAGAAACGTTGGCAAAAATATTTGCTTTCGAGAACGTATCGAGAAATCCTTTCAGAAAGAGTTTGTCGGAAAGGTCATTTTGCGCATTGGCAGCAATTCCAAGGGTCAAAGCGCAACTGAGCGTGACATGAACAAAAACCCATGACCGCCTGATAGGGCAATCGAGTTTGAGAAGCTCGAGAAAAGTGTTAAGAACAGAGCGACAATGCTGTAGATATGGAGCCCAAAGTTCTTTGTTGTACGCGTCGCCATTGGAGAGCAACGCCGGACGGTAGAGACAGAGCATGACTGAGTCCACAAACTCCCGGAAGAAGTTATTCTGGATACATTCGTCGTGATTCTGACACTTTTTGACATCCTGAAGGTGAGGAGTTGACTGTTTGGCGATACGGTCAATGATCTTTTTAAAGTCTTGTATTTCACCCGGTGATAACGGCTTCCTAGAGAAACCTGCCTTGTTGAGCGCTTGACAGATTTTGTTTGCGATAATGAACAGATGATTGCAACTAGTTGTGAAAGAGTACGTCTGAGGCGGTGTCAATGCTGATGACGACGATTCGGATGGGATTTCGTCCATGACGATGATGCAAGACGGTCTTCCGTAACATAACGAGACCAGCGTGTCCTGCCATATTAGTGATCGCCTAGTTGTTGATACTGGTGTTAGCATCAATTTTCGTCGCAATAAAGAGAGTTCACTTATGTACCAGATATAATATTTCACAGTAGCCTCGTCCCGTTGATCCACATCCACGGTATCTGGGTCCGGAGACCAGTGCAGCCCCAGCGTCTGTGCGAGCCGTATAGTAAGACCTGAGAATAGTTTGTTCAGCATGAGATTTGGTCCAGTTGAAGACATGGTTAACATTGGCAATTGGCTTTAATATTTACCTAGAATTGACCAAGACGCTCCAGCATTGGCCTGATTCTGCAAAAAATTGGCAAGCAATATGAGAGCCTGAATGGTGTGGATATCGGGAAAAGAAAGAGAATTGCTCATCCTTAAGCACTGGAACCCACAACATGCTACACGTATCGAATGTCAATTTGATGTCGATGGCCAATCAAAGGGCAGAAGACGGCTGCGGGGATACTCACCGAAAACACGAGCCTTGATCAATTCAGAATCCTGATCAGACCCAAGTTGTGCACCGCATGCAAGAATGCTAAATAAGAGTCCAAACCAAGTCAGTGTGCAGGCAGATGGAGGATTCTGCAGAGCTTCTTCAGGATGTTTTGAGCGCTGATGAAGAAACTCGGAAAGGGCAGCTTCGAATTGAGGGAAGTTGATGGTAAATGGCAAAATACGTAAAAGTGAATATTGGAAGAAGCGAACATAGCTTTCATTGTTAGTTTAAATCGTTCTTTTAGAGAGATTATGTAGTTTTGAGGCTCACCCTCTCAAAGCTTCATCCTCTGGAAGCGCATTATAAACGACTTCCGGGCCGTCTTCAGGCTTCCATAGATTGGTGAATGGTGAGATAGTACTAGAATCTTGTAGGCAAAGCAATTCGAAGA
Source organism: Trichoderma harzianum CBS 226.95 (assembly GCF_003025095.1). Taxonomy (NCBI): domain Eukaryota; kingdom Fungi; phylum Ascomycota; class Sordariomycetes; order Hypocreales; family Hypocreaceae; genus Trichoderma; species Trichoderma harzianum. The sequence continues at coordinate 273,560 of NW_020209255.1, forward strand.
TGGTTTGCGGGTTCGTTGGCGGTTTGAAGGCAGCTCCCTGCCAGCAATTCCGTTCTTGTTGCTGCGGGTTAGAGCTGAGGCTCTCATATTTCGCCAGAAGGCTGGGAAGTGAATCCGGACCCAGGTGCAGTTTTGTATCGTACGGTGCCACGGGGTCCACGTAAAGGCCTATAGATATGTCCTCCGCTGGAGTGGCGACCGCATCTTCGTGATCGCTTGCAAGATGCGATTTGCTTGCTTCCGAGGCATTGCTGGTTTTATCCTGGGCATTGGCTTGTATAGGCGTGGTGTAATCGCACAGATCAGGGTGTCCGCGGATATTGCAACTCTCGCAGGGCTGGCTGAGATTGCATTTGACTTTGCGCCGCCTGCATGGGTAGCAAGCCTTTGCAGGACGAAATCTCCGCCGCTTGACGAGCATCAAGTCGTACTCGGACTTGGTCTTCTTCTGTTTCGGCTTATCTTGGGGCATTGTTGTTCATGACCCTATATGTAGGTATGAATGACTCAATAAGAGAGAGTTGGCGAACAAGAGAGACGGCGAAGATGGGAAAAGGCCGCCGTCAACACAGGGGTTCTTCCTCTATCCAGCCCAGGTTAGCATCTGCTATAATGGAATGGCCGCGGACGTCTATTCGACATAGGCCTCGTTTATCGGCCACTGGACCATACGAAGCCGATTGAATTGGCAGGACGCTAGATTCTGCTCTTGAAGCTACGGATTGTAAAGGTCGAAGATATGTTGCCATCTTCAATTTAAATGTGGAGAAGATACGGAGCAAATCCGCCAGTCATCAATGATCTGTCATGCTCTAAGCTGAGTTTCGGGTGAGCTAGACCGACATTTTGGCGTCTAGCCACTGAGAATCTCGCGTTATATCTGTCTCAGAGCAGGGATACATTAATAATAAGCGTAGCATATCCCACAAGTAACTCCGTAGTATTTTCGAGACGTTTACCAGTACACATGTGGGAGATAGCTTGGTGCCTGACCCGACCCACTGTGGAAAATATAGACGGCATTTATGTATTACGCGCATGAGTTTAGATAGACGGGATTGAACGATACTATGAAATACCGTGAGACGAAACACCGTTTTTTCTGTTACTATAACCGGAGCGAAAAGAAAAGAATGGCGCGAAAACGGAGGGGAAAGAACGGTGAGGAAAGCAGAAAGGAAAAGAAGCTTAATGCATCGAACCTCATTCACCAAAAGCACCCGCTGAAACCATAATTGGAGCAATTGTCTCTTGTTTTAGATCTACTCCTGGGCCCTTCATGAGGAACATTTTGACAGGGAGATGTAACCGGCCCCGGTGTTCAATTAACAGGCAGGGCTGGTGACTAAGCCGAGTCTGGCCCGACTCTCTAATATACCTAGGTAGAAGAAGAACCGTTTCTTCATAGCAGATAAAAAACAAGACAAGGTATCCAGTTGAAAATGAACGTTATTTGAGACATCGACTTTATTTTTGGAGGCATGAGGCTATAGAAACTACATCAAATGGCTCTTTGACTTGTTCTCATGCGGTGGTTCTTATAGCGGTTAGACAAGCTAGAGCTTTTGTACTGTCTTTTGTGCTTGTCGACTCAGTTCGAAGATGCGCCTTTCCGTTGTCATCAAAATGCCTAAAGAGATACAGACCTTTGAAAAACAGTTATCTATAGCAGGTACTCTGTACGTACGCCGAACGACTCTTACCTTCAAGTTGGTACTACTAGGGTGTTCTCAGGACACAATCCAGTAATTAAGGTTATGTTAATGATCGGCCACGTTGGCAAACTGGCGCTTTTATTACTAACCGGTAGAATGACAAGCTGATCCAATCTTATTCACAAATGAGTGTAGGAACATAGACTTATATACCCAGCTTTTGATAGTTGAGATTTGATGATGAATCAAGTGTAAGCTTATAGTCAAATACACAATACAAACATATGTACTTCTAACCTTCTTTCAGTAGAAGGAAAAATTTATTTTATTACCAGTATTGCTTATTTAAGCTGCACAGACTGGATGAAACCCAGATGCTCTCTTCCCGCGTCCAGGCCTGTGACACACTTAGTAAATGCTTTATAAGCGCTGGGCTACGGTAGTATTTCCCACCAACGTCAGTTACCCCTTAGCTTTGGCGATCCCCCGCATATGTCGGTACATCGGACAGAGTACAAAAAGCGAGATTGGGAGCGATTCCGATCTCAGCGCCTCCTTAATTCTTACCAAAAGGGAGTTTGTGACAAACCATCGCCATTCCAACTACTGTATCTGCCAACATGCCGAAGATTTCTACGGCTAGGAAACGCGATCGATACGTCCCAAATGCCTGCAATCGCTGCAGGACTGCTAAAGTTCGTTGCAACGGGAAATCGCCATGTTCTTACTGCATTCCGAGGGATCCTGAGTCCTGCTCTTACCGGTCTCAGCAATCCCCCCGGGAACCGACAACTCAACATCAGAACCAGTCTAAGTATATCATAAATATTCAATGTACTAATTTTCGGCACTAATAAACTCAGTAAAATTGATTCGACTGAAGAACAGAGCCTCAAGTCTCTACTGCAGCAGCAGAATAACAAGCTTGATACATTACTCAAGCACATCTCCAACATACACCAGCCATATCGCTTCCAAAACGGCCGCTCCAGATCACCAAGAAACTTGTTCTCATGCTGCGAAGCACCGCTTCCATTAATCCAAAGCGCGACGAGCGCCTTTTTCTGTTTGCACGTAATTGATGTGAAACTCAGGGCCTTGGAGATTCACACCGAAAATGCCCAAATACAAGATGGGACCAAGGCCGGTTCTTCTTCATCCTTCTCAATTTTACATGACCAGATTTTGGATGGAGGGGCAGCTGATATTGAGGCGTGGGATGGTGAAGATGCCGACATCAACTCGTTGAGTCCAACTGCGGATAGTGTGTCTCCCAAAGCTCCCACATATGTGCTCGAAACCCTCAAAAGTGCAGAAGTCATTCGCCTGATACAGAAATATCAAGACATCGCCGGGATGATGTATCCGGTGGTAGATGCAACGCATCCAGAGCAATTAGTCGAAAATGTGTGGGCCAACCGTTCGGCTGATAAGACCAATACAGAGAGCCTTTCTCGGCGGAATCGAAGCCAGATAGGCATCGTCGAGATGATGGTCGCTATTGCTTTGACTGATGAGAACGAGGATTCTTCAGAACTAATGCAGGCCCTCCACGATCATGTGTTACCAGATGTTCAGTACATGGTGTGGAATACGAGAGTTGATCTTCAAGGGTTAGTACTCTTGGTACTCGTGGTGTGTGACCGCTAATTCATTCAGTAACACCAATTCTAACGTCAACTAACATATTCATCTAGAGTCTTTACTACTATTACACCCATAAGTGGCGAAAAGCTTGGCGTTTCATAAGGAACGTTGTAAGAATTATCCTGGAGCTGGGATTGAATCGAAGGATCGTGCTGGATCGGTCCTTTCCCGATCAAAAGGCACATGCCCAGGCACTCAACACAATGTGGGCCGTCTTTGTACTTGAGCAACAGCTGAGGTACGCCCTGGGACTCTCTACGACCATGCAAGACTTTTTCATGGACCCAACTCTTCCAAAACCGGTAGACTTCCTAACCACCCATGAGCAATTGGCTCCGCTGACATGTTGGTCTTTAGGTCAACGCTCCATATTTGGAAGCCATGATTCATTACGCTCGGATTGGTGCAAAAGCATGTGAAACATTGTCTTGTGATGAACCAAACACCCAAGTGATGTCCGGAGACTGCCAAGATGCATATACATATTTCCAGTATCGCCTTAGCGAATGGCGGAAAGCGATCAGTACCCAATTCCAGTTCAAATCCACTAGCAAGAGGGCAGATCAGTGGAATACTCAACTGGACGCAATCCTTCGATTACGGGCAAACAATTTGCACTTTGTAGTAACGAGATTTATGTTCTTCGAAAGAGAATTTCTTGGCATGGTCCCAGCCGACCTGTGGTCCGTATGCATGGATGTGGCTGCTGATACTACCTGTATTTTGGCTACCATTGATGGCTCTCCAGAGGCTTACCAGGCTACTAAATCCGAGTCGAACTACTTTCTTGTCTCGTCGATGGGCATCTCGTTCCTTGCCATGTTACAAGGCTCCTTATTTCCAATTTCGGCGCAGAGTCCGTTGGACCCGGAAACGTGCCTGAGGGCCCAGCAAAGTGCGATCCTTTGCCTCAATTTGCTTCGAAATCGAGCGGAGCTATCACGCCAGTCAAAACATCTGTGGAACCGTGTCAGCGATCTTGCATCCCGCTTGAATCTCCTGGGTTTCTTGGCCCCCGTCGCTCCCGGCAACATTGAGGAGGTCTCAGGTACATCAGAAACAATGAGCATTAACGAAACATGGGAAAGACACACAAGCCATTGGGAGCAGGGACTCGCTGGCTTGTCACCAAGTGTTACGGCACTTGGGTTCCCTGTCAGTGAGAATGATGATGAGGGACCTACCTCAGCGAGCAAGATCTACTCAGCATTCGATATAATGTTTGGCCCTGATTCTGTCTTTAATGGGATTGATGAATGAAATGCTTCAATTACAAGTATATATAATATTTTAATCCGATACGCTACTGGGGATTATATTGTTTTATTTTTATGACTATGAGGTAGCCTTGTATGGGCCATAACACTACATCTGTCGCTTTCGTGCTGTACACAAGAGCGGCCCTTTCTTCTCATCAACACCCAGGCTATTTATCTCCAACTTTTCGTATTTGTCAACTGGAATAATCTCGAAATTGCGCCAAAGAGCACAAAGGACTTTGAGAATATTGATGCTTGCAATGTTTCTGCCAATGCAAGCCCGGTGTCCGATGCCAAAAGGCATTATCTCATTGAATGAAATGGCATCTTCAAGCCATCTTTCAGGAATGTATTGATCATGGTCACCGCCCCAGAATTGCGGATCATGATGTAGAGCTTGTGATATCATTGAAACGGCGGTCTGCAGTACGTCAGTATGTATCGTATAATGTTCCTTTCTAACTATAGCCTTACCCCCTGTGGAATATGGAAACCGTTGATGTCAACACCATTGGGGTCAGTAACGAGACGAGGTAAGGGCATTGTAAAGACTGGTGTGATCCGGAAGCTCTCCTTGATGCATGCCATGGTATACGGTAGTTTGCTTTCGAGTCCCGAATATGAAACTTCTTTCCCGCCTTCATTGTATAAGGGTACATTCGCGTTGAGCTCTTCCGTGAGTTTCTCGGCGGCGTATCGGTTATGGAGGAGGTGATAGAATAGAAGACCCAACGTGGCAGATGTGGTATGTGCTCCTGCAACCCTGTATTCTTCCATTAGTTGAATTTTCGTTATCAGGGTTCTCTGCAACATACAGAAAGGCAAAGGCCTCTGAGCTGACCTCTGCTGGCGTCAATGGTGCTCCTGTTGAGGGATCTTTTGCCTCTAGAAGATTGTCCAGCAGGGTTTCTTTCTCTCCTGCCTTGTGATCCTCAATGGCATCATTGACGTACTCAGAAGCTTTCTGACTAAGCAGTTTTCGCGACTGAAGCAGCTTTTGAAGGCTCGGAATAGGTAGTTTGTTTCCAATTCGTATGCTGTAAGGAAGTAGAGACGCTACCATGCCATACATTGTGCCAATGAGGATATGGTCAGGAATTGGTGGCAGCTCATTGGCCTCTGGGTTGCTCTGCGTGTTTAGATCCTTTTCGAATGCTAGGTCACTTATGACGTCGTATGCATAGCGTGCCACACTCTCCTTTAGATCAAATACTTGCCCCTCTGGCTGCTGCTCGATATTAGCGAACAAGCGGTGTAAATGCTTTCCAAATCTGCCCTCAAACTTGAGCAGCGTTGCCATAGAGAAACTGTGCGACATCTGACGCCTTCGCATCTTGTGAAACTAGGTATACACTCATTAGTGTCCTCTATGTTGCATCCAAATTAACAAGAGTTCTCACCTCTTCGTCACGAGTACTGAAAAGATTGGGATGCAGTGCTGTGAACGCATCATAGAATTTTGTCTTAGGCATAGAACTCCCGGCTTTGTAAATGGGGCCGATGGCATCTCGAGTTTGGAAATTGACATGATTGGGACCGATTCGAATTACAGGGCCATACTTCTCGTGTGCCCTCTGTATAGCAAACGCCAAGTCTCGCCTGTAAACATGATACACCTTCCATAAAGAAGTCCTGCGAGCCCAAAAAGGACCAGGAATCTTTCGTAAAGGATGAACAAAGATCCAAAGCAGCAGCCAGACCAGGCTACAAGACAACAACACGAGTGGAAGCAAGGTAGTGCTATAGGAAGCCATTGTGCTCAAGACATTTAGTCTTTAGAAGGAGTTTCGAGTGGTGGGTAGGAAAGATTGTATTTCTTCACGCAACTCTACAACAAATGTTTCTTCTTGTCTATTATATGCCACAAATCAACCCATGCGATTATTTACATTCCGAATCATACCAAATTCCATTCAAAAGCTTCAAACACATACATACTGTTTCCGAGAGACGTTGTCGTATCTTGGGGACAAGTCTCCACAGGTTGGTATGCCTGCAACGGAGCGGTAGTTGAGCGCCAATCACCGGGGTAGCATCTACAAGGGTGACCAGTAGTATTGCCCCAGCCCAATGAAAAGCTGCGTCCGAGCGGCAGTGAAGTCATTTAATGTGTCATACTTCAGTCACTTCTCCATTAGGTGGCGGAAGCGAGCTTTGGAACCTTCCGATTCCGAAACATGCATGAAAGGAGCGAGGACTGTTCGCGAAGCTGTGAAATAATATTAATAAATCTTGTGTATAATTGCGCATCCATTACGATAGACGTGTAATACGTTTGTTGCTTGATGAATAAGTCAACCTTGGAAGTCCTCGCGGACTGGAGGCAATAGTTTCTAGTATAACGCATGCGGAATAGTTCCGACGCCGCCTTGGAATAGGAGCGAATACCTCTGAGTATACACAAAGCGCGAAAGCAAATATAAGTGAATCATCAACGCATGTATCGCTATCAGAAGTCATCTAGAATCAATCGATCCAGCTTAGAACCCTTTGCATACACATCTCCAATTTCTAAGTAATCCAACATGGCAACCAAATCTGAGAATGGTGTCCCATACACACTTTATTACAATCGTTTCTCGATTTGCTCATTGATGATGCGGTGGCTGGTTGACATTCGCGGTGAGCCTAAGGACGAATCATCCCGGATGGATATCGGCTTGAAGGAGATCGACATCTTCCAGGAAGAACAGTTCAGCGAATGGTATCTCTGCGACGTCAACAAAAATGGCCAAGTATATTTCCACTAAGATCGTTAGAGAAGGCACCACTGACTGGGGATTTCATTAGGTTCCGGTTCTCGGAAGCGATGTTGCTTTCGATTTCCCCATGTCTCAAACAACTGCAATCTCCGAGTACATTGCTGCAAGATATCCGGGGCTTTTACCCCCTAATCATGCGGCTAAAATCCACGAGATGGTGCACAAGATGCATGAGATGAATTTCTTTACACTCTCTTTCAAGGGTAGTCCGAAGCTTGCTTCCGGGTTTGCCGATGCTGCCTTGAAGCGCCTTGAAGACAAGTCCATAAGTCTTAGGTATAGAAAGGCATTGGAGTACAAGCTTGAAATGTAAGAATCAAGTACCATCTAACATGGTTGACAAATTATTAACCGGGTGATATTTATAGCCTGCGTCGGGACAAGGTCAATGCCCTCACCCCTGAGAAGACACAAGCAGAGTTAGACAAGGCACAGGCGTACTTGGAAGAGGCCGCTACGCTGCTAAACCCTAGCGATGGCCCATGGCTTTTTGGCCAGCAGCGACCGACGGAACTTGACGCCCACTTGGTTGTTATGATTCTTCGCCTTCAGGACGTGGGCCGCGATTCCGTTGTTCCCGATTCCTTGAAAGAGTATGGAAAGATGGCGTTTGACGAGCCTTCATTCCAAGCAGTCGTGGGAGGGAGAAGCACTATGTATGATGGTTCTGGCAGCAAGAAATAGTCTGGAATCCTGGCCTTGGCAGAGAATTCAACTTCTCGGTGGATTATCGATATGCTCTTAGATTTCGTTACAGAAAATCTCAATCGTTATTATAAGTTGGTGCCTTCGTGAAGATTATTAGACGATGACAATAAAGACAGAATACTTCCCTTGGAAGCTCTTGACAGCAGAGAATGTTGAAATTGCAAAAAGGCCGAAAGCCAGAGGGCTGTTGAAGTTTAAATATCATTTATTTCAACATAGAAGATGGAGGGCATTCATGGTAGCACAGCCGTTACCGTAACTGGGGCATGAGTGGCATTAAGATTTGTTCTTTGCCCCTTGACATATTTAATGCTCGACGAACTTGTGACTTGATGATATTGTGGTGATACTGTGATTGGGGGAAATTGGATTCCCGTTCTATGCTACGTGACAGGAATTAGACATGGGCTGCCGCAGCTAGCAGTGTCACCCAACCTCTTCTCACTGTCACTGTCATCGCCCCCCTCTGCAAGTCGATCAGGCAGGTCTCTTGGGCCCATGTCACTTTAATATCTCTCGTTGATCTCTAGACAACCTCCGCACCTAATCGTATGCGTTAGCATAGGTGCATGTTTCTCTCCCTCGAGTATCGTTGAAAGAAATTGCGGTCGCCTAATGAGGCTGTAAACTCGGACAACGGATTCTCAAGTGCAATTCCATTAAATAATCACTGATTAATAAAAGAACAGGTGCATTTCCTTTTGTTTGCAGTTTTTTTGTTTCATTTTTTTTTTCTTATACTAAAATAACAAAGTTTGCCCTCGACCGATGATGTCAATCTCAAATCCCATGATAGGTTTCCGTCATAATGTTTCTATTTCTCCAACAGGACAAACTCATGGTGTAGAACCCACAGCCCCTTCCCATTCCACTTCATTTGTTGAAGAGATGCTTTTAAACCTAACTCATTGATAAGCGTGGCCGGGTCATCACTCCACTCAAAGCTCTTGACAAGCGATTTTTTTACACCGAAGACTGGATCTGAAGTGATGTGTTCACTGTCGCTAGCATATAATGCTGTCGTAAGATTGAGATACTGAGGATGTTTCAACTGAAAATGCTGCGCAGCGTTAACAATTGGCCTGATCTACGATGGTAGCCATACATACCACATGTGCAGGGCGCGTAATATTCCGCTTCAACATGTTGAGCAAAAGTCCAACGGACCCATCGGTGGGGATGTCGTAGTTGACGCTTTTCACTCCTACTAGATAATACCGACCTTGGCTATCAGTTTGGAATATGCCGCGGCAATTGGGTCCGTCGCGATTGGGGTCTTGCATATCGTAAAGCCCATTCCCGTTGGTCTCCCAAACATCTACAGCAACACCCTCGATTGGGGCACCGCTGACGGATTTAACTGTCCCGTGTATGAGCATAAGCTCTCCTATAACGCCAGGGGAGCCAATAGATTGCCCATTAGTAAGGGTATGCGTGTCTTCTGAATGGAAGGGCCCGAGGACAGATGACTCTGTTGCTGAGCTAGCCTTTGCCTGTGCAGAATTTATGGTGTCAACCAGTGCAGACACTCCAAGAACATCAGACAACAGAATCATCTCCTGCCTATCAGGTGATGAGTCTTGGCCAACCTGGGTTGAGTCTATATATCAGTACTAAACAAAAAGCAGTGCCGCATAATGATTTGCGTACTTGAGTAAGATATTGGACGGCCGCCTCCCATTCCGTTGGCTTCAGTTGAACTTCTTTAACGTAGTCGTGCAGGTGCTGTATCAAGCCGGTAACCAACTCAACAAGCCGTTCGTTCTTGACATTCTCCGTGGATACCTTGATGACATGGGGGGTCAGGTTTTCAGCGGTCAATTCTTCTAGACTGGATTCCATTTGGCTAACGTGGAAAGGCAATGGCACTCAAATTTGATGCTGTACACGATCAATTGTCAGCGGGGTGTGCCATATAACTTTGTTTCGGAATTCAACTCCGGAATGCTTCCGCAATGCTTCCGACACACCAAGTTCCGCTGTTTAAACTTCTAATGCTGAGCTATCTTTATGTAATCTAGAAAAAAAGCCTGCTTGCAAATCACTTTATAATTCAGTGGCAAGCACTGAACTTAATTGACTGTTTGCCAGAGCGGGGTTAGATGAGTGAGACGTTCGGCATTGGAGGTCGGCTGCCAAAACTGAAACAGGTCCAAGGACACAAAATATCCAGTGCATGACAGCACATTCTACGACCTAGTCTCCATTTCATGTGTTAATCCACACAGTGTCATATTATCTCCAATAATTCAGCCGCCAGTCACAAAAATGGACGTCGAATCGCGAAACTTCGAATACAATGAGAGTAGCCAGAGAGTCTTGTTTGGCAAAGGTGTTCTCGCCAAGTTAGCCACTGAGGTTGCGGCGCTTGGTTGTAAAGCGCCATTGTTGTTGACAACTCCCCAGCAAGCCTCGGCCGTTCAAGATCTTACCCAGATACTAAACGGTCATGTCGCGGGTTCTTTCACCCGTGCCACAATGCACACCCCAACAGATGTTACAGAAGAGGCACTGGTATATACGAAGACCACGAATGCGGACTGTCTCTTGTCAATTGGTGGCGGAAGCACGGTTGGCCTGGGCAAAGCATTATCTCTTCGGACTGGCTTGCCTCACATCTGTATTGCAACGACATATGCTGGAAGCGAGATGACACCCATCGTGGGTGAAACTAAAAATCAGCAAAAGGTGACTCGTGTTGACCGGGCAGCAATTCCCAGGGTAGTCATCTACGATGTCAATCTCACCTTGAGTTTGCCCACGGGCATGAGTGCAACAAGTGGCCTTAATGCAATGGCGCATGCCGGTGAGTCGAAGTCAGTAGAAACCATTGTGCATTTGTTAACGCCAAAGTAGTCGAGGCTCTATATGCAAAAGATACGAGCCCGATTGTTCGCATATTTGCCCTCGAGGGAATTCGATCCCTGGCCTCTTCGCTTCCTGGAGTGATGGAAAGCTCTCAGTCAATTGCTTTCCGTTCAGAGGCTCTACTCGGCGCTTGGTTATGCGGTAAATGCCTAGCAATGACAACCGTCGCGCTCCATCATAAACTCTGTCATGTTCTAGGCGGAACTCTCAATTTACCGCATGCCGAAACCCACGCCATTGTCCTGCCTCATGCACTGGCTTACATAGCACCTGATATCCCGCAAGTCATGAAGGACCTCGCGGAAGTCATCCCACATAGTGAAGGGGATGCCATTCAAGGACTAAACAGATTGGTGTCTAAACTAGGAATTCCGTCGAGCCTAAAGGCTCTGGGTATGAAGGAGGACGATATTGAGCTGGTTACAGATAATCTGATGATGCTCACATTTTGGAACCCTCGACCAGTCAATAAGGATTCAGTGCAGAAGATGATACGGCGGGCGTGGTTAGGAGAACCGGCTCGTATAGACATTTAGGCTTCCAATTCATTGAAGTTGAAATAGTGGCTGGGAGACCATGAAGCCAGCATGGTAGTATCGTTTTCACAATTCAATAAATAACTGTTAAAACGGAAGAATTTCTAAATGATTTTATTTCAGATGTTACTAGTATTTCAAGTGTACTAGGTATCTATACCGTTTAGCTCCCAGCCTGCCGTTCTAAGAGTGAATTACATATCGATCTTCAACAGGCTTCTTCTCCTTCACAGCAGGTGCGTCTCCAACAGGCTTTCCAATAACCAATTGGGCCAAAAGCTTCCAGTTTGAGTTAATAGACCAAGCTTTCTTAACCTCGTCATCAATAAGAGGATTGTAATGTTGCAGGTTGCCGCCTACTCCCTCCAAAGCAAGGGCCGACCAAATAAGGAACTGGTGCATGCCGCTTGCCTGCTCACGCCAGCCTTCAAATTTGTCCGCATACATCTTGAAAGAACCTAGTGGCTCGTATGGCGCAGGATCTTCAAAGAACAGAATTGTCGCGTATGCGCCTCGAAACCCCTGGATCTTGGCATTGGTACTGGTAGCTTGGTCTCCTGACACGAACGGGGCAACGGCTGCTTTGACAATGTCCCAGAGTTTATGGTGATGATCTCCAACAAGAACAACAATTCGAGTGCTTTGAGTGTTGAAGGCTGATGGTACCGTTAAAAGAGCTTTTCGAATGATCTCTTCAAGTCGGGTAATCGAGAGGTCGGTCTCGGCTGAGAGCTGATACACGGAGCGTCGAGCTCCAAAAGAAGAAATAAGCGTGTCTGCCATAATGATTCTTTGTATATAAACAGCCGAAGATTGTTTGAAAATGGTATTGACTGATCTGAAGTGTTAAACTTGGTTGATCTGGACCATATATGTGTACCAAGTGAAGATCTCCTCTCACTATGTGACCCTAGTAGATTGCCAAGATATTATTAATGAAGTCACTACCACTGATTAATTACATTGTAAGCAATCTTATATCTATTTTGAAACTATTACTCACGGTAGGTTGCATATGATGCAACATGTGATGAATTTCGGAAAAATCGGAATCTTCCGATACACATTAGCTCAGGGCTTCACCAGATTTGCCTAAATTTCTACGAACCTTTGCTCTGTAGCTACCTTATTCCCCCGCCCCAGTGACAACGTAATATTGAATAAGATCTTATTCTACTGAATGGTAGTGTCATACGATGTAGGAATGCCTCGCATCGGAAGGCTACCTACGTATATGTACAAGAACAGCCATGCAATGATCCAGAAAACGGTTCCACTGCTATTCTCCCTCAGCGTCTTTCAAACTTCTCGCGTGTGATATCTAGACCCTCGACAATGGCCCAAAGCAATCTTCCTCTACGTGATAATACGAGCGGCGATGATTCCCTGGAGCTGACCTTTTTAATCGTTGGAGCGGGCCCGGCTGGAGCGACGTTGGGATGTTATCTTGGTAAATATGGTGCGTTCAACTACCCTTTATTCCCAACCGAAAGTACGTCTAAATGGTATATGTGAAATATCCAGGCTTCAAAGGTTTGATCATCAGCTCCGCTCCGTCGTCGGCGAACACCCCGCGCGCGCATATCATCAACCAACCTGCGATGGGTAAGTCTACTTCTGCATAACAAAAAGCACCGACTCACCACGATGTAGAATGTATCCGTGACCTCGACCCCGACATGGAGAAAGAATTCATGAGAAATGGCTACGCGGGCCCAGAAAAGGGTATGACACGTTGGTGCGAGACTATGAATGGAAGAGAGTTTGGTCGTATCACGTCCTGGGGATCAGATCTACAACGAGGGGTACGATCCTTTCAACGAAAGAAAAGAAAGCATAATTATTAATTGCAGTCTGCAGGGCGAGTTTAAAATGAGTAGCCCATGCTCACACTTGGAGCTGCCTCAAACACTTACAGAACCTATCCTCCTTCGATATGCTTCACAGCACGGCTTTCCTTGTCGATTTCGAACACAGTTTGTTTCTTTCGATGACTCGACAGCCGGTGCAATCGTTGTGACCGTCCGAGACATGATTTTTGACAAGCTATATACCATCAAGACTAAATACCTGTTTGGCGCCGACGGAGCTAAAAGTGCCATCGTTCGACAGCTTGGTCTTCCCATGGCGGTGCAGCCTAGCCAGGGCATTGCTCTCAACGTCCTTATTCGCGCTGACCTTTCTCACTTGATGAAGAATCGCGTCGGAAATCTGCACTATGTGATCCGACCTGACGCAGAATACCCGGACTTTGCTTGGTGGTCGATTGTGCGCATGGTAAAGCCTTGGCATGAATGGCTCATCATCATGATGTATAAGCCGACCTGTCCGGCGGAATTTATGCCGACTCTAGAACAAGTCAAATCCCAGATTTATGAGGTCATTGGGGATCAGTCCGTCCCGGTCGAGATTAATCGAGTTGACAAATGGATCATTAATGAAACAGTAGCCGAAGTATACAGCAAAGGCAATATGTAACTATCTCCCCCCTATTGTCACCTATGTCTGTTGATTCTAATTGGCTATAGATATTGCCTTGGCGACGCTGTACATCGCCATCCGCCGATGAATGGCCTCGGGGCAAATACTTGCACTCAGGACGCCGCCAATCTTGCTTGGAAGTTAAACATGGTTGAGAAAGGTAGGAAAAGACAAATCATTTCTGTGGAATATGAAACCAATAGTTACTAATATGTACTGGCCCCGAAACATAGGATTAGCTGGGCCGGCCCTTCTAGAGAGCTATACGGTTGAGCGTCAACCTGTTGGAGCTGGAGTCGTTGCAAGGTAACACGAAACACATGAGAGCGAGCTGTGCTGTGGCTGACCAAGTTTTCTGAAGGGCCAATGCATCTTTGCGAGAACACAAGCCGATATTCGACGCTCTTGGCTTCCTGAAACCGTCTCTCGAGGAGAGGAAGAAGGAGCTTGGTGTGCTGGAAGAGGGTTCAGAGAGCGGTCGTGCGAGGCGACGTGAACTCATGCGAGCAATCAACTACACTTCACATGAATTCTTGGCTTTGGGCTCAGATATGAGCCAGAGATACAAGTCTTCTGCTGTGTTCCTCGAAGGATCGGGAGACGAGCCACCCTTGCCTTCTAATTCCGTTCTAAACTACGAGCCCCATACGTTTCCTGGCATGCGATTGCCACATGCGTGGTTGAATACGGCTATTCCACAAGAGCAAGTCTCAACACTCGATCTAGCAGGTAACGGACGATTTACGCTATTTATTGGCCATGGAGGAGAGGCATGGCGCAATGCCGCGCGGTCTGTGGAGCAAGCATTGAAAGTCACCATCGCCGTGTATTCCATTGGCTACGGCCTCGAATATGAAGCTGTATTCAATGACTGGTACAGACTGCGGGAAGTAGAGGAGAGCGGCTGCGTGCTTGTACGCCCGGACAACTTTATTGCGTGGAGAAGCCAGAGCATAGTGAATGGCACTGCCTCTGTGCTCGAGCGTGTGTTTAAATCCATTCTAGCTTTGTAGCATATGGAGACAATAGCTTTCTTAGTTTATGTATGGAAAAGACATACCGCAAGATATACCGCATGCTAGTGTACAATCTTAGGATAACATGTAAGATATACCAAACACTTCAATCACCATATACCTATGCCGTCACCCTCAGAGCTGGGGCCTGGTTGGGCCAACACGTACAAAAGTAGGAACTCTTCTGAGGACAGTTCCGGTTTCAATCAAGCACCTCATCCAAGAATCTGTCCAATTTTAACCCCTCTGATTCTGAACTCTTTCCGACGTTTCCGCTTCCGTTTCCACTTCAAGTCGCTCTTATGGCGACCCTGATTCTCCAACGGGCAGACGTTGCTACTGATTACACTGCCATCCAATAAACCAGCAGGAGATTCACAATCTAGCTCGAGCAGTCTTCGAAAATCCAACGGCACGATACTATCGTATGATACACCGACCTGTCGGGCGACGGCGGAGATACGTGCAACGTGACATGTGTGCTCCCCTGCGGTAAAAACCCAAGACAAGAGCCTTCGCGAGTTGCATATTCACCCCAGCGCAAGTTAGACACGCATTGAGCGACAGCAGTCCCAGTTAGCCCGAAATAGTGTTAGATCTGCTAGATCTGCTCTTGGATTTCCCTGTAATTGCATCCTAATAGTATGTCCATCCCTGTATTCCCGAATCCCCGAATCCCCGCAAATGCCGGAAACCCCACAACGAAATGCCGATAGAGAACTCCTTTTCTAACATCTTCCCCAAGGTACTGTTGGATCATAGGCATTTCGGGCTTAGCTATTCCCTAGAGCTTCATTATTACTCTTTCAAGTCCGATATTGAGCGTATCTGCAAATGACCCGCAATCTTATCAAGGCGTGTCTTCCTTGCCATCAGAAGAAACTAAAATGTGATGCAGCTCGAGTTGGATTACCTTGCACAAGGTGTAAGGCCCAGGATCCGTCACAACACAAGAGTTGTATCCGCGTTCTCCGGCAACAAAGAAGGTTAGCTATCCTTAATGAAATCCCGGCTGTTCATTACAAGGCAACGTATCTTAGTTTCCTGTGATAGATATGCCGCGGTATCAATTCCCGGCTCAACCAAGTCCACCCGAGAGCTATCCCATGTGCTACGGTCGCCAGTATCAGGCCGCCGAAACACCACGCGCACATCATCCTTAGTAAGATTAATGAGTCTATCTCAAATCACCTTACTGCGCAATATGCTAACTTTGGAAAGGCTTCCCCGTATTCTGACACCACAGATTTGCATAATGGTCCCAGGGCACTACCATGTCCTGATGAAGCACCAGATCAAGGTGCACAAGCACTCATTCGTGGATGCAAAGAAATAGCAGAGGGTGCTGGTCTTCCAGCCCCGGAGATGATGCTAGACCCGTCACTTGGTGGTCGAGATGTGGTTCAGTACTACAGTGAGATGCATTATGCCACGATGATGGGCGAGGTTGTGACTGGGGAAAGAATACGAAGAGTCACTCGTGTTATTGTTAAAGAGAAAGGCTCACCTGTAGACAATCGCATACTTCTGGATGCGCTTGATCCTACAGACAGAGAGTATCTCACACAGAAATGCGCTTTCAGCCTGCCTCCGAAGCACTATTGGTATGAATGAAAATCTCACTACTTTCTCATTTCTAACTAGCTGCAGCGAAGCATTCCTCCAGTCATATTTTAGACTTGCTTACCCAACTTGTCCCGTGTTTGACCCATATGAGTTCATACAGTCATACGATTCTGGAACCTATTCATTCTTCCTATTACAGGCCGTTTTGGCGAATGCGGCCTTGTTCGTACCCCAAAAGATTCTGGAAGCATCTGGCTTCGCAAGTCGCGCAGAAGCAATAGAAAAGTTTTGCACCAGAGCCGCATTACTTTACGACTTCAACTGTGAGAAGAGCCAGCTGAGGCTATTGCAAGGCTCTGCCGTTTTGGCAATGACGGGATTTTCTGGAACTGGGGATAAAGACTTTAGCTACTGGTACCACAATGCTATCCGTCTGGCCATTAAAATGGGAATACATCACCAAGGGTAGTCACTTGTTCTCATAAATTTGTCTCAAGTCACGTACCGGCATGAACCGCTAATTCACTTCTTGCTTTAGTTTCAACACGCATGAGATAGACTCGGCAACCTACAGGCTATACCAAAGGATCTGGTGGACATTATATGTAAGGCATTGTACAACCACGAACAGCCAAGCCTATAATATCTCCATTAAACTAATTTGGCCAGAGCCGTGATATAATGCTACTTTTCTCTGGCGTAGAGAATAAAAGTCTGCTGGGAAGTAGTACTGAGAGCTTGACAGCCCTTCCACCTGTAGAAATGTGGGTGCCTGAGAATATCTCACCATCATGCGCATCCGTACTACCTCCCCTGACGCTATTAGAGAGTCTCTATTTCGTCGAAAATTGCAAGCTGGCTACCATCGGTAAGTTTAGATCTCAAGAATCAGCCCAGTAAATACCAACCGGTCTGACTCAAATCTTAGCCTCACATTGCCTTTCAGTGGCCAAGTCCGGATCTCCGAATTCTCTAGCTCATATTCAGGAAGCTTTCAGCACATGGCATGCATCAGTTGCTGAGCCTTTGCTACCGAATCCAGGTCAAGATCCCCGCGATAACCCATGGCATATTGTCCTGATAGCTACAAGCTATCGCTTCCAATGTATGCTATTTCGCTGGTTAAGGAAGCACTGGGAGGTCAAAGATTCACTGTTGTCAGAAAATGCCAACAGCTGTCTTAAGCTTGCTATGTATGAACTGGATGCGATGATTGGTAGGGCTTTAGCTTATGATATGTTGCGTAACCTGCCTATAGCATTGTATGTGAATAACCCTCCATCAGTCCTTAATCCGAGAATTTGCTACCCAGATAAAGCTAATTACCATTGGCAGCTTGATCTGTGCTCCTGCAGTCCTTGCCTTACATCTTGAGATAGTTCTCAAATCTGCTGAGCCTGATGAGCTTAAATCACGATCTCTGATCTACATTCAACAATCCCTCATCTGCATGAAACAGTGCCGGGATTTACCGCAAATTGAGGTGGCTCTTGGAGTCGCCGAATGGGTTTTGGCTAAGAAAGCTTTACTGCCCAATTGGAGCCACGAAGTGGTTCCCAACGGAGAAACTTCTCATCATACTGTACAGAGATCCTCGAGAGATTGGTTCTACTCTGCGCATAATACCGAGAGCCAAAGTTCTCAGGATGATCTGGCGGAGACTGACGTGACCCTAGATGATTTCTTAGTATTCGGCTTGCCCGAAAACATGATGTTTAATTACTAGGGATTCTGGCCATGGCATGAAAGTGGCTTCATTTGTCAGCTATTAATTGACAGTTCTTGTGTCTGTTGTATTTATAATGGAATTGCTGGGTCGCAAACCGGGTTTTCGGTATTTGGGTTGTATACTTCTCATCTGCCGGGAATTGGGAGCAGCCTTGGCATACTTCATTTCTTTGTGATACATAGCGGAAATACATCGATCTTTACTACTGAATAAGAGATTTAAGTTGACAACCTCAAAAGGAATCTTCGGCGTTTGCTGCAGCATATTCCGGTGTTGGAAAGCATCATCGACAAAGTGTACTTATAGACCTCTTCGTCCCAGACTTAGTTGAAGAACTCAAGTTCATGCACAAAGTCTCCCATCATGATCAACTTCTCATATCTTCTAACAGCTTTGCTTCCGGTAGTAGGCGCCGCTTCTGTTAGCTGTCCTCCATTCAACGCACCGACCGTGGAGGTCAAAAACGGCACCGTGATGGGCAAATACAATGCTCACTACCAGCAAGACCTGTTTCTAGGGATTCCCTACGCCAAGCCCCCTATCCAAGGCCTTCGATTCACTCGTCCACAGCATCTGACCGAAAAGTGGACTGGTCCCAAGCAGGCAACAGAATACGGGCCATATTGCTATGGGTTCAATGTCGGCTTGGTTGGATATGATACAAATACCACCAACCCTTCAAGCGAAGACTGCCTTACCATCAACGTGGTGCGACCCCATAATTACCGTCAGGAATGGGCTTCTAAGGGCCTCCCAGTACTTGTCTGGGTATATGGAGGTGGATTTCAAGAAGGCGGCAGTGCGGACATCCGATATAACATGTCACGCCTTGTTGAAATGTCTATTGAAATGGGCAAACCTGCTATCGGAGTTAGCTTCAACTATCGCATGAATGCCTTCGGGTTCATTTCTGGAGAACCGTTTAATAGCATCGGAGCCACAAACTTGGGTATTCACGATCAGCGGCTCGCGCTCCGGTGGATTCAGGAAAACATCGCATCCTTTGGAGGTGATCCTGGCAGAGTTACTCTCCAAGGAGAATCGGCCGGAGCCTTGTCGATATCCCTCAACATGTTGGTACATAAGGGTCGCGACGAGGGTCTATTTCAGCGGGCAATTCTTGAAAGCGGCACGCCATTGTTCGCTCATAGCTTCCCAACTTTGGCAGACCAGAAGGAGTTATTAGGCATGTTCTTAAACCGAACGGAATGTTCAAGTTCCAAGGACATCGTCTCATGTCTGCGAAAAGTTCCCGCTGAGGACTTCATCAAAGCAGCAACAGGCATATTTTGGCACCCCATCATAGACAACGATCTGCTGTCGCAGTTGTCGTCTGAGTCTATAAAGCGTGGCGACTTCCTCAAGATCCCATTACTGATCGGTACCAACACCAATGAAGGATCTACTTTCCTGGAAATGTTTAGCCAAGGCTCTCCAGTAAATACTTTTGATGATGTGTCCAGGGTGCTCTTGACGAGTGTGTTTCCCCACCAACTTCCAAACGGTACTATCGCTCGACTCCATGAACTTTACTCTGACGTGATGAAGAATCCCTCCGAAGGAGTACTGGGCACCGTACTTCCCAATCCTGGTCCAGCTTACGGGAAGCTTCATGGAGAGCTGTCTTTGCTTGTTGGAGACTCATTGTTCAATGCTGGGCGGCGTGTCACTTGCCAGGCCTGGGCACAGCGAAAAATACCAGCTTACAGCTTCCGCTTTGATACAAACCCAGCTGGTCTGTCCCCAGAAGTTTATGGCGCTGCACACTTTCAAGAGGTTCCATTCGTGTTTGACAACATTAATGGCCAGGGATATGATGTCAATGCGTTTGATGTTAATAACCAGTCTTTGAAGAGAAAATACCTGGATCTCGCGCACCTTATGACTAGAATGTGGTTGAGCTTTGTCCAAACCGGGGACCCTAATAACCATGGAGGTTGGTCAACCCTTTTCCCACGCTATAGATGACAACATAGCTGACTTGATGTAACAGTCCATGGATTTAACTTGCATTGGCCAAAATACGATCTAGATTCTCCTGACAACATTGTTTTCAACGCAACAAAAGGTATAACTCTAGAGAAGGACACCTACCGCGCCAAGGCTATGAACTACATCTGGGAATCAGCTGCTATATTTCACAGATAGTTACTATTGACGTAGGACCAAGGGTTAGGAGGCTTAGGGCTACGACCCGGTTCTTGTAGTTGCAGCAGTGGACGTACATAGTAGGCAGCCCAGGATTTACCGGGTATCTAAGTTCGACTTACTACGCTCGTTGGATACATGCAAAATGCATTAAAGAAGCTATTTGAACCTTTAACTATATAATTATTGCTTGTTCATTTTACTATGATATAGCTAGTTACCTCATTCTAAGTGTTGGCATAGTCAAAGTCATTGTTTAATAAACTCCATATACTATTGCTGCTAAAGTTACCATGGAACTGAGGTAAGTAAGGGTTAGAATCAGGGCTAAAGGGAGTCTGTAGATCCCAATTGCCGATCAATTCGTTGTATAGGATATCACTTGTTGCATATATAGGTTCGATGAAAGACAAGTCATATAGTGCAGCTGGTGGTCCGTCGTTTGGAAATCTGAACTGCATTTTTGGCCCGGAAGGCGAAAATCCTGTATCCGAGTGGCTTAATATGGCATCAGAATTAGGTACCATGCTATCAAGCTTGGCCTGCGTGTGCGAGCCTGGGGTATGTGCCGAGGTAGGTAGAGAATCGGCCGAAGGATAAAACGCCTCCCATTGAAGAGTCTGCTTGAGGCGTGTGGAGAACGTACGCAGAGTGACAGCCGCTGCTTTGGCGAGAGCACTCTGACAAGACATTGCCTCGAAACGCTCTGTCGACCACTGGAAGTGCTGCATCGCTTGAGCGGCCTTGTCCAAATGATCTGTTGGGAAGAAGGTGTATATCGAAGCAATCAACACAATAGCGTCGAAGGTACCGAAAAACAAGAAAAAGCTGTGGGTTAAGGTCAGCAGACGCAGGCCAAATGTTTTCTGAGGTACGCGCACGTTTTATACTGGTTTTCCTCGATAGACACGAAATGCTCTCTTTGTGCTTGGAGCATGTCTAGACAAGCCTCTAAAGCGCGCGATCGGCTTTCGGGGCGTGTGAAAATATATGGACGGTGTAAGGCCATTAGATCAAAGGATAAGAGCTGTGGCAGGGTAGCCCTTGCACCTGATAACCAGTAGCACTCGGGAATTGAATCAAAACTCCTATCAGGATTGCGGCGACGGAAATAGGGAGGGATGCTTTGGTCAAGCTGCCGCAGCTCTTGGTCAAGGCGGTCAACGTGCGAGAAATCTTCAGGACAGGACCCTTCCTTTTCTAAGGCTTGAATGTGGCGAAGATTCTTCATAATCCGGTACGCCCAGATGGCACGCGTGAGAGGTGTTGGGACATCATCCGCGCCTCTGGGCAGGACCGGAGTCACCGGCCGGTTTGCGGTGATGGGTACATCGACTGGAAGCATCAGCTCCGTATTGTCGTCAATAGCCGCAGGCCGTCCAAGAACCATGGCCGTGTGAATGTCCCAGCCAGATAAAAGCATCCAAAGCCTCCGACGATCCTGAATATTCCACTGGTTCTCAACCACTGTCGCAATATCGTCAGTGTGAGGCTTTGGATCTCGGCTGGCTCGATGCAACCCAATCTCTTGTGCATCTTTGACGGCCTCCCCAAGGGCGTGCCACTGTAGATGCGTAAGCTAATATGAAACCCAGCACACCGATTCCCTGGCTGAAATAACTCACTGATTCTGTCACTTGTCCAAAGTACTTCAGAAAAGCAACACGGAGAAAGTCCGCAAATACCGTTGTTAAAGAGATCTGAGTTTTCCCAAGAAGACTTAGCAAGGCCATGCCAGTCTCGCTGTACTTTACAGCCATGGTTTCGAATGACATGCCGCCAACATTTTTGAGATCATTCAGCTCCAGTGCCCTATCTGGTGACATTAACAGTAAAGAAGTGGCAATGACTTCTAATAATAGGGCTGGAAAAGCCTTCACGTCCGCGGGAAGAACTTCAAACTTTTTTGCGGCGAATGGCTGCAAGTCAAGCCGGTACCAATCATGAAGCTGCTGCCTGAATAAACTTTCATCCAAGATGTAGTATTGCCAATTGATCTTTTGGAAGTAGAAATCAGTTAGTTTCGCGATACATTCACGTGTTGGTAGCTGCTTGACCAGAGATTTATAACGCTCCCAGAGATATCCATGGCCGCTTGCAGTGGGACACATCTCGAGCTCGCCCACCACCTCATCATCACCGACATCGATTCTATCCAGATAATCTGCTGTTGAAGTACCAGTTCGAGCGTACCCGAGCTTGTCAATTTGGTGTCCCTTGCTGCTGTCTGAATCCAAAGGTATGGTGCCCGTAGCCGACATTGGGCTGTGAATGGACATGGTCGCCGCGCTGCTGTAAGGAGACGTAGTTTCTCGGTTCCGTGGCATGGCACCGTCTGCATAGTGACAGCCTTGAGGCTTGTCGCGCAGCTTGCAGTCACAGCATGGGAGCCTGCCATCGCACTGCAACAGGGATCCAAGCGTAAGTCAGCTGTGACAGCTTATAGAGGGCCTTGAGAACCTCACCTTTCTCTTTCTCCTGCGGCATTCAGTGCATGACAAGGGAGGGCGCTTTTTTCGTTTTGTTACCTTCGAGGGGCGACCGGAGCGATCGCTCTCACCCGTATCAGCTATGTGTTCCATTACTCTTGAGCGCAGAAATTATCATGATATGAACAACAACCTGACCCCGCCATATGACGAAGTGTCTTTAGTCTTCAGTCTTAAACAGATAGGGCTGGACAGACGCTACATAAACTGGGCTGAGTTCAATATTGGATGCACGCTTTGATGGTACTGTTCCGAGCCTGCCACTAGAGCCATTTCTTAGCACGGATTCTTTTTTCTAGGGCAATTAATTCCCTATCATTGGCAAATCGGGCTGGAACCAATCTAGACATATGACGTATGACAGGCTCGCGGTTTGTCCGAGAAGAATCCAATCCTGATCCAGTTAATTAGCTACAGCTATCTACTGCGTCTGTCCTTGGGCGGAACTTGGCGTGAATGCGATTTTGTAGGCAAATGAAGCATGAAGCCGACATGGCTGCTCTGCCCACCGCGTTTCCCCTGGTTAAAAATGCGCCTAGGAAAGGCAGCATAATTAAGGTTGATATAGGCCTGAATGTTGCAGTCTCCATCATTATTGGGATTGCAAACTTCAGCGATAAAACCTAGGCTCTTTTTCTTTAACCTATCAATGGTCCGGTTCTCCATCTCGCAACTGTCACTGTGGTAGATACATACATGGGGAGGCCATTGCTCAAGCTCCAATCAGGGTGAATTGACCCGGCGTCACCGGGTTTTGATGAAGCATTGCTGCAACTCCCCAGGATCTGCACACATTTTGAACAAAATGCGTATTGCGGTGTTTCGTCAACTGTCCCATATTACGGGTTTAGCGCGAACTCTTACTTACGGGAGTCCCGATGCAGCAAGACGATACGAGTACTTGCATGTGATGTTACCGCAGTGGTGGCGTGGTCGGTAAACCTTCTACTGTGCTTTCGAGCCGAATGGATCCTAAATTTGCCCCTTGTTAAGTATCGTCATGTCTCAGCACATTTAATCGTCGCGTGTTGGCATATATGTGTCTCTAGTCATCAACCACCCAGGCAAATGACAACACCATTTTTGGAGATCATGGAAACCCTTTTCCAAGGCGTCGAAACCCGCACCCCGGCGATGTCGACTTTCTGCGCATGAGCGGTAGAGCAGCGACCTTTACTGGAACATTTGGTATGCTCGGTGCAGTAGTGATTACGGCAGGGATCTTGTTAGTATCCTTGTGTGCTGAGCGCTTTATTACAAAGGTGCCAGACGTATGAGCCTAAGCGATGGTTGCGTGCCCGGGCATTACATTCGACGTTAGACCAGCAAGGCAGAGCCCATGATACCTCCAGGCTGAGGGTAGAAGGCTTCATGACCGGCTTGGACAAGAATTGGACTTGTTCCACCGAGACGCTCGCTACCGTCATCGTTGTAGGAGGAATGTAGGATTGTTGCCCTAAAATAGGACTTGGCAAGCGAACCTGTAGGTTTTCTCCTATTTATTGGGCCGCTTAATATGAGTCATCGTGACAGCGACAGGACTGTTAAAATCGGTACGTGGACGCGCGACAAGCTACCTGGTTCAATGAGAATATAGCAAGTTCTTGGGAACGTGGGGCCAGATACCGGAATCCTTTCGTATTTTTTCATGAAGGGGGGGTTCTTTGCTTGGGTTGTTGATAGAGATTCAATTACTCTACCTGGGCCATATCACTGAAAAATGTTGAGGTAGTTATTGTACACGGTTGAAAGGTCTAACGTGCAGATGTGAGGGTGGCGCGATACCATCTTATAGGTACTTGATCCAACATGTCCGATGCCAGTATCTCATCTAAAGCATCGCCTAGTTCACTTGCCGTCTTATGTGTCCTAACTAATAGCTGGTGGATGATGCGGTTCGAAGCGCTTCTTTGTGAATCCAGAAAAAACTTGCTGAGAGAGAGTTCGGTGATAACCAACTCGAAGTAGAAAAATTCCTGCAAGCCACAACAATTGCACCTAAGCTTCTCTAGCTGCTTGACTTCGTCCGCGGAATGAAGATGCCGAATTATCGGATGTGCCTAAAATCATAGAGAATGTGTCGGTGTTAATTCCATCACGTGATCGGAATTGCCTATTATGGACGGTTGACGACCGACATCCAGCCGCTACTGGACAATTGCTCAAGGGCAAAAAGCCTGCTGGTACAATTAAATGACAAAGCTCACTTTGACAAATATAGCATCGTTCCTGCGGGATTAAGTCATGATTAAATATATATATGTTTATGTATATAACAACAAAGTTTCAAGATGGTGGTCCAAATAGCCATAAAATATAAGCAGTTCTTATACTCTCTACCTCCCTACCTTTACATCTCGAACAATCCTCTCTACCTCCCTACATTTATATCTCGAACAAGCCATGGCTGATCCGAATGATTTCACGAACCAGTTGTCTCTCCATTCAACGATATCCAATGCCAGTCCAACACTTGAAGAGGGCATACGCCCATCACAATCAGCATTGTCTCAAGGCGAATATCTTGAAGATGGTTTCCTCGATGGCCATCGACCGAGCATATATGAGATTACGGCTTCACGAACAAGATGTCGAAGCAGATGCCAAGACGAGTTGAGCACGACAAGGAGTCTTACTCCTGTACCATCACGAATAGAAACCATCGTCTCGCGCATTCGATCACGACCAGTCCCGGAATTCTCCCACCCATTAGCCAACCTGCCTACTGAAGAGAAATGCCTTGTTGACTTCGACGGGGTTGAGGATCCCTACCGACCGCTAAACTGGCCTACACATAAAAAGATCCTTACTACAGTCTTGTATGGCTTGGTCACTATGTCAGCAACATGGGCTTCCTCCTCGTACTCAGTAGGTACGGACCAGGTTGCCAAAGAGTTTCACATATCTACTCAAGTGGCTACTCTAGGCACAACACTGTATCTCATTGGCTTTGGAATCGGACCTTTACTCTGGGCCCCGTTAAGCGAGGTATATGGTCGAAGGGTGCCAGTTCTTACACCCATGTTTGTGGCCATTTGCTTTACCTTTGCTACAGCTACGGCAAAAGATGTACAGACGATTATGTTGACTCGGTTTTGGGGAGGTTTTTGTGCTTCAGCGCCCATGACCAACACTGGCGGTGTTCTTGGCGACTTATTCTCGCCAGCTTGGAGAGGCGTTGCACTAGCTGGATATTCGATGGCTATTGTTTGTGGTCCTGCTCTCGGTAAGACGGCCCCCCTTGGTGGCATGTACATCCTGCTAACATCTCATAGGACCTGTCGTTTCCACAGTACTTGCCCAACAGTCTTCTCTAGGCTGGCGATGGACCGAGTATTTCACGGGCATTCTTCAATCAGCTATTCTTTTAGTAGCCGCCCTATTCATCGACGAAAGCTACCCACCCCTGCTTCTTGTCTATAAAGCTCAGAGATTACGGCACGAGACTGGCAATTGGGCACTCCATGCACAATTCGAAGAGTGGCAGATTGATCTTCGACAACTCGCGCGAAAATTCCTAATTCGCCCCATTCGGATTTTGTCTACGCCAATCTGTTTTCTCGTAACATTATATGCCAGCTTCGTGTACGGCATCCTATATATGCAACTCGGTGCAATCCCTATCATCTTTGGGGAGGTGCGTGGGTGGGAACCAATCCCAGCTGCCCTACCATTTCTATCCATTGTTTTGGGTGCCGCTATAGGCTGCGGTATAAATATTTACAACCAATTCCTCTACAACAAGGCCTATTATGCAGCAGGAAACAAAGCTGTTCCCGAGATGCGTCTGCCTCCTATGATGCTTGGTTCCTTTATTTTCTGTGCAAGTCAGTTCCTCACAGGCTGGACAGCTAAACCTGGCACGACCTGGGTTGCTCCATGTATTGGCTTGGCGATGCTGGGTACAGGATTTTTCACCATCTTCCAAGCGGCACTCAACTATCTCGTCGATACATTCCAGGCGTATGCAGCTTCGGCAATCGGAGCAAATACGTTTCTGCGGTCGTGTGTTGCTGGCGCCTTGCCACTTGCCGTAGGGCCTCTCTATCATAACATAGGAGTTGGCCCAGGATCAAGTATCACGGGAGGATTTGCCGCAATTTTAATCCCTGTCCCCTTTGTTTTTTATCTTTATGGAAAAAGATTAAGATCAACCTCAAAATGGTCTGATGGATCGATAATTAATTAGCGTTCATTATTTAAACTAGCTCGGTTCAGTTTAGCTATAGACTATAGACTTATTACTTCAGGCTTAATACTTATTAAGTCAAGACGTCACAGTAACTTATTTTAAACTGTATCAGTTATACTCAAGTTTCTTATTCAATTTTAGTCTCTAGAAACTGCTTATTTATTTGACATCCCACATGGTTTAAGCGTCGACCTTCTGAGGAGCAAATGTCTCAGTCTTGTAAATACCAACACGGCCATAAACATCCTTGTACTTCTGAACCACGTAGTCTTCAACGCTAACCGGAGCATATTTCTCCTCTTCGGGCTTAACACGGCAGCTTTCGATGCACTTGATAACGAAATCGGGGTTGCCGTTATAGTTGAACGGGATGCTGTAACGCTCCTCTCCAGAGCGGTTGATGACACGGTGCACGTTGGAAATGTACTTATCATTTGTCCACTGTTCAAACAGGTTACCCATGTTGACAACATAGGCTCCCTCAACAGGAGGAATGGCGTACCAATCCTTGGCCTCTTCATCCCAGCATTCAAGGCCAGGGACATCGCCTTGAAGGAGCAAAGTGATGACACCAAAATCGCGGTGAGCACCAATACCTAGGTAAATATGAGTAGAAGTTCAAGGCATGGAAATAGACAAAGTATCATACCTCTTTGAAGAGCATGAGCTGTCGTGGGTTGAGGTGGGTAATGAAGCAACTTGTAGAAGCACATGGGGTCCGTGCAAAACTCCTTGAAGTAGTCGGCATCGTAGCCCAAGCTCATGGCCATAGCACGCATGACTTCTTCCGTGAGCTTCACAATGCGGTTCAAGTAGTCCATGCAAGTCTCTCGGAAAGACTCTCCAAGAGACTCGGGCCATACGTTAGGACCATGGGCAAACTTCTCTGCCTTGACTTGAGGGTGGTCCATGGGCAAATCACGAGAGACATAGTAGCCCTCCTTGAGATCGGGCTTGGTGTTGGCCTCGATCATTTGGCCGTGCATGACTTCGTATCCACGGTTGTATTTGTTCTGTTTCCAGACATGTTAATATCTCAATGCCCCATTGTTGCAGAAGCAAAATGCTTACCAGTGACTTATCAAGCTTCATCTTTTCTTCTAATGGCAGAGCAAAGAAAGTCTTTGATGCTTTAAAGATATCCTTTTGAAGTTGGGCAGGAATGTCGTGGCCGACAATCTGGAAAAAGCCTTGGGTAAGGCAAGCATCTCGAATCTGGTCAGCAACATGCTGCATCCGCTGCTTATCACCAGACAGAAAGTCCGAGAAGTCAATAACGGGAGCGCTCTTAGTAGAAGGCATTTTGATCTGCTTAAAGTCAAAAGAAGACTGTGTAGGTATTTATTGCCAATGGGGCTTATTGAGGTGTCTGATGAGAAAGAACGGCGGATGGAGAGGTGAAGTGCTGAGACTTTATACTTTTTGCAATACAGCCAATATCCGTATCGGCATATAACTTTGTCAATCAATTTATGTTGCTGCCTAGCGAAACGTTTCTTTTGACCAGGTTCTCTTTCTTGTTGATGTAACAAAATTACGTTTTTCTAAACTCGTTGTCAGATCAAACAACCTGGAGACACAAGCATAGCATGGGGGGAAGACAAGGACTTCAAGCACGTACGAGTAATTGCATATCACGCTACCAATATCAGCATGAGGTTTATATGGAATATTAAAGTGTATTTGGTGTAGACTGAGAGTTAGGTTTTGGATGTAGGTCTTTTTGGGAAATATATTATGTATGTATATAAAGAATGTTCATATGAGATATATACATATATACATATATACATATATACGTATTTTCATCGAGTGTTACAGTAAGATTTAACAAGTATCTACCTCACATCGGTAATTACTTTTAACACTGTCATTATTGATATAATATATTTAACCAAGTAAGATTCTCACACCGCTAGTCATTGCCATGCAGGACACATTGCATTGCAGATATCATTACATTGCAGAAGTCAATGCGTTGCAGAAGCCATCTTGGAGGATTGTTATAATTTAATGACGACATGACTCTCAGCACTCATTGGTCTTGTATCATACAGGGGATTTACGAAAGGTAACCCTGGCATAGCGTTATGTTACATAAATGTAACTTCGCGGAGTATTCTTTACTAAGCTGATACAACATTGATTGTATCGGGAAATGGCCAAAGGCTTAATTAGCCTGCAATCTGAATTTGCCACAACTGGCAATTATTGGCACATCTATGACGATCACAGGCAGTAAAAGGTCTCTTTAATAGATATTTGTATATGTGAACAACATAGAGCAATTATTGCTAGAACCAATTTATTAAAAACCTGCTATCACCTGGAGTTACTCTACGAGTAACTCTTTAACAAAAATTGAGTTCAACTAAACTTCATCTTGGCAATCATGATGATGGAACATTACAAGGCTGCATATGCCAGATAAGGGTTACCAGATGATGTATAAATCGTATTGGTAAAAGATTGTATTAATTGAACATATTTCTAGAGATTACCGTGAAACCTGCCGTTTGTGGGATCTACCGCGGAGATCAGCCTAATAGGTAGGTAAGCAATGCGAATACTGCAAAGGTTCTTTAAAAGTCCTTATCAAAAGGCCTGTCAACACCCCTGGATTGTAGCCTGGAGGAGCTGCAATGTTGAACATCATGCCATGCAAGGTGCAAAAAAACCGCCGGTCGACACGATGGAATTGTAAGTGATGGGGCGGCGGTGATTTTTACAGCCCCCTTGCTGATGGAGCCAAACAAGGATCTGATTCCTTCGTAATTGCTTGTCAAGCACTAGCCGCTGTGTCACTATTTTATTTCCACGATGGAAATAAAATAAAATAAAATAAATTGAATAAAATAAATAGAGCAATAAAAGGAAATAAAATAAAATAAGCAAATAGATAAAATGAATAAATAGATAAAAATAACGATGCTATATCTATGAGCACGTAACGGCTGCCGTCTTTCTTGAATCATCTTTATATTACACTTGTTGTGTTAAATATTTATCTTTTTTACCAAAAAAATCGGTGATTTACCACATCTTGTATTCATACTCTAGCCACCATGCATGTTGGCATAATTGGTGCGGGCATTTCAGGCCTTTATACAGCTTTGCTGTTACGCCGAGAAGGTCACAAAGTGACAATTTTCGAGGCAGCTGATAGAGTTGGCGGTCGTATCTACACTCATCGATTTACACCGCAAGCCAAATCAGAGGACATTTATTTTGAAGCTGGTGCCATGCGCATCCCCCGCTCCTCTTTACATTCAAAGGTTTTTGACTTTGTTCGTTATCTCAATACGCATGGCTTTGCTGGAGATAAGATTGAACTTATTCCATATATTCTCGACCATGAGAACAACAGATCCTTCTTCCAGAACCAGAAGGGTGCGTTACAGGACAGCAAATGGGCAGCTGAGGCTGGTCTTCCTGAAGCCTATTGCAATAAGACCCCTCAACAACTTCTTGGAAGCGTTGTCTTACCCTGGCTATCTATACTTCGCAAAGACTTTGATGCTGGATTTGAAAAGTTGCTCAAATACGATGAATACTCTTTCCGAGCCTATCTCCGCCTGGTTGTCGGATGGCCTCACGAGGTCATAGAGTTTGTCGAGCTTTTCTGCTCTCAAACTAATCAATATGATCTAAGCTTTACAGAGATCATAATGCAGAACTTGGACTTTGATACCAAAGACGTAAGTCAATTTATTCCTTTAAGCTTTATAACTTCGAATTTTTAGACTAACTGTCATTCAGTGGGCAACTGTTCGAGACGGCATGTCTCGCATCACTCAATGTGCCGCTTCATTGGTTGGCTCAAAGAATATTCGCCTAAACTCGCGAGTAGATCGTATTATCAACCTAGATAATGGAAAGGTTCAGCTGTCAGCGCAGGGCCTTCATCAGACTTACACTGCTACTTTTGACAAAGTGGTTGTTGCGACACCGCCATCTGCTCTTCACAGTATTGTGGACCGCCCTAGATGGTCTTTCATGAAAGAACAGTCCATTCGAGGGGCGCACTATGAACCCCTCTACAAAATTGGCCTGCACTTTCGAACTCGCTTCTGGGAACGCTCCAGTGCTAACCCGTGCTTTGGCGGCCAGAGCACTACTGATTTGCGCTTCCGCTGGATCGTTTATCCATCCAACGACCTTGGCAGCAACGGCTCCGGCGTTTTGCTGCTTTACAGCTGGATGAGCGATGCTGCCAAGTGGACTGGGTTGTCACGCCCAGAAAGAATAAAGATTTGCTTGCATGATCTTAGTAAATACTTTGCTGATGAGGTTGAAATTGATGTCTACGAGCAATTCATCGAGGCTTTTGACATTACGTGGTCGGCCGAATCGTGCGGTGGAGATGCCATGTTTCTCCCAGGCCAATTCTCCCGCTTCTTTGAAGTAGCGAAGAAGCCAGAGGGTAATATTCATTTTGCTGGAGAACATCTATCAAAGCACCACACATGGGTAAGAGATGATTCCATTTCCCCCCTCTTTTCCTTTTCTCCACTTTCTCTTCTTCTACTTGTATTATCGATGACTTTGTACTTACATATTACATACAGATTGCAGGGGCTATAGATTCCGCTTTGCATACAACTGCCGAACTTCTAGGCCGTCAGAACAAGCCTGAGAGTGTTGGCTCAGACGTTGACACTAGCACCCCGCTATTAGCTCTTGGTCGTGAATTCTTAACTCTAGACGACCAACGACGTGCTCAGAAGACAGATATAAGCTCTCGTAGATTTAAGGCTTGTGTAATTCCGAAACACATGAATGTGCAGTATATGGAGGTCTTTTAAGAAAACCGAATTAGCTTAGAACTAGAACTTTTCTTCTATTCAGATAAGAGTAATAGAAATCAAGCTTTGAGCACTCGACTTGTATAGAGCGAGACTATCACATAATTGTTCAATACGTATTAAAGATGAATGGGCCTACGGTATAAAACTTAATATTCCAAGCAATGTATATGATTTCATCTGAGTGAATAATTTATATACAGGTAGTAATGCAGCAATCGAAGTGACTTCGGGTTGGTAACCCTTTTAGGAATAAGATAAATGGAAGCGCTATGTTTCTTCACTATTCCCCTTTGTGACGAGAAAACAAATTTAAGCATTTCAACACTAACGGACTCTGCCCGTCGGCTTGATATCACCTCTATTGCATAGACAGCTAACTTCTTTCGAATCGTTTGGCTAGTTACTACATTCGGCTAATGGTAACCCTTGTATACATGTATCTCACAATCACATGTTGTAGTAATATGAAGTATCAATGATATGATTTGCACGTTTGCCACCCAGCGAGCACGTCGTTACCAGCATCGTTGGCGAGTACATGCGGAGTAAAGAAGTTGCGAATGAGAGAGGTTCGATAATCCACAGTAAGATGATGCAGAACACGATTCAAAGACGTGTATCGGCGCGATGTTACCTTGACCCCCGTCCCGTCCTGCTCCTGAGAGCATTAGGCAACCGTCTGCTTACTGTCAATCCCACGTGCATCTCTATACGATCGCGGGCTTCTGATCAGCAACTACACCCTGGTTCGGGCTCCATATTTGCGGGAGGCAAGCCACCGGGTACCTTTCCTAATTACCCTCCCGCGATTTTATGGAGCAGGCTCTGGATTTGGGTGGAACTTTTGAATGATCAAGGAGGTATTGACACGCCCTAAGGTTGACCAAAATGCGCGATTGTAACGTCAGTGATCAGTCACCTTGACCAAATAATATTGCTCCAAACGCTCTTCACAAGCTTGAAATTTTGAAGAGAATAAAAATTTTCAACAATACAGCAAAGCGGCGGCCTCTTCTAGACTTATTTTGTCTTTCTTAGCTATTGTTCTTATCGTGCCACCCGGAATAATTCGAGACTATCGAGGCTGTCGAGACGGGAGCTCTGACCGTGAGCTGACTTTGGCTGCTGCATAGTAGTATGAAAGAGGAGGTGGCCGTCGGAAATGAATCCGCGGCATTGGAAGATGCTGTGGCAGAACTCGAAATCGGAGAAATAGAAGTCATCACAAAATTGGAAGGAAAGGATGATCCTCTGAACTGGTCACCAGTTGCAAGATGTGAGCATCTGTTACGAGAAACAGAGGAGGCATTCCGCTTGGTATACTGATTTATCGCATTATTAGGGGTTTATACAATCACCGTTGTTGGAATGTCAGGTATTGTCGGGTTTAGCGCCAGCGTGTATACGCCTGCTATCTCATCGATTGCCAAGGACCTTCATGTCTCTAATCTCATGTCCACATTGGGGTCAACGACTTACTTGATCGGTTCAGCATTTGGGCCCCTGTTCTTTGCTCCACTGTCGGAGATTTGGTAAGTGGATTGTTGTAAATCAACCGACGTGATAATGCTGATGACTTCTTTGCGGCTAATAGGGGCAGAAATCCACTCTATTACGGCACATTTCTGCTGTTTTGTCTTTCCACATTGGGTTGCGCACTCGCGCAGAACATGAACACCTTGCTAATTTGCCGTTTCTTTGCCGGACTTTTTGGCATACCTGCAGTCGCAAACACAGGTGGTTCTATCACCGACTTGTGGCCTCAATCCCATCGATCTGTCCCACTTGCACTCTACACAGCAGCCAGCTTCTGTGGTCCGGTCTTGGGAACCCTCGTCGGCGGTTTCTTAACACAATACTTGTCTTGGAGATGGACCAATTGGGTTGTGTTTATCGTTGCTATGGCAATCTATGTCGTGGTTTTGTTTGCCCTTCCTGAGACATACGCCCCCAGACTTCTCGAAGTGAAGAACGCCAAAGCTGGCATCAAATTGAAGCGAGATCTCCGAATGGCACAGTTTTCTCAAAGTTTGTTGCGCCCTTGGATCATGCTCTTCACAGAGCCCATCTTGTTCACGCTATCGCTCTACATGGCTTTCGTTTACGGCGTACTCTATCTAGACTTTACGGCTTATCCTGTTGTCTTTCAGAAAGCGCGTGGGTGGTCTATCGGCATTTCAGGATTGGCCTTCACAGGAATTGGTGTTGGGATGGGTGTTGCCACCGCCCTCTCCCCATGGGTGAACAACATCTACGCTCACTATAAAAAGAAGATTGGCCCGGTACCTGAAGCCCGTTTGCCACATCTGATCCCAATTGTCTGGCTATTGCCAATTGGTATTTTTTGGTTCGGTTGGACCGCACTGCCACCGACACATTGGATTGTGTCTATTCTAGCTGGCATACCTTTTGGCTTCGCTCTAGTCATGCTGTTCCTCGGCATCAATGCGTATCTTACTGATTGCTACGAGCGTTACAGTGCCAGCGCCTTGGCAGCTAATACAATGCTTCGCTGTCTTTTTGGCGCTGGCTTCGCGGTGTTTGCTACGACGATGTATGAGAAACTCGGCACGCCGTGGGCTACTAGCACATTGGGTTTCGTTGCTCTAGCTCTAGGAATACTGCCCTTGATCTTTTACAAATTTGGAGCTAGATTACGAGCTGCAAGTAAGTTTCATTTGAACGTTACAAGCAGTAATTAAAAACTCAGACACGAATATGAACGCTCCAGTTCAAATTGAAAAGGATTCATGATTATCCAAATAGACTATATACATTGATTAGAACAAACATAATAGATATCAGGGAAGCTTTAAAATACGTTGAATAATGCACTGGCTCTGTTGAAATATATGATCAATTGGTGTACTTCTCTGCTTGACTGGTCAGACAGCCCTTATTCATACTATTTACTATTAATCCCTTGTATTCGGATGGTACGGATACCCTCTTGGCTACTGCACTTTTTAGCAGGCTTAAATATAATCTACATGGCGATGATAAAAGAAACTAATACATGGTCATTAGTATATACACATATTGTGAAGCAGAGAAACTATAAGTTTAGTTTATATTGACATGTAGGTTAAGTCGAATAAATCAAGAATCGTATCACGTAGTGTATAGAGTGATCAAAGTAGCTCCAGTCTTATGTCAATCATCAGCCTTAACAAATCATCTAACCATCTTGATAAATATGGCAACGTAAGTCCATTATTCAATTGCTGTTATCGAAGCATCTATGAGGCACTGTTGCTGTAATTTCTTCTAATATAAGAACAATCCTCCTCGTATGTTAGGGACCAGTTACAAAGGGGGCGCTCTTTTGTTCGTTCAACGCGGATAAAGGCGTCAGAGTTCTCAACTAGCAAGCTAGCCGGCCTGCCGGGCTGAACAAAGGTATAAGAAGGAGCTGTAGCCCCTTTATTTCTAGGAAGATCAGAGATAAATACAATCCTCTGTATGACCCTAGCTGTGTGGTCCGTGATAAGGACCGTGTAGTCCTTAGCCTTGATTTTTTCACTCTTCCCTTTGCTGTCGGCTCTGAGATAGTATGTGGTAGTTGATTGGCTACCGGTCTGTTCCTTGATATATACCAGCTACGATTAACGCAATATGTCGGAATGTAACATGCCTTGCTATCTCGATTAATGACGGAATGTAACATGCCTTGCTATCTCGATTAATGACGGAATGTAACATCCCTTGCTATCTCGATTAATGAATTATCCTACCAATCCCTGTATTTTATATTAACGAAAGTATTGTTCTAAACCCAACACAGTCTAAATTAGGATTGTGCCATCGGTACACGGCAACCAGTTACACCGGGACCTTCTTCACTTCTTCCACCCGCTGCTGCCCCTCCTGATTTGCAATCCGCTCTCGCCACACTCTCTCAACTTCGTTGCGAATACCCCGCGAGTAGTCCGCCTCATCTTGGTGCAAGTCCTTGCACGAGTTGTCAAACTCGGAGAGACCGCTATCGAGGTAATTTTCTTCCGCGACACCTCCATTTGCACAAGAAGCCTTATGCAAATTCCGAATCAGCTGTTCCAAAGCCAAAAATGGCTCTCGATTTGGAAGCAGTCCCAGTGCGGTCCATGGTACACTGCCGAGACGATGAGTATCGTCAACGCCGAGGCAAGCCTGTATGATACTTTTGTATTTCTTGTCGTTGGCCGCCACCGTGCGTGTGCTATATGGGCCAAGAAAACTCATTGATTCGGGTTGAAACATTTGATCCACGACAGTCAGCCAAAGCTCAGCCAGGGAACCATACACCAGGATTCCGAGGAAGCCTAGCTGCATGTAGCCCGTCATGTTGACCATGTTTGCAACCGAAGCGAGAGCTGCCAAGAGACCGGTTATCATCCATGACCAGTGGACTAGTTTATTATGCAGTTTGTTGTCCGCAAACCACCATGATGTGCGAGCCCATCTCTCCATGGTCTCCTGTGTGCCTTTAAAGATCACCCAGCCGCCCGCTGGCCGCTCGTAAATGGCAAAAACAACTTCATCGTCTTGTCTGATGTTCAACTCTGCCTTCCACGTATCCGATTCGACTAATTGGCAAAACGAGACTGCAGTAGACGCCACCCAATGTAACAAATAGGTCCCAAAAAGCACTACACCCCAAATATCGTTCAGCAGGACACTGAATATCAGTCCGCCTGACAGTATTAGTCCCATAATAAGCTCAGTCAGTCCAAAGATAATTTTTCCAAGAAGCCATTTCATTCTGTATCTCGTATTGGCGTGTTGTGACTCCAGGACAACATGTTTCTCCGCCAATGCCCTTCTTCCGGGCCGCAAAAGTGAAACAATAATAATGTCGTTCCTTGGGTGCATTGATGGGCGAAATGCTAGCGAGTCGACGAAGCTCGATTCACTGCCGCTCAGGGGTAGCGTGGGGAACAAATTGATTTCTTTGCCAATTGTCGATTTGACATTGATATTGTCCACATTACTCATAAACATTTCCAACCCGGGATGAATAGAGCGGTAATTGCGTATAAAATGGCCCACGAGAACAGATACAGGCACAGTTGCGGCGCCAATCTGCATGAGATGCGGCCATCGCAGTCGCTTGGTCTCGGAGCGATGAGGCTGAGAATAGAGCCTCGATGCGCTCACTGAAGCACGTGGGTTCCAGAGAATTGCGAGCACGGCAAGCGGGTCGAAGGACACAGATGAGGATGTCTGGAGACCTGGTGTCACATCACCTTGACTCCAGGGCAGGGCGGCCGACGAGAGAGACACTATGGAGAGCCATAACAGGACTCTTGAAGACATTTTGACATATTAGCATTCACCGGGAATGACTAGTGAAGCAAGGTCTCAATATTTGGCGAGTAGGAGAAGTGTCCAGCTTGTCGTTTTCCATCTTCACGTCGTAGGATTTTCACGCGTTTTACAGGGGTATTAGCTGAATACAGGCATCCATCCAATAGAGACGATCAATAGACACAGCATAACATTAGCTCAACATGCAGCAAGACAAACCCCGCTCCACGACAGAATGCAAATGGCAATGATTCCTGAATTCTGCTTTCGCCACGGATTAAACACATACTCATCTAGCATTGTCGTATGCAACATTCGACCATATCGCGTCGTTTTCCCGCTTAGTACGGAGTACTAAACGTCAGAAGAAGGACCCATGAAATATGTGCTTTATAACTCACACCGTATGGCGGACACATCACGATATAATAAATAATCAAGAAATTTTGGCTATTGTAGTACGAGTCTCTTAAATTGATTACAACCAAATACACATGTAATTACCATGCCATAGCAGTTGAAACTACAGGTATCGTAACCTGTAGAGTGAAAGCCTCGTCAAAAGCGCCACATCTCCAAATCCGCAGCCACATATGGTGGGGTACCCGTGGCTAAGCCGTCAGCCTTGCTCAGATCAGCCAAATTAACCCCTCCAAATCATTCAACGATTCTCACGGCCATTTTGGTGCCTCGAAATCTG
Organism: Trichoderma harzianum CBS 226.95; assembly: GCF_003025095.1. Taxonomy (NCBI): domain Eukaryota; kingdom Fungi; phylum Ascomycota; class Sordariomycetes; order Hypocreales; family Hypocreaceae; genus Trichoderma; species Trichoderma harzianum. The sequence goes on from NW_020209255.1 coordinate 311,410, forward strand.
GAAGCGATTGAGAGCGTGCAGCCAAATACTCCCAAAAACACGCTCCTCATGAATCGCCAAAGACCTCGCCTTAAGAATGGGGTCGACCTCCAGCTCCAGTCGGCCTTTCAAGACGGCAACTGGCCCGTTGTGATCCGCCTGGCCGAGAAGCGAGCCAAGACGCTCAACGATCAATATTATGAGGTGAGCTTGGCGATTCCTGACCTCAGGTGTTGAGGTGTTGAGGCTCTCTGTCAAAAGTTGAAGCAAAAGGTACCGGGCTGACCAGCTGGTATTCACACGATACAGGCCGTCAAAATCTGCGCCGAGAGCCAGTTGGATGATCCCGCTGCCAAGTTCGCCGCTGTTGCTGCTGTCTGGAAATTTGTCAAGGAGGGAAGCACTGTCAAAGACGTAGATGCTATTGACCTGTTGGAATGGGCCACGACGAACCTGCTGGACCAAGACGACTTTGCCGAGACGCTGGGTCCGTTGAGAGTGCGCGCTGTCAAGGCTGCCCCGAAGGACAAGTTTGCTGCAACTCGATGTCTCGAATCATGCTTGCTTCACTGGGACCTGGCCAGCGCTCAACAGGTAAAGTTCCAGCTTCCCATCTTCTTGATGGCCGATACACGGCTTTAGGATTGTTCGAGAGAACTGACAAGGTGCAGATTGCTGCCATCATCGACCGCTCTTTTCCACAGGACAGGGACATGCTGTTCTGGAACATTGTAGTCACGCACCTTTTCTCTGTAAGTCATAGTTTTGAGCGAGTTGATCTTGCTATCAAAAATTTGCGTGTGCTCGCCGCTAACTTGAGCATAGATGAGTCCTCAAACCTCACCCGATAAGAGGAAATTATACGGTACATTGGCCCAAAAACAGATTGAGCGAGCTGCCCAAGTCACAGAACAGGTATTATATTTTCACTTCTCAAATCGTCATCATGCCAATTCCAGTTCTAATTGTCGCCTTGGAACTAGGCTGAAGCAAACTCAAGCGAGGCAGCAGCCAAGCCTACCCCAAGACGTGTCAAAACCGAAGAAGAGACTCTCTTGCTCTACGACATTGTCGAGACACATGGAACCCCCCAAGACTTCCTCAAGCTCATATCCAGTCCCGTATTTTCTCCCGCCGCACAATTTCGCCAAGGCCGAAAAGAGGTAGCCCTGCGCGCAATTGCCAAGTTCAGACGAGATGGCGACTGGCTTGCTGTGTTCAACCTTTGCAAGGATTGTCTCTCCGATTGCGATGCTGATGGACAATTGACTTTGCTCGCATCCGACATTGCTGTGTGGCGGCATATAATTGATGCTGCAGGCCATATCAAGGATGTCGACCCAGAGTGAGTGACGTGCCCCTCAAACCTAACTTTCCACAGCTTTGGATGTGTACTGACTTCACCTTGAGATCTACGAGCGTTGTTCAGAAACTACTTGCAAAACTATTATCGTCTGAGCACATGCGACCTATGTACAGACGCAACATCTTACTGGCAAGAGTCTTGGCAGTGTTCAACCTTGGTCCTAGTGATGAAAGTGACGTGCTGGACGGTCGTCCCTCGTCACTACGACTTCGAGAGCTGATTCACTACATTGATGATCAGTATATTTGCCCTGCTTGCTTCAGTGATGTCAAGACATTGATGGAAAACCTAGATGCGAACGGCTTAAAGTATCTTGCGTTTGATCATTTGCCTCGACTGGCAGAGGGCGATGAGAAAAACTTCAAGGCAGCTTTCACAAGATTGTTGACTCTAAAAACGCAGTACCTGCTATTGACAAACCGGAAAACGAAATCCAGAGGCCAAGATCAACAGCTCCAATGTACCGTTTGTGAAGCCACGGTGAAAACAGCACTATGCAACACTTGCCTCTCGCGGCTTTCCGAGGCTAGCGTGGCGTTTTACGACTCAATTACGAAATCCGATGGCGAAAACGCAAAAATCAAGACCGAGGTGCTCCCAGAACTTGCAATACTGATTGCTTTTTGCAGCCTTAACTTGGCTTTCGATGGTCCTGCACAGACTGGTCAGCCACTGGAATCAAAGGCAGCGCGTCATCTCATTCGCGCTGCTCTCTTACTGGATGACCAGCTCGCACAGAATCCAGGTCATAGTCAGCTATCTCTCCTTTTGACACAACTACACATACGTCTTGGTTCAGCCTACAGGGCCGCCGATGTTTGGGATGTTATCGGCGTCAAGCGTACCATCATCGATTCTCTCGGGCCCGTTTTTTACGATCGCCTATCAACAATTGCCCCTGCGCTCCTATCGTCTTATGATAGTTGGGGAAGCCATCTCATGGACCTTTTGCAATCTCACTATCAGATATCATTGAAGCTCAGGATGCCTCGGCGCTTGGTCGATGCATTTGAATCAGGAAGCTACAGCAGCGTGATGGGGATACCAAAGTATATTGATCGCCTGCGGATGAGTTGTACACGGGCAATGAGTCTAGCAGAGGCAAGGAGGATCGAAAGACTCTTGGGACAAACATCACATGAGTTGGATTCAGATCCGCGATTCAGTATGTTCTTATGTTTTCCGCACTCATTGAAACATTGCGTAAACTGACAATGCATACAGATGAGGTAGATGATGAATCAAATCTCATCCAGACAATTGACTATGGATCGTTTCCATCCTGGAACAGCAGTACAATCCAGCCGATGCATCTTAACCTCAGGCTTGGACCAGCCCCATCAGTAAGTGAAGCATTGCCTACACAACCCCCGTCTGACATTCCGGCTGATACTAACAACCTTTAGAATCGCCGGTGCCACTTGTCCCTGTTATCCGAAGCATTCCATGAACTGCTGGCCTATAAACCTCCCGCTAGCTATAAATCATCGGCCGGGAGCTTGGAATATGATCACATTTATGTTATTGAGACATTGGCACGCCTCGGTAACTCTTTCCCGAAGTTCTTGGCCGGTCCTGATGACGAAATGACTCGATCAGAACTTTTGTACTTTGAGGCCGTCAGCCTCATCTGTACCTTGATGTCTCTATGCGTCGATTTTGACCGATCTTCCGATAGCTCCGACGCTTTGACTCATATCATTAATGCATTGAAGCTGGTCCTAGCGAACCAGCGAAATCAGATATTGCACGAGAAAGAATCTTCAATAGATCGTACGATTACAATGCTGGGCTCGATGCACAACATGACGATGCTTCGAGACACGACGGCGGCAATTAAGCTAGGGTCTCAATGGATCTTGAACCACAGTGAGAGGGAAAAGGCGCGAGACCGGTCAGGGAAGAGCGGCCTTCCCAAGGACTTGGCTTCTCAATTCAAAGACTTGCAGACAACTGCCGAAGCGAGCATCAAGGAAGGCCAGGGCTGGATCTCAGAGCTCAAGACGGAAGTCATGTCAAGGGATTTCGAGCCTAAACTGAAGAGATGGCTTTTGGATGGTGAGCATGAGATCAAGAGCATTCTCAGCATGGACTCGCTGCCTGCGCTGATTGATAGCTGGCAATCAAACGTCAAGGGATGGCAGCAGGTGAAATGGGCGTAGATGTACGTTCAGCAGGGTGGCTTGGATGAGCGATGTATAAAACGGAACGTGTACAGTGCAGACCGAAGCAAGGGTCGGCGCAGTAGATAGAGAATTAGTAGCTATGGCTAACGTGCATAGACTGTACGCATGACGACACAGAGCCGTCATCAGCTCTTTTCATAGAAAACTACCTTACTTTCAAGCTTCATTACATGGGGTCAGCGAACCTGAGAAGTTCTGCCTTCCCTAAACCTCGCCGCCTTTGAAGATGTCTTCAGCTTACAAAAAAGGTCGTTTACTCTACTTAAAGAAAAAAAGGATGGCTTCATCTGTTTCCTCTTCAAACTCGAGCGCTTTCCTAGCCATACCGCTAGAGATCCGTCGACAGATCTACCGATATTGTATCCCACAAAAGCCTCTCATTGATGTTTCGAGCGGCGTGTGCCGGAAAACCCTCTTTGACTGGTCCGAAGAACTAAATGAGCACCCTCATCATGGCCTGGAGGAGATTGGCGACACCCCATTCATCGAGATTGAAGAGGGCGAAGAGAGCGAGTCCGAAACCTCGATAGATTGTGGTAGCAATAGGATCATGTACGAGCTCTATCCGAGTAGTCGGAGCGCATTCCCTGGCCTCCTTCTCTGCTGTCGACAAATCACTGAGGAGGTGACGGATATATTATATGACGATGCTACCATGTTAGTCGGGCTTCACAGTATTGGCCAAACTAGACTCGCCAAATTGCCCAAGGCAAGAGAGAAAATCCGCAAAATGATTCTTATATTACGGCCGACTCCAGCTTTCTACAATCCCGATTTCCGAATGGACCCGAATATTTGGGATAGTATTCTTGGTAACCTTTCGACGCTCGGGATTATTGCGGAGCAGCCCCCTAAAATAGAATCGCCTGAAGAAATAGAGCTGGAGAATGACCTCGAGGAATGGATCACACGGATAACACCTATCTGCGATTACATGGGCCGGTCACTTAGTCGAGAAGCCGAGGTGGTGGTGGATGCAAATGATGAGGAAGAGACGGTAAACGTATTGGAAAAGGCAATACCAGGGCGCTGTCACTTTCAAAACTTTTCAATGGCCGATGTCATATTCAGAAGAGGGAGATACTCTCTGGAGTCGGGTACAGACTGGGATGATTTCGATGACGGTCTAACTAGCTGTCGAGACATCATCGCCGACTGTGACTATGACCTCTACTATTCTGATTAAGTCTTCTCGATCGCTGTTTCCAGAATAGGATACTTATTGTTTGACAATCACTCTTCTGAACCTGTTTTACAGTTGGAGAAAAAATTGCAGACCCTTTTTCCCTGTTGGTACTGTTCTTATGTAGGTGTTAGTCGAGTTGATCTTATCATTGAGCGTTCAATCTGTTCTGACTCGTTACTCGTGCTTAAAATTATCAATCTCAAAAGACTCAACACAGCCGCAAAGCTCAATTTACTCGAACAAAAGGAGCAAAAGCAGCCGCCAAGCGCCTGAAACGGGCCTCGTCATTTGCATGTGGAGTGAACATCACAATCGAGGGCGGGCCCCCTTTTTCTTGGCGCATTGGATTGCGCGTACATGCACGTCACCACCGGCATTTTTTCGTCTCTTCAACCGGCGATGGCTGCAACTAATAATGCCCGTCGAATCCTATCTGTGCGAATAGGATCTTTTAAAGGGCGAACAATGACCCATTGGCCTTCGGAATGTGGGATGCAAGAGGCAGATTCGTCGCGTGGAAGATTGATTACTGTGCTAACAAGACCTCACAAAGTCCGTCTAGAGCATCCAAGATCCATCCCGGACAGGGTTCCGTCCTTTCTTCCCCAGCTTCTCTTCATCCCTGGCATTCATCAACGGCTGTCAATTATAACTCGTCCCGGTTTTGAGGGGGTTTGGCAATTATAGCGTCTTTTTTTTTTCGTCACCGGTGCCAACCCCGGCTATCACGGCCTTGAAACGGCCGGCACGCGCGTCCTCGTCTGGTTTATCGCATCTGTGGAGCAGCAGACATTGCGGGCTATCAAACGCAAAATCGGAACATTTACGTGCAAATTAGATGTCAAAGAATCAAGATGCAATCTGCTAGGGGCAATATTGAAACAAGATGATGGTGCATGTATTGGCACTGCTAGTATGGGTATCCCTGGAGGACTCCCCTAACACACTGGACCAGTAAGGAGGAGATGGAGGGTATTATATCTAACAGTCTGCTATATTTCATATTCAGATTTAGCGGAACAAATCTCCGATATTCATATATACTAATACTCTCAGTCTATCTCTACAATTCCCTCCTAAAAACAGACCAGCACGTGTCTAGATACGGGTCATGACTGTTGCATGATCCCAGGATGCTCATCACGCGCTGCCACTCGCCGATTTCACACAGAGGTATAACACTCATTGTCTTTGTGTCCACTGTGTTTCTCCTCACTCTACTCGCCAAAAGAGAGCACAACAAAGGCACAAGACAATATGAGCTCCCATTTGACCTAGGCATTGCGATTTCAGCGCAGGATGGCTTCCATTCAGTCAAGCCTTGTGCTTCAGAGCTGGATTATCTGAGGCGCAAAGAGTATGGATTAACTCGAAATGTCATATTTCGCAAGCGTTGCTTTCGCGGCGTTTATAGCTCGGATGCCAGTTCACGAGAGACAGTCTCCGAAGTCGACAGCCCATTGTTGGGATCAAGGGCAGACATCTTGGACCTCGACGATCAATGCAGAAGAATCTCGCCATCAGATACGCCTGACCAAGCTGCATCCTGTGAACCCATCACGCTTCAGGTAGCAGAGCCATATCCCGTGGCGGATCTTTCCAAAGTCATAGTTGGCGTGGCGACTACGCTCTCTCGCTTGCAGGACTCAGTTTCCCAGTTTTCTCATTGGATGTCTGGCACGGGTGCGATTTTCCTTGCGATTGTTGTTGACGAATCCATTACGGACGACGACTTGGACTCTCTGGAGTCAATGTACGACAGCCACGATATGAGCCTCACGGCTATCCGACCATGGAACTGCTCCTTCGACGTCAATGAGCAACATTTTGCCATTATCCGCGATCTGGTCGACTACGCCACTCATGACACCCAGTGGGCTGTCATCATCGACGACGATACCTTTTTCCCGTCCCCATATTCAATTACACAACTTCTTGCAAACTACGATCCGACCGTGCCAACATACATTGGCGGCCTTACCGAAAGCCCGGGGGCGGTGGAATATTTTGGCGTCATGGCCTACGGAGGAGCTGGCGTCTTTATGAGCATGCCCCTGATGCAGCAGCTCGACTCCCACGTGGAAGACTGTCTTGCGGAGAGCCTCACGAGAGAAGGCGATGGGCTATTGAGCAACTGCATACACAACTATACACAAACAGAGCTGACGGCTATCCCCGGGTTGTATCAACTCGACATGAGGGGAGACATGAGCGGGTTTTACGAATCAGGTGTTTTCCCACTGAGTCTACATCACTGGAAGTCATGGCACCAAGCCCCCGTCGACAAAATGGCCAAGATTGCCGATTTCTGCGGAGATTGTTTCCTGCAACGATGGAGGTTCGACGGCGACACTGTCCTTGCCAACGGATACAGCATCAGCGTATACCAAGACGGCATAAGCCAAGACGACCTGGATCTTATCGAGGGAACATGGGAAGCAGCCATGAATTACGAAAGCACAATGGGCAAGATGAGAGACAAGACGGAGGAGGGCAAGAAGAAGAGCTACAGGCTCATTGACGCCGAAGAGGTGGACGGCAAGTTGCGGCAGATGTTTCTACACCACGGAGTTGCGGACTTGGATTATGATGGCGAGGAGGAGGCAATGGATGAGGTTGTGGAGATTTGGTGGGAGTGGACGCGAGACTGATTACATTACATGTACATGGACATGGACTGAGCGGGCATTTGGAGCGAATCAAGGGTTGTTTTCTATTGGTACGCTTGATTGATGAACCGATCGGCAAGGATAGATGAGGGTAAAGGTTCCTGGTGATGGGAGTTTTGGCGGCGTTTCGGGATCATGGATATCGTGACATATGTACCTACTTACATGGGTATTACACAGCTATCTTATACACAAGATGTTATACACTTACTGAAGATGGATTAAGAGCTAGATGTGGACAAATCTCGCTATTGCTCCCCTGATGATGAATGGTATCGCATTGTTTGCTGAAACGCCCATCTACATGTTGCAACATGTACGGCAGCCGGGCATCTCACCTCAGCGTCATACTGCGAGCAGCAGGCTAGATAAGACTAGGCAGTAGACATAAAACCTCTCCAAACAACAACCCATTTGATGCTACCAAGAGATTGCCGTTTGCACGTATATATCCGATTTCCGGAGAAGTGGCGGAGGACAAGATAACCCGGTTCTTTAATCCTCGACGCTATTTGCGAGAGTGAATGAGGATGGCCGGATCGGATTGGCGGGGTTGAAAGAGATCTGTGGAGATGGTGGCTTTTTTTTTGTGTAGTGGTATTGCCTATATCGGGCAGGACGAACGAGAAGGGCTTTTTCCCCTTGTAGATTCATGCTAGTATTGCATGGTACATGTAGTTTGGCGTTGTCAACACCATACATGCCTGGCCAGCGACGACTGTTATGAATACTCGCAGGTATGTGTGATACTTGAAGGTATAAATACCGGCAGATCAGCTACTGATGATTGCAGGCATTCGAAAGGCATTCGAAAGGCGGATTTCCTTGCTTGTTTCTTCTTGTTTCCTTTTTAAAAAGCAGAGCAATTAAGCCATGGGCTCACTCCTCGAGTTTCTTCCCGGTGATCTCACCAAGACGATTACAATGTCTCCTATGCTGATAACGCTTGGGGTTGTCTTGGCCATTATAAGCGCAGTATATACACTTGTATGACACATTCCAGTTGATGTATACGGCTTGCAAATCATGCAGTCTCTTTTCTGGTGAGAACACCAGCTAACGCCACCTTGTTGGACATACAGACATCATCAAGACGCCGTAACGGCTCAGTATCAAGCCCTCAACGATCTGCAAAGTCGTCATCCAAGAATTCTCTGGAAATTAAGCCGTTGAATGGCCTGGACTACAGGGCAGTTGAGCCTACCCAATACCGACCATTCAAGCCCATATTTCACATCACCATGGGTGAGTCAACTCTCAGTACATGTACATGCATGTATAAGGATTAAACTCACGCAAACAAAAGCTCTGCAAGCAGATTCGCCCTCGGAGCTCATCACAATCGACTCGGAATACCTCGACAGAGTCTCCCTCCGCCGCCAGATCATCGCCCAGCACGGCGACATGGTCCACGCCTGCCTCCCCGCCGGCGTCGAGGCCGTCCGCGAGCTCCACCAGTTTCTCCTCCGAGATTACCTGCCGACCCGCTTCCCAACCATGTTCCAGCTCCGTGACGAGGGCCGGCATCTCGACAATCTCGTCACGGGCCGGTCATTCCCCACGGCGACCCTAGAGAAAACGGCGACCCCAGAGGATGCGGCGGCGGCGCTGCGAATGCTGGGCGAGACGGTGGAGGAGGACATGTTTCTACTGATGGGCGAGCCGGAGGGACACCGGGCGGTGGCTTTTCTGTGCTGCTTCCCGTCGGGCTTTGATCCGTCGACAAAGGTCGGGAAGCTGCTGAGGGAGATTCACACGCCGGTGCCGTCGTACGACAAGATTGGGCCGAGCATGGAGCGGTTTTTCAGCAAGATTGAGGTGGGCAAGAATGTGAAGCGGACAAACGTGAGTTTTGGATTTTATTCTTCCCTCTTTGTTCATCTTACTGGAGTTCGAGGTTGGAGATGGTTAACCAATATTGATAGTGGTCTATGCAAACGCACAGCGACTTGTTCCATTACGACAGACACGACCAGCACAAGAGCGACGAGTCAGTGACAACCGAAGAAATAGACATGAGCAAGGTATGTTGACTTTGCCCAAACCGGAATCCATCCAATGTCTCGCATATACGTGTATTTGATAGCTGACCTGAAATCTCCATTCTCCCCCCAGACATATGCCCGCATCGAGCTCCAGACGCTCAGCCGACTGCCCAAGACACGGGCCATCCTCTTCTCCTTCAAGACATATCTGTACCCGGTAGAGAGCCTCAAGAAGGAAGGACTGGGGCCGCAGGTGGCAGATGCAATCGAGGGCCTCAAGACGGGCAATGCGCCGGGCATGTGGAGGTACAAGGGCGCGCCGCAGTGGGGAGAGCCGATTTGCAGGTACCTGCGGTCTTGATGGTGATGTGAAGCAGGGAGTTGGAGTTAGAATACATGTAGCGTACAGTTTACATCAACCGCATACATATGCATGCACCCTTTTGTATATTTATTTACATAGAGTATGCAGTGTCTGTTTTTTTTTTTGAAAATAATTCACTGGATCAATCCAATGCTATTAGATGCCCAATATCCGCGAGATTACATGCTAATGCACGCATCAGCTACTGTAGCCACATGTACAATCATGCGCCTTGCAGCTCACCGACCAGCCACAGTAACAGCCACGCGGAACACAACCAAGACTTCAAACAGAGATCAGTGAGCTTATAACTGAAGCCTGTGCAACGCAATTAAGCGCTTGACTGAGAGAATTCAAGGCGAATGCTTGAGTACCTGGAGCCTATGAGACAGAGAAACTTGAACTTGCATCAAGCAAATGTTGACCAATTGTTTAGCGCCCAACAGGCCAAGGTACATAAACTGCCGGTCAACCACAGCTGATCTGACAGTGGAGGACCGACAGTTTCCATTGCTCGGCTGACATGTACGAGTACCTACTAATCCAAGCTGCTGTCTCGTGCGGCTTATCTCGATAATATTCACGCGTCTGCTTATCTCACAATTGATGCAGAATTGCACCATGATCCCTCAGTCAATCTGTCTTGTTTGCTCATCTGTTAACCCATCGATCCCCATGCCCACACACCGGCAGTTAAGTTCGATCAAATCACAAAATCGTAGGTGCAGCAGCCCACTGACTGCCCTGGCATTCGCACCTGAACCGCCCTGTCGCCCCCTGTAAAAAACCGCCTGCCGAGCCCAATCAAGCGCCCTGTCGCTCCAGAGGGCTGACGCTAAGCCGCAGCGGCTTTTGGCCCTTTGGACCTTTGGGAGCCTCGTGATCCACCTTTATCCGTCGCACGGGGAACGTCACCGCACCCGCAACGTACCGACCCGAAAAACCGCCAGCGCAGAGAAGCATCAGAATCCGAGCGAAGCCCTTGGATCTCGTTGTTGCTGCACCTTTTTGCCTCTCTGCCTCTGCTGCGTCGCCTGAAGCTGCTGCATCTCCGTCGTGTTCTTCTGCCTTCTTCTGCTAAACCCGCCCAGCATCGACGCTTCCGGCCAGTGAGTGCCCCGCGTGCTGCAACGAGCGCAGAAGAAAGAAGTTGAAAAAAAAAAGCTGGACCAAGAACTTGAGCTGCGAATCGAATCAAACCATCGGGCCTCTGCTCCAACCAGCATCCGCGCAACCCGCAAGGCTATGCTCTGAGACCGCTGAGCTGGTGCGCGCTCCCGTCCTGTCCGTCTGTCGCTCCAGCCTCGTCCGTCGCCTTTTTGCCCTGCTCTGATCCGATCCGAAACTGAAGCTCCTTCTGTTGGCGTGTAGCGCGCGCCGCTCCACCTCTTTTCGCGCGACAAATCCCCCGAAGCCTGACCTGACCAAACAGGCCTGTGCATCACGCGGCCAACATGAGTCTCCCATGTGCGTTTCTGTCTTGTCTTGTTTTGTTTTCTACGAATCTCTCTTTGTCTTTGCTGCAGTCAACCCCCTGTTTCCTTTCCCATCTTGCGTCTCCCTTTAATTCGCCGACCTGACCTTGCTCTTTTCCATCTTCATCCCAATGGGGCCAATCAAACGTCCCGAATCGAATCGGTGACAATGGCATCACATCCGATCGATGGCTAACAAGCATCTGCCGCAGTGTCCTCCGACGAGAACCAGCGCTATACCGCCATCATTGACGACATCCTCTCCACTGCTGATCTCGAGACCATCTCGCGCAAAAAGGTCCGCCAGGGCCTGGAGAATGCTCTGGGCGGCAAGGACTTGAGCGAGCAAAAGGCAAGCAAACAAAAAACTTGGAGAGTAAATCAAGCATGCCCTAGCTCTAAAACTAACCTGCCGGGCGTGTGTTCTAGGATGCCATCAAGAAGCTGATAGAGGAGCGCTTCGACGCTGTCTCTGGCGCTGACCAAGGCGACGCACCCCCTTCTTCCATGCCCGATGCCCCGAGCAACAAACGGTCAGCCACCAATGGCACCTCGTCGCACGACGACCCCTCTGCATCTCCCGAGCCGGCCAAGAAAAAGACCAAGCGGTCCTCGTCCACCGAGGATGCCGACGCCCGCCTGGCTGCTCAGCTCCAGGCGCAGGAGAACAGACTCGCGAGGAGCCGTACCACCCGCGGCGGAGGCGACAAGGCGCGATTGGCCAAGAAGAAGAAGGCCCCGCGCAAGAAGAGCGCCAAAAAGGTCGGCGACGACGATGACAGCGAGGTGGACGCCAGCGGAGACTCTGCTCCCAAGCGCAAGGCTGGCGGTGGCTTCCAGAAGCCCTTTATCCTGAGTCCTACCTTGTCGGAGCTGTGCGGTGAAACCCAGGTAAGAGCAGAACAGAGGAATTGTTTGGATTATGCATATGGGATGTGAACTCTGTACTGACTTGGCTTCTTCTTCTTCCCCCTTTCTTTAGCTCTCTCGTCCTCAAGTCGTCAAGAAGCTGTGGGAGCACATCAAGGCCAACGATCTTCAAGATCCCAAGGACAAGCGCCAGATTCGTTGCGACGAAAAGATGCAGGCTGTGTTCAAGCAGGCCAAGGTCGACATGTTTCGCATGAACAAGGACATTGGGAGCCACCTCTACCCAGTGGAGGAGTAAAAGGGACTCTAACCTGCTCCCAAAAACACTCTACTCTACATCACATCATTATCATTATCATCACTTGAACCGGTAGCACCCAAGACAAAAGGCAAACAACCTTTTGTCACATGCAGAGGGGTTCTGGCGCCCGGTGGCGTATTCGGGGTTTTTCACAAGGTTGGTTTATCATCTATCATTGATCTTTCAAGTACAATTTCTTTGGGAAGGAGGGATGGATGGACGAAAGGTGGAGGAGGGATAGCAAGGACGAAATCAACTGGGTTTTCAAAGTATCGGAAACGGGACGGTGGAAGGGACAAAGGGCAAGATGGGAATCTCGATCGACCCATGGTGTTTTTAAGCTGTGGTTGGGTTACAATTTTTTTGAAACTTTCAAATCCTTTGGCGTTCGATGACAATCAAGGCCCTGAAAGGAGAAATATATCAAGTGCATTTGATTTGAGGAATATGCATACAGTGTCTGTGATAATGATGACCATTGACTTCCATATGAGTGCTGCTATTGTACATGAAGTAAGGGAGATGTGGGTGGGTACTACGCCAAGCAGATGATATTAAAGCTGCATGGATGGTTCTATCTTATACGTGTAAATGATGTTTTAATGGTCTATACGTGTATTTCCCCAGGGCTATGTGTGGCTGTGATTAAATATTAAGAAATGAAATGATTTCACATGGCCAACCTCTTTGCCACCAGATATCGTAGACTTCACTGCACGAGACGAAACCCAAAGGGGGAATTGCATGTAATCAATTCTACATAAGGTACTGATTATATGTAAAGCAGCTTGCAAGACACACGTCACTCCAGAGACAATTCAATCAGTCATAGAAATGTGACACAAAAAGAAAGTCGTCGAAATGCCAGCTCGTCAGCCTCATTCTATTCTCCGATCCCTCAATTAACTCTCAGCCTCAGGGGACTACTAATGAATGCAGCTTGGCCGAATGACTCCCATTTCTTCGGATAGGCGAAATTGCTCCCAAACAGCAGCTGAGTCATCAGGCGGACAGCTCGGAGCTTGATTTGGCAGCACAAAAACCCCAAAACACACAGAAAAAAAAACAGCCTTGCTGGGCGAATTCCGCGCCGCTGATTGGCCTGCGCCAGCTCCAGGGTAACAAAAACGCCCCCAAACCAGGCCTTAGCAACTTGGCCCCCCAATTGCGCCTGCCTCGTTTGTACAAAACCCCCCTCCCCCAAAAGCTGGAGGGGCCCAAAAGAGAGGCCAAAAAAATCGCAGCCAAAACTTTTGTGACGAGCGCAGACAAACGATTCCTTTTTGTCATCTTTCAACTTCAATCGTTGCGTCTTTTTTTCCACTGTTTGGCTGTTTGCAGGCGTCCCAACATATTTACATACATTTTATCATATAATCTTTGGCGACGCCTGACATTGTCATTCTTCTCCTGTTCTTTCTTACGTCGATCCATCCAGCTTCTGTGGGGGGAGCAGCAGCAGCAGCACCGACAGCTGAATTACGGCTTTGATCTAGAGGAGGCGAGACAAGACAACAACAGCCTTCAGAGACACGCATAGACACGAATTCGACAAACCCCTCCCATCGCATCGAGATTGTCTCTACGGAGACTTGCGACACGCATCCCACATCGAATACGCATACGACTTCATCACAAGCATCCACCATGTCGAGCGCTGAGGGAGCATCTACAACCACCGGCCGAAGCGACGGCGGCTCTAGAGGACGCGGCCGTGGTGGAGGCGGTGGAGGAGGCGGAGGAAGAGGAAATCAAGGTCAGAATCGAGGCGCCAAACGAGGAGGAAGAGGCGGCGGCGGCAATCGAGGACAAGGACGAGGACAAAAGGGCCCGGATTCAGCTTCAGCTGCTACAGCTACAACCGATGCTGCTGGCCAAGCTGGACTTGCGGCGCCGGCAAAGGAGAACAAGGCTGCCTTGGCGACTGCTCCAGAGCCCGACGACGATGACGATGCCGAAGTCTGCTTCATCTGCGCCAACCCTGTTGCCCACCACTCCATTGCGCCGTGCAACCACAAGACATGTCATATCTGCGGTCTGCGCATGAGGGCGCTATACAAGACCAAGGACTGTGCCCACTGTCGTGTACGTTCTTCCATCCATTTACCAGTTCCATCGAAATGTATGTATACTAACATGATTCTATAGACGTCAGCTGCGTTTGTCATCTTCACCGACGATGCCGAAAAGAGATTCGAGGACTACACAGACAAGGACTTCACCACCACCGACAGCAGCATCGGCATCAAGTACACAAACGAGGACATTGTCGGTGACACCGTCCTCCTGCTGAGATACAACTGTCCAGACGAGTCGTGCGACTTTGCCGGCCTGGGCTGGGCCGATCTGCATCGCCATGTCAAGTCGGCGCATCGCAAGCGCATGTGCGACCTCTGCACCCGCAACAAGAAAGTATTCACCCACGAGCACGAGCTATTCACCGACAAGGAGCTAGAGAAGCACATGCGCCACGGTGACGACAAGCCGGGCGCTGCCGACCAGACGGGCTTCAAGGGCCACCCCCTGTGCGGCTTCTGCGGCGAACGTTTCTATGACGATGATAAGCTGTTTGAGCACTGCCGCATGAAGCACGAGCGTTGCTTCCTCTGTGATCGCAGAGACTCGAGACAACCCCATTATTTCCTCAACTATGAAGAGCTGGAGAAGCACTTTAAGAAGGACCACTTTTTGTGCTCTGACCGGGGATGCTTGGAGAAGAAGTTTGTCGTCTTCGAGTCTGAATTGGATATGCAAGCGCATAACCTCGCCGAGCATGCCGGTAAACACGTGGGCCGAGACGCCAGGCTTGTCGACATCTCTGCCTTTGATATCCGCCAATCTTATCAACAGGAGAGACGCGGAGGCGGTGGTGGAGGTGGTGGTGGCCAGCGAGATGGAGAAGGACGATCGCGAGCGAGAGGAAGAGGCAACAGGGGAAGGGACCCCAACGAAGACAGCATACTGCCCACCGTATCATCTACCGTTCCTCTACGGAGAGACGAACTCGCATTCCAGCGGCAGATGGCCATCGTCTCGGCACCTTCAGGCTCCAACCGGACGTTCCGTGGCCAGCTATCGGCCCCTACTCCTGCTCCTGCTCCCTCTACCGCCCCTGTAACCCCCACTCTCGCACCAACACCTGCTCAAGCTTCGACGGCTCGGAATGCTGCTCAGGCACCATCAAGGCCCCGGAGCGTTGGTCCAGGCGCCGGCCCCGCTGCTCCCACGAATGCCATTGAGAATCTCAGCCTTACCGACACGGCCAACCTGTCGGCCGAAGAGCGAGCTCGTCTGGTTCGTCACGGCAGCGTCATTGAGCGAGCCGCAAACCTGTTAGGCAACGATTCACATAAGATGGCGGCATTCCGTAGCCACATCTCGACGTATCGCCAAGGAGGCTTCACAGCACCCCAGCTGGTCGAGGCTTTCTTCACACTCTTTGCCGATGTTTCCTCAACTGCCCTTGGAACCCTGGTACGAGAGTTGGCAGATTTGTTCGATGACAAGAACAAAGCCGACAGCCTGAGAAAGGCCTGGCAAGACTGGCGTGCCATCAATGAAGATTATCCTAGCCTGCCTGGCCTAGGAGGCATGCAAGGAGCAACGTCGAGCTCTAGCGGATGGGCAAGTGCTGCGGCCACGAACACAAACTTCACCGTCGTCGGTGCGAATCAACGAAACTCAACGAGGGTCCTGAAGCTGAAGAATAGCACTCGGTTAGGCGGTCCGGCACCCAATCCGGTGAGAAGTGTTCCCGGCTGGGTCCCGGCGTCTTCGTCCTCCAAGCCGCCATCTTCATCAGCATTCCCCTCTCTACCCCCGCCGTCTTCATCATCATCATCAGCCGCCGCACGTGTGGCTTCTAGTGCATCTGCTCCATCTTGGACAGCCTCATCGTCCTCGCAGTCGACGCAGTCTCGGGGACCCCCGCCGCCCAACACTCGCGCTGAAGACGCTTTCCCTGCGCTCCCTGCGGCACCCAAGCCACAGACGACCATCTTTGGATACGGCAAGGGCCGCGGCGTGAGGCGGGATTTCGGCCAGCAGGAGTCGAATTTCCAGTGGGGAGCTGCGCCTGCGTCGTCGTCTGCAGCGGCTGATGTCGAGGAGCCTGATGATGCTGAGACGACAGGAGGCAAGGGAAAGAAGGGAGGAAAGAAGGGCAAGAAGCAGATTCTGGTGCAGTGGGGATAAACAAAAATAAGGGAGAATGTCGCCGTTTTGTCTCACTTTCTGGGATACTGGGTACCTACTCATCTTTTCCATTTTGTATTATCCGTGCTTTCTTTTGGTAGGATCTGTGTGAGAAGAACTTTGGCCAGGCGTTGGATTGGTTAATTTCTTGTTTTTTTCCCAAAAACAGTCTGGATGAATGACTGGAGCGTTATTGAGCTTGTCATTATCAAGGTGGGAATAAATGTGAAATAAGACAGATGTATACAGAATAAAGAAACATGTCACGATACCTAGCAGCAGTCACGGAGTACATACAGTACTTAATTTGAAAATCATTGCATTGTATGATTGAAGCTGAAACTAATACAGTAAAAAGAAAGGAAAACAAAATGAAAGAAAATAAAAACAAACGCTTTTATGCTGCTGCCATATGCCATAACAAATACACGACAAAACCCGCTCAGCCATGCGACACACGACAAATATCTCAATTACACAAAGTTTTTTCTCCTTTTTTTTCCCCATCTAAAACCCTTTTCTCTTCTCACCCTTTTCCACCCCTGAATGCCCCTTACAATCCAGCAGGCTCATAATACTCTCTGAATCGATCAGTATTCTCCCACTGGAGGTTGTACACCACATTCCAGCAAGTAAGCAACAACATCGGAAACTTGACCGTCCAATACGCAAGGTACCCATCAGGCAAAGACCCCACGCTGCGCTTCAGCGAGTCCGACATGTCCTCATAATGGTTCCGCTTATTCCGAAGGGCACGCAGCAGATCAAGGAGCTTGTTGCCAGTGTACTTGCGCTGCTTGCCGAGCGAATCGACAAACTCGCGCGTGAGCACCTTCAAAAAGTCTCCTCCAATGACATCCGCGGCATGTCTCTCCAGCTCCATCAGGGCCGGCGACGGGGGGTCGCGGACCTCCTTCTCGAGGGAGTCCGAGACGTCGCAGAGGAAGGCTAGGCGCTTCTTAGGAGACCAGAAGAAAGGGTGAGCCATGACCTCTCGCGAGTCGGGTCTCTGCTTGGGAGCAGCCTGGAGCATCGATGCAATCAGGTCTTTTGCCTCGTAGGCGAAGTCGCCTAAGGAGTCCAAGGGCTCGAGATCATAGATGCCCTTTCGGATATTCACCTCCCGCATATATCTGTCACCGCAATCGAAGGGATGAGACCCGTTGGTCAGCACGTAGAAGAAGACAAGCCCAAGAGAGAAAATGTCAATGGCTCTCGTGGCCCGTCCTCCGTTTGGCGTGGTGGCGTCTCCAACCAGGATGGTGTGCGAGCCACTATGCGTACTACTATCCATGGCCGCAGGATTCTGTCCGTCGTCATCGAGAAGGAGTTCAGGGGCACGCCAACCAGATGTTCCAGCTGCCCGACCTGTCGTTGCTCCAAATGAAGATTGTCGATCCTCCAATTTCTTGCACAGACCAAAGTCAGAGACTAAGAGCCTGGGTCTGCCCTCCTTGTCCAGATTAACCAGGATATTTTGAGGCTTCAAGTCTCGGTGAACAATGCGCAGCGAGTGTAGGTGGCTAATGCCATTGGTGATTTGATACAACACGCCGGGTAGGTCCTTTTGTCCAGCCTTGGCGAGATCGCCAAAGTGACAGGGCTTCTCAATCACGTCTGCCAATGAGGCGGCACAGCGTTCCAGTGCAATGTAAAGGAAGTCACCGCGTTGTACCTGTGAGTAGTATCGGATGACTGCGGACATTTTGTTAGTAACTTGGTGATTGGTGAATAAGAGCTGTCACAGGATAGAGTTAATATTTACCATTGGGGTGATCGTCACTCTCACGCAGCAATTTGGTCTCTCGTGTGGCAATGTCGTAAAACTGTATCGTCATTCTCTTGACGGCAACGTCCCTGCCATCAAACTTGCCTGCAAAGACGACGGTGCCGTTGCTGCCCATGCCAAGCTCCACATCCGTGTCAACTTCGATATTACCCATGCTGATGATGGAGCCAGTGACGGCTTGCATGTCGTTGTAAATGGTCATGACGTCGGGCTCCAGGCTTGGCCGATCGCCAAGCTTCTTTGCATTGCTGACAGCCTCGTCTACCGTCGTGAGATCTGCTTCATCGTCACGCGATTGGGAGCCATCGGCAGGCCGAGCCTTTCTGTGTTTGACACCGCCACGGCGGCCTCTATGAGCCTTCTTCTTCTTCTCGGGCGCAGAACCATTGGAACCATCCTGTGATTGTGTATCCGGAGCAGCAGCATCCACTTGCTTGGCCACTTCCAACTCTTTATCTTCTACTTTATCGCTTGGCTCTAATGACTTGGAAGGATCTTGAGAATCTTTGTCTTTGTCTTTGTCGTCCGCCTTGTTTTCTACCTTTGGTTTAGGCACTTCTTCCACCTTTTCATCTTGAGGTACAGTCCGCAGAGAAGAAAACTCGCCATCTTTGTCATCAGCAGATTCGTTTCCGGCATCAGCATCTAGAAACAAAAAGGGATAAACATCCTTGATTGTACCATGGGTCCTGAATCGGTTATACGATCGCCGAAGCTTCTTTTCATTGTATATCAACGAGCCGATCAAAAAGATGATGAGGACAGGGTTGCTGACGAAGTCGATGACACTGTTGGCAGCACTCTGTGGGAGAGCTTTGACTTTGGTTATAATGGTGGGCTCCTCCGAAACGGTATTTGTCATGGCGTGAGCATTGTTCGAGGCGTTTTCACTTTCTAGGTCGTCGTGATACTCATGATACTCGTTGAAAGGACCATCAGGAAGCGTTTCCTGTTGATCTCGGTCCCCTCTCCGCAAGGGATTCAGAAAGTGTGTGCCCACCAGCGCCTTTGGTAATTCAGAAGCGTTGTTGAGATCCATCTCCCACCAGTCACGTTGCGATATCTGAGCCATTGGGGCATCAATAATCAGCGGATATGCCCGACCAGACAGCGCATACCAACTGCCACCTTCGGTCTGGTTGAGGAAGATGCTGTTGCTCCGCATCTTGGCAATAGTCTCGTCGCGCGTTGGCATGGGAGGCTGAGGGAGAGCAACGAGCTCCGGGTTGCTCTCTACTGTCACTTCCCAAGATCGGCAAACATCGAAAACGCGGGCCACGGGAGACGAAAACTTGTTGCTGAAGAGGGGCATGTCATTATCCGTCCGGGAAGAATCGAATGCATAAACCCTGCCGTCGTGCTGACTGGTGATGTATTGGCCGTCCATGGAGGCATGGTATTGGTGGTAGAGGTCGCTATCAAAAGTGTTTGGTCCCCACTCGGAGTATTTCAAGGTTGCAATGGGTCGGCCATCTCGCCTCTGGATTCCCACCGTGTACTCGGTTCTCCCCAGAGTAATTGTGCCCATGGAACTACACTTTTCGTCAAAGGCATTGGGCCGCAGGCAGCTGTCGCCTTCGTTAACTTGGGATCCACCAGAGCCAAACCACTTGAGGACGTGTCCGGTAGCCGCGTCAAGCGTGACCATGGTCGTCTTCTTGTCTCCGGTATATACGACGGGTGGCTCCTCGCCTGCGTACGGGGCAAGATCTTCCACGAGCCGCTTCATGGTGAACTCAGTTCTAACGAGCCCCGCACCTGAATCTGGAATCCATATATAAAGCCCTCCATCGCGGCTTGGCTCGACGGCCCAGATGTAATGATCCACCGGGTTGTAGTCGTCGTCGAGGACGGAGTTGTTTGTTCGGTAGTGTTTTGTTTCTACCACTGGCTGGTCGACCTCGAGGTGCCAGCGTAACCGACCGGTTTTTCGGTCGCTGGCATAGAGGTCTCCATCGACGGTCGCCAGAAGAACAAAGTCTTCAACTTCCCAGTCCTCCAGACTCCGCGCATTTTGCGGCGATGCCAACCCAGAAGCGCTGGGCCAGTGTTGTCGTGAGGTGTGTGGTGCTCGAACGGACTGAGCCGGAGCTAAAGTTGCGAGGGCGCTCGCATCGCTAGGGACTTTTATGTAGTTTGATTTGTCAGATTCTCTGCTTGGGGATTGATTTCGGTTCTGGGCCTTGTTGGAGTAGTCATAGGGAGCCCGTCGATATTTCTGCTGCTGCGGAGGCAAAGGGGTCGACTGCTGTTCCTGTTGCTTTTGCTTTCTGTTGATGGTGTCGAACTTCGCTTCGGCGTGTACGTCTTGTGCGGCCTGGGCGGCCTGAGCTGAGTACCAACGGTTGCTGGTGTCTTCGGATAGTTTGTCAAGAGGAACATCTCCTCTCTGGGAGTGAATTCGGATTTGTGGCTGCAGAGGCTGCTGCTGAGCATCGGCAAGTTGGAGCCATGGTAAGAGGATAAAGGCAAAAGCTATGAGGAGCTTCTGCTGCTGAGCGGACCATCGTCCTTGACCCGGGGGCCGTCGAATCATGGTTGAGACGAAAGTCGGTTGGCGGACAACGGATCACATGGGGAGCTGCAGGCTAGAGGCTCTACCAAGAGAGAGGTAGAGGCTGTTACGATGCCAGAGGAGCCATTCCCGGCCGGGATGGAAATGGATGGAATCTCGCGTCGTGCCTCAGGGGGGAGGGATTAAGAAAAGCTCGAGGCCCAAAGAGAGGAGGCTGGGCAGGGACCAGTTCCCGCGCGGCAGCCAGGTAGGAAGTCGCCGAAATGACTCGTCGCTCAGATAAAGACAAACTCCAGGATTCGAGAGGGCTCTGCAGCGGTAAATCGAGGCCGTCGTGGGTGATAGTGATGAGGAGCGTGACGCAGGCTGTGGGTTCGATGGCTGTCGGGGTAAGGTAAGGATAGTAGTAGTAGTTTTGTATCCACAGATGAAAATAAATGGACCAAGTCTCTCTTCTTCCCCCTCTCGCTTCCTTTGTGTGTAGTCGTGATACCAGGGATATGCGCGCCTGCGTGATACAAGATTCGGTATCAGTACCAGCACAGCACACAGCACAGCACAGGTTCTGTCTGTCTGTCGATGCTCGTAAAAGGGACTCAGACTCAGGAGAAGGGCGATGAGGAGAGGGAGAGGGAGAGTGGCTCAGATTAGTCCTCCAGAATCATCCAAGATGGTGTGGTGCGGGTTTGTGGGTTGGCCCGACGCTTGGCTGGGTACTTGTACGCGGTGCCAGTCGCTTAGCGAGTTCTCCGCCCATGCCGGTACCGCCTCAGCAGCACATCGGCAGCGGGCCCAGAAGTACCGTGGGCGTATCGGTACGTGTTGGCCAGCAATCCCCACGTACCATCACAAGAAACCCCTTGCCCATCCCGGCTCTCACCAGGGCTGGATCCTCAAACGTGCTCAGCAGCCAATTGCAGAGATTGGTGCGAATAAGAATCACGGCTCGCCCAGAGCTTGCCTTGCATTCCCTGCAGCCCACCAAAAACAACTTGACGCAGGCTGTTTAAAATTGCCGGTCGCGGGCTTACAGTATCCAGTATACGAGAATGTATGTACAGTCCAGGTTCCGGCATACGTGTGCACTTTGGATGGACTGTGTATTACGAAGCACACACGCACGCTTGCGGAATTGATGGAACAAAGCAAAGCATCCAGACTCTCAACGCACTGACTCACTTGACTAAAATGCTGGGTATGATACAGTAGTGGATGGCGCGGTAGGTAGATGGGCCAGATGCTGGGCTGCCGCGCTTTTTGCCTCCCCCTGGGGCTAGAGGAAAATACAAGAAGCAGATAAAAGAAAATCACAGCATCAGTTAAGAAAAGAATGCAAGCATGAAACAAGGTTAAGAAGCATCAACGTTGGTGGTGGCAGTGGTGAGCAAGCCAAAAAGCAAAAAGTAGCTTCTTCTTCAAAACACTTGTCATTATTTGTGCCAATTTTCCGTAAAAAAATCCGGTGGAAATCTACCCATACATACGCGCAAAGCACTCCCGGAATGCCCATGCTAGACAAAAGAGAGAGACCAAGCCATCTACCCTATCACCTCCTCGCTCTCCTCCAACACATCCTCCACAATCTCCTCAATCACCCGATCGCTCTCGATGCTTCCTCCTTCGGTGCCCTCCATCTCCTTGGTCTTTGCCTCTAGCAGGGCGGCGTGTGGATCCAATGGGAGACCCAAAACTTCCCGCTCTTCCACCACTTCGGCCTCGATCTCCGCACGCCAAGCATGCCACTCGTCCAGGACGCGGCGACGGGCCTCGACAACTGCGAGGTCGGCTGACGCACCGCGGTCGGCGTCTTCCTGCTCGAATACTCTGCTGTACTCACGCAGGTTCTTGCGGATCTGCTTCTGCTCGTCTTTTGACAGCAGTGTCGGCGGTCGAGGCCGCCAAGCAAACTGCTTGAACTTTTCAACGGGCTCCTCGCGCAGGGCCTCACCCTTGAAGTCGTAGATGTGGTATCCATTTTCCATCTGTGATATTCGTTAGTCAGTTCATGCACAAAAAAAAATTACAAGTTACACCTTGTGTGGACACGATAATAACGTACCGCATGCTTCCATGCTGATGCCCACGTGGCGACGAATCGGCCTGAGGGATCCCACTCCACATCTGTAACGCCGTAGTGATCAGCTGTGTTCATGAGCTGCAGGTTAGCAGTCAGGTCCTTTGCTGACTCGGGCTTCTCGCCCTCAAAGTCGACGTCGTAAAAGTCGAGGTCGGAGCTCTGCTGGTTGGCGATGGTGGCAATGACAACAAATCGGCCCTTTGGTGACCAGTAAATGGCATTGCTGTTCTTCTTGTCCAGAGTGCGCAGCAGCTTGAAGTTGCCGGCATAGGGACCCTTGGACTTTTCGGGGCAGAAGAAGGAGACGGATGTCTTAGGAGGGACGGCGGTAGGGCCGACGGGCTCTGTGGTGGTGATGAGAGCAAACCTATCGCCCTTGGGCTCCCATGCAAAGTTGATGACGGTGTCCTTGATAGTATCAACGACCTCGACAGGGATACCCTTCTCCTTGACACGGAAGATCTCCAAAGTCGTAGCCTGTGACTTCTTTGACTTGGAGTGTCGGTCAACCTTGACACACAGGTAGGCGGCATCCGACTGCCAGTGCAGCTTGGCGTCGCTGACGTTGAATAGGTTGAGACTTCGCACAACCTCCTTGGAGGGGATGCTCATCATGCCGACCTTGGCGGGGTTGCTGCCAGTTCCGGGCTGCCAGAATGTGAAGAGCTGCTCATATGTCTTGATACCCTCACGCTGGGGTGTTGCGGGGGCCCAGTCAAAGTCAACCACGCCTTCAATCTTGATGCTGGTCTTGTCGAGGAGGTTCATTCGAGGGAGCTCGTAGACGGAGATGGAGGCACCGGGCGTCAGACGAGCAACATACTTGTCGTCCGCGGACCACTTGAACGCAGGCCACTGCATCTTTGGGGGAGGCTTGCCCTCCTCACCCTTGGGGGCATCCAGGTTGGCGAATGATCGGAGAGGCGTAGCGGTCTCAATGTCCCAGATGACATAGTTCTTGCCCTCGTCGTCAACGGACAGCGCAGGGTGGCCAGTCTCGGGGATTGAGATGGGTCTGTTAGACCAGGTAACAATGTACTTTTCATTCGGGGAGAAGGCGACCAGGTTAACAAAGGGATGAGCAAATCTGGCGGCACGAGACCAAGATGCACCAGCCCACAGCTGAACACCCTGCTGGTGGACTGAAGTCAGGTAAGTGCCCAGAGGTGACCACTGGAGGAAAGCCTCAGTCCAGTGCTGGCGATCGACAATGTTCTCGGGCTGGTCCTTTTCGTTGTTCCAGAAGACGCCGACGGATTCGCCACGGTACATGACAAACTGGTCTCGGCCACGGCCAGAGGGGTCCTTCAGCCACCATCTCAAGTGCTCCTTCTCGGTGAACTCTTCGATAACGGGGGGGACGTATTTCTCGTCAACTCGTCCTTCTCGGCCATATCGCTCAATGTCGGTAATCTTGTTGACGCGCAGCGAGTGCTTCTTGTCCAGGGGAACGCCATCCAGCTGGCGGGTAGCGGCAGCGGCCTCAGCAGCTGAGGAATATTCGACAAACGCAAAGCTAAATCCACCCAAACCAACTGTCAAAAACCAAGTCCCAGAACCAAAAAAACGAAAGTAAACAAAAGGCCCTGCTTACCGCATCGACTTTCCATCGTCGCCCATGGGCATGTGGATCAGCTCCTCCTTGGTCTTGCCAACAGTGTTGAGCTTCTTCAGCAAGAATTTCACCAGCTTTGGCTTCTGATCCTCCGTGACCTCGGGAAGGCCATCGATGACTACAAAGGTGTCATAGCCCAGCTCCAGCTGGACCTCGAACTTCTCGCGCAGGTCAGAGATGTCAATCTCATCTTCGTTAAACTCGTCGTCGTCGAGGTCAGCCTCGCGCAGCTGGTCGAATGAGGGCGCCATGATGGGAGGAGGGGTGCCGAGTTTGCCCCGCTTCGGCGCGGCAAAAGAGGAAGATTGGGAGACGGCTCAGGGGCTTCGTTTTTGAATCTCCAAGAGAGGAGTATCGACAAGAGATTCTGGCGTTCGGCCGGTGCGTTCGAAGCGCAGGGCGTGGGTGTTTGGCGCAGCGAGCGACGGCGGGACTGCGAACGTGGATTTTTTTGGCGGCGATACCCGAACCACAGCACAAATTTGTTGTTCTAACTTTGAACAAAGTGTGCGGCGGAGAAGCGATGTTCCTGAGCCGCGAATTCTCCGACAGAGGGGCAAGTCACGTGGCCGCGTCTTTGCATGGTGGGGGTTTTTTGAGATGGCGCTTTGCAGGTAAAGGAGAGCTCGGCGGCGTCGTCAGGAAAAACAGGCACCAAGGAGTGCTTCTCTTCAGCTTGCAGGCCAGCCCGATATAGCCTCCTTTTACGTTCCATTGTATCTTATCTTTCGGTTGTCACCAGCAGTTCATCATGGTATGTCTCACTATCACTGTCACTGTCTTTTACACGGCTTTCATCGCCAGCTCTCTTCTGTTGCCCAACTATACTTACCTCTGCTAACAATCGCCCCCGCCATACAGTCGTTCTACCCGACCCAAATTTTCGAGGAGGGCACCATTGAGGAAAAGGGCGAGAATGCGCGTCTGGCTGCCTTTGTCGGTGCCATCGCCGTCGGTGATTTGGTCAAGAGCACTCTTGGTCCCAAAGGCATGGACAAGATCCTTCAATCTGCGTGAGTGCCCGTCCATTACAAATCCCCAGACAGCCCCTCAGCCCCTGACTTGGCCTGACCCGTCCTTCTATCTAGTTCCACCGGCGATATCATGGTAACAAACGACGGTGCCACGATCCTCAAGTCAATAGCCCTCGACAACGCCGCCGCCAAAGTGCTGGTCAACATTTCAAAGGTTCAGGATGACGAAGTCGGTGACGGCACCACATCGGTTGCTGTGTTGGCGGCTGAGCTCCTGAGAGAGGCCGAGAAGCTGGTTGACAAGAAGATTCACCCTCAGACAATCATTGAGGGCTATCGGATAGCCAGCCAGGCTGCTCTCAAGGCCCTTGAGGAGTCTGCCGTGGACCACAGCAAGAGCCCTGAGGCCTTCCGAAAGGACCTCGTTGCCATTGCGCGAACAACCCTCAGCTCCAAGGTTCTGTCGCAGGACCGAGACCACTTCTCCCAGCTTGCCGTCGATGCGATCCTCCGTCTGAAGAAATCATCCGACCTTAGCCATATCCAGATCATCAAGAAGGCCGGAGGAAAGCTGAGCGACTCCTACCTGGATGAGGGTTTCATCCTGGACAAGAAGATTGGTGTAAACCAGCCCAAGAGGCTGGAGAAGGCAAAGATCCTGGTCGCAAACACATCAATGGACACAGACAAGGTCAAGATCTTCGGTGCCCGAGTCAAGGTCGGCTCAACTGGAAAGCTGGCAGAGCTGGAAAAGGCCGAAAAGGACAAGATGAAGGCCAAGGTGGAGAAGATCAAGGCTCACGGCATCAACTGCTTCATCAACCGCCAGCTCATCTACAACTGGCCCGAGCAGCTCTTTACCGACGCCGGAATCATGTCTATCGAGCACGCCGACTTTGATGGCATTGAGCGACTGGCACTGGTGACTGGAGGCGAGATTGCCTCCACCTTTGATCACCCCGAACAGATCAAGCTTGGCCAGTGCGACTTGATCGAAGAGGTCATCATTGGCGAGGATACGCTGATCAAATTCTCTGGTGTGGCTGCCGGCGAGGCATGCACAATTGTGCTGCGTGGGGCTACAGAACAGTTGCTCGACGAGGCCGAGCGAAGTCTACACGACGCATTGGCTGTGCTGTCGCAAACTGTTATTGAGCCCAGGACAACACTGGGAGGTGGATGCGCGGAGATGGTCATGGCCAAGGCTGTTGAGGGTGCGGCCACACGGATTGAGGGTAAGAAGCAGGTTGCCGTCTCCAGCTTTGCAATTGCCCTCCGACAGCTACCCACGATTCTGGCCGACAATGCTGGATTGGACTCCGGCGAGCTGGTTGCACGCCTGCGAAAGGCCATTTATGACGGTCTGACCACGTATGGTCTTGACCTGATGACTCCCGGTGGTGGCATTGCGGATATGCGTGAGGTTGGCGTGGTTGAGAGCTACAAGCTGAAGAAGGCGGTTGTGTCATCTGCCAGTGAGGCAGCAGAGGTAAGACAGTCTTTTCCCATTCCCCCGGACACCATGGGTACCCTTATACGGCAACGTGCTAACACCCACGATGCAGCTTCTCCTGAGAGTCGACGACATTATTCGGGCGGCCCCACGGAGACGAGAGCGCATGTAAGAGGATGGGAGAGTTGGAAAAATAAGCAAAAAGTTCAGGCGCCACGGATCTCGACGAGATAGAAGCTTAATGTGGATTGTAGCGATACCATAGACGCATGAACATGGACTGACAAAATACAATGCCATGAACAAAAACCCTTTGTGTTGTATTTGGTAAATAATTAACATATGGCTTGTAGTGCTGGATTGAATGGTAGGGTAGGTGTCACATAATTGCAGGCGTCAACTTCAAGGCACGAATCTGGTGGCGTGGCTCAAGATTCACTTCTTCCTCACTTTTTAACCAACATTTCGGTGGCCATACTATGTTATCTACCCTGTCTTCTCTCTTGCTCTACATTCCACTTGACAAAGATTCTTTTATGTGCATTCTTTCTCGTCAATCATCGCACGAATATCCAACTAAAGGTTAACGTAGAGAGCTCTTTTGCTATTTATTCACGTGTAGAGCAACAAAACAGCAACCAAAAGACACATGAAGATGGCAAATTCAACCAACGACGTCATATCTATCGAATCATCCGATAGCGACTCAGACTGCCAAATTGTGGAAGTCATTCCATCGCCTCCTAAGCAAGGCAAGAACAAGCCGAGATGGCGGAACAAGCTTTCCAGCAAGACACAAACGAGAAGCAGAGAAATGACGATGCACCAACTAGACAAAGTCGTTTATGAGGATCGTCCCAACATGTCATTAGCATCCAAAGAATTCGCAGAGCTCCTGAGCGTGGATTTGACGGCAGCGGATTGTGGCCTCCAGGGTACGAACTCCAAGACGGATCATTTGCCTGATATAGAGTCAAACGATGCCGATGCGGTGCCGCATGTTGATCTGGAGGATCCTTTCTCTGTTCAACGGTACATTAATGACGATTCGGAAGTAGCGAGCATTTCATTTCCACGCTTGACGCAAAGTGTGGAATGGAAACAAGAACCTCATTTCAAAGATGTCGATGAAGATGAAGATGAAGATGACCAACGGAATACTCGTTCTAGGTCTGGCTCCACGGCGACTCTCGACTTTCCCCCCGAGCGGGAAAGCTACAGCGACTCGGATAAAGATATGCATGAGGTTGTTGGGATATTTGACGAAGCGTCCGAATCAACAGGGTTGACTGATAAAAGAAACTGTGCGACGTTGGAGGCTGGTACTATGAGAATGATACTGCATAACACTGGTTACCTTACGCCAACTGAGGAAGCTTCTTCAGAGAGGTCGGATCCGATTATCTCGAAGATGGAACTCCAGGATGAGGAAAGGGCTTTTGAAGGGGATTCGTCAATTGGGCCGCTGAATGCTACACTGCCGCCTCACAAAGAAGCATCCAAATCCGGTCATCAACTTCCCCAGGCAGGCAGATGGGACTCAGTCGTCAACGTCGCTGCTTTCAAAGCTCTACCAGGTCCATTGTTTACTCGGCCTAAACAGATACTTGACGTGGTTACATACGAGTCCATGATGGAAGAGAGGGCAGCGAAGGAGGCGAAGGAGGGGAGAGGAGAGAAGATGCAATAGTGTAGTATCCCGTTGACTTGAGTTTGTTGGAGTTTGTAGTTGTATGTAACACAGATGGTTTAGCATTACCATCAGGTGGCAAAGACAAAATTGGGAGCAGGAGGATAGTGTTATGTATAGACCATGGATATTTACAATACAGGGCACTGAGGAGATTCGCCGTCCTACATTGAGGTGTGAAGTCGTGCTATACCTCTTGAGCTCTGGTCCCTTTTTGAATATGGAATATGGAGCATCTACTGCTAAGCAAAATAGAATTTCTCACAATCCACTTATATGTACATGTAAGCCGGCATCGCCTCACCATGAAGGGGCTGCTTCTCAGCCATTCCCTTGTGGGGGCGACCAGGACTATTTATTTCCCAAGCAAGGGACTGTGGACGTTCTGAGAGGATCTAGAACGTGAATTGGCCCGGAGCCACGATGAAGACATTGCAGACAATAATAAGAATCAATCAACAGATGGATATTAATAGCAATATGGCATGTATGTCCTGGCATGTCTTTGATATGCAATTGGTGGTACATGAATCTGCAAGACCAGACATGTCATAATCTAAAGGTGCTATTCTTAGGCAGCCGAGAGTCTGCAGACAAGCGAAAGGGAGCTATAGCAATTTAGAATTCGCCTCGATGAAAACGTACAAGGGAGAGCCATGTGGGATTTGTGTCGCGCCGGCGGTGAAGCTATTCTGGTTCCTGGTAGGGCTGACTGTATACATGTAAGTTGGGATAGTTTTGAAGTTGGTTGCGTCTGACTACAACAGGTAAAGATAGTAGTGAAGCAGATTGAGCACTGCTTGTACAGTTACAGTCCGTCTTAAGCTCTGCTGATAGCGGTTGATACAGAGCGGCAAGGATCAAAGTTGCACAGTCTTGCTCGGCCCCCGAACCAGCCGAGATTGAACTTCATCTCCACTTGGTCAGGGGCTTGCTGATGCGACACTGTGGTGCGGCCGCGAGATTGCAACCACACGTACAGTGGGAGGATTGATAGATAGCTAGGAGGGCCCTGGGCTAGTTGTTTGAGAGGATGGGAGTGCTGAATTGGACATTGGTGCGTGTCAGATACATTGCAGACTTGATGCTTGTATCTTGACTAACAAGACAAGCTCATGTGAATGGTGCAACAACAGCATGAGGTAACACAACACAACACAGCATATCCTTTCCTCTCTCGGGAAATACAAGCAGGAGCACACACACACACACACACACACACCATCCCGCTCGGTACTTAGCAACTGTAGATAAGGTAACCGAAGACTTAACGTCAGACATACGCACGCAGTCTTACTGGCCGTTGTAGCTGCAGCATCACCATCTGCATGCGTCTGTCCAGGTTCTGGCTTAGTTCGTCCACAGGCGACTCCGCCCTGAACGCGATCAAGTACAAGCCGCGCTTGTATCGGCTACAACGCACAATTGGAAACGGGGCTAGCACAGACACAATGCAGCGCCTGATTGCACAGCAAGCCTTGCCCTGAAAATACAAAAATACAGCACTGCAGCAAGAAAAGAAGGGGGGTCGCTAGCCTTGCCAGATGCTCACGGCCCAGGTACCCTGTACCAGCTCCTAGATAATTGCACATGTACCCAATCCCTCCTTGTTTGAAGCATCGATTTGGCGCCTCCTTGGCTCGTCATTCCCTCGATCCTCCGCAATTCTGCATCTTCTCTCGTCCTTTTTTTTTTCTAGATTCCTTCTTCAGCTTCTTTTTTCTGTATCCCTTCCACACTCGTTAGATCAAACATTGAAGCTGAGAGCTTTCAGTCGTTTTGCCTCTAGTATTCTTTGCTTTTGATTCTTCGTTTTTCTCTCTCTTTTCTTCTCACACTCATTTTCGTCGTCTCTTCTTTTTTTGCTCAATTTACTACTGTACAGCCCCGACCTCTCGACCCTGCGAGGATCAACGCTGTTTCAAATCTCGAGACATCTCTTGTTGACAGTACCGATCACACCCGCGAAAGAGCATCAACTCTATCTCACGGGACGGCATAGACAAACAACGACGATCCGTCGTCTTCTCTCTCTACTGCCGCCTCCCCACCCCCCATCCGACTTCTCTATCCTCTTCCCACCGCAGGCGAAACGGACGCAGGGCAGCTGGTTGCCCTGTTGATGCAGCAATGATTCGTGATCATGGCGTTGGAATTGGCATCATCAACGGTGGCTTGGAAACGGCCGCTAACCACGCCACGATCCATGGCCACGCGAGCCCGGATTCTCCTCCCGGCATGACCACGTCCAAGAGCTCCAAGTCGTCCTCGTTCCATTCGCTCAACAGCGACGACGCCAGCGTCCTGTCCGACGTCGGCCACTTTGAGGACATTGGCCTCAACGACGACGGTGTCACCCCAAAGGCTGCGTTACACAAGGCTCGCGGGCCTCGAGATCTTGCCTCTGCCAAGCGGGCGCCGCGCTCGAAGCGGTCGTTTCCCAACCTCCACGGCACTGCGGCGGCATCGAATCCCCGGAGCACTTCTCTTTCGTCCTTTGCCGATCCGCGACCCGCGACTCTCACCAAGGGATACTCGACATCGTCCGTCCCTCAGTCTCGCCGCCATCGCAGCACCAGCCCGGGCCTGACGCCAGACCCTCGCGACCCAAGTCTCGCCGGCAAGCCGCGACGGGGCAGCTGGCAGGTTAGCCGCGACCGCAAGTCCATCTCAGAGCTTGAGCAGGAGTGTGACGACGATGACGATGATGACGACGACATTCCCGACGGCCTGTTTCTCGACAACGTGCCCATTTCCCCGCGCCCACAGAGTGAGCGACCTGCCAGCCGGCCGCAGTCCATAAAGTCCGTGTCTCCATCGCCTGACCGCCGACGCAACAACCGAGTTCGCAGTGTTGGCAATGGCACGCCTCCCGTCGCCCAAGCGCAGGGCTCATTGCGATCGCCAAGCTGGAAAACCGATGGCGATAGGCCGCCCCCGAGCCCTCTCCGAGGCAAAGCCCGCAGCTGGACCATTGCGCTTGCAGACTTGAATGCTGATACAAAAGACCTTGTGGAAAAGCTGGAGGAGCACGCCGACGAGATGCATGAAATCGAAGCCAAGAAACATGGTGCACGACCCAATACGTGGAACCCGAACCAGTCGGCGAAGATGGAGTACGAGAAGAAACAGCGAGTCAAGTCGTCCTTTGCAGAGCTCCCACCACTGCGCCGCTCCAACATCATGATTGACCCGCTCCCCATTTCCAAGGAGAAGGAGGCGGTCCTGAGCCGTACTCGACCGTCGTGGCTGCCGCCCAAAGATCCCGCCGAAGAGCGACGCCATCTCCGTGAGTATCAGAAGATGATGATTGCCAGTGTCAAGGCGGAGGAGCGCCGTGAAGCAGCGCGAAAGAACAAGGTCGACGCACGGGACAACAATGCGGACAGGGCCATGCACATCTGGGAGGACGATATTCTTCCTCGATGGAACCGAGCTATACGTGAAAAGGCAACGAGGGAGCTATGGTGGAAGGGAGTGGCTCCTCGCAGTCGGAGATCCGTATGGGCAAAGGCCATTGGAAACGAGCTTGGCCTGACCGAGGCATCTTTCAAAGCAGCTTTGACCAGATCAGAAGAGCTGGAGCAGAGAGTCAAGACGGACAGGGGCGA
The DNA here is from genome assembly GCF_003025095.1 of Trichoderma harzianum CBS 226.95. Classification (NCBI taxonomy): domain Eukaryota; kingdom Fungi; phylum Ascomycota; class Sordariomycetes; order Hypocreales; family Hypocreaceae; genus Trichoderma; species Trichoderma harzianum. The sequence continues at coordinate 343,709 of NW_020209255.1, forward strand.
TGCAGAGGACTTACGGCGCGTCAAGTGGTTTGAGCAAATCCGCAAAGACGTCGCCGAGAAGACGTGGAGGGAGCTTCGAATCTTTGAAGTGACTGGCCCGCTTCACCAGGGCCTGGTAGATGTGCTGAGAGCATATGCCATGTACAGGAACGACATTGGCTATGTGTCAGGATGTAACGTGAGTAATGTCTTTTCTTTTAATCTTTCTGCCCGTGCCATGCAACGCTAACTCATACATGACGAAAACAGACCATAGCCGCGCTGCTCCTCCTTAATCTACCAAATCCCGAAACCGCATTCATCGCGCTGGCCAACGTCCTCAACCGACCTCTACCGCTATCCTTTTACACTTTTGACCGCGGCGCGCAAGCATCAGCATTCCACCTCGTGCATGACACACTCAAGATCAAGTCAAGTTCCCTCTATGAGCACTTGACCAAGACAGTGCCGGGCGTCCAGCTTGATCAGTATCTTACCAACATTTTCACCAACCTCTTTACAGCGCATTTGGCCATTGACGAAGCAGCAAGGCTCTGGGATGTTTACGTCTTTGAGGGTGACACACTCCTGGTTCGGGCAGCTGTTGCCATTCTCCTCAACCGAGAGATGGACTTGATGGGAAGCAAGACTGCGGAAGAAGTCAAAGCCGTCTTGTCCAGAACCAGCGCAGGCGCCTCATCGACGCGAGCATTGAGCGAAGTCGGCGCCGAAGATCGATTCATGCAAAGCGTCCGCGATGCCGGAAAACACTAAGCGATCGCTTCATTTTCATTTATTTCCTCCTCTTTTCATATAAAACATGAGCGAAGCAGTGGGCTTCTCTTCTTCATGTTATTTTGCATATCAACTCACTATCTAGGGGCCTCACCTCCCCCCAGACATATTGATGCCCACGACATTTTTGGTCTGATTCCCGGGTGGTAATGTATATCAAGACATAGAAACGGAGATAAGGGTTGGCTACGTGAGGTTGGGCGTTGGTCAGGTTACAGTTTTGGGAGCCCCTGGTTGAGCAACGCTGAGCACGTTTTTCTCTTTTTTATTGTTGCTTTTCTCTTCGTTCTTCGTTCTTCTTTTTTTGCTATTTTGAGAAAGAAAATTGGCGTGAAATTTATATCAAAGCTTAAGCGAGCAAGGGATTTATCATATGGGCACGACTGGAGCTGGCCAATCTTAATCCGTATTATTAGTGTCTATTCAGTCTTTGCTTTAGAGAAGCGGACAAAATTGACTTGTATTTGGGTTTCCAACTCTGGTGTTTTTGTATTTTTGTTTCACCCCGTCTGTATTAAACTACAATAATAGCTAAGTATACCCATACGAAAGACAGACATTCACAAAATACATGCAAATGCAAATAAGCTCATTTTTATGCTTGGGCTCTTGTGCAGATGATCAACTCGATGAGGTGAGGTTGACGGAATCAGAGTCACGTGCGCGGAATGTGTGGGCTTTTACGTCAACGCTCCGTCAACCGCGACAAACTGGCGTCACGATTGCTGGGACTGGACAAAAATAGCCCTACACACTCGCTTTACAACAACCTGCCTCGCCCATTCTCTTTGCTTCTGGCATCAAGTGTCTTGTACAGACATCTTACGATCAATCAAACAATTACAACAGCTTGATACCGAACAACTGCTCCATGCCTTCTGGGTACAAACATGGAGACACTCCGGCAAAGGCCATGGTGCGAGGCACCATTTCCTATCTCGAATCCCAGGGGCTACCGGTGAACAAGTCTGCCATCTTCCGCCACTTTGACTTGTCCCGATCTCAGGGCTATGCGGCCCTCCATGCGTCACCAACGCCCAAGAGCGACGACCCGGAGTGGGGAGAGACGCGAGGCCGGCCCAGCAAGATTGCCGACTCGGACCTGCAAAAGATGGAGCAGATCCTGTGGGATGAAAAGTATGAGGATGTGAGCCTTAACTGGAGCGGCCTAGCTAAAGAGGCTGGTTTGGAGATGAATTGCAACCGGCGGACGCTGCACCGAGCCATGGGGACGTTGGGGTATCGCCGGTGCCTCGTCTGTGGGCGGATTCACACGCATAAGCGGCATCGGGAGAAGCGTTGTGACTTTGCGAGAAAGGCCCTGAGGGCGTATCCCGTCAAGGAGGACTGGCGCCGCGTCCGGTTCAGCGGAGAGCTGCACTTTGGCTTTGGTCTCGACGGGAAGATGCGCCTCACTCCTCGAAGCGGCGAGAAGCTGTGCAGCGGGTGCGAGCAGGAGCCGGGCAACGTGTGGCCGCGGGACGTCAGGCGCTTGCACGCGTGGGCGGCGGTGGGCTACGGCTTCAAGAGCGAGCTTGTGTTTTACGACTCGTCCACCAGCCCCAAGGGAAACGGCGCCATGTCCATGGCCGACTACTGCGATAAAGTGCTCGACAAGGTGGTCAAGCCGTGGCTCACTGCCTCGGGACCCAATTCGTTTGTGCTGGAGGAGGACGCGGATGTGTTTGCCCACGGGAGCGCGAGCAAGATTAATCTCGCCCAGCAGTGGAAGGACACGCACGGGCTGCGGTGCACGTTTAGTTGTGGTGAGAGCCCTGACCTGAGCCCGCTGGATTCTTTGTGGCCGCCGAACAAGCAGTGGACGTCGGAGCTGTTGAAGGACTGGGAGGACGAGACGCTGAAGCAGGCGGCGAGGGAGGCGTGGGCGGGGTTGGGTCAGGAGAGGGTGAATATGTGGGTGGATGCGATGCCGCAGAGGTTGCAGATGGTGGTGGAACTGGATGGCCGGATGGTGTCGTGGTGAGTGAGGCTGTCCAAGGTGAGGAGTTTCGGATTGTACTCGGAACTTCGGGTTTGTGGTTCCTGGGCTGAGCTCGGAATGGTGGGCTGGAGATGATGAGTTTTTTTTTTCTCTATGCGGAGATTTGAAGCGTTCTTCTTTGTGATTTCTTTGGTTTGGATTGATTCATGCTGTTTACATGGCGTGGCGTACGGGGCTAGTATAAATGTCTAGCAGGATATGATGATGATGGCATGGAGCATGGAGCTTGGAGCTTGGAATGAGAATACGCATTATGGGTATGATGATGGATTGGATGGTTGGACTTGGGGATTATACATATGGGTTTAGGAGAATAATATTATTCAAGGTTAACTTTTGCGTTGAAAGCAGTGGAATTGGGCAGTTTTGATCTCTTTTGCCAGAAATATCAACGAGGCAATTCTATCTAGGAGTAATGACTTGAGAACTGCATCTTCTTGCAAGTCTGCTAACACATGCACCATATCGGTATTAAACAGTAAGGAAGTACCTCTCAATCAATACCCACATTGAACTTGGCATACCTATGTCGGTATGCCTCAAGGTCTATCAATCTACTGCACAGGCTCAAAGAATTATATCAGATCTACGCAACATTCGTCGGCTACCACACAGCCTCAAATTGGTAATTATCAGATATAAGCAGTATTGGTCAGACTGCATATCCTCCACACACCTTCTCCTCTAGGTAATAGATCAAGAGACTCGGTTACATGCTAGATTAGGCGGCAACATACGATGTGGCATTCCAGAGCCTAATCCAGAACACCTGATGCCATCAATTGTGCCTGTATCAAGTGGGCATACGGAATTATCAGCAAATAGTTCGCTTACACACAACATCGAAGCCACTGGCGACAACACAGTGCACACAACGAAACAAGTATTCATCAATTCACACTGTACCTTACGAGCAAATCCCACCAATGACAACCGCCGCAATTACTAAGCTCGGCAAGGGGGGCGGCAAAAAAGCACGTGGGGTTTTTTTCTTTTTCTTTTTCTTTTTGCGGCGAATCGGGGTGCCCCACGCCAGATCGACGGGCAGGGAAAGGGGACCCTGGGCGGGTTTATGTGGCCCCTCAACAAAATTCCCAACAGATGTGGGGGAGGAAGAAAGAGAGACAGTTGAGTGTTACGGTACGTGCCCTGTGAGACTTGAGACTTTGCTTGGGATGGGCAGATGGCCAGATGATTGCAGGTTTTCTTAGTTGGTTGGCTGCGGTTCTGCAGAGAACATGAATGCTGGATGTGAGACAGTTGGAGAATCACTTGTGGGAAGTATTATGCTGTGATGAAGAGGCAAAAAGAAGAGTGTCAGTACCGGTACCTGTATCTACATGTACGGGATTTATTCCCCAGAGAGGCATGTATACATCAGGTAGCAAGAAAATTGCCTCGCCGCCACCTACCTGTACGAGTATTTGCCTGTTCTATACCATTTCCACGGCCCAATGGAACAAGAACAACGAGTCGGGGTGAGAAAAAGAATAACATGCTCACGAACTTGCTCGTCTCTCACTCTCCCTGCTCCATCCAGAGAGCCATAAACATATTTGCCCTCTTTTTTTTTTTGTTGGACTCGATGATCTGATCTTGTTGCGTGACTTGAAGGAATGACACCAGACGGCAGTGTGAGATGCCGAAGCGGGCCAGGGCGGACAGCAGACCATGAGGAGAGGTGGTTGAACAGCGGAGAGGCGGAGGGGGGGAATGGCTTCAGGATTTCAATTTCACATGTTCCGAGGCTTGGAACTTAAGACTTTGTTTTTAAGCGTTTTATAGGGACGACGAAAAGCTGGGGTGTGGTAGAGTAAGCCTGATGTGATGCGAACCCTTTGCATGAAGCATGCTGGGATCGGGGAGAAAGGGCGTAAACAGTAGCAGTTCTAAGCATCTAGGTTAGTTGGTATGAGCAAGTACAGTAAGTAACATGGAGCAGCATCCATGACACAACGAATCGGGCGTAGAGCCGTTGCCATTATGGTCGTATAACTCCAGAAAAGAAGCACACCATCAACCTTTGGCGCCCTCCAGCCCAGAAATCGAAACTCGGCTTCACATGTCTGTCTCTTCCCTCCTAATATGAGCTGCACTGCGTCCTTGCTACGACGACGATCGCCTATCTTGTTTTAGGCTCCTTCAGCCCAGCCCAGCCCAGCCGAGTCCAGCCCCCCCGGCACGTCCGCGCGCCCCTCATGCAGGGTTTTTATCCTTCTTCTTTTTTTGCCTTTGGTTTTGCGGCGAACGGCGGCGCACTACGTGGTCTCTTCGGGAGCGAGTGTGTACTCGTACGGGTAGCAGTACTTGTGTAGATACAGTAGTCTATGTCCGTGTGCTTCTGGGGGTGGGCATTGATTATCTCCGTGCGGAGGATCTTGGGGGTGTTCGTGTCTTTGTATCAGGCTATGCGGGAATACGATGTAGTTACGACGCCTCTACTGTACTCTACATTACAGACATGCCCTGTAAAAAGACAAGGTGAGCATACAAGACAATGCAGCTGTCTCTTTGGGAGGGAATTCGTTAGAGTCAGCCAAGAGCGCCATGTTGAGAGAAAGAATTCGGACATGGCTTATCTTAGTCCCCCGGACAAGATTCTTTTTTTTTTTTTTTTCATTGTGACGGTAACGGCGACGCCGCCAAAGATCTTCACACGAATAATGTCCATCACGAAAAGCTACAATCCAGCAAAAGTGATGCGACACGGTCATGGCCGTCCATCAGCAGAGCCGAGTGCTTGGTTTCACGTTGCCCATGTATCTTGTTATTCCCTGGTTCGCGGAGCAGATACGGAGAAGAGAGGAGTAGCATGTACTTGCACTTTACTCGTACCGCTACCAAAACCAGGCTACGGGACATCCATCTGTCCAGGGTCCAGTTTATTCTTTTCGGGCCCAGATCTGGCGTCAAGCTCGCCTCCAATTGGCACAGATTTTTCTGCTCCTCTTTATTTTTTCCAGGGGCTCGTCAATCAGGGTCCCCTTTTTGCTGTGCCTGTTTGAAATGGCAAAAGGACTCAATTGAAGAGAACAAGAGTGCAAGATAGCAGCAGAGTACAACAGAAGAAGAAGAAGATGCAGTGCAAGACAGAATTGAGGCAAATGGACATTGATAGTACCAGAAACATGTACCTGTCATCTTTTGGCCCCAAAAGCAACGCCCCACGCCCTGGCGGGAGGAGACGAGCAGAAAAAAAGGGCTCCAGAGCCGCCCCAACAAAAAATTATCTCCCAGCTGCCATGCCATTGCATCTGCTTCTGCATGTACCGGGCCAGTGGGGGGAGGCCAAATCGTCCAAGGGGGGCCCGGCAAGTCAAAAGTCACTCTGGCTGTGGTTTTTGCGTGGGCTGGACTTGGGCTTGAGCTTTGGGCTTGGGCTGCTGCTGTGTGTGAGTGTGTGAGTGAGTGACTTGGGCTCATTTTTTCCTTTTTTTTTTCTTTTATCCCCGATTTGCCTTGCATTCCTCGTTTGGCCTCTGAAACGGAGCTGTCCAATCACTTCCGGATCGGTTGCAGGTCCCCTATTCCCATTCTCCTCTTTGCCCCCCTCAGCCTCTGTCTCTGCCCTCCCCAGGACAAAACAAAAGCGAGGCCACCCCCCCCCCCCAGTTCGCCATCTCTCTCTCCTCGTCCCGTCCCCTGGAGGCCCCGTTCAACCACACGCCTGTCCTATCTTATCTGATAGCGAGCTGTGCTCTCGTCACTTTTTTCTTTTTCTCTTCTTCATCTTCTTCTTCTTCCTCTTCTTCCTCTCAACTCCTCCTCAGCTTGCTTCGAGTCTCTGAGAGATCTTGAGCAACTTGTTCATAGAGAGCATCGCCATGGCTTCAACCGCTGTGCCCCTGCCTGTAAAGGCCTCTCTCCGGCGCAATGTGACCGACTCAACCGAGTCCTCTGCTGCCGTCTCCCCCATGGACTCTCCCAGACCGTCGGCTTCGTCCACGTCTCTGTCGTCTCTGTCCTCGGTCGACGTTGCCGGTGTCAAGGCCGCTGATTATGGCCGCCTGATCGACACCTACGGCAACGAGTTCAAGGTGCCCGACTTCACCATCAAGGACATCCGCGACGCCATCCCCAAGCACTGCTTCAAGCGCTCCGCCCTCAAGGGATACTCGTACATCATCCGCGACATCATCTGCCTGGCCACCACCTTCTATGTCTTCCACAACTACGTGACCCCTGAGAACATCCCCTCCACCCCCGTCCGCGGTGCTCTCTGGGCCGTCTACACCATCATGCAGGGCCTCTTCGGCACCGGCCTCTGGGTCATTGCCCACGAGTGCGGCCACGGCGCCTTTTCCGACTCCAGCCTCATCAACAACGTCACCGGCTGGTTCCTCCACTCCGCCCTGCTGGTCCCCTACTTCAGCTGGAAAATCTCCCACCACAAGCACCACGCCTCCACCGGCAACATGGAGCGCGACATGGTCTTCCTCCCCCGGACTCGCGAGCAGCACGCCACTCGCATCGGCAAGATGGTCCACGAGCTGTCTGAGCTGACCGAGGAGACGCCCGCCTACACTCTCTTCATGCTGGTCATGCAGCAGCTGGTCGGCTGGCCCAACTACCTGCTCACCAACATCACCGGTCACAACTTCCACGAGCGCCAGCGTGAGGGCCGTGGCAAGGGCAAGCACAACGGCATCTTCGGCGGTGTCAACCACTTTGACCCGTCCAGCCCTCTGTACGAGGCCAAGGACGCCAAGTACATCCTCATCAGCGACATTGGCTTGATCCTCGCCTTCAGCGCCCTCTACTACCTCGGCAACACCTTTGGCTGGTACAACATGGCCATCTGGTACGGCGTCCCGTACCTCTGGGTCAACCACTGGCTCGGTGAGTCTCAAAACCCCCTCATGTCTGAAACAGTTGCAAAAGTTCCCACTTACTGACCTCTTGTCTCTCCCGCAGTTGCCATCACCTTCCTGCAGCACACCGACCCCTCGCTCCCTCACTACACTGCCGAGGAGTGGAACTTTGTCCGTGGCGCTGCCGCCACCATCGATCGTGAGATGGGCTTCATCGGCCGTCACCTGCTGCACGGCATCATCGAGACCCACGTCCTGCACCACTACGTGGCCACGATCCCCTTTTACAACGCCGACGAGGCCACCGATGCCATCCGCCCCGTCATGGGCGAGCACTACCGCTCCGACGTCAAGGACGGTGCTGTTGGCTTCATCCGTGCCCTGTGGACCAGCGCTCGCATGTGCCACTGGGTCGAGCCCAGCGCCGAGGCCAAGGGCCCTGGGAAGGGCGTCTTGTTCTTCCGCAACCGCAACGGTCTGGGAACCAAGCCCGCGGTCTTGCCCAAGCCCGAGTAAGATTTGGGTGGCATGAAATTGGGACAGAATAAAAAAGTGTTAGAATCTTGTGTTTGCGTCTGTGCGTGCGAATGGTCAACTGCAGCAAAAAATGTAGACTTTTTTTGTTTCTTATGACTGGCTTGAAATGATTTCTCTTTAATCAGCCCAATGGGAAATCATGGGTCGCGGAGCTTGATGAGCCGTCATCTCTGCAGAGAAGTCCTGAGACTTGGTCAAGCCAGTCAGATACGAAAAAGGAAAAAAAAAAAAAAAAAAGATCATAGAGAGCTAGATGTATATGAAAGGATACCAATAGAGACAACCTACAAGCCACTTTTCTTCCCTTATCGTTGTAGCTGTTCTTGTAATGACTGGGCATGTGTTCAGCGACTGGAATGTAGATTAAGACACGCGAGGTCCGTTCACGATGCGGGGATGCCATGCTTTTAGGATCAACGACCCCACAGTCGTGTGCCGGGTCCGGTCATGCCGGCAATTTTTGGTTATTTTCTCGATGGTGTGGCTGTGCTTTTTGATTCGACATGGGTTTGTCGATCGAAGTTGGGGGTATGACTGGTGAATGATGTAGGGCATTTGAGTGATGTCTTGATGAATATACAAGGATAAATAGAGTCTTTGTATGTACACTGCTGAGATGATTTCTGGATAAATCCGGGTGTGTGTAAATGGGCATCGTGAGTTGGGATGCGTGAAATGATCGTGTGTTTGAAGGTGTCGTCGAGTTGTGATGGAGGTAGGGATGTAATTCGCGGATCAAGGTTATTTTTTAGCTGTAAAGTTTGTTGCTCGGGCCGCCCTTGACTCTTTTCTTTTTACATTCCTATTGAGTAATCTGATGGAGTCTCCAGGGGTGACTTCTCTGACCTTGGCGTTTTGGTGTGAGCCAATCATTCTCCTCGTCTGTCGCCTTGATATAAGAAGAGTGACAGCTGGTAAGCTGCGTCTGTAACAGACGACAACAGCCTCTTCAATAGTTTATAGCTTGACGGTTCTTTACAAGATGAAGCTTCGTCGAGTAAAAGACTCTGCTGCTGGGTGCTTACATGGATGGCTGCATAGATCCTGAGTCTGTATATGTAGCCAGCCATAGTATCTGAGGCGATTCACGGCCTCATCATGCCAGAACCGAATAGAAGAAGGCCTTCCAAATCACTTCATCCACATTCAAGGCGAATGTATCAAGTTCAACACGTCGCTACTACTGGCTTTTGCTCTTTATCCTCCCAACGACAATCGCCGCCTTCAACACCCTCGTCCGATCAAACCACTCATATATCCTCCCCACCATCGTATACCCCGACAACGAAATGCCATACGGACTCAAAGCAACATCTTGTTTCCTTAAGTGACCCGCCAACCCTCCAAAAACATGGTCTGAAATATCCCGGATCTCAACGCACGCCCTATCGTAGCCGCACTCGACGAGCTGGTCTCGGTACTGCTCTTCGGTCAAAAAGGTGCGCCATGGACACAGCAGGATGAAGCCCAAGATTCTAACGGCCAGGATTTGCCATGCAGATGCAGTGTCACTGAGGATCAAGTCAAAGGCCATGACATTTGCGCTTAGCGTCTGAGAAGCACGCTTGAAAATGGGCTTCCTCGACGGCGAAAAGTGATACAGACAGTCCAAACCCATAAGCCAGCGCTCACGAAAAGTCTCGTCCGCCAACCCATCAACAGAAGCGCAAACAGCGCTATTCCAGGCCTCGGGCTTGGCTGCGTCCGCCTGGAACAGCTTAAAGCAGCTTTCAGAGAGCCCGAGCACGCTTTTGCTGCTGCTGCTTTCTTCTCCTTCTGGGATGGCGAGTGCGGCATCGAGCCTTTGCTGCGCTGCTTGGAGCTGCACGGCATTCAAGGTGAGTCCGACGTAGCGAAATTGAGGCCGTGACGAAGCGTGGATGAGTTCGGCGAGGGCGACGGTCTGGTCGCCGCATCCGAAGCCGACGTCTAGGACGGCGACGGAGTGTTGCGATTTTGCGGTGGATGTGAGGCCTGCGGCTTGTAAGAGCTTTTCGAGCATGTTGCGCGCGGCCTCGTCGAAGTGGTGGATGGGTTTGCCGTCATCTCGAGTCCTTGATAGATTGAATGTTAGGAAATAGATATTATAAATTTGATGTTATTTTAAGAAAGGGATCAAATACTCACCAGAAGCCCAGGTTCATCCACATGGATGGGAGAGGCGTCCTCACGTTGAGCTTCCAGTGGCCCAGGCCGTAAATGTCGGCGGTTCGAGTGAGCGAAAAGGCCGCGATGGCCAGCAGGACAATGATGGTCAGACATCCGGCTATGAAGCCGACGATGAAGTCGGATGATGACCAGGGCATTTGAGCGGCTTGGAAGGTTGAGATGTGAATTGCATAAGGCTGTACAAAAGCTTCAAGTGGCAGTACTACAGTGTTATTACAGAGGAAATTGAGGAATTAGAGATGGCCGGGAGTTTATTAGCGGGGCCAGGCGCATGTTACAATGCCCGTGATGTATTTTGACTTTTGCGTCTTCCCGTCTCACGAGCAAAGCATCAGAGTGAAAAGCGTCCAATCAGTAACTTAATTCTAGTCGATCTTGTGTAAAAGAGTTGTGACTTGTCATCCTGCAGCCACCGCACTAGAAGCCTTCGAATCAAGCCACCCGCTCTGATGAGAAGGATAATCTTGAATCATCAAAGAAGTCACTTCACTCTATTTTCGACTAAACATTAAATCAAGCTTCCAGCTTCAGTGGATTCCACAAAGCACGTGCCAACTCCATTCTACTCCTTTGGTAGGACAAAATAAAGAACAAGAGGCAAAAAGAAAAAAATTAGTTCAAGGGTTCGGCCTTGGTGCGGTCCGGCGGGGAGTCTGAAACGCCCTGGCCGGTCCAATCAGGCCAGGCGGTTAGCTGCTTTTTGTTGGGGGGTCCATCCAATGATTTTCTACCGAGATAATTTACATGTACTGATAGGATTCTTCTAAATACCGTAGCAAGCGCATGCATGTGAATCCGGCATCGTGCTTACCTTATATTCGCATTCGCTTACACCTGCTGGTTTAGTTTTGATATTTACGAGACAAAAGACGTCATGTATATCTAGATCGAGGTCTACACGCTCCTACCTGAATAGCCTTCCATTCTGATTTCATCTCACCTTGTTTGCTCTTGGATCAGCTGGATAGTCTATTGCACTGCAGTTTGATAAGAGACAAAAGCAAACCGAAGGCATGCAGCGGCATCAGACAAACAGCGAGGCCAAGTCTCGAGTCGCCATCATCGGCACTGGATTGGCGGGCCTGACGACGGCGTATCTGCTACACAACGACAAGCAAAAGCGCTACGAGGTGACGCTCTTTGAACAGGTTCGTGTTGATAATGAAAAGTCTTAAACTGTCCCACCTCAACTTAGACCTCATCTCATCTCAACTCATCACAATCTTAGGCACCCAAATTCTCGCTCGATGCCGCCTCCGTCACCGTCAAGAATGACAAGACAGGCACCCTCGAGCGCATCGACATCCCCCCTCGCAGCTTCTGCAGAGGCTATTATGAAAACCTATGCCGCATGTACGACCACATCGGCGTGCCCTTTCAGCGAATCCAGCTCATCTGGGTCTTTGCCAAAGTCTCCGCCGCCACGCAGACTCAGGTCCCCAGCCATGAGGAAGCAGAGACGATGCCCGGCAACTACTTTGTCTACGGCAAGAGGCTGCACGAGGCGCTGCTCGTCTCGCCGCACTTTTGGCGCGGGTCGCTGCAAAACATTTTGCAGACGTTTTACCTGGCCATCTGTCACATCTGGTTCTTTGCTGCTTGTTTCTTGTTGAGGCCGTTGACGATTAAGCCCGAGGCGTATCTGGATGTGAAATCGGGATCCAAGGATGTTGCCAGTTGCGAGTCGTTTCGGCAGTATCTTGATCGGATCCGGTTGCCGCAGAATTACGTGCTGTATTACTTGCTGCCTGTGCTGAGCATCATCTGTAGCTGTTCTCACGCCGAGATGCTGGATTTCCCGGCCAGTGATGTGACGGAATTCATGAAAGGATCGTTTTTGCAAAAGACGTATGTTGCCAGTGGTGGAATCAACAGAGTCCAGGCGACGCTGGCTGAAGGAATCGAGCATGTCCGGCTAGAAACCCGAGTGACAAAGGTGGACCGAGTTGATGGACGGGTTCTAATCCGCTATGAAGGCACACAAGATGCTACACGCTCTGCTTCCGAGGAGACGTTTGATCGTGTGGTGCTTGCCGTATCGCCAAACGTTGCAGCTGCCATTTTCAATCCGTCCAAGCCCATGCTGAGCGTCATCCCCACGGTTCCCGTCACAAGCACAGTTGTTGCTCCTCTGTCTTCGGGATTGTCCATTGTGCAGGAACAGACTCATATTCCGTCTGGACAGTGCTCATATCGCCGCGGAGACGCTCAAGTCATGGCCTTTAGGACAACCTTTTCCGAGAGCGTCGTCCAGACCGAATCATTACACTATCTCTCTGACGGACTCATTGTCAGGACGAGCCCTGTCGGAGACGCACCCGAGTTGAAGGGTGCGCTCGACACATCGAGGTTCACGCGGACGCTGCGCACCACGGAAAGCAGAGCCATGGTGCAGAGGGTCATGGGGACGGGCAAATCGGATCCCGCAGAGACGGGCGTATGGGTGAATGGGAGGGATAATGTGTGGATTGTGGGATCTTGGTGCTGGGATGGCATGGTGCTGCTGGAGGGGTGTATTATATCGGCCATGAGGGTGGCACGAGATCTTGGTGTGGCTGTCCCATGGCAGCAGTAGATATTTTGCATCGTTTTGTTGTTGGCTGTTAGTACCTGTTTGCATGGAGATACCTCTGGGTTTTTGCGTTTTAGCTTTGTCGACGGAAATAGAGTGAGCGGACTGACGGTCTGAAGCGTTTTGTTGTATTCCTCCTATTATAGACCAGCTCCATCATGTTTTATATTTCTCCTCGTGTAAGATGATCTTTAATGTCTAAGTCATACTTAAGTAGAATGCATGGCTGTCGATAATCTTGCGCCTCTATGGATGCTTTGGGAAGGTCCAAATGTTGGATATTGACGAGATTATCGCGCGCTCCTTGAATCATTCAGATACCCAAGAGATGATGCTGAGGTTGACTGCAAACAGGAATTGAGACGTAATAGTCAGCAAGTTGGCTTTGAACACCGAAAAGCCAATGTTTCACAGGATAAAGGACAAATATATACTCGGAGGGCCCGGTGGGATGTAGACAACGGGATCGTTCCTTTTATGAGCAATTCAACTATATTGGACACCGTCTTCTTGTGTGATTTCATCCAACTATGAATCAAAGCTCTGCTCACTAGAAATACTGCTGTCAGAAAGCTTCCCGTCCGCCTTTCCTCATCTGGACTGATCACAGCTTAGGAGTCTTCTAATATCAGCAAGTGTTGACGATTGGACGGCATCATGAGAAGGTGCTTGGACTGGTCACACTGTAACGATCAGCAGGCAAGTGTCATCAGAGAACTTTGCACCTTGAGAGATGCCAGCGATCGTCTTGGTAGAGCATATGAAGTGCACCTTGACGACATTTCAAAGTTCGTTCTGGCTGATTCAATCTTATCCACCCAATGATGCCAGTCTTGTCAATATCTGTCTTGTTGGTTGAGCGTGCGTCTCTTTTATTTCGACAGTGAAGCAACAATAGAAATGAATCATTCTTTTAAGTGCATTAACATTCCGAGTTGGATAGATTCGAGGTGATCACGTATAAGATACAAGCCATCTTTATGTGCAACCTTCACAATTCGAATCTGTAGTATCACGAGGTAAATAGCCTCTCAAAGAGTAGGAATAGGGTCTGATCCAGTCAGTGATTAGATCACATCACTCGCAACGCCGAGGCCAACAGCCGAAGTGATGAGTCGGCACAATATTTCCCTCCATGGCGTTGAATTGAGTTTTGTGTTAGCTGCCGCCCTCTTGCCCTTAAACCTTGCAGAGGGTGAAATGGCCGAGTGGCTGGTATGAGGAGGGAATGCATGTAGTTAAGTGAACAGTCTCAACTCAGATACTCTGATGGTGACCTGGAGTAAAAGCAAATAGCACAACAGCGGTAACACAAACTGATTTCTTAGTTTAAAGTAAGAGTTGAGCCATCACTTTTCTGATTTCGATAGATCTAGGGTAATAGCAGGCATGTGTGTGGCTTATCGTCAAGATGTTTCAGCCACTCACCTTTTGACACCGGCACATCCTCGGATAATACGACACAGCAAAACCAAATCTGTCTCTCGCTGACAAAACTTCAGCCATAGAGTACAAGTCATCAAGGGTCATCAATCTCACTCCAGTAATTCATCCGACAACCAAAATAAACCAGCCAGCAAATCATCACCCAAGGTGGCGTCTTGCTCTGGTCCTTCCCTCAGGCACAGCCCCCCTTGTCTTTGTCTTTCCAATCCTTTTTTTTTCCTTTTTAGCTGCGTCTCAAATCCCTTAAAGCAGCATTTGCTGTTTTCTGCCCAGCCCAGCCAATGTCCTTTGCCAAGACCCCCACCGCTGCATGGGCTGCATGTGTAGCGCCTTGGTGATGGGTAACCATGACGCCTTTGACTTCTTGGGGCTTTCGGAGAGATTACAGAACAGCTCAGCAGAATGTAGACACTAATTACTCATTGATGTTGATGCTTAGGCAGACACGGGATCCATTGCTCTGCGTCAATTCCACTCGCATAACGAGGCTCAGAGCTCAAAGCTCAAGAATACGGCAGCAAACAATAAAGAACAAAAGAGTAAAGAAGAACGGAAAGAAAAAAGCCTTGTGAGGGGGAGGGGGGCTGTAAAAACGGATTGACGGAGCAACTCACAATATATGCACTCACGCACATCCATCTCTCCTCTCTCGTGTGGAGCAAGAAAAGAGACATCAGCCCGTTTCGGACTTTGTCACAGCATTTTGGTGCTTGGCGACATTCACTCTAATCCCCCGTTGATTTGCTAAATGGGCCGCCACCCGGGGCGCGGAAATCATGATTTGCGCGGTGCTACGTAATTCTGTAACCCCAACTCTGGGCGGCCTCAGCCAGTGGTTTTTTTTGCCCTTTTCCGTTTTTTTTTGGAATATTTTTTTTCTTACTTCTTACTCCTGGCCCGACTATGTGGGCGGAGGTGGAGATCATTTTATTGTTATGTAACGGTGGTGGCTGGATCGTCATGAGGCAAATCGGGCAATGCGATGCGATGCGATGCGATGGATCACGGCTAGCATGACATGACATGACAATAGTAGTAGCATGATGATGAACTAACAGCACAAATTCGATGGCTTTGACACATGCCAAGCAGGCTGCAAAGGCCACAGACCAGCCACATCACAGTGCACATGAAACACAAACAAAGTAAGAATCATGAACCTCAAAGGTGGATATTCTTGGTATTCTCTATCATTACAACTGTGCTGCGGTTGTTCTTGTTCCCCCGCTTCCGCTATAGCATAGAATGCTTTCATGTTCCCTATAGATTCCCAATCCAATGACGCCGAGCTGGTAGCCAAAAGCAAGCCAACATGTATACCTCCCCCCCATAGTTGCCATCCCGTGCCGTTTCGTATTCGTTGGTCCTCCTGGGAACCGCTGAGGGTAAAAGAAAAAAAAATAAACTGTTAAAAAAAAGAGAATCGTCCAAATCGAGATCGCCGGCGTATTCCTGTGCGCCCCTCATCGCATGCCCATGGTGTAATAAGTCGACAAAGAAATATTTGAAAACACTAAGCGGGTATCTTTCTCTAAGAAAGGGTAGTAATGCCGAGTACTACTGGTGCAATAGTAGTAGAATTAAGTGTAAAAAAACGCGAGTAAGATGATGTATGCGGAGCGGATTTTAGAGACGCTGTGCGGAGAATGGGAGAGAGAAAGCCAAAGTAAAGTGACGGACGGGGTGGTAATGATGCCCGTCACTGTTCAAGTAAGATGGATGTAAGCGGGTTGTCGCTTTACACCATGGATTGGCTGATGCTGGGCTTCCTCCCCCTCGTCGGTGACCAGCTGCTTCGGGAGGCCACGCGGCCAAAGGGGAAGAGGCGGCATCTTCGGCGATACGACCGCTTTGACGTGGTCCAGAAGTAGGCGCCAAGAAAGAAGACCGTCAGGACCACAAAGAGCAGGCCCAGGTAGAATGTATAGTGCTCGCCAATTGTCAGGAACAAGGCGGCATCCCAACCGTGCCAACTGCTGGCACCGCCGTGGACAAAGATGGGCGTCGTGACCTTGCCCCGGAGCATGTGAGGCGCCATATCGCCGTGCTCGTCGGACAGTATGTAGACGGGGCGTCTGAGGCGGCCCTTCATGAGGTGACGGACGTACGACATCCACTGGTTGGAGTAGAACATGCAGCCGGTGCTGAGCATGTTCTCGACGTAGGGGATGCGCATCGGCAGCGCCCAGTGCAGGTCATGGCTGGGCACGTTCTCCAGCAGCTGCGTCAGGAACGGATGGCCGGGCTCAGTCGCGATAAAGGCATTGTTGACGCCGGCCGGGTGAGCGCCGGGAGACACGTACGGCAGGCGGACAATGGGCGTGGAGTCGAGAGGCACACGACAAGTAACATCGAGGTCGACGTAGATGCCGCCCGAGTGGTGCAGCAAAGCATAGCGCAGGATGTTGGCGCGCTGGATGTTTTGGGCGTAGCCGGTGTAGTGAGGCAGGATGTCGGGGTAGAACTCGGCGATAAATGCCGTGGCATTGACGTCGGTCCACAGCTGGTGCTGCCAGTCTGGGTGCAGATCGGTGCAGCTGGTGATGGCGGCCTGGTACTTGGAGACGCTGGCGTTGCCCAGGGCGATCTGGTGGATGATTTTGGGCACGACGACGGGGCCGAGAGACGAATACGACGCCTCAAGATCGGTGGACGAGGCGTTCTCCGGGTGTCGATACAGAATGTCGGGGTGGTTATGCAGCAGCGGGTAGAATGTGCTGTACGTCAGGACGATTTCGCCCAGCTCGTGGATGTGCCGGCGGAACAGGACGGTGAACCAGAAGACGGCGATGGCCGTCAGGGCCACGATGTTTCGGGCTCGCATCGTGGGGGGAGGATTTGAAGATGCTGAGATGAAGATCGATCAAGAGCGGACGAGAAGAAAGAAGAGAGAAAGTAAAGGCGGAGACAAGGACAAAGAGGGAGCAATGGCGGAGGGAAAGAAAAAGATGCAGTACGTAAGGATGAGACACCAGACGATAGATAAGAGAGTGAGCGGATCGCAATGCGCAACGCAGATCGCCGACCGAGCTGAGTTTCCCTATTCCCCTTAATCCCAGTCAAACCAGCTCCTTATTTAGTCGACTCCTATAGTGGCCCTCTATCCTTTTTTTTTTCTTTTCAAATCAAATCTTGCTTGGCGTATACTCGTATGTAAGGATGTTTTGTTAGAGTGGTGATGAAATTTGGTGGCCCGCCAGGTTGTTGTAGAGCTTCGGGCCGGGCGAGCGAGGCGCAAGAGAAAAGAAATAGCATTTCGGCGTCTTCAAAGTTGCTAACCATTTTACCTACTATAATTATGGGACTGGCCACCACCCCTCCCTTTTTTTTTTTGCCCAGTCTGCCGTGGAATCACAGAGTTCGAATGGAACGCCTTCAAACGCAATTTAGCTGGTGGCTTGTCCAAGGAAGAAAAAAAAGTCTGTCCATCCCTTGTCTCCCCTTGTTCGTCCCTCCTCCTTGCCGAGCGTTGCAGCGCAGCGGGTATCGCATACCTGAGCTGGCTAAGGGACACGGCTGCAACGCCGGCTGACTGCAAGTACCGTCTACCTTGCGCGCGCCTGGAACTGCGGCAGTCCTCGGACCCGGCAAATAAAAAGGCGGACTCGGGGCTAGGCAAGCTTCCTTGGCGTGGCTCACGATTTGATGACGCTGCCCGTCAGATGCAAATGCGCTGGAAAGGGCCTGGCGCGATGGCCCTGGGGCGGCTTCACGGCAGCGCCATCAGGCCCTACAGACTGCTACAGCCAACCGCGGCTGCAGGGTGACGGGGATAGAGAGGATGGTGATTGGGCTGCGAATCCATGGGCGGATCACCGTCGATGTTGGCCCCTGTCCAAGTGCTGAGAGCGAGCCCTGGGCTGGGGCTGGGGGTTGCTTGGCAGCGCTGGAACTAGGAAAACTGGCTCAATGATTCTGCTGGTCTGGCTGTGCTTGTGCTAGTACCGTACGAGTATTCTCCATTTGCCTATTCGCCAAAGGAGTGCCGGAGGATTGGCTCAAGTGCTCCGATGCCCATCCCATCCATCGTCTGTCTGGGCACTGACTAGCCCGGGCTTCGGGGTGCCTCCTTGGCCCGACGGACGCGAATAGGATTGGGACGGAGTGCAGTTGCCATGGCACGAGGCACGGGGCTTGGACTTTAGCGAAGTCCGACTATCAATCACAGAGGAAAAATGTTTCCGTGTAATATCAGCTCTAGTTCTAGTTCTCGTTCTGGTTCCACTTCTGGTAGTCCTGATTCCAGATCTGGGTTGTGGAAGCCACGGACAAGTTCGAACAACGGAGAACGAGGAAAATCACAGAAAACGGACTTGTCCGTGTCCACGGCATGGTATGATCCCACTAGGTAAGTAGCACTCCGTAGTCTTGTATTAGGAGCCGCCTCCCTTCCGCTTATATCAGCGGATCATCGGCGGCAAACAAAACAACTTGCTACAGTCCAGCAGCACAGTTCATACCAACAAAAATAGCCTGCTTATCTATCCGTACGTTGAAATTAAAGTAGAGTAATACAGGACACGCGGACTTCCAGATACGCGTTGAGGGATAATTTTCAACGGCCCTGAGCACGGATCCGAGGTATCCAGACCCGATTTATTCTAGAACCATACATAGAGTCCGCGGGAAGGGCCCAGCAGGCCGGTCAGTGGTTGAGTGGGATAGAAAATAAAGTTGCCTCGGCCGGGCAGCTCCGCTCAACGTGGCATCAGGCGATGTGCTTCAACCTCATGGCCAGACCTGAATTACGGAGTCTTCGGCTCGAATCGAGAGGCAATTCGCTGCAGTGTTGATAATCAATCAAAAAAAGTCACATGTAATACAGTCTCGCGGGCACGTGAGCTGCTATTTGCACGGCGCTGAGCTAAGCTGGCCAAGAGTGCCGGGTTACGTCATTCTGGATCGCTGCGTCGGCCGCAATTGGCGCTACGGCATCTTAGACTCCGTGCAGGTGCTAGTTCCCTGAGTTCCCTTTTCCAATGTTCCCTTCCGTGGCACGTGACCCCCCTCGGCCAGTGTCTTTGCTGGCCATCACAAGCCAAAAGCTGCAAAAAGCTTCCTTCAAGATGCTGGTATCAGTCGATTTGCATATGTTTGCAGCTGCAGAGTCGCCCGTGACAGCAGCTGAATCTCGACCGCCCTGAAGAGCAGGAAAAGGAAATCCACCGGCCACAGATGCTCGCCTCCATGACGTCGTGCCTCAGCTGGCTGCAGGCGCCCCGGTTCAGGAGAAGCACAACCATCTTGTCCGCGCTGATTCTCACCATCGTCACCATCGTGCTGCTGGTCAATCCTGCGTCAGATCTGAAAGCTATTGGGCATTCGAAGCTAGTGTCTGAGGCGTCGGGGACCGGATACCCTCGCTGCAGCGACCGCACAGATGCCAACATCACCTACCCGTTGGAATCATGGCGGGAGGCAGCTGAAACCAAGTTTGGCGGGCTGATGGATGACAAGTTTACGTATGTGCAGGGTTGATGATCTATGGTTGTGAATATAGAATGATACTAATGATGAATCCTATAGAATTGCCATGTCAACGTTCCATCGCCCGAGGGAACTCCATCGAACCCTCAACACTCTTCTATCCACCAAGATCCCGTCGCTGCACGAAATCGTCGTCATTTGGAACAACTTTGATGAAAAAGAGCCCGACAGCTTCGTTTCCGAGTACGGTGTCGTTGTGCGGTACCGCAAGCCAACCCGCGATAGTCTAAACGAGAAGCTTTGGCCCGATCCCAAATACAAGACCAAGGCCATTCTCCTTTCAGACGACGACGTCTACTACCGGCCCGACGATCTCGAATTCGTTTTCCAGATGTGGCGAAACTTTGGCAGGGACAGAATGACCGGCGCTCTGGCGCGCTGCGCTTCGGCTCTTCCCTCTGGCCAATGGGACTACAACTTTTGCTCCCAAAAGGAACACCAAGATGTCTATGCTCTCATCTTGACCAATTTAGCATTCACACACATAGCATTTCTCGACTATTACTTTTCCGATGACCCTGCCGCCACCAAGATCCGCAATTATGTCGATGAAGCCTTCAACTGCGAGGACATTGGCCTCAACTTTGTTGCCTCAATGTTGACTGGCTCAGGGCCTCTTTTAGTCCGCGCGAGCGGTCAGTATGTCAACCTGGACCCTTCAGGGGGAATCAGCAGACATCCAGGCCACATGGAAGCGCGCAGCAAGTGTCTCAACGTGTTTGCCGACGCCTTTGGGTGCATGCCGCTAGTCGACGAGGTGGGACGGATAGAACACGGGGTAAAACACAATGTATGGTACAAATCCGTGTGGAATCGGATTTTCGGATAGGCATCTGCTCAGGAAGCAGCGTATAAGATTTTCACGTAATATTAATGATAATGAAACCGATACACATGTATATGTACATGACAAACGACACGCCCTGAGGAGGGCATCAATCATTACACTAGACGAGGAACAAACGCAGAAAACAATATGAGAGAAAACGTCAACACCTCACCAAAGGTGTGGTATGATTTCAACTAAAAGAAACACGCCGCCATATCATATCAAATTCGTCGCAATCCAATCACTTAGTCCATATCACTGTCGGCGTTTATCGTTAGCAATGTCCGATATATATCTCGGTCAACGGGGGGAAATCTCTTACAGTAAAGCCAGTGTCAAGTCTCCGTGGATCTTTGCCTTCAACTCAATCTGGATATCTAGATTTAGGTCGAGCCGCAGCTTGAGCGGGTTCTTCCCGTCATCCTTCTTCTGCGGCTGCATTTGTTGCTGCTGCATCTGCTGCTGCTGCATCTGTTGCTGTTGATACATCTGCTGCTGCTGGTGCGGCTGATACATCTGTTGCTGCTGCTGGTCGCGCTGCTGGTGCGGCACCATTTCCTGGTCTCTCTCGTCATACTGGTCTTCTACCTGGCGCTGGAAGGGGGCCCTTCTCCTCCGGCGAGACTGGGTCTTTGTCTCGGTCTGGGCCTTTTCGCGGCTGCCGCTTGTTCGGCGGCGGCGTTCTTGCTGAGGGGGTGTCTTGGGTTCGTTGGACTCCTGGTCGTCGGAGTTGTCTTCGCTGAGCTCGCCTACTTTGCCCTTTTGCTGCTGACCGTTTTGCTGCTGCTCCTGCTCCGATGCGTTGTCGGAGTTGTCGCCGGCATCCTCATCCTCGTTGTCCTCCTGTTGCTGTTGCTGTTGCTGTTGCTGTTGAGGCTCTGGCTCCTGACGCTCGGACTGCTGACGTTGTGGTTCCTGACGCTCAGACTGCTGGCGCTCGGGTTCCTGACGCTCGGGCTCTTGCTGTTCTGGTTCCTGGTGTTCCGGCTCTTCTCTAGTCGGGGAGCTAGTGTCCAGGTCCTGGGGTTTCTGAAGAAATGTTAGGTTGATATGGCTCATTCACTAACATGCACGGACTTCGTGCGTTGTCTGGAAACAAACCTCATCTGTAGACATGGTTGGTGGGTTTTAGAGGGTTCGTGTTGTGATCAAATAGTGTAGAAGCCAAGAGAGTATAGAGCAAACAGCAAGCAAATTGAGACTTTTGTTCAATTGGGGATTTGGGAAACGTAAGATATTGTCGTCTTGGAGTTATTCAACTCTTTCTGTATGTCGATAATGAGGCGTAGGTCCGCGACGGCTGGGCTTTTGTGGCTCAAGAGCAACAATTTGGATCAAGGTCCCACTCCAGATTTGTCTTGATATCGAGTGACGCAACAGCGATGTGTCTCGTTCTCCTTTGTCGAAGCTAAAAAACAACATAATAAAACCTGGACGACATGGTCTAAGGAGTCGCATAGCTTTTCTCACTCCCCCCCTGTCATTTTGGTGGCGCCCATGACGTGCCAACTTTATGATCACACACAATCCAAAACCTGGGAGAGGCTGGCTGTCATCTGTAAAAAGTCCCAAGACTCACGCCATGGGCGTCAAATTCATGCTTGGTGAAGTCATCGGATGGGCTTATCCCGGAAACTGTGACCAGGATGGAGCTTCTAGCCCCCCCCACAGTTACGCCGCGGGATCTCGATCGCCTCATGCAAGGCCCCCTCTCATGGGGGATATGGGGTCATATGGAAACAAGCATATACGAAGTATACAAACATGGGAGACGAAACTCACACGGTCCGTCCATAATAAAACGTCATTCTACGGGAGTCTCCCCCGGGGATATTGTTTGTTTCATGCTAAAGCTACAGTACACGGCCGACTACAACAATGGTCATTGGGCTTCTTGCCATCACGGCGATTCCCACCGTCACGGGTGTGGGCCAAGCCATCAGCGCTCAGAAGAAGGCCAACGCAGCGAATAAGGAAAAGGAAAAGTTTCGCTTGACGGCAGTTGTCGAAGAAGGGGACGAGGGGGAAGACTACGAGACGGATTTCTGTGTGCTGAAAGATGGAAAGGTATTGTAGGGCCACGCAGACAGGTTTCCTTCCCCTTAGCGGCTGACTGACGGCATGGCTGACTGAGAACACAGTTGAACGTCAATATCCCGCTGGACACCGAGTTTCCTGGGTACGCCTTTTGCGGCTACTACTTCACGTACCCCAGCGAGGAGAAGCACCTGGGGTTAGTAACCACCATCTCTGACGATCCGCCGATGCTCAACTGGATGTACATCAACAAGGACACGCACGCGGTGGAGTATGGCGGACGCAAAGATACCCTTGGCCACGTCATTGGGCCCTGGGGATGGAGCGAGGACGAGTCCTTCTTGACCGTGCAAGGAAAAGACGAGTGCTTTGTGGCGAAGCTGGAGCGAGACGACAACGGGAGATCGCGGTGGGTGGTGTACTGGGATCCGGATAGCGAGATACTAGCCACGAGTGAGGAGGAGTGCAAGCCGCTGAGGCTGAGGAGGAGGACGTTACTGGGCATGGACAGCAAGTATGTGAGAGACTAGAAGTAACTCAGGACCTAATGAATGACTAAAAAAAAAGTGTGAAAAAAAAAAAGTAAAAAGCCGGAGCGTGTTCCTTGATGGCATAATGTGTGGACAGGGGTTTTGGTTGCTTCATCTCGATGAGGTGGCTGCTGAGTGAACAAGCGTCGGGGTCGTCGTCTCGGGAAAAACGGCCGAGAGTCCCATAATATTTAGCAAGGATGCTAATCCATGTCCGTACATAATATGGAAAAGGGTCATGCAGGAGGGAAATCAACCACGAGCGATTACCTCATGATGACTTCATAGGGGTAATGTAGAGGTGAGGCGTGTGTAAATGAAAACAAATTAAGAAAGAAATGGATATGATGGAGAGAATCAGGGTTGAAGAGGGAAAACTGGGCAAGGCTGACGATCGGGGGGGGGGGGGGGGGGTGGAGATTTGATGGGTATATCATTATGATGCTCCGGGGGCATTGGATGGTGGGATGCTTGGATAGAGTAGAAAGACCAAATAGCAAAAAGAAAAAAGCTGCTCATACTTGTCGATAACAGACTAAAAACTTGTCTTCTCTATTTACCTTCAAGTGCTTCTTTTTCTCTTTCAACTTAAACGAATCTCATCCATCTCATTGCATCTCATCTCACTCTCACCCGATTCTCATTGAGGATATAAGCCATCAACAACACCAACAACCACAGCAAACATGTCAAGTCAATCGATGGAAAAGGAGCGCACCGACTCGGCAGAGGATTATGGCTCCGACTCTGCCCCCGAATCAGTGCCTCCCCGCCGCGAGCGAAGACAAATGCAACGAACACAGCGTCGCCCCCAGCAGAAGCAACAGAACGGACCTCTGGACCAGCTGCCCGTGGGCGGCGAGCTGGGACAGGTTGGACAGACAGCAGGCGGAGTGCTGGGAGGCGTGACGAACACGCTGGGCAGCGTCACGAACAATGCCGTCGACCAGAAGGGCGGCGGCGACGGCGGGAAGAGCGACACGCTGAGGTTGCGGCTGGATCTGAACTTGGACATTGAGATTCAGCTCAAGGCCAAGATTCACGGTGATTTGGAGCTGGCGTTGTTGTAAGTCAAACCCATTCCCCCTTTTCTTCTTTTTCTCTTCTGCCTTTCCCTTCCCCTAGCCCAGCCAACTGTCCCATCATCTACATCCGTCCCCCTGGGTATCACATTTTCTTACAAATGCGGCACCCGCATCTCTTCAGGACTGGCTAGTTATGAGGCTTAAAAAATTATGACCACCAGAGAAAAATAAAATACTGGACGAATCGGCTAATGACGTTGCGCTCGTGTTCACATCACCAGGAACTGAGAAGACAACGAATCACGTTTCGACAATTACCGGGCTGGGCGCTTTGCTGCCTATAGCGAGAGCCCTTGATCGCTCCCGACGTCTTACGACCTAAATTTTGGTGGATGATTTTTTTTACATCCTTACGTTTATTTTTTGTCTTCTTCTGGCACAGAAGCCTCTTGTGTTTTTTCCTTTGTATTTTTGGGAGGGTCGGGGATGAGATCCGCAGGGGTCATGAGAATGGATGAGGCTTATTTGCATTTAGTGTGTGGGAGTGAACCAATTATAGCGCGGGAGGATGAATGTTGCCCTGTTTTGACGGTGGACTATTACGATTGTCTCACGTATGTATTGCTGCATAAAGAATGGAGATGCGAGCAGAGCCTCTGCTCCAGTGTCTCTTGGTTTAATACTATACAGTACATGAACTCTACAATGAATGGCTGTATGGCCTCAGATGAGATTTCTACCTAGTAGTTCTGCCTACTTTACATGGAATTTGATGAAGAGGTTACGACAAGTCCAGCCACAGCGAGGCATCAGCCACAGTGTCACGAGCCACAGTTTCACGGCATGAGTTCATCGAAACGTGACACTGATCAAGCCACACTTTGGCGCCACATTCCATTGTCTCGGGCAATGGCTGTCATGTGGCTGTTGACTTTGTCGATATTCGGGAGTTGTTGCCGGAAACTAAACAGCTGAGGCGGAATAAAAGGTCCATAAGCTTGAACTGAGGCTGCAGAAACAAGTATCATTCCAAAGTGGATCCTGCAGCTGGGAATTAATTAAGCAACGTGGAGCAATTCTGCACATGAAGTTGGAAATTCATGGCACATGCATGGACACCATACGCAATTCGTGGAGAAACCCCTGTAAGTGGTATAAAGTAGGCCCGTCTTATTACGGGGAGGGATCGGCATGCGGGATGATGTACGGCCATGTCATCATCCACAAGGCAAGTGTGTGTGTTTTTCGCACATGATGACGCATTTGCTCCTTATTTCTGACAATGGTGAGTGTGGAATAGATTCAGCTGCTGAAGCCTGATGCTGGTATCCAGAAGCGGCATTACATCAATGTTGAGCTTGGCTCTTTGTTAACGCGCTTGTAAACGCGAAATCTTCACTGTCATACCCAAATCCTTCTTTGCACGACTTACTGCTTTTGCTATTTCTGTCCCGATGCCACATATGCAGTCACCCCCCAAGAGCCCGCAGTTGCCGTCGTGCGACAGAGATCGACAGGAACGACGACCTTCGTCTAGCCACAGACTCGTCATGCTACCTCGACCAGAAGACAAAAAGGAAGAGTCGCAGAATAGCAGTAGCAGTAGCAGTAACAACACCAAACCTAAAAACCCGGACATCAAAATCCCCAGGATACAGCCTATTGAGCGAGACGAGCCGCTGGCGTCCCGCGCCCAGGGCCTGGTGGGCAAGTTTGTCGATGAATTCGGCAACATTCTGGACTGGGATGGTACCGTGCTGGGGTCCGCGGAAGGCGATCTGCCCTCCATGGTGGGACGGCCTGTGTCTGAGTCCGGCGAGATCTTAGACATCACCGGGGAGGTGGTGGGTTATGTGTCAGAGAACCACACGAGGCCGACTCTGAGCGACCTGGAGGGCGGGCTGAAGATTGACGGGGCCGGCAACATCTACAACAAGAATGGCGACATTGTTGGAAAGATGAATAAGCCTTCTACGGGAGAGGGAGAGACTTCTGGACAGCAGAGTACGGACCAGGGCAAGTCGTCGCAGGATGCGGGAGGAAAGGCGAATGCTGCAACACCAAGCCCATCGGAGGTGTATCTGGATGTCAAATCAACACACGACGGCATTCAGCTCATTATCAAGATACCCACCATTTTCAAAAATGAAAAATGAAAAGTTTACTTAGATAGCTGCTGCTTTCGGTATATATCAAGGTCGTGGGTAGGCACACAACTCAGGCGTTTGGTTGGCGTTGTTATGCTGTCAATCTGGCAATAGCATCAATCTACGATGCTATAGTACTATTATACAATAAACTAACTTTTAGAGGCTATTAATGATTGATTGCACATGGTTTCCGAGATCCTCACATCTTCAAAGCTTGTGAATTACAGTCCACTCGTCATAACCAACCTTTTAACAGCAAATCTTCAATTATCCTCCTACAGTGCAGCAACTACATAATCAAGGGGTGCATTATTTTCACTGCCACACTTCTTCTATCCAGACTCCCCATGGAAACCTGTTTGAACGTGAGAAACTCAACGCCACATGATAAATGAATACGACACCCATACAGTTAGGTTGTGGCGAGTGTGGCTTGCCGACGATGACAAGATCGTCTCTTCGGGGCCCGTCTGGCGAGGACATCCCTGCTTCGAGCCCGCGCTACTATGAGCTCCAAGGAGCTTCCCATCCTGTGGGAGAGCTCGAAAGGCGGGCTGATGGCTTTGTCTGATATCATGGTGATATGATATCCCCCTTGCTAAACGTGTTTAGACATGTCCTATGTTCAGCCACGATGCCTTTCATCGGGTCTATCCATGTTGAAAAGACGTAATTGGGGCCTGACATGTGCGTCATGCTGAGTTGGACATGTTGCATGACATGGGCCATTCATCGAGATCATAGATTGTTGCGGTGACGCTGTCAAAGAATGGGAGATGTTGCTATGGCAGTCAAGCATGTGTTTCTGTAGCCTGCTGGAAGTGTATGATGAAAGGCCGCAACTTTATTTTCCCATCAGCTTTCATGTGAATATATATATATATATATGCCCATATGACAAGAAAGATTTAATGTCCAATTAAGCTAATTACAAACTAATACCTCTTTCCACGTAAATGCTATTCAATTGCAGAACCTCAATTTTAAATTAACCAATCATTTTTGAATCTGAATCGGAGAGTTGAATCGAAAATGCCGTTCCCAAAACCAGTCGCTGTTCAGGGAGGTTGGCAGGTCAAGGAGAGCCCTCGTCAGGAGCAGGACAACCCAGGTTGGTTACAATACATCTTCATTGGCTTACTGTCATTTTGCAACCATATGTCTAACAGGCTTCACAAATAGTTGACATGCGATCTGTCCCTCGGTCTGCCGCTGGCGTCGTGACCGACTCGGGAGATATCCTGGACCGGTCTGGAAAGTCCATTGGAAAGCTTACCGAGTCGGGAGACCCTGGCCAGCTCGTGGGAAATGCAGTCACAGCTTCAGGAGATATCCTAGATTCATCAGGAAATGTTCTCGCCAAGGCTACCCTCAACGACACCGAGGAGGAGGGCGGCGAGTACACAACCGAACCTACTGAGAAGGACCAGAAGGACCAGAAGGACCAGAAGGACCAGAAGGACGAAAAGGGCTGGGACCTGATGGGAAAGGGCAAGTCGGCCTATCAGACAGCTGGCAACCTCCAAAAGCCCGTTTCCCAAGGAATGGACCTGGTTAGTAGGATGCAGAAGCCCAGCGACGATGAACAGAGCACACCCACTGATTCCTCGATCCAGATGAATCAAGATGACAACAAGCAGCCACAAGAAGAGGTGGAGGGACAAGAGAAGTCACTCGAAGAAAAGGCTCCCGGAAAGCAAGACGAAGAACCCATCTCAATGGAAGACAAGTCGGAAGATGCCAAAGAAGAGATGGGCAAGGGCTTAGACAAGGATGCAGATGTCGAACCAGACAAGCTTCAGGAGGAAGCTCCCAAGCCAATGGAAGACGAAAGCCTTGACAAAGAGACCTCTGGCGACTTGCAAGAGAAGCCTGATGAAACCTCAGCCGCCTTCAAAGAGGGCGAAGCTGTTGAGGAAGGTGAAGAACTTGCCAGGGACAAGGTGGAGGAAGGCGAGGACCTTGGCAAAGACAAGGCGGAAGAAGGCGAGGATCTTGCCAAAGACAAGGAGGAAGAAGAAGAGCTTGACTTCTCAGAGCTCAAAGGAACCAAGGTCAACAAAGCTGGCAATCTCGTCAACAAGGACGGTGACATTATCGGTCGTCTAATTGAGGGTGACGCCAAGCAGCTCATCGGCAAAAGAGCAGACGAGGACGGAAACATCTGGAACGACTCGGGCAAGATTATTGGCAAAGCCAAACCATTGTCTCACGATGAGCGTGGCGACGAAAAGGACTTTGCTCCATTCGAAAACTTCCCCGATGCCATCGTGGAGGCGGACGGTCGTATCACGTCCGATGGCAAGCAGGTTGGCGTCGTCGTCGAGGGCGACCCGAAGCGTCTCAAGGGCAGCCACGTCGACGAAGATGGCGATATCGTGGACCGGCGAGGAAACGTCATTGGCAAAGCAGAGGCCTGGGACGAACCCGAGGCTGAACCCGAAGCTGAGGTCGACAAGTCTTCGTTGGCGGGCAAGAGAGTTAACAAGGCCGGCAACGTCGTTGACGGTTCGGGAGCCATCTGGGGCAGAGTCGTGGAGGGTAACATTAAAGCCCTGGTTGGACGTATGTGCGACAAAGAGGGCAACGTCTTGAGCGAGTCCGGCGATGTGATTGGCAAGGCTGAACTTGTCAGCGAAGGCGAACGAGAGGGCATGAAAGAGGGTCCCTTCGCCGAGCTGTCTGGCTGCACTATCGCTAAAGATGGCACGGTTGTTACGCCGTCCGGTGATATCGTGGGAAGACTTACTGAGGGAGATCCCAAGAAGCTCTTTGGCCGTCAAGTTGATGAGGATGGAGACGTTATCGATAGTAACGGAAACGTCTTGGGCAAAGCCGAGCGCTGGGAGCCAGAAGAGGTGGAGAGGAAGACGGCCCCCTATGCCGGCCGCAAGGTGAACCGCGAGGGAAACGTCCTTGACGAAGAAGGAAACATCATTGCGAAGCTGGTCAGCGGCGACGTCTCTGCCTGTTCCGGTAAGGAGGTTGACGAAGACGGTGATGTGGTCAACTACAAGGGCGACACCGTCGGACACGTCGCTCTCCTTGAAGACATTCCCAAAGATACCGAGGAGGACATCAAGAAGCGTGAAGAGGCTGAGACTGACCGCAAGCTGGCTGCGAAGCTGGCTGGCTGCATCGAGCAGTCTCTTGACAAGATCCGCCCCATCTGCAAGATGATTACGGATAAGATTAACACTGCGGAGAGGACTCCCAAGGAGGAGCTCGATGAGGAGCAGTTGGTCAGAGAGGTGAAGCCCCTGATTGAAGAGGGAGGCAAGATCTTGACCGAGACCAACGGCACCATCCGCGGACTTGATCCCGACGGCCGCATCCAGCGAAACGCAAAGCACAAGGCGGGCACTAAGGAGGCCTCGCCTGAGGAGTATCATCTCGCAGATGTGCTCAAGGAGGTGAGTACATGCCATTCTAGGTGGTTTAATTATCAAGAGGATTGTCGGCTAACATGTAAATTTACAGCTCACTGGCACCATCACCCAGACCATCGACAACGCAAAGAGCAAGATTGAGGGCATGCCACATGCAAAGAAGGAGCTCAACCCGCTCTGGGGTCTCTTGTCGGAGCCCTTGTTCCAGATCATCGCCGCTGTTGGATTGCTGCTGACCGGCGTCCTGGGTCTTGTTGGCAAACTGGTAAGCATCTACTTTTTTTTATTCTGCCATTGACGATGTTGTAAACGATCCATATGCTAATATGATGTTATAGCTGAGCGGCCTCGGTCTCGGCGGAATCCTCGACAATCTCCTCGGAACGCTTGGATTGAACAGGGTGCTCGACGGCCTTGGACTTGGCGGCGTTACCGACGCCTTGACTGGCAAAGACAAGAAGAAGAAATAAATAATAATGGATTTTTTATTTGTATGAAAATACGACGTTATGAATGGGAATTGTGAGGGTCAGAATGGGTTGGAAATGAACGAAAACGGAAGCTCGGAATTGTACCAGTTTGTATGGACGATGTACCAGTACTTGGTGTTGTGCTTTTCTTTCGATGAGTTTCTTAGTATTGCTGTAATGTAGTTAATGTCTTTATCGAAGTTCAGTAATATTGAGCATCTCCAACGTAGCAGTGCTAGAATGTCACCGTGCCATTCCCAGGTATGGCGGTGATTGAGATGCCTCGGCTTATTCGAGCTCCAGGGTAGTGAGCAGCATTAGCTCATTTTGACGTCGCGATGTTGCGTGATTCGTATTCACCTTCTGCTTGTCTCAAATGCTGCAGAGTTACCATTGAGCAGCTGAGCAAGAGCAGGGACATTGATTTTATTCAATACGATTGGTGTAAAAAGTCGCTTCAATGGCAAAGATTGTCTTCTTGATGGCCGATTATGGCCATGATCCTACAGGTAGGCAGACTGAGATTGTACCGTCGCGTCAGTGCTGGTGAGAGACTCATCATCCGTCTAGAAACCTGTGGACCTTACACAGCTTTCAAGGAGGCGGGCTTCAATGTCAGTTTCGCGACTGAGGCAGGTAAATCACCTCAATGCGACACCAAGATGTTGGAAGGCCTCACACAGCGCCTTTTGGTGAGTCCATTGCGAAAGCGCGTCAACAGGGATGGAATCTAACCGGAATCACAGGGGGCATCATCCTCCATCGTGAAAAAGTATCGCGTCATGGCTGAATCAGAGGAATGGAAGAATCCCTTGTCATGGTCCGATGAGCAATTCACTCTGGACGCGTTTGATCTCGTGTTTCTGCCCGGAGGACACGACAAGGCCGTGAGGCAAGTCATTGACTCGGAGAGAGTTCACCAGCTGCTAGTCGACTTCTTCCCCAAGACGAAGAAGCCCGGGAAGAAGGCCGTCGGAGCGGTTTGTCATGGCGTCATGGTGCTTTCAGAATCCAAGAATCCGGATGGAAGCAGTGTCATTCGCGACTGTGATACGACAGCGCTGCCGGCGCGATTCGAGCAGCTAGCTTTCTGGGGCACTCGCCTCTTCTTGGGAGACTATTACAAGACGTACGGAGCGGGGAGTGAAAACGTCGAAGACTCGGTGAGATTCTTTGCAAAAACTTCCATCTTGTTTCAAAAACATGAGGCGAAAAATGAAATGCTGACGCTAGAGCGACAATACGATTTAGGTGCGAAAAGTGCTGGCGAGTCCTAAACAATTCAAGAATAGCATTGTGCCATCACCGTGAGTTTCGCCGAGGGTCAATTGTTGTGTTATAATACGAGTAACAGTTCCGGCTAATATGGTTTCTTTCTTACAGCTTCGTCGTTGAGGATGACAACTACAACTACGTCACGGCGAGATTCCCCGGCGACGTAGAACTTTTGTCGCAGAAGCTAGTCCAATTAGTGCAAGGCCTTTGATCCAGGGCAAGGACGGAAATAATATTCCTTCTTTTGCCGGTAGTGGTAGTGGTGCCAAGTTTTGAGATCGGGGGAGGGCGGCGGAGAAAAAAAATTGGGATGTCATGCAAAGTGAGATTTTGAAGTATCCACACCACAACCAAGAGATTTGTAAGGGCATGGAGTGGTTTCGATTTCCGATTTGTTTATTTGTCTAGACCCTTGAGAGTTGAGTCTTTCGGGGACCAATTGGCCGACTTTCGTTGAACTCGGTATTCAGTACTATTCATTCATTAACAATCATGTGTAATCATGATACATACCACATCAGTTTCAAAAGCTTTGTGTATTTGTGTATATAGAATTGAAAGAAAGCGAGTTCAACACAAAAGGGAGCAACTACATAATATTACATCGTATTCGATCTGCATCAAGACCGATGTGGTTCTCGTTTCCCATCTGTGGCGGTGTTGCATTCGGATAACCTTAACGAAATACCGCCTCGAACGTTGCTACACGAGATGCTACAAAGCAAAGATCAGCTTCCCGATGCTACCGTGCCATGCAACTTGCTTCTATACGTGGGGTCTCCAACAATTGGGGTGCATTGTTTGCTTACCGCTGGCAAGGCGGAGCCCTCAATTTGCGGGCAATAATCCGGGAGCCGCAGGTTCTAGAGCTGCGAAATGTGAGGCGCAACTTATGCCGTCGGCCGAAAGCATCCCATCAAAAACAACATCAGGTTCACCCCTTGCGATCACGGCGAAAAGTATCCGCGTTGCGTGGGGAAGCGTCAGGGGATAATGCGGTTGTTCCCCTGCATCGTCCATTGCTAGCTTGAGCTTCCCCCGCACGCCAGCAGGAAAAGGGCCGAGATGTCAGTTTTTCCTTTGAGAAGGGCTTGGTTGGTAGTTGGCCTAGCCTTGTCGGCACAAACGATGAGATGAGATCCCCCCGGACTTCGAGCGACAGGGGAGTGGCAGGTCGAGGCGAACATGCCGAATGGGTCGACCATGACATGCTTGTTTTGCTGGCCTTCTCCGCAAACAAGTGGCCCGCAGGCATGGATTGGAGGAGCTTTTGCAGACGTTGGGACCTTGTGATGGTCTGCAAATGTTGCCAGACGTGGAATGTCCGTCCGGCCGTGTGCCGATTCTGCCAGCAGGGGCTTCTGGGGTAAAGGACGAATGATGAGATGATCATGCAAAACTATAAAAGGCCGTGAGATGCCCTTTCGGTGGTTACAGAGGAGAGAACCGGCTCTTCCAGCAATCCAATTGAGACATTGGGACCTGTTGACCCTCTGGAAAGATGCGATTCACGCAATTCTTCCTCGGCTTGGCTGCCGTTGCAGCTGGTAGTACTATACCAGCTGAAGGCGTCGAGGCTAGACACTCCTCGGGCTACTGGTACGAGAAGATCCAGCACAACGGCATCAGCCCTTTCATCACCAATGGCAAGAACTGGAAAGTCTTCCGCAACGTCAAGACGGACTTTGGCGCCAAGGGAGACGGTGTCACTGACGACTGGGCTGCCATCCAAGCTGCCTTTGACTATGCCAATGGCACAGCCAGTCGCAGCTCGGGTGCTTGGGGTACGACCGGTGCTCCGGCTGTTGTTTACATCCCAGCTGGCACGTACCGTCTGAGCAAGCCCCTTCAGTCGTACGTTGACACCGTTGTTATGGGTGATCCCACCAACAGACCGGTGCTTCAAGCCTCTCCCGACTTTACCGATCCCTTCCTCTACCTGGGCTATGACCCCGGCTATGACTCGACCATCAACTTCTACATTGGACTGAAGAACGTTGTCTTGGACTCTACCAAGGTGCCCCTTGCTCACAACATTACCCTTCTCAACTGGGCCGTGAGCCAAGCTGTGCAGCTTACCAATGTCTTGTTCAACATGCCCAATGGAGGTGTAGCACACACCGGATTGTCCATGCCTCAGGGCGGCTCGCCTCTGATGATCAACGACGTTGTATTCTCGGGTGGATCTGTTGGCATTCGCATGAACGAGCAGCAGTATCACTTTAAGGGAATCACCTTCAAGAGTGAGCCACCTACCTTGTTCTTCGCATCAACTACATGGACTATACTAACAAATCGACTTGTGTAGACCAGGACATTGGCTTGAAGCTTGACAAGCTCTTTGAGGGAACTGGCCAGAACCTGCACTTTGAGTCATGCAAGGTTGGCGTTGAGACGACAAACAACAACACCGGATTCTTTGCTCTCATCGACTCGACAGCCAAGAATGTCGGCATTCTGTGGAACGCTGCAGCTTCCCCAACTGCCCAAGGATCAATGGTGCTGGAGAACGTCCAAGTGGACAAGACTGTCGGCTCTGTAAGTCCATCTTCATATACCATACAGTTTCAACGAAAGAGAGACTAACGCCTTCTATTAGACCGTCACCGCTGGAGGAGTCAATGTTCTCAAGGGCTCTGTCAAGGCCGGCCAGTCTTGGATCTGGGGCAACGTCTACGGACCCTCGAACGGCCAGCGTGCCCAAGGCAAATTCTTCCCTGCATCTCGCCCTCTGGCACTTCTGGACATCACTGGATCCTACCACACCGTTACTCCTCCGACATTCCAGGAGTATTCCGTGGACCAGGTGATTAATGTCAAGTCTGTTCACGGGCTCCCAGTTGCCGGTGATGGTGTTACAGACGAGTAAGTGCTGGCCAAAGCTGTTCAACTGGTTCACTTAGACTGACGCAGTTAATTAGTACCAAGAACCTTCAGAAGATTATTAACCAGGCCGCTGGCAAGAAAGTTATCTACTTCCCTCATGGAACGTACCTTGTCAGTGACACCATTGTGGTCCCTCCTGGAAGCCGGTAAGTAGAAGTCCTCTGGATGAGATTGAGTCAATATTGGCCATAAAGTAAAAGAAAAGAGACTAATAAAACTCTAGATTCCACGGAGAGGTTTGGTCTGAGATTAGCGCCACTGGCAACAAGTTCAAGAATGCCAACAAGCCGGTTCCCATGGTCCAGGTCGGAAAGCCTGGCCAGCTCGGCGTTGCCCAATTCGTCGACATGCTCTTCACCGTTGCAGACATTCTTCCCGGCTGTGAGCTCGTCGAGGTGAACATGGCGGGCTTGAAGGCTGGAGACGTCGGCTTCTTCAACACTCACTTCCGTATTGGAGGAGCTCGAGGATCCAAGGTTCAGACTAACTGCGACGATCCCGCAACCTGCAAGGCGGCGCGCGTCTGTGCTCATCTCACGACTCTGTCGTCTTCATACTGGGAGAACAGCTGGTGCTGGAGTGCCGATCACGATCTCGACGATGACAACGGTGCTAACCCCTCGACCGCTGGTGGTTTCCTTGTTGAATCTATCAGGGGAACCTGGATGCTGGGTATTGGCAGTGAGCACAACTCGCTGTACCAGATCAACGTCTACAAGGCGCAGAACGTCTTCTTGGGCTTCCAACAGAGCGAGACGCCGTACTGGCAAGGAAACAACTCTGGTCTTCTGACGCCTCTGCCATGGACCGGCTCCCTGCTGGACAGCGACCCAGACTTTAGCTGGTGCGCTCCCGACGATGCTCAGTGCCGCATGGCTATTTTCCAGTACATCCACGACTCAAGCAACGTCAACGTTTACGGAGGTGGATACTGGGTCTTCTTCAACGGCATTAACCGTGACGGCTGCTCTGCCGAGTGCCAGCAGAACGCCGTCATCTACGCCGACAACCAGAAGCTGTACAGCTATGGTGTTAGCACACACAATGTGCGAACTATGGTGCTTGAGTCTGAGAGGGGCAAGGACGTGGCAGAGGTTGTTGATACAGCGAATGCGGGTGGCTGGCAGAGCCATGGTGGTGTCATGGCTGCTTATCTGGGACAGAGCGGCTATTAAATAATGCCATCGGTTGTAGATAATGCCTTGAAATGGTAAATGAATGAAGAAATGAATATTTATGATTTATATGCTATCTTTGCTTGTGCCTATTCTAGTTGCGAACATGCCCTTGTTTCTCAGTAAGCCACTGAAGACCTTCTAAGAGATCCTGATACCATTTCTTACTCATGGCAAGGTCTGGGAATATCCAAAAGACATGAGGATATCCTGCATATGCATTCAATTTTGTCGGAACACTAAACACGTCTCAGTTAGCAATGCCTTTCTGCGTAAACTCGACAAGGGCGTCGTTGTGCCTTACCCAAGACGATCAAGCTTCTGTTGATAGATCAAGCCTTGGTCTCGCAGGGCGTCATCACCACAGACCATGACGAGCGTAGGAGGCAAATCCTTGATGCTGCTCTTTTCATCAAATAGAAGCGGGTTCAAGAGCAAGCTATCACGATACTCCTCTGGCTCCCCCATCAGAGCACGATATTGCTCGATTTGGGGGTACGAGAGAAAATCAGCATCGCGGCATTGGATATGTGAAGTTTTGTCGCCGACTTTGGGGTCAAAGGGAAAGTTTTCAGTGAGGACGAGCCAAGGAGCGGCTAGAAATTGGCCTTTGATGTATGATTCTCCCAGCTGTGAGATGATGTTAACTATGTGTGGTACATGTAGTTTGCGACAAGACGAAAGTATTGACACGACTTACCTCTCTTTCTCTATGAACAACGCTTGCCGCAAGAAACCCCCCCGGCGCTGGTACCAGCCACGTACAGATCAAAATCTTGTGGTAATCCCAAATCCGCCGCATTGTTTATCACCCAAGTGCGAGCATCCCAGGCATCGTTAAACTGCGTGGGAGCCTTCCACTCGGGAATCACACGATAGCCGACGCTGATTACTGTAAACCCGGTGTCCCGGGCCAAAGAGATGCAAAAAGGATCTTCAGTTGAGATGGAGCCTGTCAAGAATCCACCGCCATGGTAGTAGATTAAGACGGAGGGGTGTCCCTTTTGGGTGGCAGAGCGAAAGACTCGAATTGGGATTTCGAGGCTGTCTGAGGTCGGTATAGTCCGTGTTTCCCATGTGACTTGATGCTTGCCGAGAGCCTTCATCGCTGCATCTCTGGCTGCATATCGTTGAGGATTGTGGGCACGACGAAATTCGGTTGATATAACGTCCCCCTTGGGCAGAGGGTTCTTGGCTATGTATGAAGCCCATTCTTCTGAAGGACCGGCAAGATGGCTAAAGTCTGTCATGATGAATGTTGGAAGATAGGGATGTTCTCTTGAATATCCTTTTCCTTCTTGTGCTTTAAAAAGGCTGTATGTGTAATAATAATTCACTGATGTTTATTCGCATCGCTATTCGGGAACTACCTCCTATATATAAAGAAAGAACATACGCATTTGCCTATACCTACTCGTAAACGACATGATGCTTGACATATCCTCAGAGTGGGATTGCCGAGATCAGTAATAAGCGCTTACCGTAGCCCTGCCGTAGCAAGATCCCGCTAGTTGTAGTTAGTTGAGGATAGGCTTCGACTGGTGTCTCAACAAGCAGTTTACCAACGACATCTTGCACTGATTCTGCAATAGATAAGACAACTCTTGGCTTGTGCTAAGCCTAATTCTCCCGCGCGGACACCGAAAATTCCAGTGCGGATCGCGACTTTAGCGCGAGACTATGCCGGCCCATAACCATAAACTCCGATACCAAGCGAGCCTGGTGAGCTTTCGGTTCTTCAGAGACATTGTGACGATGATTAAAGCCGCTGAGCAATACGCATGCCTGTATTGAGCATGGTAAAGAGCCTCTTTTAGTTGCATTGTACTACACATCCTTTGGAATCTTTTTTACATGCACTCTCATCATCATTATTCAGCACGCCGACAACTACACATAAGCAATCCTTTTTTAATTCCGCAACCTAGCAACACTGGTCCAGTCACTTTCAATGGCCGACAACCCCGCAGACAAGCAAGTTGTGCTCGTTACAGGCGGCAACCAGGGCATCGGCTATGAAATTGTGAAGAAGCTTGTGGCGGAGCAACCCACCTATCATGTCCTTCTTGGCTGTCGAGCTCTCTCAAAAGGAGTAGAAGCTATATCAAAAATTGAGAAACTTGCAGGCTCAGTTTCTCCAGTTGAAGTTGACATTACTTCAAACGACTCAATTGCGGCTTGTGTTGCGCAAATCGATCGCGAGTATGGCAGACTTGACGTTCTAATCAACAATGCTGGCATTGGAAGACATGCAGTAGAGGGCTTACCCAGCCTCAGGGATAAGATGGCTGCACTGTTCGATGTGAATGTGTTTGGCACCCTGGAGATGACAGACGCAGCTATTCCTCTGTTACAAAAGGCTGCCGATCAAGGCTCAGTCCCACGGATTGTGTTTATTACCTCGGAGATGGGCTCCTTTGGGAATACGCTCAACCCTTCGTGGAAATATTACCAGCACAACACGTCTATACCGTACAAGTCCAGCAAAGCGGCTGCAAACATGATTGGTGCATGCTACTCGACGTTATTTGAGAAGAAAGGGTGGAAGATCAACTGCTGCTGTCCTGGGCTTCGCAAAACAGCATTCAACAATCACCTCTCTGTTGCCATGGACGTGGAAGAGGGAGCTGTGAGGGCTGTAGCGTTGGCCACTCTCGACAAAGATGGTCCTACAGGGACTTTTACAAACATTGATGGAACTGAGCCGTGGTAATGGAGCAACATGTCATTGAGAGTCATCTATTCATACTAGCTAGCCTTAGAATCTGCATCTTACAGTATATCATTTCATTCTGATCCGTGCTGCCAATTCGTTATATCAATTCATTCCAATCCACCAATTAGCAATCTCGTTCCAAGCACACAGTGCCCATTCGCTCCAAAGCGCACAAAATAAACCGCCATATTAAAAACGTATTGCTTCAAACGTCCCAGTCCGAAGCGCGGAAAATATACATGACAAAATCGAAGAAGAAGGAAAATAAATCAGCGAGCAATGCCTTTAGTTCCAAGCAGCCTAAATTGTGTTTGGCGGAAGCCTCAGCCAGTCAAACGTGTCTAATAGCCCGAAATTAAAGTCGTTCATATCTTCTGGTAAACTCGTATCCCATGTCATGTCAAACTCCTGCTGAGTTACGGGCCTTGGAATCGTAGGATTCAGACCTTGCTCCATCACTCGCTCGACGACCGTCTTGATGCTGTTACACAAATGAGCACCGGGGGCTCCAGGTCCGATCCATTCGAGGAAGCCGATGAGTAAACTGAGTTGCTTTATTATCATGGGTTTTGTGATTTTAGGGACGGTTGGTGGTTCAGTGGCGGAAGGCTGTTTCAAGAGTTCCATACACAGGATACCTGCTGCAGGTGCGGCGTGTAGCATGACCAGCCACTCGTAGTCGCCTTGCAGGCCTTCGAGACGATTCTGCTGTGTCCAGAAGGAGAGGGTAAGAGATATCATCTCGAGGCTAATTTCAAGCATTTGAGGGCTGTATAAGCTATCCCCTCTATACGAGAGTCGCTCGATGAAGAACAGGTTGCTTAGATGCTCAAGTCGCGTCAACAGTCTGATGTAAAGGGTGGGAGCATCGACGGAGGGATTGCTAAAGTCATCGTTGTTAAATTGCAGTCCAGTTGGAAATCGAGCGAAAACATCCATTTCTCGTTTCCGCAAAGAACTTTTGGTGTGTCAGTGGAGAGTTTCTTAAACTAAGTGTAATGGCATCAACTTACTCAAAGTCATGCTGGGTACGAACATGAGGTGCCTGAAGCACAATCTCGAGGATTTCACTCCTTATACCAGCAATAATATAGGCCGCTCGCAGAAACGTAACCGGATGATTCTTTCCTTCTATGTTCCATCCATCCTTGTCCAGCCGGTGAGGCCGAACTTTGAGGTTGAGCAAAGATTCGTCACTCACATCGAGCGGCAACGGCGTCGAGCAAAGCTTGCTACTGACTAACGGAGGCCGGCCAGTCAAAGTAGAAACCACCATATCGATGTTGAAGACGGAACAGAAGAGTCTTCGCTTAACCTGAACAGATACTGACTCCTCTGGTACCGAGTTGTTCGGTTGAGCTGTGTGGAGGCCAAGAAAGGTGGCCAAGGCGACGGCCTCTGCATGCTGCCGCCAAAATCCCGCACCTGGGCAGGACTCGTTAGGCATGAGAAGACAGGGGATAGCCTGAGCACTGCTGGGACGAACGAGATGCGAGGACACTTACCTGTATCACCAGTGATGAGTGACTCGGTGAGACCATGCATGTGCAAGAGATACACCATCATCGTGTTGTTGCAGCTCGTCAGGCGGCAAAGGTCAACGCTTCTTGAGGCACCATTCCTGTAAACTTGCATGAGGTTCTTACGATTGTGATGTCCAAGCCACTTGCGCTGCTCAACAGTGCCGTTCTCTATGAGGGAGGCAGATCCAAAGCACCAAAACGTGAACAAGATGCCCAGCCCTTCCCACCGGAAATTGGCGCCAGAAAAGGCCTCAAACCACTGGTCTGGATCCGGGAAGTCTTCTTTAAGGGGCTTGGAGCTGTTCTGGAAAAGCAGCAGTGCAAGCTGCGACATTGCTTCATTACTTCTTTCGCCGTCGAGGAAGTGGCCCAGTGCTGTCCACAGAGATGTATGAAGACGATCCAAAGCAAGGCGACACCAGGCATCGTTGGGATTCACATTCCGCCTGAGAAGAAACTGTGCCGCTTCTTTAGTTGGGATGGTCCGGAGCACCGTAAAGGCGAGTTCGAAGGCGGCTGCGTCCGGAGCCATCTTGGTCGACGCCACGTTGTTTTCGTTCTTACCAGTTAGGCCATCATGGTTTGGATTAGGACCAGCTACATAATCGAGGTGTTTCTGAGTCTCGCGAAAGAATTCCGGGAAGCTCGATGCGCCAAGATACCCGACATTTTCATCCGGAGGCGAGGAGAGATCTTCCAGTGTCGACGGGCTTAATGTAGTTGGGTTTGGTCCCGTCGGCTCTCGAGGTTGCCGCTCATCGAGCATCTCTGCCGATTGGCTTCTACTACCACCTGAGGGTAAAGCCGGCGTTACGAGCTGCCCCTGGATAAGATATCGACAGCTCTGGGGCGTGCTCTTGCGGATACACCGCGAGCAAATGGGAAGCCGGTGGTCACACGCGACCTTGCGCCGGCGACAGGGCTCGCAGGCCTGTGGACGGCCATTGCGTCTCCGGGGTATTTCAGAGGGTATAGCGAAGTTGGGAGATGCACTGTTCATTGTGAATAGTGATATATGGGTCCGCCACAGCCGCTGTTGCAGCTGTATCACCTCTTGAATATGTGAAGACGGAGAGCCGAATGCCTAACGATGCGAGGAGTGTGCTGAAAGTTTTGCGGCTCTCGGCCTCGGCGTTCGGCTTGGATTCGGCGTTCGGCTCCATGGTTGTCATTTTGTCTTTCAGCTTGACCAGGGCGTGGCTGAAGTTTGGTGGCTCATGCCTGGAGGATTTTTGGAAGAGACCTGAGAGTCGTGAGATCGAGAACGAGATTATAGATGGCAAAATTGGCGATGATGACCGTGATTGATGATATATGTACTCTGAATCGATGGCTGTATCTCTGAAGCTTCGATCCAATATTAATGGGTGGATATGATATTCTCACGCCCTTCACTCCCTTCGCTAGTGGGAGCACTGACACATCGTTACTACCCACACCCTTGCTTGATGAACTGTAAC
Source organism: Trichoderma harzianum CBS 226.95 (assembly GCF_003025095.1). Lineage (NCBI taxonomy): Eukaryota > Fungi > Ascomycota > Sordariomycetes > Hypocreales > Hypocreaceae > Trichoderma > Trichoderma harzianum. The sequence continues at coordinate 384,972 of NW_020209255.1, forward strand.
CGAATGTTAAGATGTACGGGGTTGGACTGACATCAAAGAGCAAACAATTTCTATTCGCTGGGATACCTTGTCCAGCAAAGATAGAGCATGGGCGTGGCTGTGGGAGCAAGCGTACATAGCTATTGTCAGATGCCTCATCATGCTTACAAGCAGAGGCTGGCTAATACAATTTACATATATGTTTCACGTACCCTCGAGAATGTGTCTGTTTAGATGAAAGGATACATAGATATCAGCTTGGAATTCTAGTAGTGTAACAACGATTCCGATTAGTTGTATTCCATCCCCACGTTCTTTTTAAAATCACGTAAGTGGATATCTGCAGCCATGTCCGGCCCATCGCGCCGTCCCGTGCTCCGGAGTCCGGGGCGCATAATGAGACCCGGAGCGCCGATACGGACGACATTGAGCCTTCTATTACCTCTTCCGAATATGACAGGGAGACGAAAAGATTCATTGAGGGCAAATGACGTATCGATGGTTCTCTTCAAGATATAGGTATTAATACCAAATTCTCTCCATATTCTACTCTACCATTTGACTATATTCACTTGTCTTTGTTACCAATATTCAGAATTTATTCCGGTACACTCTTTTATCAACTTCATTTACAACAATCACAATGGCTCATTCGGCACAACCATCTGACAAGGTTCTGGGCATGCCGCCCTTCATGGCCGATTTCCTCATGGGAGGTGTCTCTGCCGCCGTCTCCAAGACCGCTGCCGCTCCCATCGAGCGAGTCAAGCTCCTCATCCAGAACCAAGATGAGATGATCAAAGCCGGCCGCCTGGACCGCAGATATAATGGCATAGGCGAATGCTTCAAGCGCACGATAGCTGACGAGGGCTTTATTAGCCTATGGCGCGGCAACACGGCGAATGTGATTCGATATTTCCCCACACAGGCTCTCAACTTTGCCTTTCGCGACAAGTTCAAGAAGATGTTTGGCTATAAGAAAGATCGTGACGGTTATGCCATGTGGATGGTGGGAAATTTGGCTTCCGGAGGCGCTGCCGGAGCGACTGGCCAGCTTTTTGTCTATTCTCTCGACTATACGCGGACTCGGTTGGCGAATGACGCAAAGAAAGGCGGACCGCGCCAGTTTAATGGATTCATCGACGTATACCGAAAAACATTAGCATCAGACGGCATCGTCGGCCTTTACCGCGGCTTCTTTCCCTCGGTGTTTGGCGCCGTCGTTTACCGAGGTCTTTACTTTGGCATGTACGACTCCTTCAAGCCGCTTGTTCTCATTGGGGCTCTTGAGAACAACTTTCTGGCTTCGTTTTGTCTGGGATACTTTGTCACCACAGTGGCAGGCATCGCTGCTTATCCGTTAGACACTATCCGCCGGCGCATGATGATGACTTCGGGAGAGGCAGTCAAGTATAAAAGCTCGTTTGATGCGGCAAGGCAAATTATTGCGAAGAATGGGGTGCGAGCTCTCTTTAATGGCGCTGGAGCAAACATTCTTCGAGGTGTTGCTGGAGCTGGCGCCTTGTCAATCTATGATCAGCTTCAGGTTGTTCTATTTGGCAAGACGTTCAAGGGTGAATGAGGAGCTAGTGATGTTTTGTTTATTTGTTCACCGGATCACCTTTTTTTTCTTCGTGAAATTAGCTTATGGGCGCTTCATATGGCTATTCTAGATAAATAAAAATGAATATTGAGATTAAGTAGATATAGTAGAAGATAAATATTAAGCCCAGAAGCGCCTTTGTTTTTGTATTTCATCTACCTGGCGCGTGTTGAGCCGCGCTCATATTAACCCGTCACGGGAAGCAAAAGTACGTTTAGTACTAGGCCTCGAATATTTTATGTATGTAACATGGCAAAACGCATTTTAAAAGACCTTAGAACCGGATCCCATTCCCCAAAGAAATCGTAGATGCACTTCAATCAGTCCCCGGGCTGGGAAGCTCAGTTGACTGAATTCCCCAGCTATCAAACTTGGTCAGGTTGCGGCGACTAGTATCCCGACTCAGAATTCCCGGGAATATCATCGGATCATTCCCAGATATGTGCACATCCGCAGCTGAACTGGGCGCCTTTCGAAGAGACAATACTTCTGATGTTGGACTCGTGATGCTTGATGCAGCTTCTGTCGCGCCAGAGGAGGGAATGTTTCCCATTGACGATTTCGAGGCCAACTCGCCGCTGATGCTCTTCTTCTCAGCATTTGGATCAAATGCAGCGTATCGGCTAAGTCTGTACAGCAGCCATTTAACACATCTGATCAGTAACACATTCTTATAACACACAATAAGAGAAGAAAAAAGACACTTACACTTCTCGCTCCGTCAACAAGGTAGAATACCTAAACTCCTCTCTGCGGTCGGGAACATTCGTCTTGGCCATGGTATTTCCTTCTCTGCCAGGCTTGTCAAAGCAAGGTCCCAGCCACTGAGCCTTAACAGCCGCCTCGTAGCCGCTCTGCTTGACCGAGTTCTTGGCCAGCTCGCACATATCTGCCGGGCTAAGCTTGTAGATTTGCGCGGCAACAGCGTATTCCTCCATCAGAGGCTCCTTTGTGTATGCAAACTGCAGAGGGTCGTCGGTTGAGAGGGACACGTTGAGACCTCGTTTGAAGTATTGAGGGAACGGATTGCGGTCGTACGATAGGAACAAGGCGTTGTTGCTCAATGGCGACATGGCCACTCCAATCTGTTCGAGGTAAAATACATACTGCAACAAAGGGACCTTTCGGAGCAATACTCCGTGGCTGATACTGTGGCAACAAAGCGTCGCGACAGCCAAATGCTCCGGGTCTCCAGCTTCAGCGCAGTGAGGCCGCAGGATAAGAGTGTTGAAGCCACGCTTCTTACGCCACGAGTTGAGGGAAGCCATGTTTGCGAAGAGATAGTAGATCCAGTAGTTGTACGGCGGGTTTTGCTTCGTGTTCCACTCCTTTGGAACGGGGAACTTCCTGTACAGGCGCCTCTCAATCTTACTCTCGTCGTCGACGCTGTCGAGACCGACGACACGCTGCAGGAAAATGTGCAGCTTAGGGTGGCTGGAGGGGTCCTTTGTGACTTCGAACAGGGGCTGGAAGACGTTGGTGACGACTTGATCAAACGACTCCATTAAGCCATTGTCCTTGTAAACATCATATAGCCGAGGAATCTGGATGAGCCACCGAACATTTTGCGAAAACAGCTTATTATCGACGACCCAGGCTGCAAGTTTGTCCCATTCATCCAGTGATTTACCATAGATGGATAGACGCCATTCGGCCATTTGGTACTTGCTGGCTTCGAGATCGGAAATGACTTCCTTGGTGAGCTCGGCTAGATAGCGGCCCTTGATCAGGTTGTCCGTCTTCAAGAAGATCTCTCGGAGTCGAGATTCTCCAACGGGATTGTACTTCAGGTTGAACTTGTCAAATCGGTGGAAAGAGTCCACGTGGGCCTGTTGTAAGTCAGCCCACAACGTCGTCATTTAACAGGTCGTGGATAACATACGTGCATATCAAGCGTGTCAATACTCAAGTCATATGCCGTAAGATTAATACTAGCAAACACCTCGGCAAGCGTCAAGTGCTTCCCATCACGGAACAAGACAACCTCATCAGGGTTCTTCTTCATCCTACTCTTGATAAAGCGCAGCAAGTGCTTCTGGTTCATGGACGCCGAGTGGTGCACGTGAGTGTCTACTTTTCGGACGTTGTAAAAGTCTCTGTGAGGCACCTTTTTGCTGTCGGCAGTTTCCTGATACTCGTTTAGAAGCGCGTACAGGTTGAATTTGCCTTCGAGGTATTGGAGGCGGCGGAAGGCGAAGCTCTTGCTAGGCCCATCTGACGAGGCGGTAAGGATGCTGTCGAGGTCCATGTAAAACTGCCTGATAGTTGGGATGTGGAAGGCGGGTGTTTCGGAATCGGCACCCTCAAAGACCTCATAGACACCAGCATCGCTCAGCTTGAACGTCATGCCGTCGTCCTTTGAAGGCAATGGCAGGACATGCTCCATGTCGAAGCTATCTCCAGGCTTGTCTCCCGGGGGATAAATCTGCCAGTCGGCGCCATTTCTAGGATCATCGCCATATCGCTGCAGCGACAGGGCCATGTATTTTTGTCTCAGCGCGATAATGTCTTGAATGCTCTTGGAAATGGAGCTCAGCTCTGCCGTCACCTGTGGCTGAGGGTCAAGGAAGTTGATATTGGAGATTCCCCTGCTGGCCTCAGCTGCAAGTCTAGCGCTGTCAAGCCCAGACACAGAAGCCTTGCCGAAAGACTCGGACAGTGCAGCGTCGCCCTCATATTCGAGGCCGCCGCTTGATGCCAGAGCCGCGACGGGGTCATTATACGAGGATGACACAGCGTCCGCGGCACCGGAGCCGTCTAGCTGGCTTCGCTGATAGAACAGCTTGGCATCAGCCTGGGACATTTGCCGCTCAACGACTGAGTCGTAAAAGGTGGTGCGGTGAGGAATATCTCTTGGAAGCACGCCATCTTGAGGAGTCTCGGGCGGCTGAGGGGTATTTTCTCTGTCACTCTCTTGTCTGTGATGAGAACACATTTTGGGAGGAGGGAAATGGCCCAATCACCACAGCCTTTTATTTTACGGCTGAAAAGGTGAGGGATAGTGGTTTTCTTTCTTCCTTCTTTCTAAAGAATTGGCGTCAATCAATGTTTATTTGATACAATTACAACTATGAACGGCTGACGACATTTCTGAGGCATATGGTTGACGTAAGACAACAGCTAAAAACAAGCTTTGGATAAAAGTGCGAAAACTCAACGAAACAAAAAGAGAAAAAAAAAAAAAAAACAAAGAGAAAAAGAGCTCCACGTACCAGAGCAACTAGAGGACGGATTGAAGAGGATTATATGTATATAGAAAAGATATCTGATAAATAGAGGGTAGAACAAATTAACAACGGGCAATAGCAGTAGTAGCACAATGGAGTCGCCAATCTGCGAAACCTTTTTTAAGTTTTGGAAATCTCTCCAAAGAAGAGCGACATCTCCCAGCTCTTTATACTCCAGAAAGGTCCTACTAAAAAGAAAAAAAAAATGAGTCAAAAGCATAAAACTCACTGAACTAATGACACACAAGAGCCGCTCCGGGATCCGCTTCGGCCGGCCGCCACCGAAGCCGCAGGTGAGCCACGGAGGGTGCCTATAAGCGGGGATATGCATCAATCAAGGATCAAACCGTATCAGTCGTATCTGCGTGAATGAGTCTCACGCCGGCGGATGAATTGAGATGTGATGAATTGAATTGAGTTTCATCAAAAACATTCTTTTTTCAACATCAATTGCATCGATTACAGTCAAAATGTCCAGCACCAAAACAGTCACCGTAACCGTAGACCCGCCGCAATCCTCTTCCTCAGCTCCCATCGAGCTAGAAACCATCGTCCACGAAGCTCAGCCCAGACAATCTTCCAATGCCGTCGCAGATCCAGAAACAGGAGGAGAGACATCCGAGTCTCAACCCCCTCTGCCCATCTTCAAGATCCTAGTCTCTGGATACTCATTCTTCTGCGCCGGTCTGGATTCAGCAACTCTCGGCCCATTGGTGCCGCACATTCTCGACGCGTTTTCCATTGGCACAGGTCACATCGCCATCATGTAAGTCCACTCCAATTCCAATCATCTCCCCTTCAACCATCTTTTATACAAACTCGTATCTAAAAACAAATCACCATCAGATACGCCGCCATCTTCGCAGGATGGCTCCTCGCAGCCCTCACAAACCCCTTCCTCGCAGCCCACCTCCACCTCGGCAAGCTCCTCTTCATCGGCGCAATCTTCCAAGTCTTTGCCCAATGCCTCCGTCCATGGGCCCCTTACTCCCTCTTCTTCTCCACCTTCTTCTTCCAGGCCCTGGGCATGGCATTCCAGGACACGCACTCCAACACGTACGTCAGCGCTGTACGGGATTCGCATCGCTGGCTGAGCTTCATCCACGCCATGTATGCGCTTGGGGGCCTCGTCGGGCCGCTCATCTCGACGGCTATTGCTACTGCTGAAGAAGACCGTGTAAATGGATGGAGAACGGTGTATTACGTTACACTCGGGACTTCTGCTTTGAATCTGATTGCGGTTGCCCTGGCCTTTAGGGATACCCTCTTCCTGATGAAATCACAGTCCGCAGAGGCACAGCGTGAAGAGAGACGCAACAAGGAGGCATTGGAGGAAGTAGGACAACTTCTTAAACTGAAGAACGTCTGGCTCATGAGTGCCTTTTACTTTTTCCAGTCGGGTGCCTGGTCCACCTCAGGAGGTATGAGTCTTGCTCCTCTCACTCAACTCAACTCAACTTATCTCTCCTCCCACCATGCCAATCTACACAACACATCAACTAACACAAACACAACCAAAAACAGGCTGGGTAGTCGAATACCTCACCCAACACCGCCACGGCCAACTATCCCAAGTCGGCTACGTCCCCACCGGCTTCTGGGCCGGCGTCGTCCTCGGCCGCACCCTCCTCGCCGAGCCAACATTCCGCTTCGGCGAGCAGCGCATGATCCTCTGCTACAGCATCGCCACCCTCGTCCTCCAGCTGCTCTTCTGGCTGCTCCCCAACCTCGTCGCCAGCGCCACCGCCTACGCCCTCATGGGCTTCTTCTTCGGCCCTTACTTTGCCACGGGCATGCGGGTGTCGGCCAAGATTATCCCGAGAAAGGTTCAGTCTACGGGACTAGGTAGGTTCTCTTCTTCTTTTCTCCTCTTAAGTACCTATATGGACAAGACGTGAGAGTGGCTACTTACAGTTGATGTGAATTAGGCCTCATATTTGTCCTAGCACAAGCTGGTGCCGCCATCTTTCCCTCATTCACCGGCCTCATTGCAACTAGTGCTGGTGTTCAGGTTCTGCAGCCAATTGTTACCGCCTTGATTGTCGGAGGGGGCGTGTGCTGGTGGCTTCTTCCAAACGTCACGTTGAAGGAATGATTGCATTTTGAGCAGCCAGGTATTGCGTAGGTTTATGCTTTAGTTGTTTTATATACTTCGGACGCAGGCATGTACACAGTTGCTCAGACGAGCAGGTTTAGTTTTTATGCAGACAGCACGTCACAACTTATACGATAACATATATCTTCATCAGGGTGTATTAGCAATGGTAAACTGGTATCATATGCTCAAAGACCGGCCAAAATTCTCTTTTTCCCGTTCTCTTTTTATTTCATTTATTTCCATTGCCGTATATCCATTCAAATAGGAGTGAGCCTACCTACTTCGAATATCCATTGGTCTTGACCCAATCTGCCACGTCCTGGCGGTCTCTCTCCAACCAGGAAATCTTGGATCGGATAGCGTCCTTGCTCTGTGCAAGCGACTGGTCGTAGCCGTTGTTGTTTTTGCCGCTAAAGAATTTCTCAACACGGGCCAGCTGCTCTGGCTTGGTGAAGCCGGATGTCAGCAGCGACACCATAGAGCTGAGCATAGGCAGGGTAGGCGGGTGTCGCTTGTAGAGCTCCTCCCAGTTCTCCGTCATCCAAGTAAACAGGGCTTCGATACCCTCGGGGTGGGTGCGCAGGCCGGCAGCAGGCATGTAAATGTCTTGGTCCTTGACCTCGCCGTTCAACAACAGGGCCAGGGTCCTCTTGATAAGCTCGGGGTCCTTGGCTCGGCCCAGAGATCGGAGACAGGTGTTGCGCTCATCGCTGTTGGTCGAGGAATGGTACAGCCCAATGATCTGGTCATACTACGCGCGCACAGTGTCAGCTCCATGTCTATGCAGATCTCCTTACTACTCGGGGAGGGTGAGATCAAAAACTTACTTCTTCCTTGCCGCCAAACTTGAGGGCAATTGCAAAGACGCTCTTGCGAATGTTGGGGTGAATCGCCGACTTATCGCCAGCCATGAACTTGGCAAACATTTCCTTGGAGGCTGAAATAATTTTCTCGTCGCCGCTCAAGCCAGCGCTGCCAAAGAGTGTAGCCTTGAACTGCTGCTCAACATGACCGTCCGAGTCGGAAAACTCCCATCCAAGCTCATGGGCCTTTGAGCTGACAATCTCTCTCAAGAATGCCCGGACACCGTCTCGAACAGCTTGGTCTTCAAATAACCAGGCAGCTTGAATCGATCCAATTCGAGAAATGATCTCGTTCCACACGACAAACTCCGTCTCAGCGTCAAATCCCTTGAGAAGGTTAAGGACGCCAGACGTCTTTCCGTAACCGGAGCTGGAGAGCGCGGCAGCATCTGCAATCATGCCGGTCCTGTCCTCCGTGGACAAAAGACCTTCCTTTGCGGCCTTGCCCAGCTTCTCCAAGCGGCTAGGCGAGTAGAGTGTTCGGTAGATTCCAGTGTGGTTGGCATTGAGCTTGAAAAAGTCGGTGCTGGGCAGCTTGAATTCTTGCTCTCGCTCCTTCAAAGCAATGGTCTCATCAACACCATCCTTGGTCTTGAGGCCCAAAAAGACAGGGTAGAGGGTGGTGTCTTCCTCAGGCTTCACGTCGCCGGTACGGAGGAAGCGGTTCTGCTTAACATGAATAGAGCTCTCGCCTTCCTTCTCGGTGACAGTGAGGACTGGGTATCCGACCTTCTTGGTCCAAGCAGTCATGACTTCGTGGACAGGCTTGCCGCTAACCTCAGCCAACGAGTCCCATAGGTCGCTGGTCTGAGTGTTTCCATAGGCGTACTTGTTCAAGTACTTGCGGACACCCTCCAAGAACTTGTCCTCTCCAAGGTATGTGGAGATCATACGGAGCACACAGGATCCCTTGGAGTAGGAAATGGCATCGAAAATTTGGTTGATCTCGTCAGCACGCTTGACAGGCACCTCAATCGGGTGGCTGCTTCGGAGGGAGTCGAGCGACAGGGCAGACTGCAAATCGTCTGTGACATATGTTTGCCAAACGCGCCACTCCGGGTAAAAGATGTTGCAGGAATACCACGAAGCCCAGGTAGCGAAGCCTTCGTTGAGCCAGAGGCCCTCCCACCAGTCCATGGTGACCAAGTTACCGAACCACTGGTGTGCCAGCTCGTGCTGAACAACCTCAGCCACGCGCTGCTTGGTGGCGGCGCCGCTCGCCTTCTCGTCCAGCATTAAATCGACAACTCGATAAGTGACCAGACCCCAGTTCTCCATGGCTCCCTGAGCAAAGTCGGGAATGGCGACTTGATCCATCTTGGGCAGGGGGAAGTCGACACCGAAGGCCTTTTCGTAGAAAGCAAGAGTCTTGGCGGCGAGGTCGACGGAGAAGCGTCCGTGCTCGATATCCTGGCCGGGAGGAGCATAGACTCGGACGGGGACTCGGAAGTCTCGCGACTCAATGTAGTTGAGCTCGCCGACAACGAAGGCGACGAGATAGGTGGACATGAGAGGTGAGGGGTTGAAGTGAACAGCCTTTCTGGTTCCACCGGTAATCTTGGACTGGAATTCAGTTTCGGAGGCAACGTCCATGTTGCTCAAGCAGGTCAAGTTCTTGTCAGCAACGAGCGTGACGGTGAACTTGGCCTTGAGAGCCGGCTCGTCAAAGCAGGGGAATGCTCTGCGGGCGTCGGTGGGCTCCATCTGGGTGCTGGCCAAGATACCCTCGGTACCATCTGGCCTCTTGTATGTAGAGCGGTAGAAGCCCGCCATCTTGTCGTTGAGCTGGCCGGTGAATTCGATTTCCAGCTGCACCTTGGTGTCCTTGGTGAGGGTGTGGGAGCCGCCAAGGTCGAACTTGGTCACTTGGGTAGCTTCATCGTAGGTGATGGCAGGCGTGGCACTGTTGAGACGGCACGCGTAACTGTTAGCACGTCCGATTGTCTTTGTAACGAATGGAGTTGCGCAATGGCAAAAGGACAGATTTCTCACCTAACAGCCTGGCCACCAGAAGAGAGCTTAGCGCCATGGATGTCCAACTCGAGAGTGTGGAGGGAGATGGAGTTGGAGGTCTCGGCCACGTCAAGGTCGATGACGACAGAGCCGTTGTACGTCAGCTTCTCAAAGTCGGGCTCGACAGTCAGGTGGTAGTGACGAGGGATCACGTTAGCGGGCAGCAGCTCGCGGCCCTGGACGGCGGCCGAGGCCGAACCCTCGAGACCAGCTCTGGATCGACACATGGCGGAGCAGAAGCGAGCAGACGATGGAGTCGGAGCAACAGGAGGGCGTCGAGCAAGACGAAGGCGTAGGAACGACGACAACGACGACGGTGAGAGAGGAGAAGAGAGGAGAGAAGAAGAAACGGATGCTGAGGGAGGGGAAATGAAGGAATGGGGAGAAGAAGAAAGTGAGGAGAATGAAGAAGAGCTGGAGAATGAAAGAGAAGTAGAGAGTGGCCTTTTGCGAAGAGAAGGCGGTGACGGCGTATAAGAAGAATGAGGAGAGGAGGAAGATGAAGCAGCAGAAGCAGAAGCACGGCAGGCGACACACCAGCCCGAGGAGCTCCTGGACCTGGACCTGTTGAGCCCCTCCAGGTTGAATGGCGGGGTCGGCCGCAGCATCAGTGAGTGGCGGGGGGACCTTTGGGCGGCCCGGAGAGGCTGCAGCCACCCCATGCTGTTGCTGTAGGTGCTGCTGTCGGGTGTCTATAGAGGGGGGGTTGTTTCAGTTGTATACTGGAACTTGGAATGGGAATGATGGACGCTATGATGTGCTCCGGCGGTGGTTTTTGCGTTTCTGTCCGTGCTTTTGCTTTCTTATTGACACCCAACTCAACCTTGATAAGCTGTGCTCCAAGCTCCAATTGTCACTGGACCTCTGCAGACGGCGGTTGCGCACGGCTATGCAATGCAAAGAGCAGCTCACACATGAAATTGTCCCGAAATTTTCACTCCGGGCCGGCTAGGATTGCCAGCTCCGAGGATTAACCATGAAGATCACAAAAGATCCATGGATTTGGTGGGGCAGAGAGGCAAACAGGCCACTTTCGCTCAGTGCTGTTTCGCAGAACAGGGACTTTTGCCCTTGCTCCTTAACACGATACGCAAAGGGAAAGATGCTCCGGTTTGACGCGGGGAGATTGAGGCTGACGGCGTTTACTTCAGTTTCAATTACACAGGACGGGGTGGAAGTGGGTTCAAGTATGTGCTGGACATATGAAGCACAGGACTCATATTGGAGGGAGACACGTGTATGTCATTGGCATTCTATATGCTATTGCTAGGTAAGGTATGTATGTATGCAGTCAGATCATCTGGGTTATTAAGGCAGTGTACAAAAAGCATCCAATTTCCTCCCAGGCCCAGCCGAGCTCACTATGACAAAAGAAATGTACATATCCAGACTTGTATCTGTCAATCTCAAGATGTCGCCCAAAAACAATGCAGAAAAACGATCTAAAATGGTGATATAAACGATGATATAACGCCAATGTAGCCCGTGTCAGGATAAATCGACCCGTAGGGCATGCTTATGTGTCCCGTCAATATGTACAAGTTCAAAGAGGCTGGACATCGGGAGATTTAGAGTTACTTTCAGGTGTGGCAGAAGATGGTGCAGTGTGATAAGACTCTGGAGTCTCATATACCGTGGAAACCGTATGGACATTATAATCCTCCTCCGAGTAAAGTAGAGCGGTTCCAGCGACGGTTGAACTGGTAATATCTCCTGGCGCACCGTGATCCTCCGGAGACGCATAGCCCTCCGAAGGTGATGTGTAAATATCAGAAGTGGTATTAGTGGTATTAAAGATAACAGAGGAAGGCGTGTCGTATCCTGCCGGAGGATTCAAACTGTGTTCAGTGCTTGCATGGCCTTCCGGAGAGCTGTATGGGGCGGGAGTAACATAATTTGAGGGCGTATTAAATGGCGCGGCAATGTCATACCCTATAGAAGCTTCATGAGACTTTGGTGTGGTATAAGGTCCTGCATCACTATAATCAGGCCAAGGAAGGTGTGGCGTGGAAGTGTCGTAAGTGGTGGTATTCGGAATCATTGAGGAAAAAGATGGAGGTGTTAATCCGGTGATGGGCCCGATATGGGACATAGAGGCAGCCACGATGTACTCAGAAGCTGCAGATGGGCTAAGTGTCGAGAGGAATGCAGGGTCAACATAGGCTGGCATGGAAGCATCATAAGCCGGAGACGCGCCTGCAGCATAGAATGTAGAATAATCTAGGGCACCGTTCAAAGGCGCACCAGCCATGTTGGTCAACGGCAGAGACGCATTAACAGTATTATTCCACGGCAAAGACCCATGAACAGTATTGCCCAAGGGCAAAGAAGCATCGGCAATATTGCTCAGCGGCGCATCCAAGACTTGACCAGCTGGAACAGGCCCAAAGTAAACGGGCGTCGTCGCAATATAGTTCGGAGACGCAGATGTAATGGGCCCTAAAGACGGGGCCGCAACGACATTTGGAGATGCGGCGGAAATATAGTCTGACGGTGAAACGGGGGTGTGCCCGGATAACCTAGATTCAACAGGAGTGGCTGTACTTGTATTACTTTCGGGGGTCAAAGCCGTAACATAGCTGGGAGATGCAGATGACACCGAAGGTAGAGATGCCGATGATGGGTAATCCACGGGTACAGGCTGGGTATCAGTAGTAGATGCCGTGGGTTCAGCAGAGCCAAATGTCGCGGGTATAGCTAAAGTATCTTGGGAAGACGTATTTGCCTGGTCTTTGGAGATCAAATGTGGATTCATGTAACCCGTATGTCCGTCAGGCACCGCGGCCGCATCACTATTGTGACTAGATGTTCCATAATCAGCATAAGTAGCAAGTTGTGATCCAGTTCCAGCGTCGGATGCCGAGGCAGGGACCTCAGTGACCGATAGATCCCACAATCCAGGGCTCACAGGAGCTTCGGGATCAATGTATTGAACATTCATCAGCGCACCACTAGAGGCTTGATCTGGTGCGGCGGATATAGTCGGCTGCGCGTTGTCATTATTTGTATCATCATGACCACCATTCTCCAGTAATTCCAAGTATTCCGTCGGTGTCGAGCGAAAAAGGTGCCGAACGATTCTCTGAACAATTCTGAACCCTAGTTTGGCAGAGCCAGACAAGAAGTAGAGCTTCCTCTGGAGCACCAGAGTAGTCTTGATAGCACGGTAAACATCGTCTCGGCGAGGAAGCGTCTGGGCTTTGTCGTTGAGCACCATGTTGCTCATCACAGTCGCGGCGTCAACAAGAGAAAAGATGATGAAATGAAACCGTCCGTCCCGAAAAGTGAGAAATTTTAGCCAGTTGTCCAGGACTTGCACTATCAGCAGGGTCAAATCAACCGCAGTCCTACGGAGCTCGAGCTCTTCCGCAGAAGACTCGTCGGTGTATGGCAGCGCCATGTGCGGCCGAAATGGATTCAGGACCATCATGTATCCCATGGTGTAGTTGTAGTGGCGATGGTACTCGATCCAGGCCTGCTTCTTGTCGTTTGACGTGTCTGGGTTTGTCAATGCAAAGATTGGAGGGAAATTTCTCATCCACTCATCAATCATGCCTTTGTATTCCATGACCTCGCTGCGTGTCTTGATTTGGGCCGGGCAAGGGAAGCGGCCGGCCAGTCTGTGGATTAGATCTGACTGCATGTTCATGTGCATCAAAGGAGAGAACTCTCCGTCCGGTTCCAATGTTAATGATGGGCGTTTCGCATTACACATGCTGTGATCAACCATAGTATCTCGAGATAATCCGGACGCTATCTGCCTGGGAAATACGTCAGTTACAACGTCTCAATTGCACGTACTACGCTTCTAAAGCGAGAGAGACGTCTGCGAACAACTCACCAGTCCCACGAGTCGATTACGCACCAAGCTCTCCGCCGTATTTCGAGCTCGAAGTTGGGTACGTCATTTGCATCTCGTTCCGTATCGAATCCTATTATGAGTCGAAGACAAAGACAAGGTCAGCGGCTATCAGCACGGTGGAATACTTCAGCTATGGAAACAGCATACCGAGTTCTTGGGCTTCACGAACGGCTGTATAGAACATGTGACAGGCCTCAACGAACATGGCCTCGGCTTTGTACCAGTACGTCGAATGCAAGAGCCACAATACATTGTTCTTATGGTAATGACCGGTAGGCATGGCGCTGTAGAGATAGCGCGCTGCATAATGAAAAGACTCGGTACACTCCTGGCAATCATTACCGAGCATTTTCTCGAGTTTCTTCTGTATGTCAACAGGTAAATGCTGACAGGCGCACGCGCACATCATCAGTAACAAACATGTCCATGGAACTGGCAGTGGTTTATTTTTGGACCTTTTTTTCCACCAACGATTGTACTCTCTGCCAAAATCGGTTTTATGAATCATGCCATAGTGCGGGTTTACGTTTTGGAAAAAGCTCAGTATGAGGGCATCTATGAATGAGCAATCGCAGCGTCTGGTCAGTCGAAAGAAAACCTTGTAGCATAAGTCCGAGATGGAAAGAGAAAATCAGTCAAACCTGAGAGCAGACATACCTACGTGATTCCGGTCTTCTGGGATAATGGCGAGTGCAGAGCGCAGTTCGGTACAGGCCGCGGCTGAAAGGTGGTACTGCTTGTTGCGTCGAGGTCGGGGTTGTCTCGTCTGGAAAGGAGAATTTACGCATAAGTATGGATTTCCTTCCACTAGTATATCTGATGATTCGACAAGGGGTCCTACCTGTGTACCGGAAGAAAGCTGCGTAAGTTGGCCACTGGATTGCTCAAATACGAGGGGACCTGGGTTGTCCGAGTCCACAGGGACGCCATTCTGTACGACGGAATCGAGTCCTCCATTACCAGTGTCTGCGTCAGAGTCATTGTCGGAACTGGAGTCTTCGCTGCTGCCGCGATACCGTTTCTTGGAAGCTCCGACTCCAGCGGTTGTCTTGCTGGTAGTAGCACCACTCGCTTGTGGTGGTGGATTAGCTGGTTTTGATGGCTTTTCTTTGAAGATGCAATTGCGTTGGACTCCTCGAGACTTGCAGTGTACACAAGGGAAGATTTTGTTGCACTAGATGGCAGAAGAGGTCAATACATGTATACATTGTATCCAAAACTGCTGGGCGTCTTGACTCGTGGCCTACTTTTTGTTTCCTCCTTTGGCATTCGGTGCACGCATATTTGAACCGCTGGGGAGAGACGGACTGGTCCATATTCGTAATTTCCCCCCTTTTAGCTCTTTGGGACTCTCTCTCCAACTGTCTTTTTCGGGGTAGTTATGGGAAATCAAGGAGGAAAGATGGAGAGAACGACAGAGAGATGGTAGCGAAGGTCATATATACGTAAACCCGGTGTCGAACCAGAAGAGAGAGAGAATAAATAGGGGAAGAAATAATGATAAAGAAGAGGATAAAGAAAAGGGGAAAAGCAGCGAAAACTGACGATGGAAAAAGGCACTTTTGGTGCTCCCAGCTGCCAAGGCGACGATCCAACGGTGCAGAAGGCCGAGCTGCTGTCCATCTCGAAACGGTAGAGAGAGACAGCGGCCCTCGGTGGGGCTGAGAGCACTGAGCAAGACCAAGTTTGAGCAGGCACGGCGGGAGCTGTCCGAAAGGGAATGGCGCAATCACGTGGTGCATTAGCGGCGATTTCGCAGTGGATGCATGGGTGCTGTGATTGGCTGCGGAAGACTCAGGCATCTCTGAAGATGGTTTAGTGACCGTTAGGTACCCCATGTTGGTGGGGCGTGGATGCGCAGATGGATTTTAGCGCATGTGCGCAGGAGATAAGAGACACTGTGTACGAGATCCGGGAACCGGGAATGCCTGACAATGAGTGAGAGGGCATCTCAATCTTATCACACGCCGGATTAGCCATCGTGGAGATGGTTCGGGATCTGTCCGTCGCTCGGGGGGAAGGAAGTGGCTCGAGTCATGAGCTGAGATCCGCCGAGGCAATCCTATTGCATGCAGTGCAAACCAGATTAAGTTAAGGTACATGTAGAGCACTCGTATCTTGATATACTGGCAGCCCTAGAATGATTTGAGCTCCAGGGTTCTCTCTCAGCGTTTCACGTATACTAATGCACGAGATACTGCTACTAGCTTAGCTGAAAACACCCAAACAAGACAAGGGGTCTGAATGAACCGTTTAGCACATCTCAAGGCGTCCAGAAAGAGGCGCCCAAGACAAACTCGATCAGAACCTCTAGCTACATACGAGCATGTACCCTCAGTCTCAGTCCTAGCCTAGATCCTCCCGTCCGTCCAGACAAAGAATACAAAAGCCTGAAGCCAGATCCCGACCCTTGTCCTTGTATACAGTGGAAATGCCACCCCTGCCCTCAGCCGCAGCCACTCCGGCACCATCGGTTTGTATGTTTCTTTGCATTGTTGGCCATGCCCACGCTAAAATCTCGTACCCGGCGGGAGGGTCGCAACGGTTAGATTGAGATTGGCGATGCTTTGCCGTTGTGGTATCGTGAACCGCGGCATCCCGTAGCGCGGCACCTGCTTTTCTGTGTACCAGTTACCTACATCTACAGAAGGGGATGAATTGGCACATGCACATTTGGAGTCTGTAAGAGCCTCCACTCCCGATACGTACCTATATTTGAACGCTACATCATCAGCATCATGCTCCTTTTTTTTATGCGGTTGGCTGGCCAGGGATTACTATAGCCTCCTCTGCCGCATT
The DNA here is from genome assembly GCF_003025095.1 of Trichoderma harzianum CBS 226.95. Taxonomy (NCBI): domain Eukaryota; kingdom Fungi; phylum Ascomycota; class Sordariomycetes; order Hypocreales; family Hypocreaceae; genus Trichoderma; species Trichoderma harzianum. The sequence continues at coordinate 401,416 of NW_020209255.1, forward strand.
CTCCTGAATCCAAAAACTCCAAGTACATGTACAGTACAGCACGGATCATACGCCATGGCCGCGTCGGTTTAATCTGCGGTGCTGGTGACACAAGACAGACCGGCAGTTGTGGCTGCCCTTTTTTTTTTTTTTTTTTTTTTTTTTTCAATCCGGGGTGTCGTGCAAGGCCGGTGAGAAGAGCGTCAACCATTTGAAAGAGGAGCACCAAATCAAACAACAAGAACCTAGGTTGGCCAATAACGAGCCCCCGCGTGACATCTTCCTTTGCCTTCCTTTTTTCCAGCCTCACTTCAAAGAGCAGCATCCTTGTCTGCGCTGCATTAGTCTGTTTGCCGGGTTTCACTTTGTGACCGGGGAACTAACTCTTCAAGACCACATCGTCACCGTTTAAAACGACAGGAGAATGGGTGAACATGGAAACGAAATGATGGACAGGGTCTGATTCGTCGGCTAACAAAATCTGTCTCATTACTTCGTAACCACTTATCCAAGCGCTTCCACGGTTGACCACCCTATTCCCCATCAAAACATCACTGCATACTGCGTGCATATTCCCATCTCGCATGTACAGCAGTTGCATGGATCAACCAGATCGACACACTCACCGTCACTCTGACAATAACCAGCCCGGGTCAATTACCGAATCTGGAGCCGTCATGGCTTCTAATTCTGGTGCTAAAAGCACATCTCCCAGCGTAACGCTGAACCCATCATTGGCAAACCTCGGCGGCCACTCTAGTGTTGTATCCGATCGCACATCATCCCAGTCCCGGTCTTGCTCCCGTTCTTGGCCCTGGCTCTGGACCTGGACCTGCTCCGCAGATGGCGCCTGGATGTTGCCCAGGTCAATAACTAAGATTACGTCCAGGTCATTGGCCATCCGACGTGGCGCCTTGGCTGGTCCCTGCTGCTTTTCTTGGCCAACAAGTTCCGGCTGCTGCACCCGGTGCGGTTTCTTGTGACTCTTCATATCTCCGAGAGAGAGCAAGACATTGGCCAGCGCGTTGAGTGCCATTTTTGGAATGCCGAATCCCTCTGTTCCCGTTGCCTGCTTAAAGAACTCTTCCGTCTGCCTGGCGTAGAACGAGAGTGCCAGCACCTCCTCGTTCACAAACTCGGACAGATACCCCCGTTGATGGTATACTGACTTCCATACTGTGATAATCTCCTGCAGTGCATAAAGTGCCCGGATGCTTGTGACGGTGGGACAGCGGCGATACGTTGCAATGTCAAAAAGTACCAGGGTATCCAGAGCTGAATGACTAGACTGTATGAGAGACATGATGGCTCGGATGCAGGCCATATCCCGAGCAGCTGCCAAGGCCGGTGGCTGCGTCCCTGTGTGTGTTGTTGACCGTGTTGGACTGCATGTGACGGCTAGCTCGTAAAACTTGACGCGGCAGTAAAAGAAATGCATCCGGAGTGAGCCTATCATGTGTGTACTCGTTAGCTAAAAGAAACCAGCCACTCCAGGCAGTGAAACTGGGTATGAACCCAAGACGAAGCCCCTTACCGTTCAGTACAGGTTGAGCAGTATCTCTCCATCTAGCAAAACGGCTCTCTAGTGACGAGATAGTATGCTGATCGACAGGACTTGCAGCATCAGCTCCAGGCTGTGCCAATGATACCTTGATTCTCAATGCTTCAACGCCCCCTGCTATCATCTGCAGCCTCACCCACGCAACCAATCGTTTGTCATTGCCGTGCACACTATTCTTGTCAAAGGCATCCAAACCCTTTCGCATACTTTCAGTCCAAACCATTGACATGGGTCGACGGAGGCTGACAGCGGCACTATCCGTCGGATCAGCAATCTTTCCATAATGTCTCCGTTGAGGCAAACAAACATCTCAAAGGAGAAAGAAAATAAAGGGATGCAACAGGTCGCTTACATCGATATGGTTAGATAGGCAGCAAATGACGTGCGCCACTCAACGGCGGTATGCTCCACGGGTGAAATATCCTCGCTCCACGGCCAGAGGCCCAGCTCACGCACCATCAGGCCTGCAATCTGGATCCATGTGTAAAAGTTCAATTGCACCATGTCGTCGGGTGTGTCGTACCACTCAACCATTACCAGAATGGCTTGGACCAGCTCAACAGACTTGTGCCCACGGACCATGACCTGCTCTGATAGGTCACCTCGTAAATGGAGATGAAGTTTTCGAAAGATGACTGGTTCAGATGCTCTGCATGCTGCGGTGATGGCGGCGAGGAGTAACGTGGGCTGGCGTCTCCTCAGCCAGTCAAAGGTTTCGTGACTGGAAAATGCCACGATTGGATACTGAGTGATGACATTGCTGGCAAAGTCGTTGAATAAAGCTATGGCTTTGCTTGTTGATAGTATATTCGAGGCGAATACCGTCTCCAGCGACGACTGCAAGTGACAATTTTCCACCAGTTTGTCCTCTTGTTCTTGAGGCAGCCACTTTCTGTCTTCAACTAGAGTTGCAGTCCCACTAGCATATGTACCATTAATCGGCTGAGATATCGGTGCCTGGAGAAGATTCCTGCTGGGAGTTGTGTGCACTACGCCACTGTCGTTCTGTCTCAATCTTTGAGAGTCTATTGAGGCCTGCAGCTCTGCGAGACGTCGCTCTAAAGCCGTGACGCGCGTGTCGGTGCGCTTCCTCCTTTGCCTTGGCGCAACGGTCTTGAAAATGCATTCGTTGTTGTTGGTGAAGCAGCGCTTACACTTGTTATGCTCGGCAAATGTCTCCAACGAGCAACGAAGCTTGGAAGTACGGCATGAGAGGCAAGCATTCTTTTGCATCTTGAAATTATGAGTCCTTGAGCTCTCAAGGAGAATTCAGCGTCCGCGAACTGGTTCTCCGGGTTGTGTTAGAAGACAAGTTGGTTCATCCGCCGCAGTCTCTTGGGAGTCGCCGGGGTGGAGTGCCAATCATCTCCAGTGTCCACAGTCCGCCCAGAACTCTGGATCCGACCCGACCGGATGCTGGTATACGTGTAGAGAGATTTTCCTAAATTATGAGTGCCTCAATGGTTAACGGAAGCTAAATTTCGTGCGACTAACTGAGTTTGGTAAATGATCCATATCAGGGTCGTCGTGGTGTACGGGATTCCGCAGTCTATGGTGGACTCTGACTTGGTGTCAATGCCACTTGGTTTTCTGCTGGTCCATTCGGCTCCCGCATGATTCAACGTCTTCCTAATGATGATAATCATGAAATATATGATGCTACGGGAAGGATTGAGAAAATAATTTTTGTCTGGTATATCCGACTGGTATCGGATATAGATATTCAAGGTAACGAAAGCTCAGCTTAGCAACAAGATATGGCGTGAGGGCGGACATCTCGCGTTTCCGCGAGGAATTTCTTGGCCAATGGGAGAGATCCGTAATGAATCCTTTCGACGCTAATCGGCCTGACAGGAATCTTTCGGTATCCGCCTGTAAGCACCGTAAACTTGGCCCTGCATTGGTTTCAATGAGTGCTCCTACCTTGACGACGTTTTATAACCTAACTCTAATCGAAGTCTTGGTACCTCCTGGAAAACATAAATGCATTCATATCGCTTGTTCATTGTGACCCTTGCATGTACCTAAATTATATGACCACGATACATATTTGTTCTTCTATATGCCCCTATGTTGCGAGGAGACACTGAATGGATATCTGCTCAACGTAAAAGTTTTGACTGAATGGATCTGAACTTTGGATGGTGCCGTGCTAAAGGCCGTGGCGACCGCTTAGTCCAAGTCATTTTCCCGCTTAGTAAGGCGTTATGTTAGGATCTTACTCATGTTGATGGGATATTGAAGCTCATGATGCTGCGATGTGATTCTTCATACCCTAGACCTCCAACACCTCAAAAAAAAAAATTCAGGATTCGGGGTTTATTCTGTAGTATAGCTACGATAGATTTGTATCTTACAACTCGCGGAAATGAATTGGATCTCATGTTGTCGATATTCGGAGCATTATCTCTACCTAGGAGACTATGATTTGCTCCCTAATGTCCATGGCTTACAACATTGGTCAAACTCACTTGGAGGGAAACGTTATCAGCGCTTGAGCAATAACAATTCAAACAGCATGTAATACTCAAAACACCAAACTTCTATTCATCTCCATGATCAGCAGCTTCAAATTCGTCGGAATCTCCATGACTGCGAGTGATGACACAGAAATCCACCTTGTCCGCCCTTTGGTTGACATTTGACATGTTGGGCGAGCTTAGCGTCGGCACATCCACCATCCCTCGCTAGAGTCAGAACGATATGTATACTCGTGCCTGTATCTTGATCTTGTAGGTGGATTGTATTCGATACTTTGCTCTTTTTGCTACTCACGGTCCCTACCGGTCTCTTCAACATGACGATACGTGTGCGCGAGTCTACAGAGGACGATATCCCCGCCATTGCTCGCATAGCTTCGGCGGCCTTCCACCCGGAAACAGATGCCATTGCAGCCCGGCTATTTCCTGCTCGGCTCGCTGGAGAGGGCGAGGCCTATTCCTGGCGATATGCCAAAAAGACGGCAAGCCTGAGTTCCACAGACACCATCATGGTCGTGGCTGTCGACGACTCCCTAAACGACCAGGTGGTGGGCTTTGCTCTGTGGGATGTATACAGACAGTCGCAGCCAGAAAAGGCGGCCAATCAACCCCCGTCTGCCGCTCAACAACTGCCACCACCCTCGTTCGACCAGGAGGCGTATGCAGAGCTCCGCGCTATCGTTTCAGCCGACCACCAGGAGATGTTCGGAGAAAGAGGCATCAAGGACGTCTGGCGTAAGTTTTTCCTGCCCTCCCCTGGGGAAATTCTCCGTGGCCCTTATCCGAAATTGCCCAAAACGGGTAGCTAACAGGAGCTTTTCCCGGCTCACAAGATCTTGATTACCTCGGGGTGGACCCGCAGCAGCAGCGGAAGGGGATCGGGAAGATCCTTTTGGACTGGGGCATCAGCCGGGCGGCGAGCGAAGGAAAGGATTGCTATTTGCTGGCGACGCCTGCCGGGAAGACGCTGTACGACAAGACGGGCTTTGAGGAGGTGAGGACGGTGCCAATATTTGGGGTTTTGCACACCTCCATGATACTTAGACACGGCAAATGATGATCTGCACACGACAAGTACTGTACGAGTATGAGCACACGACAAGCAGCTACGAGCACAAATATTCCACCCGACCTCTCACAAGACATGGTGCAAAGGAAACACGGAAATTATTCCCCTAGTAAAATTCACACTTTAGATCGCAGTCGGCACTGGGCGGCGCTAAGAGACATCATTAAAATCTGTCGGCCGAGAGCTTGTGGCTGTCCTCGGCATATTCATACACCCATGTCCGAGTTGGCCGAGCCTCGCTTTTTCAAATCTCAATACTCCCTTCCCCCTTACATCGCCGTGTCTCAAAGTCCCTTGCATTACTCCATCCAAGTGCTGTATCCCTTGATGTGACTCCAGCCCACCACCCAATATTTGCTTTTTGCGATACCGCCGAGACAACTCCCAAGCCATGAACCAACAGCAACACGAACCTTACCGCCGCCGGAGACCCGCGCTCTCATGTCTTGAATGTCGGCGGCGCAAGCTCAAGTGTGACCGAAGTAACCCTTGCGGCCGCTGCGTCTCGACCGAGACACAGTGCAACTATAGGATCCATCAGGAGAAGCCCGGAGGCAGGCATCGGCAAACTCGCCGAATATCCAGCTCGTCGGTGCCAAGCCCGCCAGCTGTCCATCCAGCCTCGCCTTTGTCACATGTCGACCTAATCAGGCATACTACGAGTACTACTTGTAACGTCACTACGAGTACGAGTAATAGGACGGCATCAGATCATGGCGGCCGAGAAAATGAGACACTCAATGCTGCGGCATCGACGCTCGGGCCAAATGACTTGTCGAATACACCAGGTGCAAATGAGATCCAAAATCCGACTCGCCCCCGGTTCGTGGATCCCGAGCTCCATCATCTCAGGGAGCGGGTACGGAGACTTGAGCGGTCCCTTGTACATGTTCCCGTACACGATATATCCCAGGCCGGCAGAGATGTCCTCGCTGGTGAGTCGGGTATGCCGGACGCCCAAATCATCTTGAATAAAACAAGAATTATGAGATGGAGCCACTGGGTTGGCATAGCTAAAGAGGTACAGTCTACAGCTTCAGCTTGCACATTGTACATTTTCGGGATGCTCACATGTTGCTGTGTAGTTTGAACCCATCATCTCCTGCTACGGAGCAATCTGCGGTTTTGGAGACATTAACTCGTTCAAGAGCGCTGAAACCAGAGCTCTGATCGTCGAGACCAGCGGCTTGCTCCAAAAGTGCAAAAGCGTAGCTAGAACCCTCAAGATTGGACGGCCTAGTAGATGCCTTTCATCGCTGAATTTTGATCTGACGCCCCCTTCCCGTGAAGTGGCAGACAAGATGGCAGTCTTGTATTTCCAATCATTTGAGTCAACACACCGGATTTTGCACGGGCCCACCTTTTGGAGAGTATACGAGAGGTTCTGGAGTAACCCCGAGAGTGCTTCAGGCATACTACGCCTTCAGGTGCTTCTCGTGATTGCCATAGGGTCCAGTTTGGCTCCGCATGTGGAATCCGATTCCGGACTTCGCCAACAGGTGCATCAATGGATATACGCAGCTGAAACCTGGCTCTCTGGGCCACTGGAAAAGGATCGTCTCAACATCTCCGGGCTCCAGATACATTGTTTGGTGATGCTTGCTCGGCAAGTCTTTTCCATCGGAGGGGAGTTCATTTGGGTTTCGTCGGGGTCGCTCATCCACCGGGCGATGCAGATTGGTTTGCATCGGGACCCCAAACATCTCCCTCCTATGTCCGTATTGCAGGCGCAGCTGCGTAGAAGATTATGGGCCACAATCCTGGAACTAGTGGTTCAATCGTCTCTCGATTCGGCATTGCCTTCAAGGATCTCTTTCGATGAATTTGATACTGAGCCGCCGGCTAATAGTAATGACAACGAGATAGGAGAATCAGCCACTGAACTGAAGCCTCACCCCAAGGAAACCTTTACCGGGACATCTATGCAGATCATCCTCCTTGACTCGCTCCCAACACGCCTTCGAATACTCAGTCTCCTGAACGGTCTAAACTCCGAGCTGTCTTATCTAGATGTGCTTGACTTGAGCGCGGATATTCTCCAAACTTGTCGTCAATGGAATACCTTTGCAAGAGAAAACAAAGCATCTGGCGTCACCCCCTTTCATCAGAATTTACTCGACTATCTTTTACGCCGTTTCTTGATTCCGCTCCATTGTCCCTTTGCTAATAAAGCGCGGGTGAACCCGTTATTCCATTATTCACTCAAGGTTAGCATAGACACCGCCATGACCATAGCATCTCCTGAGCCAGATGAAGGATTCTTCAATCTTATGGCGATTGGAGGGGGATTGTTCAAAGAGGGCATCCGATATGCCACAAGCATAATTAGTCTCGAGCTTCTCGCCCAAGTCGAAACTCAGTATCTCGACGGAGCATTACACCGCAACTCACATTACATAAATCCGCTTAAGAAGGCTATAGCAGAAATGACTTCCCAATCATTAGAGCGGATCCGGCAAGGAGAGACAAATGTCAAGAGCCACATGTTCTTATGCATGATCACGGCTCAAGCGGAAGCCACGGAAGAAGGCATATCTGGCGAAGGGCGTGTTGCGAAGGGTGCGAGGGATAGTATTTCGTTGTGTCTGGAACTGTTGCAGAATCGTCTGGGTACCACTTCTCTGTCAATACCTACGCCGGATGTCGAATCTATCATTGGTGAAAGAGATGACTACACATATGGATTGGATTTTGACATGGACTTCTTCTTGGCGGAAACAGGCTTTTCTTGAACTTCTGAAATCTCCAGAGAGCCAAGGACTTATTAGGATCAACTTGGCATGTTACAAACATGCCAATGATGTATATTTGCACCTAAAAATTGTACAACTACTCTCCTCTTTGTACAAGAGAAATGGTCGCGTGATGTCACGATGGTTACGCAGATATACCGCAGCGGTTATAATTACTATTTCGAGAGGCTAGATGTAACACATTTCATGCACAGCTTAACCCACTTGCATGAGTGGTGGAATCACAAGCCATTTTATAGAAAACATTTAAAAGGGGCCGTTAATTGAACTATTATGCGATGCCCCATTTACACGGTGATCGCCCCCTCGGCCGAAACGGTAGCGGGCGGATATATCGCGCGGCAGAGATTTACGGCTTCAATATACCGAGACCAGCAGTTCGACATATACTAGTAAGACATATATATATCCCTTACATGTCGCCCTCATCTAAGCTCAACAAGTTTGTTAGCATCATCACCTCAAGACCTCAGTCTCACCGGTACAACTCTTACACTTCAACAATCCAACAAGAACGCCGAAACCGAACGTATAAAACTCCAGTATCAAATATCAGTCTATAAACACCAATGGCACAAATGAAAGTGTTAATCAGCGGTGCTGGCATCACTGGAAATGCCCTCGCCTACTGGCTCTCCAAGTTAGGCCACGATGTGACCGTCATTGAACGTTATCCTGAACTTCGAACCACTGGCCTTCAAGTCGATCTCCGAGGTCCTGGAGTCGAAGTCCTGAAGTTGATGGGACTCGACCAAGCTTTTCGCGCCAAGGCCGTGCCAGAACAAGGATTTGCCGTCGTCGATAGCTCCAACAGACGACGAGCCTACTTCGGAGTGAACAATTCAGGCAAGGGGGTGCAGAGCTTCACTACTGAATATGAGATCATGAGAGGTGACCTGTGTCGTATTATGTACGACGTGATAAAAGACAAGGTCGCTTTCCTATTTGGAATCTCCATTGACAGCTTCAAGCAAAAGAACGATGGTGTTGAAGTTCATTTCACCGATGGCAACACAGATCACTTTGACTTCTTGGTTGGTGCTGACGGCATGGGCTCAAACACCCGCAAGCTCATGTTGGGACCTGGTGTACAAGACGCATTACGTCCAGTGAAGGGTGCATACACGGCATACTTTACGATTCCTCGTCCAATTCAGGAGGGAGAAGAGTACAACTCAACATTCTACCTGGCGACTAAAAGGCGAGCCATCATGACGCGAAGGCATAATCCAGAGGAGATCCAGATATACCTCCCTTGCAACACGACCTCTGATCGGATGAAGAAGGCCCACCGAGACGGCGTAGAAGAACAGAAGAAGGCTCTGGCGGAGATTTTCACCGACGCCGGCTGGCAGTCGAAAGATATCATTCGAGACATGTTTGACTCGGAGAACTTCTACTGCGAGCGCCTGGGTCTTGTCAAACTCGATTCTTGGTTCAACGGCAATGTTGCCCTTTGTGGTGATGCTGCATACTGTCCTTCGCCACTCACCGGCATGGGAACAACCTCCGGTCTTGTAGGAGCTTATGTCCTCGCTGGAGAGATTAGCCGTCATTGCGGAAAGCCAAAGGAGGGAGGCAAGCCTACTGATGGTCTTGACGTGGCGTTCAAGAGTTATGATGACAAGTTCAGGCCATTTATTGATCAGGTAACGCACGGAGTGGGTGACGACACCATCTTTTGGAACAAGATGCCATCGTCGCCGTTTGCTATTGCGCTCGTCAACTTGCTTCTGGGTATAGCTGCCTTCTTGAGGCTGAATGTTGTTGGAGAGTGGATTCTGAAGGAGAATGTGAAGTGGACGCTTCCCAACTACGACGGACTGATGAGAAGTTGATTGATCAAGTTGTTTTCTTATGAGCCTATGATACTGGCTATGTAGATTGTACAGTGAAGGTCTTGACAAAGACATCACTCTAGTATCACGGGTGTGTCTAGCATTTAATATCTCTATTTTAATTTAATCTATTCTTCTTATACTAATTGTTCATATATACTTTTACCGGCTACAAATGCTTCTCACAACTGCCTTCTTCTCATATTGTGTCGCGGCCATGCGCATCTGTGAGATCATTCAGCAGCATCAGGTTCATCTCCAATGATGAGAAGATGCATATACCAAAAACAGGCCTTCTGTATCTCATTCAAGCGTAATTGGTTTAGTGGTAAAATTCTCCGTTGCCATCCGCAACGTCGGGGAGCCCTGGGTTCGATTCCCAGATTACGCATACGAATTCATTTTTTGCACTAGGTGATGATTTTTTGTTGGTTCAACTTATCGTGGAGTCGTGATGGACTTTGGTGGGGTTACTCGGCCTTGGTGATGGTGTTATCAATGTTATATAACTACCCCCGTTATGCTCCTCAATGTTCTTATAATGTATGGAGAAGTGAGAGTTGAGACGTTGTATAAGTATATCGGAATTATCTGATCATGGCAGATGACAACATAGCTTGCCAGATTGTAGATGCGAACCCTATCTCTAAGTAGCGATGCTCGGCATATTAATCCCGCCTTGAGCAACATAATCGATGAGCCCTACTGAACTTGTTTCTTCGTCGAGAAGAAGCCCCATGTCATACGCCAATTTCTCAAATAGATGCTTCAGTAGGCCATTCATGCCAAGGGTTTGCGCCCCTCCAGAGGAGTGGACTATTTCTGCAAGCCCACGTACATGCTGCCTTGATGCAGCTATATTGCCAGCTTGTATCTATAGATATGGCATCAGTCTGGTCATGCCAGTTTGTATCATTATGAGGTAAGTCTAATGTTATATGAGTAGCACTTACCTCGTCTAATGTCAAAGATATAATCGTGGCAATTATCGAGTCTCTCGCCGAGCAATTCCCAGCATCAATGGCATCTCTAATAGCGCGAATGCAGAGGATTCTATACTGCATCGCCAAAGTAATGTATTCTTCATTCTGGTAGGCTTCATGTAAATGGCGACAGGTGGACAAGAACGTTGTGCTCAACATGCCCACGTTGGATATGGCCAGCTGGATCCAGCTTATCCGTAGCTGGTGGTGGTGAATGCTTGTATCTTTGAGTATCATGCACTTGGAACCATATTGGGTAGTGACTATTGTGACATCTGGAGTTATGAATCAGAAAAATGAGAGAATATCTCCGCTGAAACACCAATGGCAAACTTACAATGATCAAAGAGGTAGTGCTCCAGTGGCGAAACCGGCCTAGCAAAGCATCCAAAGGGATCCCGCCGACTGGATGTGAGCTGATCAACAGGATCGGGGAACACAGCAGGGTGACTCTCGGGTACAATTTCGACCAAACAGTTGTCTCTCCGCTCTGTAGCTTCACCGGCTTGACTTTTCTTCATAGGCGGAATACTCGGCTCCACATTGTCGGCCTGATTCGCGGCTTTGCGAGCATGCTTCGCTCTAGCATGAGATACTCGAGCGGCATGTGAGTACGCGCGGCGTTGTAGCTTGGAGGAAGACCCTTGCGAAGGATGTGACAGATTTATAAACTCAAGCTTGCTCTCCATTGGTAGTAGTAACACTCCGGAGTTGAGCCTCGTTCAGCTACAGGCGAGAGACCATCATGCAGGGCTAGCTGTGCTCAAGCGGCTCACGTACCAACGTGGGGTTCGAGATCGGGATAGTTGGATGAGAATATATGACGGAGTAAGATACAGAGCACGGCCGAGGAATTGCTTGTCCTCAATCTCTGTTGTGCGAGTGTTCGTGTGGTGCCATCACTGGAATTCCGACGTTTACAAAACATTTTGCCGCCTTAATCAATGTACCTTTGTACTCTTTCCTAATTGGGATAGACCCCGCTTACTAGGATTCTTTCGGGGTTTTATGATAGAATCCTCATCATCAAGATCACGAGAGTTCAGCATAAGAAACTTTACTTTTCGTACAAACACTTGCAATTATGAAGAGCCCTAAGTCGTTAATCTCTAAATTTTATGTATAAAATACTTAGATAATGTTGGATGCAGAGGACCCCCCACGTGTACTCATGTACTCTTTCTAGAATGGGAATAACGCTATCTTGAATACATCGCTTACCACCCTAGAGGATTAGAAGACTGTAGCATATGGCACGGAATTATAACGTGTCTTCATTCAACTCTACCATATTGATTCAAAGTGTTTATAATCATCAAGTCGAAGGCGGAGAATGGTTCTCCGCTTCATTGTTGCGGACATGAATCCGAGGAAGCGGACTTGAAACTGGCTGGAGAAATAAGAAGCTTAGAAGGTGTCCATCCAGTGATCGCTATCATCATTTTATCACCCTTGATACATTCTCGCAATTATAGCAACATCAATAAGATCTCTGAGTCTCCATCAAAATGACTACATCTAAGCAGGCCAACGTGGCCATCATCATCACTAGCACCAGACTTGTTAGAGTTGGACCGGCAATTGCCAACATTGTCAAAGACATTCTTGAAAAGGAAGATGGAAACGAGACAAAGCTCTCCTTGGTAGATCTTGCAGACTTTAAGCTGCCAATCTACAACGAGAGTGTTGTTCCGTACCAAGTTCCCTCTCAGGCAACCTATGCCAACGAACACAGCCGCCGCTGGAGTGCCGAAATCTCCAAATACGACGCCTATATCCTGGTCATTCCAGAATACAACTACGGTGTGGCAGGAAGCACAAAGAATGCGATTGACTACCTGAGGAATGAGTGGATCGGGAAGCCAGCAGCCATCGTAAGCTACGGCATGACGGGCGGCAGGAATGCTTCGGAACAAGTCAAGGTCTCGCTCGAGGGAACAGAGCTTCGTGTGAGCCCTACACGACCTCAACTCATATTTGCAAAGAATGGTGAAACACCAGACATATTTGCTGCTATGCATAAGGGCGAGCTTGGCGAGAAATCCCGTGAAGTTTGGACCACTGAGAACAAGAAGGATATTGTGAAGGCTTTCGAGGAGTTGAAAGAGGCAATCAAGAATCCCCCGGCAATCAAAGAAAAATAAGAATAGATAGCTGACATATACAATACTCCTATCTCTTAAAGTCAAAGAGTCTTCTATTCTACACCCATCTAAGCTCAATATTATCACCCACTTGCTTACTATTGAACCACTCTACAATCTCAATCTTCTCTACCACTGGTCTTGCGCCATCTAACACACGGCTTCTAACCAAAGCCTCAGAAGCCCACCACACAATTGCAGATGCAAAATTGCGGGCAATGCATTGCCGCGGGCCTTTGCCAAAGTGAAAACTATCTCGCAACATTTCCGGCGTACACTCCAGCCAGCGCTCTGGCACGAACTCATATGGCTTTGGAAACACTTGGGAATTGAAATGCAGCGAGTAGGCTCCAATTCCAACGCTTGTACCAGCTGGAATGGTTGGCAACCCCGGGACATTCAGCCCTCCCGGTGGGACAACCCGGGGAAGACGAGTGGGATTGGCCAGTGCTAGACGGCAAGCTTCTTTAACCGCTCCCGATAGATAAGGGAGAGATCGAGCGTCGACTCCAGGGTTCTGCATGATCTCTTTATAAATACGCTCGAGCCTGGAAAATAAGTAAGAAAAGTGTCTATGCGTAGTTGGGGATCACTCACGTATCGGGTGCCTGGGCAAGATGCCAACAGAAAACAGCCAGAATCCTAGCAACCCCATCTGTGCCTGCAAACATGATATCCATGACCTGTGATATAGCTTCCTCCCGTGAGAGATTTGCATTAAGAAGGCGTCCTTGGTATGTTTCTTTCTCTCCTTGGGCGATACTGCCATCCACAACCTTGGCTGCAAACTCCTGAACAATATCTGTACTCGTGGTTATTAACTGCTTATTCTTGTCAAATTTCGCAGCCCAACTATCAACAAAGCTAAATAACCAACTCGGAAGATAAAAGAAGCGACCGCCCGCAGCAAAATTATCGACGAAAGCAGTCGCGCTAAGTCTTTCAGTGCCAACACTGTTGAAGCACTCTCCAATCAGATATTCCGTCAAGGCATCCATCGCCATGGAGCGAAAGAGGTTTAATAAATCAACTGGTCTGCCTGCTACCAGAGATCTTCGGCGCTGTAACTCGACCAGTGTTGCATCGATAATTTTCTGCATAGCTGGTTTGCTGTTTGTAATTGCTTGCTGCGCAAACAAGGGCGACACAGCCTTGGCTCGAACTGCTCTGTGGGTATGATCTGTCACTGAGAATATGGTAGGAAAACCGTTGATATCGAAATTTCTGTATCCAGCAATCTTTCTAAAACCGCCATTGTCGACATAAATAGGATTGACAGCTGCTCCGTCGGAAATGTCGACTTCATTCGGGGCAATGCGGACCGCAGGTCCGTATTTCTTGTGCAAAGCAGTAATAACTGTACATTCAATACCTTTCCAAGTAAGATACCAGTACCAGATTGGAGTAAGGCGAGCGATGAAGGGGCCGGGGATGTGTCCTAGGCGGTCGGTGCTCAGTCCGTAAAGGAATTTCAGTAGCAAGATCGAAATCACAGCCACCCCAATGGATACAGGACTCAGGGTTGTCACAATCAAGGTTGAATTGGTAGCAGCAGTCGCCATTATGGCTAATGTCGATGAAGCAGCTCTGTGACCAATTTTGATGTTGAAGATTGTTGAGCGATACAAATTGAGGGGTTTGCGAAACCAGGCTTTAGTTATGTGGTCATGCCGCTTGAATCCTACGCACAATTGTGGAAATCCATGCATGCCAATACTTATAGTCTCCCTTGCATACGTGCCACAGAGACACCGGTTTTCGATGCCATCTACGCAGTATTATTATTCTCAGCCTACCATATAAATGCTTTAATTCTACAATTAAGCAGTAGAACGATAAAAGATTCATGACCTCAACGGATTACTCCCGGGGTAACAATTCCCGCTTAACATATGTTTTGATGAGGACAATGTTACTGTGAATTCTCTCAAAGAAGTTGTCGACACTAGGGACCTTGGGAAGATCTTGTCTCTGTCGATGTCGCTGCTAAGAATTTTGGATCAATCTTCTTCAAGTTTTGTATATGCACCCACCCAGTGAAAAGCTGCAATAATAAGAGCAACTGTTGTAGGGGACTGTAAAGCTCAAATACTCGACCGCGCATACTTGTTTACGTTAATTAGATACTCCTTTGACATTTTCATCCTCGAAGCTGCCCAGGGTCTATCCTCGTAACGTAGAACGATTTCAACAAGCTTCTTGGAGGCGACCTTTGTTTCTTATACGAGAATAATCATGTGTGAGCCGACAGCTCAGATCAACCTGTGGTCTGCGATCTGAATCTGCGCTAGGAGCAGAGGAACTCACTCTTTCAAAGGCCAGCCAACAGACATCTTCTACCATATTCCTATTTAGGTAAAAATATCCCAAACGGGGCCGAACACCAAATACCGGGCCGGAAGACGGCTACTCATACCGGAAGAGCTAAACTCTTGATCGGTTAGAGGTCTCCATAGCTGAGGCGGCCCCATACAGTACTACCTAGCTATTATTTCTCGACGTGGTGTTGTATTCTATCGATCATGCTAGTGAAATTTAAAGATACGTAGTAGGTGTGTATTGGTCCAGGTATTCTTTCAAACTGTAGATCAAAGTACAGAATGGACACCAACGACGATTGATCTTACGTGGTCGACATAGAGTTCTATGACGCTTCCTAAGATATCTTAGTGGCGGCTCAAAGGAGCTTCAGTATTTCATTACTGGACCAGACGCTGGGGGAAAAAAATCATAGCTTTATACGTGAAACCCTTCCTTCCATATGTCGCAAAAGCTCTTCTTGTTTTCCATCGAGCTCATGGATACCGGTCAAAAATTGATAAATTAGAGCGCTAGAGAGGTTCGGAATTTTCGGTAAAGGGACGATTTGGGTATAAATACATTGCTCGATATGGATCGGCGTGGCATTATTGGATCTGCAACCCTTTTCACAACTTATCCTCATTGGCTACAGGTGGTTAGGATAAACGTGTTGCATCCATGGATGTTTAAACAGATCCATGGATTCCTCGGCACTTCGGAGCATCCCGAGTGGCCGCTCCGTAGTTCCCACTTTGCCCAGATCCGTTACTGATCACAGCCGGGAACGAACTGCCATGTGAAAGTTCTTTGCAAATTTGACTCATATTTCAATCAATCGCGACATAAGTTATCTGGAAAACCCCTTAGAATTTTCCGTGTCGGTTTTGCAGTAGTTTTTGCTCTCCTCAGCTTCGAATTCTTGAGATTACTCATCTTGAATTGTCATCATTCCCGTGACAGGGAGGCTTCATTCTAATCATATAACTGGGTCGGATGCCATACATTCAGCCAATCACAAGCCCGACCTCGGCTGACGTGGGATTCAAGTCCGAGGTTTAATATTCCGAGGTTTCCATGCGTCGAAGCTCCTCGTTTCTATTTCCCAACAGGCAAAGATCCCTTCAATGGTCCAGTAGCTCTGTGTCAAGGCAAAGAAATAACTGCGTCAAGATGTCGACTCGCCGCTATCGTTCGGCTATTGCGTGTCAAACCTGCCGGGTGCGCAAGGTGCGATGTAGCGTGTCCATGACGGGAGTGCCGTGTATTAGTTGCGAGCAGGACCAAACGGAATGCATCCTGAAGCCACGACAAGGCAAACGGTAAGCCATTCGTCCGTGTATTCGTATCATGGGAAACGATGTTGTTTATATCATCAAACCGGGTTACTGATTGATACCAAGCCACTCGTCCCACAGCCATCGGCAGAGCACTACTGTGTTCCCGGCTCCCCGTCACTATGTTGAAAGCTCGGCAATGCGGGATACCGCTAACCAAA
The DNA here is from genome assembly GCF_003025095.1 of Trichoderma harzianum CBS 226.95. Lineage (NCBI taxonomy): Eukaryota > Fungi > Ascomycota > Sordariomycetes > Hypocreales > Hypocreaceae > Trichoderma > Trichoderma harzianum. The sequence goes on from NW_020209255.1 coordinate 418,019, forward strand.
GCAATGCCAATCCTTCGTCACCGGACTCTAGTCCGGGGGGTGAAGTTGTACCATTGCAAGACTCACAAGCGCCGTTGGACACGCCTGAGACCAAAGTTTCAGCTGCGTCCAGCGAGCCAAGTGCTGCTGATGAGGAACAGCTCGGCGTTGAGATGGTAGAAGTGGCCCTGGGACATCCACGAAGAGAGTGCCAAGTCCCGTACTACATCGGTATGTTAATCGGAAGGATCATCGAGGTGCATAGTCTCATGCAGCAGCGTGTTATTAACTCTAAACCCATGCAGGTGAGCAGACTGGGGGGCCTACATCAACCATGCATATATGCACAACCGATCACCTCATACCAAAGCATCTCCTCATGCCGGCAGCAAAGCCAACCACCTTAACCGAAGATGAAAAAACCTTTCTCCGCCGTAAAGGCGTCTATTCATTTTTATCAGACACAGCAAGTGATAGTTTGATCCGGGCATATTTTCACAATGTCCACCCGATCATGCCCATCCTGGAAGCGGACAAGCTCCTGGAATACCATCGCTCTAAAAGATTGAAAGAGTATAACCTTATACTGCTGTGGGGTCTTTATACCATTTCTTCCAATGTAATTCCTCCTTTCTATCCAGATCGTCTGTGGTGGATGTAATTGCTAATTAACGGACCACAGTACGTACCTGCAGAGATATACGAGAATGAAGGGTTCACATCTCGAAAAGCGTTTAAAGCTGAGATGTTTGCTCGTGCGGTCGTACGTCAACTCTGTATTATTCTATTGTCTCTCTGTTTCCGATAAAGCTAACCCTTCATTTAGTGCGTATATAACAACGGCGGGGAAAAGAACAACCTCATCCTTCTACAGGGGGCGCTGCTATTAGGCTTCTGGAACTCAGACATAGAGGACCACATGCAGCCATGGCAGTGGAGTGGCCGAGCTATTAACTTGTGTCATGTCCTCGGTCTCCACCGCGATATTGATGCCATCGGATACAACCCATCCATAACCGAACGACAGCGTTCACTATTTCGGAGACTATGGTGGACGTGCTTCTGGCGAGATCGTTGGCTTTCCGTGTCGCTGGGCAGGCCTTTGCGGATCAACCTTGACGAATCTGACACTCCAGATCCGCTGGTTTCAGACATTGCCGTAGACCTGGAGGGCATACCAGAGTCTGTGACATCGGCGTTCTTCCCCAGAGACCTGCCACGATTGGCAGAATATTGGATCCAGTTGATACAAATGACGAAATTGCTGGGCAAGACGCTCATGACATGCTACCAGCTGCGACGGCCTAAACCCACTATTAATCAGATTGATACTCTCGAGGCAGAGTTGATGCGCTTTAATATGCCAGAACACCCAGATCCGATTCTATCTCGATTGGCGACATTTTACTATTACCATTTGCAGCTACACTATCAGTTAGTACCTCCTCAACGTTCTCCTTTTCTCGCTTACGATTCACTAACCGACAGATGAAGGGCCATATTAATCACATTTTACCGACCTTGTAGTGTAGAGGCTCCTTCAGATCTGCCTTCTTACCGCCAGAGAGAATGGCAACAGGAAATGCAGGGGAAAGCAATGTCTGCTGCCTCAAAGACGTGCAACATTGTCTATGCACTCGCTCAGGGCAACTTCTTTTCCTTTGCCGGACCAATGACGTGAGTTGTTCCTGCGTTCAATAGTGCTTTGACTTCTATTGTCCAACAGTTTGTGTTTGACCGAGATATATACTAATATTACCGCTTAGGCCTACGCTTCTGGTCCCGGCAATGCAAGTCTACCTTCTCAATTGCAAATTCGGCGACGCCCTCTCAAGGCGACTCGGCTTAAATATGCTAAACATGTGCATGATGATCTTGGAAGAGCTGCAAAAGACGTATTCAGTCGCTTCCGTGTGCCGAGGTATTTTCGGCAAGGCCATCCAGCAGCTTTTCCCCGACGATGCTGCTAGTATTTCTTTAACCCACTCTCTTCCCGAGCAAGACATAACGCCCGTAGCGGAGCTGATGCCCCCTCCGAGCTCTATTCCAGATACTGCTCTTCAGTTGGAGCTCTTTGGTGCCAATGTCACCAAGGCGGATTTTATTGATGCCCTTACAGCTGAGGCATCCATTTTCAGTTTTGTCGATATGCTGAACTTTTCATCATGATCATAATATAATACCTAATGCGCTTGATACTTTGTATGTACATGTATGTAGCCTATGTTGGGCTTTATGTACTGTTCCTGTTAAACTACTTTTTAATGATCAAAAACATGTTACTTCTATATGCACCCCATGAAGCCTAAACCGAATTCATGAATGTATTTTTTTTTACCAAATAACTACCCATGGTGTGGCTGACCACAAACGGCACGGTCAGCGTGCCAAGGCATGCCTTGAGTTAGATCTCGGGATAAATGGGATGATAATGCTCTAGATTCCTCGGCTGCTTGGCAGACCTGAATCTACCCAAGCCAAAGCCTTGGCGATCTCGGGCCGATGCCGAGCCTGGATCCCACACGGGCCGTCATCTGAAAAGGGCAATATGGATGGATGCAGTTGAATCGCTACCGAGGGTAGGGTATTGAACTGATGATGGAGTATATATTAAGTTATGACCGAGTACAACAACTAACTAAAGCTTCGCCTACTCCTAGCCATGCTCATCTTTGTCGTATGCTGGGTCATTCACGTGAAAGCCTTAGTTATAGCTTAAAGAAAACTCTATTTTGGCATTCTCTACTCAATAAGAAACCATTGAAGAACACTCAAGCTAAACAGTAATGCAATTATAAACATATCACTGGTATGTAGCAGTGGTATGGAATTTTTTTAGAGTAATTTTCCCTTTAATCACTGCTTATCCTCCTATTATCCATCAAATACAACGTCGATAAGTCCTACGCTAGCACCTGGGATCATCTTTATGGCATTCACCCGGAACCGATCATCTGCCATCTTGAATACGATAGTCCAATCTTCAGCTGTACGTTCCTTAGCATTGAAAAGAGCCAACATCTGCATGTCAAAAGCACCCTGCATCTTCCTCACCGGTAAAGGCGGTCGCTGTCGATTTTCATCGTAATCTGGAAGCATAATGATGTCGAATAACGCAATTCGAGCCCCTGGTGTTAAAGCTGGGACTAGTTGCTGGAGAATCTTCACAACGTATTTGTCTGGCCAATCGTGGAAGATATTGCGAAAGATGTATGCGCTTGCGGAAACAGGCTGTGGCGTAAAGAAGTCGTGAACTTGGAATGATATGCGGTCGGCAAGCTTAGGAGCTGATGCCATGGCTTCGTCAAAGGCTGGCTGTAGTTCCGGGAGGTCCTGAACTATGAAATGGAGTTGTGGGTGGGATTTTGCGACCATTGCGCTGATATGGCCGCTTGAACCGCCAACCTGTGAGATTAATTAGCGATGGGAGCTCTCTCGTATTAGATCTGTCAGAGACATACATCAACAACAATAGCCTCGCCAAGGCTCTCCCAGTCAAACGTTTCCACATAAGTTTCGGTATTAATCATGCCACCGAGAGCTTGCAGTCCTTCAGCGAATCTAGTTGCACGATAGCCTTTTGGCTCGCCCTCCTTCTCATCCGCATTGAGAAATTCCCACATTGGACGAGACACCACCTTGCCGTCAAAACTCGCTAGATAGAAGGCAGCATGTTCCAACTCTTCGCTCGGTGTCGGGTGTCCAGCAGACCACTTTTGCAATGCATCTGCCATTACTATAGTCGCAGGGCGGACGTCTTCAAGGAGATGACTCGTGAAGGACTGCATATGGTGGTTACGAGCCATATATGCAGAGGCAGCGGTGTGGACAATCCGGTTGGACTCAGGAGACTCTTCTCGAAACAGGTACATGCTCATGCCGAAGCGAAGGAATCGATGAGCCATTTGTTCAGGTAGTTTCGTAGCGGCTGCAATCTCGGCGTAACTGGCAGAGCCTCCCATTGGAACCGCGCCCCAGAAGTTGAAGCGGTTGAGGACGTCTAGTGCCATGGCCTCATTGCCTAGCTAAGATTCATACCCTCAGTACGACGAAACTTAACAGGATATGTATGGCTTTGTGGTACTTATCCACATGTTTTGTGTGATAAAATACTCGTTGGGGCCCATTGCTAGATGCAGCATATCCATCAGAGCTCCGACAAGTTTGGTACGGGGGCCTTGGATATCTTGATCAGGTGGTAGGGATCCTGGTGCATCTTCGTTGAATGATGGCTCAGGCAGGTTCCTTGCCCGAAGAGTGGCCGTGAGCGTTGTGGTGAGCTCTGTAATGGCGGCGAGCAAGCTCTCGAGCGTTTCACTGGTTTGTGCCATTTTGAGTTGACGAGGAGATTTTCAAGGAGACTTTTCCTCTGTATGTTGGGGCTCAACTGCAGAGGGAACAGCCTTCTATATCTTGTGCTGGCAGTTTCTAACAGCGGTCAGCGTATTGCATCTTACATTTATTCTAGGAATGTTAACAGGGTATATATAAGTAATCATCACGGACTCCAACGAATGAACTGCCATTGATAAATATTGTACAGCAGGTTCGAGACATGTACACGACTGATGAGGCTCAAATCGGAAAAATTACTCGAATTGAAGAGCTCCATGTAAGCACTATCGCAGAAGAAGGCAAGAAAACCATCCGGTCGGTTTACCCGTGCATTAGCTCATTGTTTCTTTTACAATTGATTAGTTGTGTTCTATTTTCTCGGTCCATATTATTGCTTTAACGGCAGACTCAATTACATGGAATTGGTGGAGTTGTGTTGCCAGATATAGCAACCTCCATCTGAATTGATCATCCTGACTTTACTCAACTGTGTTAGTGACTAGTGGTCATAGTTGTCTACCATTTCCTTTGACAAAAGACGAAGTAAGTTATCACCAAATTGAATCTGTGTTGGTCACAAGTACAAGTGGTAGATCATATTAAAGATGTTGACATTAAGACTATTAAGACTCTAATTGGCTGAACGTTGAAAGCGAGAACAACTGGCAAATCTATTTATTAAAATATCCTCGACTCATTAAACTATCCTCGACTCACTGGAGGCGGCATTAAATCTATCTATTTAGCACGGCACATTCTTCCGTTGTTATCAACAGTCCAGGCCTCACTGCCCACGAGGCGGAGACCATAAAAGAGAGAGTTAGGGTCATACTTCTTCTTGATAGAAAGAAGAGTGTTGTAGTTGGAGCCAAAAAAGGTCTGCTGGAAGTTGGGCTGCTGGAAGTCGCCCTCGTTCATGTACGCACCGCTACCAGGGGTCACAGCAGTAAGCTGCGGCACATACTCGTTGGTAATGGTCTTCTGGTCGGCGAGCATCTGCGACCATGGTGCGGTGTTGTTCCAGACGGTACCGATCTGCAGATGCACCGTGGTGGTTCGCCAGATGGGGAACACTGCGTTGCTGGCCGCGCCGGCCGGCTTGGCGTAGTTTGCGGAGCTGCCTACCATGACGACACCGTGAGCAGTCAGGTTCTGCAGGACAGCCTGGAGAGCATTGTTGTTGTTCTCGAGGACGCTGCGGGGGATCAGTCGGCTGCCGTAGTTGAAGTCGCCAACATCGAGGTTTCCGTTGGGGAGCGGGCCCATGTAGGTGTTGTAGTGGTCATAGTATGAGAGCGTGGTGTATTGGGTGGAGATGGGAGTAATGCCAAGCTCGCTCATCAGGGCGTTGAAATCCGCAAGAACAACGTTCTGGACGTAATCGGACGTGGAGTTATAGACGGTAACGGGCTCGAGCACGAAGACGGTGTTGGTGAGAAGGTAAATGACCATGGCGCCCTTGTCAATCATGGCGGGTAGCATGGCATGGAACCCGGCAACAAACTTGTTGAAGTTGTCCTGAGTGGTGGTGGCGGCAGCGATGGTGATCTTCGCACCACCAATGGTAGCATCAGGGTGAAGCTTGACGGTCATGGACGTAACGACTCCGTATCCAGAGCCGCCTCCGCTCAGAGCCCAGTACAGGTCGCTGTTCTTGGAGGGAGAGGCAGTCAGGATCTGGCCAGCCGCAGTGACAACCTCGAACTCCAGAGTCTGATCAGCACCGAGACCGAAGGAGGTGCTCAGAGCAGAGTGGCCACCACCTTGGGTGTAACCTCCAGCGACGCCGACGGTTGGGCACTCGCCAGACACGGCGACAAAGCCCTTGCTGTGGGCAGCCTCCAGCATTTCAAAGCCTTGGACGCCCGCGCCCACCTTCATCGAGGGACCAGTGTAGCCGGCGCTTTTGTAAGTCGAGATGCTGATGCTCTTCAAGTTGTGAGTCCAGATACCCAGGGCGCCAGCGCCGGTAGAACGACCAAAGAAGCTATTGAGAGAAACGCGATCAGCCTACATTAATACCTTTAAAGAGAAATTAGTTGCAAATTAGTCGACATACTCATGGCCGGTGTTGCGCACAACCACGCGGATGTTGTAATTGGTTGCGAATGCCAGGGCGGCCTGGACATCGGCGTCACACGAGACGTTGACGGCATAGCTGATGTAGTTGCCCAGAACGCACGGCTTAGACTCGGGGGTGAAGGGATCGCAGCTCTGGTTGGCGAAGAAGGGCTGCATCACCGAGGAGGATGTCGTGTAGCTACATATCGCATTCTGTCAGACATGCGCCGGCGAAGAGGGTTGAAACAACGAACTGGGTTTGCGGCAGCTCCCAATTGGCCTGCAGTTGCGAGCAAACGGCCTTGTTATACTTGGGATCATGGCATGGCGTTCCAATGGGGACGGTCGCAACAAGTCGACCTCCGACTGACGAGTTCAGTGACTTCCATGCGGCAGCATTGGGCCACTGAGGATCGCTGGGGAGGTAACGGCACGGAGGAGGAGGAGGAGGGCGAGCAACAGCTTCTGTGGTCAAGTTGGACGCGTGCGCAGAAGCCAGCAGCGTGGCCGTGGCCGCCAATTGAAGGGAGAACTTCATCTTGCTATTATCCGAGGCAGATGAAGGTCCGGTAAAGGTAGAGTCTTGACATTGAAAAGAGAAACACCAACAACATGTCGCGATGGACAGTATACATATTCCTGCGACAGATCCATTTTTATCGCATGAGGACAGCGTCGTATTACCAATTATGGGGACGTTGGAGACACGGAGATTGGAGACGGTCACTGATCGCACAACAAGCGAATGTGACGTCGCTGCCGCCGAAGACTTGAGCAGCGTTTAGGGCATAAATCGGCTCCATTACGTTGGATCCAGCAGGTGAACTATTGAATATATTTCCTATGTTTAGAGATGTCAAGAGCGTTGAACCGAGGAGGCAAAGTGCCAAGAGGGGATGTTGCTCCGTCCTCTTCTTCACAGAGGCAAAACCAAGTCGCCCTCACCGTGGATTGCAGCCGAGCCAAACCCCCTAGATGGGGGCTGCATTCTGCATTCCATATATCGTAGATCGGGCTTGGCCCAAGATGGACTAAACACGGATCCGGTCTCAGGTCAGGTTTACTATGATTAGGAACATGTCCGAAGCCCCCCGGCAAGCCACAGCGTCCCAAGTGTCGGTGAATCCCAGGCGAGCTTCCATTCCATGTATTCCATGTCTCACAACTCCACACAGCCGAGGCACGAACCTCGACAAACCGTTCGACTTTTGGCCTGTTCAAACTGAGCCCGCCGCCGAGAGAACGACATGCCCGTATCTGTGCTTCTGTGTGGGGTAGGCTTCGTGCATTTTGCAATCTCAAGCGGTTCATCCCATCCCAACAGACTGGATTTTCTCCCAGCGGAGATTGCAAATTCTCCATACATCCAAGCAGAAACCCACTCGCTAATCGTGGCGACAGGGATCGTTTGCTGGCTGGGAAAGGCGGAAAAGTTGCTGTATACAGCATTGGACAGGCCAGACAGGGGGGCATTTTCGCCTGCGAAGAGAGCCCGTCTATTTTATGCAGATCCACATCGCTGGGATTAACAGCAATCTTCTCGAATGACTCGACGACACCACGTGGTTATCAACCCTCAAAAACGTGGCACAGGGACAATTACAGCCGGATCAGCGCTTCTAACGCAATTATTCCACGGGGAAGTCCAGAAGTTGCTGCTTTCGTATTCAAATCTCTTTTAATAAACGTAAGCAAGGTTGAATCTTTGGTCAGCAGAAGCGACGACATCAAAAAGTATATAAAGGGCATGTTCTCCCGACTGAATGGTCGAGGAGAGATGGCTCGGTTTAGGTTTTGTGACCTGTGTCGAGCAACAGCTTGCTTCGAGCAGGTTTAGCCAAATACTCGGCTGAGTTGCGGCAGCATGTCCATTCTTGTTAGTTAGTCTACGGAAGAGGGTTGAAGAAAAGTATGGTTCATCAACTTGTGTGGTTAGTCTACTTTGATATCATCCCGAGTTCTGTATGCCTCCTTGGAAATGGGCGAGTTGCAGATTATCGAAGAGCTGCAGCTCAGTTCACATTTGATAAGCTTGTAATGAGCAAAATTCACTTCCACTTGGCTGGTTTCTCTCGCTTTCAAGATTCAATCTCGGCCACGGCGATGGTCTCGGACTCTCACGCGAGATACGGTTATCTCCATAGAGCCGTGGCAGACCTCATGAACCGAGAGCAGCCGCTGTGAGAGAGCTCTGGTGTTAGGTGGGGGTTTTATGACCTATAACAAGCACAGGAGAAAGCAAGAGCGTTAGTCATTGCTATCATTTGGCTCGCTCGAGGCAAATGGGCGTAGAGTGGAAGCGTGGAGGAGAATGCCCTCAGGTCCACATCGATTGTCAACGGATCCAGAGCCGACAATCAAATTTTTCTCTCCCGAGAGTGGGAAGGGCTTGACCGACGATCGGAAAGGGATTCACCGCGCGCGACGGGAGGGAAGAGCGCGAGAAGATCATGGACCGTGTTACCATAGCGCCAATCTTTTGCGGATACCTTTTCTCAGCGTACGAAGATCCGGGGTCAGTAGGGAGACTTTTAGTAGCAGCAGTTGAGAGCTTTTTCAGTCTGCTTCGTCCGTCAAAGCGACTCGGAGGCGAAAATCCGGATTTACGGCGCACACTTGGCCGTGACAGCTATCAATAGCGGCCCGGTTAGCAGGTGGCTTTTTTTGGTGTGCTTTGGTGGCGGTTGATAGCAAGCCTTTCCGACGGACGTAAGATGGAAGCTTCAAAAACCAGCGGAGATGGTCTGATTCTTGAGCTGTGGCTGAAGCCACTCCCCTCTGGTCGAATGTAGGGGGACTCGTTGGAGAGGATCGAAAGGAGGAGAGAAGAGTTGGGATGGAGTTGAGGATGTGTTGTGTAGTTTGTAATGCTCGGCTAATAATTAAGCATTGGCAACGAAAAGCCAAGACTTTTTAGAACGAGATGAAATGGCCCTTTTCGCCGAAATTGGACATCAGATAACCCAAAATCCCTACATCGTTGACGGTCCAGACCGGTCACTACCCTTATACGATGCATGAACTCGCCTAACTCAGCCGTTCTAACGAGATCACAAAGGGGCGGGGGAGAGAAGAAGAAGAAGAAGACACTCGGTCTTTGAGGCACAGATATTCGTAAAGTCACCAATGATGGCCTTGGTGACATGGCTAGGGTTATTTATTTACACAGGCCCTCCCCCTTACAGCCATATGGTCGTGGTTTACTAGATTCAATCCCCTCGACTGAACCTCCACAACGAATGGAGTCTCATGCGGGTAATAATACCGTACCATACTGGTGAAGTGGAAGAAAGTGCCGGCTGTTGAATCCGCCGTCCTGAGATAATTACCTAATTCTTACGGTGGTTGGCGTAGGTGTAAACTGAGGTGATTGAAGTGGATTCAAGCCAAACTGTGGAACCGCCACTAATAATAATCTTCAGCGCAGCCCAAAGTTCAAGATGCATTCCAGTCAGATTCCATCTCTTTTTTGTCTTCTCTTCCCCGTAAAGTGCGCCATACAGTACAGCCGTTACAGTACGCTCTGAATCTCCTTGCACTCAGGCGCCCTGTCATGCTGCAACTACCGGGAGGAAATTGCTCTAGCCATGCAGCCAAGCAATAGCCAAACCCCGGACTATAACACCATATTTGTACTTAGCCGGTGTCCCAGGGGGGGATGCATGTGTGGTGCTGAACCGTCCCTTTGGTGCTTCACGTTGTGTTCCACGTAACTGCATCCGGCAACTCCTTACAGCGTCTTCGCGTAGCTATCCGAAGTTGACCTAAACAACACCCCAGGCCTTCAAGGGGTTCAGCTCATGCAGTCTGCAGTCTGGTGTATTTCTGCTCTCCCCGCTGCAGATTGCGAGTCTCCACCAGCCGGTTTCACGGGGAGAGTCTTCCTGAGTCTTACTACGAGTTTAGTATCTCTTTAGCCCAGCGTAGAGGCAGCCGAAGCTCTCTAGGTCTACAGCCCGTTCTAAGCGGAACGCCAGCATAGGCTTAGAGAGGCGGTTTAGTGCCTCCCAGTTCCATGGTTTTTTCCCTTGGTGTTTTTTCTGTTTTGTCTTTTCGTCAGGGGTCCCTGCTTCTTGTGGAGATTTCTCATCCAGCTTTTCTTCCCGATGAACCAAACGCCCGCCCGTCGCATCCTCCAGAGCCGATTCAGCACGCAGGGCTAATGCAATGCAACGTCAGCAAGTCTGTCCGGCTTCAACAGCCATGGTTTTCTAGCAATGTTCACGAGTCAGTGAACTCTTTAGCTCACAAAATACAGCACTTGATGCCTCCCAGACAGCCCATATTCTAGAACCAAAGGGCCGCAGGAGATGGCTGCTAGTGCAAAGCGGCTACGCAAAGTGCGAATTAGACCCGTCCCTTAACTCATCAACGCCACAGCTTCGTATTAATTATACTAGGTTCTTTTGCCCTTTGCTACAGTATACTGTATTTCAAATGCCCGCAATAAACATGCTAGTACAGTGTAGCTGGCTTGTTCCCCGTCTTGAAATAAAGGGGCGTGCCCATAACCTCAATGTAAAGGATGCATAGTAAAAGCAGGTACATGGACTGCCCGTCTTGACGTCCACCTCGAGTGCAGATCAACCTTAAAAGTGATGATTTGACATCTCATTTTCTTGCCGGCCCCGAAAAAAAAAGAAGATTTCTTTGTTCCCCCGGACATCGATCTCGGAAGACCAGGAAAAAAGAAAATGAGGTTGCTTCTTCATCTCTTGCTTGCGTTCCTGGCAACGTTTGCGTTGGCTGCAGACAGCTCGGCCGCTGACAACCCGCTTTCGGTGTTGCCGGCATGTGCGGTATGCTATGCCTTTTTTCCTTTTTTTCCTTCCCCTTCTCCAGATATGTGATCCGAGCTCGAAACTAATGACGATCAGCAAAAATGCCTTGCATCGGCCATCGCGAATTCCACATGCAGTCCGACTGATGTGAAGTGTACCTGCGAAAGCTCGACCATTCAAGAAACTTCGGCCATCTGCATTGCGACCACCTGTACGGTTCGAGAGTCCCTTAGTATGTTGCCTACCAACCGCTCATTCTCTGTAATACTCCAAAAGCGATATCTTGTCTAACTCTTCACGTTAGCCACCAGAAATGCGACAGATACACTCTGCGGTGTCCCTGTCCGGAACAGGACCCCCGACTTCGCCAATGTCACCATCGTGCTTGGTGTTGTATCCGGCGTGGTTGTCCTCCTGCGTATCGGCTCTAAGCTTATCATGAGGATGGACTTTCAACTGGACGACTACGCCATCATCGTGACGCTCTTTTGCGGTATCCCTTCGTCAGTGATGAACGTCCGAGGCACTGGCGGAAATGGAGAAGGCAAGGATATCTGGACGCTGCCGTTCGACATGATCACCCGGTTTGGAGTATATTTTTACGTCCTCGAGATTCTATACTTCGCCCAGGTCATGCTTCTGAAGATGACGCTCTTGTTCTTCTATCTCAACATCTTCCCAGGCAAAGCCAGGACACTGCTGTGGGGCACTGTTATCCTCAATGGCGTGTTTGGAGTTACCTTTATGCTTCTTGCGGTCTTCCAATGCCACCCAATCAGCTTTTTCTGGACAGGTTGGGACGGCCAACACTCGGGTAAATGGTAAGTAGAAGCTTTCAGCCTCCGCCTTCTCCCACTAGCTCAGTATAAAGCTAACAGCCACACAGTCTCAACAGTAATGCCATCGGATGGGCAAACGCAGCCATCAGTATCGCCTTGGATTTATGGATGATTGCAATTCCCATGTGGCAGATCCGAAATCTCAACCTCCACTGGAAGAAGAAGGTCGGCGTCGCCGTGATGCTCCTCGTCGGTACTTTGTAAGACATCCCTCCCCACTGCGGCAACAAGCTCTTTGTCTAACATGACCCTAGTGTCACGGTGGTCAGCATCGTTCGACTCCAGTTCCTTGTGAACCTTGGTAGCTCCGCGAATCCCACGTACGACCAGGTTGACGTCTCTATCTGGTCCACTATTGAGATTAACACCGGTATTGTCTGCACGTGTCTGCCATCTCTCCGTCTGTTTTTGGTCCGCCTGTTCCCTAGCCTGGGTGGCTCTTCACATAAGAACAGCGGCTATCAGAATTACCCGGACAACTATGTCAACAAGTCAGATCATGCAGGTAGTCGGGCACAGACATTGGTTTCGGCTGTGAAGTCGCAGAATCGCCCGGAGCACAGCGGGATTGAACTCAACACAATGTACGAGGTACGGTATAGTGATGAGGACGAGTCCAGATTGGTTAAAATGCAAGAGGAACATGCAAAGGGGGGAGTGCATGTCGGTAGTTCACGGAGCATGGGTAGCAACAGCGAGGTGTCACTGTAAATTTTATACTTAATATTAGCTAGGTCTTTCAGGATATTAGCCAAGTTCCCCGTCTTATTACAAAAGGGAATTAAAAGTCATCAATAATTTGCTTCTTTTCATGGATACAACATATCAGCGCGGACAGTTAGTTTGGGCCATTCTTGCAAAAGTCTCATAATATTTTATTTTCGTGCTCATCCTTGTGCCTGGTATGCCCACTTGTAGCCCAAGATGGCTTCATATCTTGAACTATGTAAACATACACTTATATCATACATTGATTGACCTATCCCAGCAAATTCTCTTAATTGGCAGAAACTCCCAGAGCCTTGTTGAAAGCATCGGCTGCAGCCTGGCCCGTCAGTTGGGACGCAGCAGCCGAAGCACTTTGGCATGTAGAAACCACTGCAGCACTAGCCTTGCAGCTGGAATTGAGTCGGTCACAGATGAAGTCGGAAATGACCTTGATAGCTAGAGCCGAGCCATGGTTAAAGTCAGCTTCGTTGACAGGGGCAAAGGCAGGTTCAGTGCGGCCATCAAGTCCGTTGGCGAACTTGATGCTAGGGTCAGAGCACGAGCCGAAATCGCCCGTAGCAGCACTGCTTCCTGCATTTCCATTGCCGGCGTTACCGCTATCGGCGTTGTTACCACTAGCAGCATTGTTCGCTCCACCGTTGCTGGCGTTATCGCTGGTGTTGTTGGCGTTGGAAGCATTGGAGTTGGAAGCACCAGATGCGGCGGCCTTGCACTGGGTGTTCTGGTCATCACATTGGCCTACTCCTCCGGACAGCTGACCAGAGTTGGCAGCATCGGCACAGGCGTTGTGCTGAATGTCGCAAGACCGTCCAAGAGCGGCTCCAATGTTGACAAAGGTATTTCCATTAACGGAAAATGGTCGGTTTCCGGTGCCAGAAACAACAGGCGGGGGAGGGCCGCCAAGAGAGCCGGTGAAGGTCTGAACGTTGTTTCCACTAGCTGTAGAAGGGGCACTGCCGCTAGAAGCGGCTTGGGTTTGAGTAGCAGCAGCAGCTTGGGTGGAAGATGCTTCAACAACCGGCGGGGGAGTTGCTTGAGCAGCGGCCTGAGAGGTTGTCGCGGCATTGCTGTTGTCTGTTGGAGCAGCGGCGCCTCCTTGAACATTGGCTACGGAGAACTTGCTCAAGTCAACCAAGTCTGTGGCCTGAATACCGCCAGTGCCGGTAAATGTCTGAGACACAGCGGAAACAGCTGATGCGACTTCGTCTTGGCTAGCGTCGAGAACAAGCTTGCCCGTTGTGAAGATACATCCAAGCTGGGGATCGGTATCGTCACAGGTGTTGCCCTTGGCTGTGGCATCGTTAAGCTAAGCAATTGTTAATAATCAGGGTTTCAGAATATGTAGCTAAGGGAACATAAAACGTACATCGCCTGGGGCAAAAGTGCCACTCAAGAGGGCAAGATTGGGATCTGCTCCGATGGCCTTGAGCTGCTTCGCCAACTCAAGAGTAATACCCTTGTTTATGGAAGCAGCATTGGCTGATGCCGGGTCTTGATGGGGTTTTACGGCTTCGATTTCGGGGTTCACAGCTTGTTCAGTGCAGGTAACACTCGCGAGTCCGACTTTGCCGGTATTTCTCTCTAGGGCCTGGTACACCAACGCACCAGCCATGAGTCGAATATCTTTAGCAGCCTTGCCATTGGTGAAAGCCTGATCAGCAGTCTCTTGCTTGAGGCAGTCCAAGTTGGTTACACTTCCAGCACCGCCGGCAGCCGCTGCATTACCAAGCAGACCAAAGACGGCATCTGTAATGCCCTTGGGGTTGTTCTTGGCCAGAGCTTCGTTCGTAATGGAGAGGAAAAGATCGTGGGAATGCTCCTGAGGAACCTCTCGGCGGAGCAAGTTGGAAGAAGGCAGAGGATAGCCGAAGGCCTGGCCCAGCAGCAAAGCTGCAGCCGCAGAGGTGCTTTGGAACTTCATGATGAATGGGCGAGGAGAATGATTGGAATTTTCAAAACACGAGAGCCTTTTGAGAAAAGAACAAATAAATATTGAATACAAGAATAAAAGAGTGTCAAACTCGAAAAGAATGGACCAGCCTGCTGGACAAGAAGAGAGAAACGAACAAAAAAAAATAGAGACAAGAACTGACGACGGTGCTAGACAATTCTCAAGACTCAGTATCAATCGGCTACTGGGACAATATATACAAAATATCTCGGCCCCGGCCTCCCCAAGCCCGCCGAGTATCGACCCCAATACACGGTTAAGCGACGTTTCTGTAGCCGCTATATCGCTCGTTTCATAAACAAGGCAGGGCGGTTAAAACACTCTGCCCAGAACCCTAACCCATACAAAAAGATAAAATACAAGGGCAAAATGTGGTCAGATGTCTGATATACAGTAATTCTCCTGGATTCTCAGGTTTCTGTAGCAGGTTTGACCAGGATAGCTGAAACGATTACCGTTTCTGGTGGGGCGAGGCAAGGTATGGGCAGGCGTTTCATACGCAGGACGCGATGATATTGGCAAGAGTACTTATAGCCTCGGTTCACTTTATTATGCTTAGAAAAGAGAAAATGATGGCCAATGTTTTGTCTCATCGGATGTCTATTATGACGACGTCGCGAGACTACAGGCCCAAACTGGAAGAGATTTGTTCAATTTGCAAGTGAGAGGAATGAGTGGGTCTATAGATTCTGTCTGTTAACTCCATCCGTGTTACACGTTTACATATGTACAGGGCCTCAATCATTCAGGCATATGTATAGGCTTCTGGATGATGATCTGGTCGAAGCGCAGTCTAGGTATATCAAAAGAAAACGAACATGCGAGCCTTCACGATAATAAGCCTCCGTGCCCAAGTTGGACTTGGTCCTTCCAAGACCTAGGTAGTTGCCAGGGTTGCTGTCGCAGGTATGGGACGCAGCGCTAAGCGAGCCAAAAAAGCGGCTCTATCATATTCAAACCAGCCCATGGAACAGACTGGAACATGACCATATACCAGGGGGGCCCTCAAAGAGAACCAAATCCCCGCCTACGCTCCACATAGCACGGGGGCTCACGCCGACTAAGAATAACGCTGTTGCTGTAATATCCGGCCTCGACGGAATATCGAGCTCTACACAGCCCCGGGTCGCCCGTTTGCTCGTACATGCAGCACTCTCTGGTCCAGACCGTTAAAGGGCCTGTTGCGGGAACGCTCCACGTGCTTACACGAACCCCCGGCCGGCTCACTAGACCAAGGTTCTGACCGGATCACCAGTTAAGCCGCCACCAGGGGTGCTTGGCCAATGGGTTTCGGAACGGGCCTGCTTCGCCATGTTCAATGAGAACGGTGGCTACAGTACGTTAGAGTTCGGGCTTTGATTTCCCGGTTTGACTTGCGCTTGGCAAGTTTGGGCGAATATAGACACAGTTCTTGGCAAACTCTAGACGCACCAATCGGAGACACTAGCCTGCCCTTCGCTGTGGTAATGCTTCGTCAAACAGAGTGTCGTGGCAAAACTAGCAAAGGGATTAACGTAGTGAAAAAGAAAAGCTCCAAAGATGTCATTCTCCGGTCGAACCAACAATGGCATTTGATACGTGCGGGGGAGCAACCTATAGCACCTGGTTTGCTGAACAAATAATATCGTATTCGTTTCTAGGGTAGCAAGACATGGATGCTAGAAAGCTGTATCAACAACACCTTTGGTGTAATTAGCAGACCAAGAAGAGAGTCAAGGTTTGATAAGCGCCTAGGGAAGGATACAGGAGCAAGGCATGTTATTCGTCGTTCTTCTGGTAGAAGGTTTAAAACATGTTCTTCGGCCAGCCAACTCTGTTACAACTTGGAAATGTGCACAAAGTTGAGACACTCACTTCAAATAGCATACATATATTAATCACTGCGTAATAGCTGCCTAGTTGGCCGTGTAATACCTGAGACTTGCATCCCAACTGTCAAAAGCTTCACCTATGGAACAATTTCGTCACTCAAGTCTTCTTCAACATCCAATTTCTCACTACAACCCAGAGCCCCCCCAAGACGGTGTGGGGAGATTCCCATAGTGGCAGAGTCCCCCATGGACTAGCCTGCCATTGTGCCATTGTGGTTGACAGCAATTGACTCTTCGAATTCTTCCACAATCCACCACGCCGGAAATGGCTGCGATTTTGAAAGAGGCTGAGATTCGCCTCCATCCGAGATGGACATACCAATAGTACCAGCTACAGCTGTGCAGAATCGTTGCACGCCCGCTTCAAAGTCGAGTATTGTTATAGGGATTAGGGCCAGACTACTCGGAATGTCCTTTGGATGGAGAACTGGATAAAACACCTCGTCCAGCTTAAGCCGTTTGCCGGAGTAATCTTTCGCGACGTTTCCGTCATCTTTAAAATACGCAAATGCCGTGATCCAACCCGAGATTTTGCAGGGGTCACCACTCATGTCCGTATCGTCACCACTCATGTCCGTATCGTCACCACTCATGTCCGTATCGTCACCACTCATGTCCGTATCGTCACCACTCATGCCCGTATCTCCCGTCTCACACTCAACGCGGAGCCAGAAGTCTTTAACCTCTTGCGAGTCTGGCTCGTCAAAGGTTTTTCTCATATAACGCATAATGGGCAGCAGCAGACGGACCCAGTCTTTGCACCTCTCATATTTCTTCAGCTTGTTGACCTGAGCGTTAAGTAACTTCCAGTCATTTGGGGTTCCCTGCAGCGTCACGCTGGGAAAGCTGCCTCCAATCATCGCACCGTATTCCGAGTGTTTTTGCATTGTCCCCATCGTACTGAACGCTGCCACCGCCTCGTCATGGTATGTTGTCCTGGAAAACAACTGCAGCATCCGCGCATGCAGCATTGGATCAGCAACTTCGGCCCGGATGCGGGAGGCAAACCCACGGGCCACCATGTTAGAATTGAGTTTGGAGTGGCTCTTCATTGTCGAACCTCGCGAGGTCCAGCGTCACTTTTTCTTTAGAGGGGTAGAAAGTGTTATGTAGGAGTTCGGCATTCTCAGCACCATGGATGAAAAGGCTAAGCTGTGAAATGATAGCCTGCCACACATCTTCAGGTCGGATAACTAGGTCGAGATTCTGGTTGAAGGCGCGGATGATGCCCTCCACAAATCCATTTCCGTATATGGACACAGTCTCGTTGATGGATAAGGAATCCGTTGCATTCTTAGGACCGATGGAGGACGCAATGATTGGGGACTCACGGAAGCCTTCACTATCCCCGTTTTTTCGTTGTGTGTCATACTTATAAGGGCTGATACACTTGGAGGTGATAGTGTCGAAAACAGACCTATCATTTGCATCGATGGTTATCGCTTTGTCCCGATTTGTCCCCGACTTGAGAGGGGAGGGCCTCGTCGTGGCAGGCATTTTTTGAAGAATTTTGCGAGAGTGATTTTTACTTTCTTTCTGAATCAACCCGGAATTTAAATGTAAAGAAGATGAAGAGTTTGGTACTCAAAACTTGGACAAATGAGGGGATTTTATAGTCTTGAGATTCTGCCAGGTTGCAGGCTCTTGCTTGAACATGTGCATGCAGCACAAACATGTAAAACAAGTAACATCCAATACTTCATGTGACATAAAACGCCGGCTCGTTCCCAAAGACAAAGACTACAAAGAGAGCCGCCCGAGGGGTCAAAGGAAATTGGCCAAATCTTCCATTCCAATGGCAGAGCCAATAAAGACCAATTTTAAACGCGTCGCAATCCTCGGTCAGACGTCATAGGTTGGGCAAGGTATCCAGCTCATGGTACGAGGGCGAGGAGAGAAGAGAGATTCGTTGGCCAAGTCCCTTTGTTCAGCGTGCACTTTCTGTTGGGATCTCTTTCTGGTGCAGAGCTCTTTGTTTCGTGATTACAGACATAACAAAGAAGAGATAGAATGTCAGATGATTCGAGTCAGTGACATTTGTAATAAATATTATTAGTCAGTGGATCACTGAAAGGACTTTGTGAAAGGACGTGGAATATCGAGACGATTCGAGTGAGTGAGTGACGCCTCTAACATATATCATTGGTTAATGGACCACTGAAAGAATTGCTGTTCATTCTAGTGTGTATGGGAGTTATGTAACTCGATGTGTTGAAGCTTGTGGTATTCGCGCTTAACATACAAACTGTATTCATTTGCAACTAATAATCTATCCGCAATAATCAAGGGTTTATTCTGAATCTACTTTGTTCACCTTCCGTTTATACAGCCGTATCCATAACTAAGAGGATTTATTTCTAGTGATGCTTAGAAGGTGAAGAGTTGGAGGGGATTAAATGCTTTCGAGACCCAATTAGGCCGACGATGGTTGCGTAGAGATAACACGGGGCATGCGAGACACAAAGAGATGGAAGAACTAGTCTAACGTACGTCACTTCGAGTAATACAGGCAGCTGGCTCATTGGAAGACAAGACCAGAGCTTCATACAAACCAAAGACGACGTGATCAAATCCTTCAGGTAAGTAGCCAAGCCAGTATGGATATAATTCAAAGGGGCAGCAATTTTAAGTCCAGACGTCATGGACTTGGAGGAGATATTCAGTTCATTGTACAAGAGCGAGGGGAGATTAATAAACAAGAAGTCTTCCACTAAAGAATACATCTACTACTCTAAAATGCATTACATATTTAAAATTGCCAGCATACTACAATACCTTTATAAGCCTATCATATGTATGTTTTTATAAATTACAGAATCTACCTGATTCAATAATAAGAGCACTTAACTAGTGACTGTGCATAAACACTTAAACCAAACCCAAGAAAGCAAAGCTGAAGAGAATGCTCGGTCTTGACACATTCCACCCGGTCCCATTTCGCGCAGTTTAAATAGCCGATCAGCTGTCCCACGTCGTAATCTTCGTACTTTGTGTAACCGTCCACGTTAACGTAGTTACATGTGTCTCCAAAAACATCCTTGATGCCGGTGGTATATTGATCATCCACAATATCCGTATCGGCGCTGTCGGCAGTGATTGACCAAGTGGCGTCACTATCGCAGACATTGATACTCTCGGCATACGACGGGACGCCGTAGTAGTTGACGATTATCGTTGGAAAAGGGGTATGGTCAGGGTCTTGGGTTTGTCTATCCAGGACAAGCCACCAATCCGCGAGGCCAGTGTCAGTAGAGGGTTTGCTGACGGGAACGGGGGGTTTGGGTAATCCGGGATCGATAGGCTCGGGGTAGTCGTCACCTCCTGAGCACTCGTTGAACCAGGTATTGGCGAGGGCGGTCCCTGGATAAACATCATGATAATCGGCGCGGCCAAGCTCGCCGAGCGTTGGGAAATGGATATTCTGACCGCGACCGTGTCCTTCAAAGCGGGTTCCTAGGTCGATCCAGGTCATGCTGCTCCCTCCTGCGGGGATGAAGCCGCCATTTCTCCAAACTCGGGCCCCTGCCTTAAACTTATCAACCCAAATAAGATCCACCTTACCATCGCCATTGACCTGGAATCGTGTTAGTAGTACCATTGAAGCTAGGCCACGAATGTCAACTTACGTCGGCCCATTTGAAGTTTGCTCTGTCGAGCCTTTCTGCTGGCGCGAACTTGATCTGGCCCTTGTCCTCTAGGCCACCGGCTTTATTGAGGTGCCCAACAGTTCGAGCATCTTTCTCCATGCAGAGGTAGTCGACGCGGCCATCGCCGTCCAAGTCTCCGAACCTCAGACCTTGGTCATATAGACCCCTGCCCCAGCCCTCCTTACACAGCGCGTCATTCACTACCCAGGTTGGGCCGGAAAACGTGGGAGACTGGGCTCCGTCTTTGTAAGTGTTGCGCCACATCTCGGCCCGCCCCGTATGCCTTTCGACTGCAAGGATATCACAGAGACCGTCCCCGTCCCAATCGCCAAAGTGGATGCTCTTCCTTTCACGGCCGATAGAGATGATCTTTCCATGTTGTCCCCAGTTAGGCGGGGACTTGATATTCTCGAACAAGGTGATTTCACCCTCTGCGCTCACCCAAAGATAATCTTGCATCTAAGTTAGTATCTCGCTAATAAAACAGTTATCAAAAAGTAGGCATATAGCCACATACCATCGTGGCCTCGGCCGAACATATCACAATAATGGACTCCATCTCCTTTTCTCTGAGTCCCGCCAGAGCCTTTATTCGTATAGGCATAAGATTGAACGTATTTCTCGTCAGCTATGCGATTCCAGATGAGGTCAGCGCGCCCAGAGCCTGATATTCGTCCAAAGACGAGCTCCGTTCTATCTGTCAACTCGGGGATTGCAGGATGGGCCGCTGTAGCCTCTACCCAATGAGGTCGTAGGCCTTTGCCGTCGGCATCAAAATCTCCTCGCTGGTTGATCCAGATTTCAGAGGAGCCGTCCTTGTGCAGGTAGACCCAGTCTGATCTGCCATCGCCGTTGACATCGACGAGGTTGACACCGCCGATCCCTTCAGCTTCACCTCTAGCGGCAAATGTTTCCTCGCCAACAACCTAAGCCAGTCAGTCTGTCTGTTGGTAAAATTGAGAAAGCAGCCAGTTTGGATAACATACGAAGCTTTGCCAGTACCCCCCATACGTCTCTGTCGGTGCATCGCCCACGCCGCCGTTGCGCCAGCAATAGATATCGCCCTTGTCATCAATAGCGCAATAGTCCAGCCGCCCATCCCCGTCAATGTCGCCGAGACGGACCCTATCTTGAGGACCCCATGCATATCCCTCCTTGATAAGGCCACCGTTCTCCAGAGGCTCGAATTTCGGAGGGTTGCCGCCCCTGTTGATCGACACATACATGTTGCCATCCAGGTTGATGCAGATGAAGTCGTCAAGGCCGTCGCCGTTGACGTCGCCCCAATGGTGTCCTCGAATCAGACACTTCAATCCCACATCGATAGCAACGCCTGTTACAGCGATATTGCCACCATCGTTAAGATACATACGACAAGTTCCCGGCGTCGGATCATCGCTTGTGCCCTTGTCAACGCAGTTGATCAGCTCGTCAAATTCTCCTCCCGGGTCTGCGCCTCCCAAGTTCACCAGCTGGGCAAAGGATACTCGGCTGCCGGCATTGAACGCTCCGCTCTCAGTGATATAACCCCGAACTGTCTGAAAGTGCTTGTAGGGCCCATCATCCTCGCCCCATCCTTGCTGCGTTTTAACAGGGCCGCGTCCAGCCCCCTTTTCTGGGTCACAGTCGACTGTGGTATCGTCGTCGACTCCAGTATCAATCGGTTTCGTCAGAAAGCCCGCCTTCTCGACCTCGGCAATAGCTTGATCCCAAACAGCAGCCAACTTGGCTGCGCCCTTTTCGTTGGGATGCATAGTGTCGTGATAGTCGGTCGAAGTATCTAGAAACCCATTATTCAACTCAGCCAACCCAATCTTCTTTCCTGCATCCCTGAACCTCTTATATAAATCCCGATAAGTAGGATTGATCTTGTTGACATTGTTGTTTGCCTCATTCTCAAGGTATGGTATCAGAGTTGATAGAATAATTGTGACACCCTCGACCTCCTCGTATAGATAATTAAGTAACAGCTCCATTCGAGCTGCGGTACCATCCACATCCTGGCCAGTTTTTGGATTGGCATCATTTGTCCCGCAGTTTATGAGGATTAGATTTGGCTTCGTATCGATCCCCATACCAGCGTTTTTAATCATGTCTGACACCACCGCACCAGGATGTCCCTCGTGCTGCCGATCCTTAAACTTCTCAGGATCGCCATTCGACTGGCTACCGACCATATTGACTGGCCAGCCTTCCCATCTTAACTGGTCTCGAAGGGGTTTCCGGTATCCGTTCTGCGGGTCTGTGCCGACTCCTGCGGTAATAGAGGCGCCGAGAGGCATAATTCGTAGGTAGAAAGGCTTGTCTGCTGCCGCCCTGGCGGCCTTGGGCCGATAGTGCTGACTCCATGGCTCTGCCAGAGCATCGTCATCCGAAAGAGTACGGTTATGCGTTAAAGGAGTGGCTAAGACTGAGGAGAAAAGAAGGAGCAAGTGAGCCAAGAGACAAAGCGCCGACCTTGGAGACGATGCCATGTTAAGTGTCCACAGTGTGTAGTGGCGATGCGTGATGAATCGAATGAAGTGAGTGAGAGACTGTTGTAGTTTGAATCTGCCTCTGGTTGGGGATCAAGAGGCTTATATATCTAGCCAAATGATATCCATACCTGGGACTGTATTTTAGAATCTATGGTAGAAGGCAAGAAGGCTTCCTTTCCCGTAATACATGGACGTATGACAAATTACAGTGTGCTTCGGGTTTTTCCAATTCTGGAAATCCCATGGGATGGAAATCCTGCCTGTGCAACCTTGACTATGTTGGCGCTAATCGAGACTGACTTGCTTGCCAACCTGCCCTTAAAAGGCTTTGTGCATGAGATAAAGCGTATTGGGACAGGGGTAAGGTAGTCAAATACGCGTGTTTGAATACGCTTGTTGAATACGCTTAAAAACGCTGCCCAAGCCACAATTCTAGTCTGCAAAATCCACGGCTGCATATCATAACTTCGTGGATAATTAAGTCAAGCTGGCCTATCAAGTTAAGATTATGCCCATGAACTAACTACAATAGTATTATATATTACTTGGCGGGCGGTGGTAGGATTCTTCCAATCCTATAAATTCCGCCAGTAAAAAGCCTGCAGCTCTGCTAGCATAGAGCGTATTAACTTATGGGATTATACGACAAGCAACTAAACCGCAAAAAAGAAGAAATATGACAGCAGGAGCATTATACTGCCAGCCCCGGCAGGCATTAAGCGTATTTATAAGATTATACTACAGTATTAGGCTACTGCTTACAATTTTGACGGCAAGCTAGCATCCATGTGATCCTTAATCACATGTATTTAACCGACCTGACGGGATTTCTAGTGCTAAGCCTTGTCCAAGGTTTTAGTGATAGTACTCGCTATTCCTGTCAGCCATCTCATTATGGAAGCTTTGCAAATGCGAATGGCGATAATCTCCTGGTTTTGTGTGGCTGCATGTTAGCGATTGTAGTTTTCTGGGGCGCGGTTTCAGCTGCGTTAATTACATGTAGATAGCTGTATACAATAGATGGAAACTCGGCACTTCCACTATTTACACAGGAGAGCGATGGCGACGAGCGTTTGTGCTCCAGAAAATATTTCTGCACGTGATGATTATTGAGACTCTAAGATACATGTAAACATAACTACTAACTGCAGCACTAGATACAGCTGCGAATAATTCGGTATCTGCAATCCATTGCGCCGAGATCCAGAATTTCCAGCTCAGTTAGAGAAAAGCTGCACCCGCAGCTAACACAGCAACAAAGCCGAATAAAGTAGGGGCAGAAGTCTGAGCAAGACCTGTAGAAGTCGAGCTCTGTACCTCGGTTGTCCGAGTTGGACTGGGGAAGACGAATGTGCTGCTGGTGGTGTTTGATCTCGAGGGAGCCGAAGTTGTGGCAGGAGCCGAAGTCTCTGTGTGGCTGGAGGGTGGCCTAGTTGTCGAATTGCCCATGGTAGTCGAATCTAGAGCACTAGTAGTTGTTTTATCATCCCCGGTATCTATATTACCATCTCCGTCCACCCTGAAGTGATCCCAGGCAATGTTGTCCAAAGCTACCTTCGGGGAATCGAAAGCGAGCGAGGTGGAAATGAGGTTCACGGCGATGGAGAAAGCGGTATATCTTCCCTCATCCGGGTTCCATTTGATTGAAAATGGACCGGTACCATCCTTTGTCGGAAATTTTTCGATTTCCTGATTCTGCACGACATCGCCTTGGTTCATAAGCAGCAGCTGCACGCTGATCTCTGTCTTGTCGTCGTCGAGCTCTCCATCAGCCAGGTGCGAGTAGTCAACTGCAAGGTCGAACGCCAAGTTACCAGAGATGTAGTACCCGGCATCAAAGGTGAGATAATCGAATAAGATACCATTGTCTCCCCACAGGACATTATTTTCCAGTTTGTGAGATAAATCAACATTGGCAATTGGGGTCTTGCAAGCCCCAGTTCCGACAGAGTTGACTACGGTTGCACCCATGATTACCGCGCCCTTTGTTGGGTTAGAAGTAGTTCTCTAGGTGATTCGGCATAACGGAGAAACATGGCATACCGCATATCGGTGTTCGGATTTGGAGAAGTCAATGCTTCCACAGTTATCATCGTTTGAGATATCGAGATCATCAAACTTCTCATCGTTAGTATAATGATGCGTTCCTTGATAACCCAAGCATACTTACGTTGAGGGTCACTCTATCGCCGTAGACCAAAGGAAGAAAGGCAACTGCCGCAACTAGGCTATTGTATGTCTTCATGATGTTTTTTATTAGATATGCGGATTCTGTTGAGTGGAGAACGTCTGTAAGTGTTGAGTCGAGTTTCGAGATGGAAGAGGCTGAATTGGAATTGTATTGTCACTTGATGGATTATCGCTATTGACTCACCCTTTATATATCTGAATTGCTTGTTGTTTACGTCTAGCTATTTAATTGGCACCATGAGATGTGATACACATTAGTGCTGCTCGATTACTTGATTCTGCACTCGGTTACGCTGTTAGGATAGGGCTTTGAAGGTGGCAATGCGGCTCAGCTGACCAGGTCCACAGCGGGTGCTACTTTAGGTCGATCAGTAGTACTTGATCTTTCTAAACTTAGAACCTTGTAGAGTAGAATCAAGATGCCCTGGAGGATATGCCCCTGGCAGATTGCCCAATTATAACGTGCTTCAACAACAGGCAGAATTCGCATAGACTGAAACCCCCGTCTAGACTGAGAAAACTGCCTATGCCAAGAATTTGCTACGGGTTTTCCACCTATGAGTACAGAGGTATCTATGGAGTAGAAAAAGAAAGATCTCACCATAAAGACTAGGCTGAGCCTAATGAGGGTCGATCATAAGCTTAAGGCTACCTATATCCCTACAGATCCTTAAGCTATAGCATGGCTATGCTGTGTTGTGATTGGTTAATAGGCACGAGAACTTGTCGTCTTACATTGTTGCTGTGTAATTCTTTAGCTTTGCTGATGCTTCTATGCGGAGCACTACGCATCCAAAACAGCGTAATAAGCTGAGTTGGCCTAGTGTGCCCCTTCCTCAGAAAATAGAAGAGCGTGATGCCAGTTCTGAAGCGCCCCCATCTGCAAAGTGGCTGAATCCGGACTTTATTACAACACCGATCCCAGCACTCTGCTTCAAAAAGCATCATAGTTCAAATATCTTCCCAAGAACTAGTACTTCTTCTAGGGTAGTTACTAATTTTGTCTTGCTCGGTGGCCAAAAAGCGGTCCATCCCACCCTCATTCAAAAAGGGGGAGGAGCTTGTTCACTTTTAGCTCATCATCGTCAAACCGCTGCTACTGATTCGCCCATTCCTATTTTTCGCGGAAACTTTGCGCATATATTGCGGATGTGTTGTTATCCGCTGTCCAACGGGTTCTTTTCCGTAGTGGCACTTGTAAGAGTTGACTTGTAACTTCCAACGTATAAGCTCATAATAGGGTATAAAAGTATTTTATCAAGTATTTACTATAAGAGTAAATCGTTTTCAATCAGATACGTAATACTCTAGCCTGTCTTCAAGAGATACTGTTATGTATCTAAGGGAAATTTAGTTATAATAATAATCCAGAAGGTTAATAGAGAGCTAGCTATATATAGGAAAGATATTTATCTCTAGCTAGAGATAGTTTTTAAATTATATTAATGCAGCAATCTCCCCGTTTGATGTACCAGCTTCCATGCAACGATGAACCTCCACAATTTGGCTGAGGCGGAATACCTTTCCCAACGGGAGATGAAGTATTCTCGATTCAGCCTGCTTTAGTAGCTGGTTCAGAGGTGTCAAAAGGACGTCCTCTACCCCTTGGCATAAATCATCAGATTCGCAGTACTGGAGATGATTGTCATAGGTGAGAACGGCCTGTCAAAATCTCATTTGTCATTGACATCACCTACCAAGCAGGCACTCCCGCCTCTCGGCACGCACTTTAGAGAACTTGGACGGCACTAGGCTACTAATCTCCCTTGGTAGTAACTCGTAGAATTGGGACTCGTATTTTATGAATTCGTGGAGAATGCTTGTATTAGTCTACCACGCTCATTTACGGGTATTCTGCACGAGTGATGCGTCGTATTGGCAACTTCAGCCGCGTCATCAAGATCCCCGCGTCATAGCCACGGGTACATCCCATAGTTTCTCTTTCGTTACTGGATTCATCCTATTGTCGAATTTTTGTGCTTCTTGAAACTCTCCATTCACGATATTGAAAAAATTGGTAAAGCGAGATATATGAACGTAAGCTAAAAAAAAAAAAATAGTATTGTGATTTTGAGAGAAAACCACAAGTATCGCATGATTTGTATGGTGTATCTTCCCCGCTGCCGGGTCCGGACAATCGCTATGGCAATTCCATGGAGCGGAGATAAGATGAACTCATGATCCGGAGACTCCTAACTACATGTAGGTCCGGATGGAAGGCTACTATTGTCGGGCCCGACACTTTTTGGACAATCTCCATGACAAATGCCGGAGATGGGCGGGACCTGTATACCGAATAATCCTGAATAGATTCAGGCGGAGCAAGCTATACCAGCAAGGCCGAGATGTTTGGCCGAGTTGTGAAGATATGGTTGGACTTATTACGTGACTATTCGGATGTCTCTACTCCATACTTGCATGTACTATAATAGCTATTCTATCCCAGGAGGTCCAAGACTGGTATAACTCTGCAAAATTCACTACTCAGCTGGCTAATATTGCCATAATCCTTCGATTAAAGAGTACAATTCCCACGTACACCCATCTCCGTGTTACCTTACTCAGAATGTTGGCATTTGGAAGTTTTGCCGTTCCTTTCGTCACAGTATTCATTGGAATAGCCCTAGGACACCGTACATATATCCCCTCTTTTTGTAAATCCTTTCCATACTAATCAATCTCTCATCCTACAGAAACACCTGAACATGGAACACTGATTGATCCTCGTACCCGATATCCTGCAAACTATACGCTGCCAGTGCAAGGCTTCCCGGGACTTCAGAGCAATTGGCATCCGCGACCCGATTGCGGCGAGCGCTCTTATGTCGGACATGGGCGCTTACGCGGCCGACGAGCACTGATTACAGGCGGCGATTCAGGCATGGGACGGGCGATTGCAATTGCTTTCGCGCGCGAAGGAGCTGATGTCGCCTTCAATTACCTAGAAGTCGAAGAGTCGGATGCACAAGAAACAGTCTCGTTCATCTGAGCTGCGGGACAGAAAGCTTTTACGATCCCTGGTGATCTGCGAAATGAATCGTTTTGCGCTGACTTGGTGCATCGTGCTGCCGCTAGCCTAGGTGGGCTTGACATTGTTGTCAGCCACGCTGGCTATGCCCTTGAACAGGCCTACATTGGCAATCACAGCACGGAAAGCTTTGAACAGACCTTGTGAACGAACGTGTATGCACCGTTCTTCATAGCTAGAGCTGCAGCTCCGCTGTTACCTCCGGGGTCTTCCCTCATCTTCACTGCATCGGATGTAGCTGTTGGGGGTAATGCAAGGCTTGTCGACTATGCTGCCACCAAAGCCATGCTTGTTTCGTTCACCAGGTCACTTGCGCTGCAACTCTGGCCTTTTGGCATCCGTGTGAATGCAGTAGCGCCAGGTGGTACGCTCACAAACTTTCTCACAACTCAAGGCGAGACGACGGAAAGCATCAATGGAGCCGTCTCTCTGACCCCAGGCGGTCGTTTGGCGCAGCCGGTGGAAGTAGCCCCTACCTATGTCGATTTGGCTGAAGGAATTAATAGTTTCGCAAGCGGAAGTGTATATGGTGCGAATGGTCCCACGGGGGGATTCTGAAGTGTAGACTGAGGTGGCTTTACTTTCAGGCTACATGTAACTGTTAAGTCTTTGCATTACAGGTAGGGCTGGAAGTTTAGAACATGCTTGGAAGATTGAGATACCTTTTTTCATAAGAAGAAAAAGTATTGCAATTTTCTTTTACTTTCTGTATTCTAATTTACTACTACCTGTAACTTCAATCTTTTAAAGTAGACTTGACTTATACTATTATACTATGTAAAAGAGCTATTCGTGCATCATGACAACCCGCAACAGAATAAAGCTATGCAGTCTCAATGTATCGCTTCAAATTTCGAATCTTTTTAAGGTTCAATGATTACGAAGGGAAAAATCATGGCCTTGAAACCCATTTCTCGTGCCTGCTTTGGCGCCAAAAGATGGAGTAGCTCCAGCCTCGACCATGTTAAGCAGAACAAGCATAGGCGCAAGATCTTTAATTAACCGGGAGGCCTGCTCCTTAGGCACCAGTCTCTCAAAAAAGCTACGCTAGCACACAGCCTCGTGTGCCTCATTCACGCGTTGAATGGTCTCATTATAGCCGTCCGTCTGGAAAGCATTTGTCCGAGCAATAATTTTATGTCGCTTTTAATCCGGCTTCGTGCCTTGACAACTGCTAATCTTTGACTGCGGATGACCTCACGACTAACAACATCTTTGCCAGCCAGAGAGATGCCCGCATCTCTTGGTTGTACCTGATCTTCTCTATACAACCCAGCAACTCCAGACTCCACGCGGGCATTTTCGTATTCAGGAAGCGCCGCCAAGACAGAAATCCTTTTAGCATTTGCTCGCGTCTGGCCATGGGAGAGTAGCCCGAGATCTTCTTGTTCTAGGATAGAGGCGCTACTCCCGACTACGGTCTTTCAACTCGAATTTAAGCAAGGCTATCAGCAGTTCGGATGCCCAGTAACACTTACCATGTATAGGTCCTCGAGCTAACCTCTAGGCAAACGAGAGCGGAAAAGCCATCGTGCACACCAGGCAGGGGTAGGAATGGCTCTGAATCTTGAATGATTTGTCGAACCTCCTTTGCTGCAGAGAGTGTCGTAGACTACGATTCCAAGGTAAAATACGCGTAACCTTGTTATTTTATTTTCGATAAACAAAACGAAAATTCCGTTCTGAATGTAATGATCAAGAAATACCCTACAAGCGAGGTTGAGCAACCACTTTCGATCATCCTGCAAGCCTAGGAAATAGCTTTATGGCAGTTTCCCAATACACATCGTCCCTTTTTGCTTCATCCATGTTGTAATCGTTTAGCTCATTTGAGAGTTTGATGGCTACGTCCTCAGATACAGCGGGAAAGTCCGTTCCAAATAGAATATGATCCGAGGGAAAGTTCTTCAGGAGCGTGTCGAGCGTGTGAGGACTGGATGATAGCGCAAGCTCATAATAAAAGAGCTTGGCATCACCAAGTATATCTTCAGATGACATGACAGAGCTGTCCGTGGCAGTACTCTTGAGGACTTGTGGGACTAAGCTGGCGGCCCGATGAACCAGATATGGCAGCGTTCCGCCGGCATGAGCGAGAATGATTTTGCAATTGGGGTACTTTCGAACTGTATGGTTTAGTATCATGTCCATAGCTGTCTTAGTCGTCTCGTGCGGATAGTCTAAGATGGGAGGCAGGAGTGCCGGATGCGCGAGCCCACAATCGACGCATGCTCCGTGAGGATGAACAAAGACTACTGCATTGTGCTTGTCCAGCTCCTCCCATATGGGGTTGAATATCTCGTTTCCCAAGTAAGCACCGTCGTAGCTCGTAAGAAGAGTGATTCCATTGGCATGAAGCTCTTCATATGCATATCTGATCTCGGCAATAACGGCCGTTATGTTTTGCAAGGAAGGAACAATGGCAAAGAAGCCAAACTGTTGCGGGTTTGCCGAGCAAAGTGAGGCAGCGTATTTGTTCACTTCACGTGTCACCCCTTGGTCTTCTTGTTGCTTGGTTATAAGTACCGGTGGGTAGGATAGGATTGTGAATGTGCTGCCGATGGCACTCATGAATTTTTGACTAGCTGAGGCATTCCAAGGTTTGACGAAGGCTTTCGTCCATTGAGGCATAGACTCCTGCAAACCCTTTCAATTTTTATGCGGTGAGATTCTTGACGGCTTCCTATACATACGGATAATGCTTCCTCGAGGAAAAAGTGATGATGAACGTCTAGTTTTTTCTGAGCGGCCATCTTGTGTATACTTGATAAATGCGAGGAAGAATTAGCGGTTGTGGCAGACAGAGCAAAATTCGTTTAAGATGAGCGGGAAAAAAAATTGGTTAAAAGAGAGAGGATAGATGCCTCAAGATAGCTGCTCTCTCTTAAGAAAGTTACATTTGTAACTTCAACGCGGACCGTATAACACACTATCTCCCAATCGAGCTACGTTTAAGCAGCATCAGCTGACGGTAGTTCAAATACATCCGGTCGCAAAAGGGCCAATGACTCGTGGAATCGTTCCAGAACAGTGAAATAGCAGACGGATGCCCACTCGGAGATATTAGCTCCGCCTCCGCGGCACGCCAAATCGGGACGAAATGTCACTGCCACCTTGCTCGGAGGGAGGAGATAACCATGGTCCGAACAAATGGGTTGATAACTATTCAGCCATTAAAACTATAACCTTTGTCATTAATTTTCCGATCAGCACATCTAACCATCTCCGTTGAGGATACGTTTTCATAGACATGTCTCACCCAACGTTGATGAGAAGCGAGAGAATCGATATTGTTGTGTCTATTGCAGAAATTCGTTAGTTATCCTCAACATCATTTTGACTTATAGCTGACGTTAATACATCTGAAGTCTTGAGCGGCATTTTCGGACTATTCACAGCTTTATTTCAAGGCTCCGCAGGGGCGCCTGGCTACTCGACACGCGTTATTCATCATCTTTTACGAAAGACAGCCCGCTTGTCAGTGGCACAGTTCCAGTAGGTGCAAGAGAGATACCCGGACAATACGTAGTACATGTCTGCTAATTGTTCTTAAAACGAAGATATCTGGATCGAAACACCAGCACCGATCTAGTCTATTCTCAATTCGCCCAAAGAACGGGAATTTCCGAGAATAGCATTTTGCTGTCCGATGGAACACGTTGCCATTGGATTGGTTCCCAAGAATGCAAAAGGGTCTTGCTTTACTTCCCCGGTATGGTGAAACAACGACCATCTCCATCTTGCTCTAGTAACGCTTTACATAGGAAGCTTTGTTCTCCCTTCTAGCAGATTTCATCTGCAATTCGCAGCCAATTGTGCAAAAACACTTGAGCGCGAGGGACGTGAGGCAGCGGTTCTAGTAGTATCCACAGGTAAGAGCAATTTACTAGACACAGTCGTTCATTTGTGTCGCATACTAATGCGTATGTATAGATCTCGCACCAGGCTCTCAGTATCCGCGCCAATTGAGCCAAGGAGCGACAGCCCTAAAGTACTTGCTTGAAAAGACAGGACGGAACCCATCAGATGTATGACAAACGATTCCATATACCATAACGATGAGACTTGCTGAGTGATAGAAGATTACACTAGTCGGAGATTCGGCAGCAGGGAATCTGGCTCTTGCCCTCCTGTCACATATCAAGCATCCGGCCCCAGATGTTCCGCTTCTTGAACTGAGAGAAGACCTCCAAGGCGTTATTCTCGCATCACCGATCACAGACTTTGATGCCACGACACCGTCGGCAGTAGAAAACGCGAAGAAAGACTGGCTCGACCAGGGTGCTATAAAAACCTGGGGTGACAACTATGCGGGGCACAGCGTTCGAGATATATATATTAACCCAGGCTTGGCATCAGAAGAGTGGTGGAAAGATATAAGGGTAAAGAAGGCAATCGTTCTCTTTGGGGAGTACGAACTCGCAAGAGACAGCATCGAGACATGGGTTACAAAGTTCAAGGTAAGGCCGACTCGTCATAACAGTACTTCAAGTTCCGCACATGGAGCCAGACTAAGACGATTAACAGAAACACAATCCGGAGACAACAGTGATACTTGGGAAGGGTGAATTCCACGCACAACCGGTCATGGACCTTATGCGGGGCTCGAAAGTACCGAGCAGGCAAGCGGAGGCGTTGAAACTGTGGTTGACACAATCTTTGTGGTTATAAGCGTTTTATAAACATTGATATTACTAAATATGTAATAATAATTGATCTAACATTAATTTTCTTGAATAGTTTATGATCTTTGCCCCGCAGATGTGTTATTAAAACATTAAGAACATGTACCATTTTATTAATATAACTTAACAAGTTAATAATTACTGCAATCGTCTCTTTGTTACCAGACGCAGATCCGATGAAGCCCGGCGGACATCTCGGCCTTGACAGCATCCCTAAACGGCCAGGCATACACCTCGTGCATGTTGCGATCGTCAATTTAGAACGAGAGAGCATTTGGTAGCACCCATTCCAAGGCCTGGTAAAAATGCTTCTGCTCGTTGGCAATGAAATTCTTGATGGTAGCCATGACGCCCCGGTCCTGAATGCCCTTGATGGTCTCATAGCATCCGAACATAAATTCGGGACTCCGCGGCCCGGACATAAAGCCTTCGACTTCTCCGGTAGTTCTACTCCGTAGGGATACGCAATGTCTATGATTTGGCTTCATGCTTTTAAATAAGCTACTGCTAGCTCTTTACTCCAATGTTCCAAATCATATCACATTGCTGCATCAGACTCTTATACTACAACTCACCACCATGTCATTTGATCCAGCCAACCTTGATCCCATTGCGGATGAGTCTGTTCTTATCACTGGTGGTTCATCTGGGTTGGGCCTTGCCACAGCCCGTGCTTTTGTGGCCTCGGGCGCATATGTGACCATTGCAGATATTCAGCCGCCTCCCGAAAATGCATTTGGCGATGGACAGCACCGCGTCAACTTTTCTCTTTGCGGTGTGACAGACTCTGCGTCGCAGACTGAAGCTTTCAAAGCGGCGATAAAGTTTGCTCCAAGCCATATTCTTGATGTTGTTGCCCTTTTTGCTGCCGTGGACGATTCACCCAACCTGGTCGATCTCGTCAAGGCCTCTGACTCTCAGGCAATCAATGTGCCGCATCAACTCATCGCCGATAAAAAAACTGCTAGCGTTACTGAGGGTTCGTCTAATGGCAATGGGCCAAATCTAGACAGCCTGAGCATAAAGTGTCTGGATGTGAACTTGAAGGGAATCTATTACTCAACCTATCTCGCCTTGCATTACTTGCAGCAGCCCGAATTGGCGCCCTCTTCTCAAACGTCCGGCTCGGGCAATCGCTCGACGAAGTCACTGATTTTGCTCTCTTCATTGGGTGGCTACCTCGATGACAGTCACGACAGTATCTATTCCGCCACCAAGTACGGCATTCGAGGCCTCTTCCGCAGCATTCGACTGCGATCATACAATGAACTGCATGTGCGCTGCAATTTGATAGCACCATGGGTCATTAGAACACCGTTGACTGTGCCTCTCCAAGACTTCATGGACAAGAGCGGAATGCCTGAAGGAAAGGGATTGACCTTTGCAACAGTGGATGCTGTTGTTGATGCTGTGGGTCGGTGTGCCGTAGATGAGAATGTTGTTGGTCGCTCAATTGCTGTTATGCCTGAAGGCAACTTTGACCTCGGTGATGATGAAGAAGGACTCTGGGCAGGTGCAGCATTGAAGAAAATTGTCCAGGCAAGAAAGGATGCTGGAAATGTGATTGTTTGATGAGTACATCTTCTCAGTAGGACATATAGCGACCTGAATAAATTTGTCTTCAATCTTACAGCACCAAAAGCTTTAGAGAGACGCAGCTTTGTCTTATTCTTTAAGTCTGCAGTAAGAAACTCATACCGAGTATTCTGGCAAGGCTGGGTATAAACTAGTGGTCTTTAATGTTATCACGACATGGTGCATATCTCTGTAATCTACCGCTTTCCAAACAATGCCCCAGACATTGATCCTTTGCGACTCCAGATCTAGGAGCCGTCTTATGAGCCTCTGGAATCGTCCATGCGGCACTACTAATGGGGTACTTTCATCCTTTCAGTAAGGGCCTCGAGAAGACATTAACAAACGTAATTCGCGGCCTTACTGCTTAACAAGCTTTAGGGTATCAAGTCCATAGGGATACGTCTATGCTGCTTAAATGCTAGCTGGTAAGTAGTGAAGAGATATATACTTTAATTGTTGGTAGAAGAAGCAGTGCATTTCTCGCAAACTATTTGCCCACGCTTGGTACATCTTTCCAGGCTTCATCAAAACCCGCCCCGCGAATCCAGCACTCATCCATATCGGGACCCGATCGCCCACCATCCCCAGTAAGTGAATCAGCAACAATCGTAGCCGCCTTGACAAAATCATCACCGGCCATACAAAAGCCATCCAGGCCCTCGTAGGGTTTGCATGTCTGCTCCGCCCAAGCCAGGGAACGCACCATCTTGCAAGCATGGCCATCATCCATAAACGCGCAGCTGCGTCGGATGGCATCGTCCCACCCATCCGGACTCTGAACTGTCGTCATTTCGCGAAGAATCGTTAGATCAAGCTGTGGCGCGCCGTGAACGAGATACGCAATCACTGAAAAGCGACCAAACCACGAAAGGAGGCGCGCCTTATCCACGGGCGAAACCCAAGACTTCTGCACCAATGCACTGACAAAAACGGCGCAGTTCGTGCCATGCATGGTGAAGAAGTCCATCCGGGGCGCTTTGCCTCTGCGCTGTGCACCAGCGAGCATGAATGCTGCCTAGATCTCAGAACCCTTGAACGTCGATAGTGATGTTGCTTGACTTACCAGTTGCATTCTGAAGTTCTGCCATTCGGAGATCGATCTCGTCGGGCTCCACCCTCCACCGACCGGCCATGGCAATGGTGCTCTGCCGCGCTCGCAATAACAACCCATTTTTCAATTTATCAAAATCGTCATACTTGACGCTGCTTTTCAAGTCTTTGCTGGCACGGCAAGCTGCGAATATATCGACCAAAGTCCATCGTTCACAGTGAGCGGCGGAAACCTTCTCGATCTCGAACATGATGGGTATCAGATATTCATCCCTGTGAACGCACGCCTGAGCGAGGCCTTCCGCCACGATAGCAGGTTGACCAAATTCAAGGCCCGCCAACGTATGAATCAGTGGATGTACAAATCCTAATAATTAGTGTGGTTGTTTAGCAATTACCCGACATGGGCAACGATCCGGGACATACCTAGAAACTGGCGTGCAAACACTTGCTCTGCAAACTGGTCGCCATGGAACAGAAAACGATTCACCAGCTCCTCAATGCCATGCTTCGCAGCATATTTCTCGAAATAATGGAGAAAGTTGGCGTAGTTATGCTCATTAGCCAGGGAAAGCTCGAACACGGCCCAATCGCCAAGCTGGTCGGAAACTGCTTCAACCAGTGGTGGCTGGATCCGCTGAAAGCCTGAGTTTGTAGTATAGGCCTTTTCTATGAGCTTAGGAGAGGCCCCCAGAGCGAAAAGGGTCAATGCATGGTGCGCATGGTGATTCTAAAGCTGTCAATGATGGAAAATTTCGGCCGACTTGAAGAGGGGAAGCATACGTGTTGGAAAATCCCATGTGTGATCTCGTGATAATTGAAAAACGCATGAAACTTTGTGTGGTTTTCCTGCAAAAGCTTGTTGACTTTATCCGCAGATGCCGGTAGTGGGTTCCTGGTATATGTATGTCCTGGATGGTCGACAGTAGTGCAAATTACATGTAAATTAGAGTCTGTAGTATTGTTCGCCATGATTGCCAATGTTGGTCTACGTAATCGACGGTATACAATAACTTCTCTTGAACAGATTCAAGTTTGAGAGAAGGCGGAGTCCTCATGGATGATAAAAGCACAAATGGTTCTAAGCGGCCATCTCCCTTTATTTGACTGCGTCTATCTCTGGTATGACCTCCCAGGCCTTCTGCCGACCACAGGGCACGCATACATCAACCATGTGCTTCGGGTTCGGAATGACACTGGAATAGATATCCTGGAGATCCAAACCATTATATCCAACAAGACTGTACGGAGTAGCTCATCTTATCCGACCTCCTACCCCTGGCTTAATTTGATCAAGTTACCTTGTAGGTATATGACATGTTATTTAATTTAGGCCTAGTTAGCCTATGCTTCACTTCAATGGCAATATATTCCAACTAATCACGAAGCAAGTAGCATATATGAATGCCAAGTTATATACTAGGCCGGAATCAGCTTTTCCATGTACTGTAGATGGGTTATAGATACAGTCAGGGGGGGGGGGTGTCGGATGAGCTACAGTACGAGTACGGGCTTGTGTCGGACGCCCGCGGAATCCCGCGGAGGTGTGGAGTCGCTGAATGCCTCATGCTCCCATGGCTAGCCGGGGGTTGAGCTGCAGTGACAACTCGATATCTTTTTAGCTACTTTAGAGTTGGTCGAAAATCCGGAGATAATTACGTACTTGGAAACAGGCTAAGCCCCGGATCAGGAGATAATAACTCCGGGTCCATGCTGCAACTCTGCCGGACGGGGCCAGGTAAAAGGGGGGCGGGTCTGCGTCACATCCCCGGACCTCCGGGCGTTACTCCGGACTCGGATGGCTTGGGCCGGAGCCACTCACGGCACTCCAACACTCTTGCAGGGCTCTGCGCGCGGCATCTGGGACGCGATGAAAGGAAGCTGTTCCTTCTATTTAGGTAAATGACTATATTGTGTTGAGTTCGTCAGATCATGTTTTGTTTTGTTCCAAAGACAATTGACTTCTCTCCTGCAGACTAATAAGCACCCACAATGCATTCGAAAGAACCCGAATTCTCAGAGAATGACATACCAGATCTGAGTGGCTACGTTGCCATTGTTACTGGAGGTAAGCTTTATCGTTACGCAGCAGTGAGAGAGGCTTTCAGTCTTAGTAGCTTGCTAATTGTATATGCGGGTAGGCAATTCCGGTATTGGATATGAGACAGCCAACCAACTCGCGCTTCACAATGCGCGTGTCTATATCGCCAGCCGATCTCAAGAGCGAGTGAATCAAGCCATCGGCCAAATGTCACAGGCGGCCATGGGAAAGACGCTTGACCTGCATTTTCTTCAAATAGATCTACAAGATCTAAAGTCGGTCAAGGCAGCTGCCAAGCATTTCTTGACACTGGAAACCCGCCTGGATATCTTGATCAACAATGCCGGTGTACGCTCTGTTCACTCTCCCTATTTTTTCCAGCGAGTACATACATCTAACTGAGCCATCGATCAGGTCATGACTGTCCCTTTTAAACTCACCGCCGATGGGCTCGAGACGCAGTGGCAAGTCAACTACGTTTCGCCTCACGTTTTTACCAGCAGTCTCATGCCTCTTTTGTTATCGACCGCGTCAACTCTGAATACTAAAGATCGAGTTCGAGTCGTTCATGTATCCAGCGATGCAGCCTTTTTCGGCCCCGACACAGTGCAGTGGAACGACGTCAATATGACTTCAACTAAGGGAGTGATGGAGCTGTGGTAAGTGGACTGTGATAGTATTGGGGAAATTACAAGTATCATCGCTCACCAAAGTAATCAATCGAACCAGGAAGAGATACGGACATTCAAAACAAGCTATCATACGTGATGCGAAAGAGCTGAATGATCGCTATAGTTCGCAAGGTACGTTGCCCAAGATCTACTGGATAATTACATCTCATACTAAAGCGCCACAACGCCGCAGGTATTACTGCGTACTCTGTTCATCCAGGCATCGTCAAATCGAATTTGCAAGGACACGACCCGACCCTTATGGGAAAGGTCGTCCGGGTGGCGATGAAACTCGGAGCTGGTGACACGCCTCTCCACGGAGCACTCAATTCACTGTATTGTGCCACGAGCCCCAGTGCACCGGTACAAGGGCAGGGAAGGTTCTTTGTTCCGGTTGGCAAGCCGGATTCACGTGCGGACAAATGGATCAAGGACAGAGAAGGAAATTCACGATTGTGGGAGCTGGGAGAGAGTCAATTGAAACGCCTACAGTAAATCAGACTGTACTATAAGGTGTTCTGCTCTTATTTGGCTGCTTTATTACAATAGTTATAGAAACGTTCACATGGTGGATTGCAATTAATTCTTTTCATTAATAAATCTCTTATTTAGAAATATTCCAATCTTAATGAATGTCAATAACATCCATTCTCGGCGGAGCTCGGATAGTAGTCTAAATCCGCGGAGCGACTAACTCCGCAGCCTACATGTAGATTGCTATTTGCTTTCATCTCGACACAAGACGTGAATGCACGGCTTCTATGTTATATATCAGGCACTATTCAACACTTCCTCACTATAATGGTGAAGCAATCGTTGCTCTCCAACATAAGCGAATCGAATGGCAACCTCATCGGAGAGGAGGGACCCTTCTATGAACCCACCATCTTACGATGAAGGGAGGCGGTTCAGACCTCAATTGTCCTGCACATACTGCAGACAAAAGAAGTAAGTATACCTACAAGCCTCATTCTTACGTATATCCAATTTGTCTTATTCAGTTACTTCAAGGCTCAAGTGCGACCGAGGGCATCCCTGCGACAACTGCGCAAAACGCAACCAGTCTCAATCATGCCAGTATGCCAATCCTGCGGTGCGTAACAGAACTGCCCAAGCTCGCCGGGTGACCTACTCTGGCGACATCGCTGAGAGGGTACGTCACTTGGAAAATCTCGTCCTTTCCTTGGGAGCTCGAACTTCCGGTCTACAGAACCAAAGCGCCGACTCGGCAGCGATTCGTGTAGGAGTTCCCGACAATGATGGTAGGCAAGAAGATTTAAGCGCTAGGACGTTGTTGCAAGAAATTGGCACTCCAGGGACGATGCATGGAGATCAGATGGGCACGAGATGGTTTGATGATACGCATTGGCAAGCCATCATGGACGATGTAGGTGCTTGCGGTGGTCTCTTTTCTGCAGCAAAGCTAATACAAAGCCGTTAC
The DNA here is from genome assembly GCF_003025095.1 of Trichoderma harzianum CBS 226.95. NCBI lineage: Eukaryota > Fungi > Ascomycota > Sordariomycetes > Hypocreales > Hypocreaceae > Trichoderma > Trichoderma harzianum. The sequence continues at coordinate 457,370 of NW_020209255.1, forward strand.
TAACTTTGCTAGAATGCTTGGGATAACCAAATCCAACACAACAGTTGGGAATCCACAGATGAGACGTGGATAGCAAGTTTGGCGCCCTCAGATTCGCAGTTCTCAATGTTCTCGCCTACAGACTAGGCGCGCGTGGCCGTGGTGTGCAATATATAAATTACTGGCTTATCAGAATGTATCAAGATCTCAGAGACTCCCACTCAAACTGAGGCTGGACAGACGTAGAGATCGATTAATAATGGCTCTGTATATCGTAGAGTGGAGTGATTTGCTATAGACTTCCCGTAATCTCCTCAGATATTAAGTCTACTTGTCTAGAAAAAGGAGATAAGTGTCAAGCTGATGTCCGCCCAATTCTCAACATTCATGTTTATCGAATAATCTTCCTCATACGGCGACGTCACCCACTGTTAAAACCACTTTGCCCTGAGTCCTGCCCTCGTGTACTGATTTGAAGGCTTCGAAACCCTCAGACAACGGTAAAACTTTTCCGACACAAGGCTTAATCTTTCTCGCTGACACGAACGAGATAAGATCTCTAAACTCGTCCAGCGTGCCTGCATAGACTCCATGGATGCTAAGCTGATCAACCAATAGACGGAACGCATCCGTAGGCAGTTCAAAGCCGCTGTGACCACCGCAAACCACAATTGTACCTCCCGTCTTGACTGAGGCGACTGAATGCTTCCAAGTCACAGTGCCGCTGGTATCGAACACGGCGTCGACTTGCGTAGGAAGCGTCTCCCCAGAGTCAAACGTTCTCTCGACGCCTAGAGACTCTGCAAGCTTTCTTTTCTCAGCAGTGCGACCAGTAGCCCATACACGCATTCCTGCAGCGACACCAAGTTGGATAAGAGCCGTGGTAACGCCGCCTGAACTGCCTTGCACAAGCATAGTCTGACCAGGTCGCAGTCCGGACTTGGTGAAGAGCATACGATAAGCAGTAAGCCAAGCAATTCCAAGCACAGCACCCGATACCGAGTCGATTTCCTTAGGTAGAGGCAAAAGGTTGGCCGGTGGGACAGCAACATATTCCGCCAAGGTACCATCTCGAATTTCTGACAAGACATTGCGCTTTTCATCCTTTGTCTCATCGCCAATATATCCGGGTGAGATCATGACGGGGTAAATCACGACTCGTGATCCATCTTCAAGAGTTCCAACACCCTCACAGCCCAAGATAATCGGAAAGGTGATTTTGTGCATGCCAACGCCCTTTAGGGTGAAAACGTCGTGCCAGTTGACGGTAGCGGCTTCAATTTTAACGCGTTGCCAACCCTCTGGAACCTTAGGCAAGGGCACTTGGCCAACTGTGAGACCTGCCAGAGGGTTTTCATTATCACCTTTGGCTGCATATACTGCTAGCATAGTCTGTGCCTCGGATGATACCATGGTGTATAAAATGAGATTTATGAGAGTATGTGTTGTAGGTATTGGATTTGAGAGCAAGAGATGAGAGGCTATGTGTATGGAATGAAGATGAGCTAGAAGATGATATGACCGAAGTAGACTGATAGAGCCATACCTATATATAACAGGGTGTTGAAGGCTTGAATGCTATCCGCGGAGAGGCGGAGAAGCTTGGCTATCAAGCAACCCCATAAAACTCCAAGTTACATGTCTGAAAAGCATGCTGTTTGTGAATAAGCAGCTATATTGATCATTAGGTCCCCTCACTGACAACATGGTAGGACCCTGGAAAGATTCATCGAGTGTTACCTTTTGGGTGCGGAATTCCGCAAGTTCGAGTCTTATCCGCCCCAGAGCAAGTAGAAGTCCACAAATCTGATTCATAGTGCTGGAAATCTCCCATACACTAAATTTGTCAGATAGTCTAATCATATCTCTTATTATGTGGGATAATGTCCGATTTCCCCTTCCACTTCGCTCCGATTTGTTAATGCCTATGACATGGAGACTCCGCTCCGCACTAATACGGAGATTTTAATACAACTTCTTTTAAGACCACCAATGACATTCAGTAGACTATATAAGAGGTATGAAGATACCTCAAGAGACATTTTGATGGGTGAATGCATACTTATTTATTGTAATCAAGAAAAGGGGACTGCCGTTCATTTTGCTGCTATCTCATAGGTTATATCGAGAAGAATAATGAAATTACTCACAACGTATATCAAAATTTGCCTAAGCTGCTCTACAGTCTGAAGTCGAGAAGGCAGGATGATAAGAGAAACGTCTCTTTGAGGGTGCGATTCACTAATGCAACAATCATTAGGAACCTCACTGCCGACAACACTATGTTACTAAATATGATGCGCATCAGAATTCACCATTTCACTTAGTGCAGCTGATAATATGTATTCACTCTGACAGGTGAATGTAACAGACATGGTGAATTGATCATGCAATATGCCTAGATGAAATCTCATTCACCTGTCTATTTCGTTTGCTTCTCAAGCTTCCCAGTGAATTTTTGGTCTCTAGATTATAATTGCCTTGGTCTGGGCAACATTTTAAGTATGGCGTCTCAGACTCTGCCCTATGATCTAAGACACCTCAGCGACAGTTTCGTATTGCTGTGAGCATTAACGGATTGCGAGTCATGATGCTTCCGCTGTCATCTTTAACTCGGCGTTTAGCCATAAGGGCAGAGCCATCATCACTCTCCATTAAACTGCCGGTATGTAACAGAAGTTATCAAGATTGGGTAGTACTAACACCGTCATTGACAACACATCAGCCCCAAACCCCGGATATCCGTAACCCTCGCTTCTTGACATCGAGCCACGGCCTATTTCGACAACGCACTAAAGGGCCCTCGTTAATTTTATCCCCCGAGCAAGGAAATGTCGTGAAACTCTGTGCTGAGCAAAATGTTGTCGTATCAGCACGACCAGGTTCAGGCAAAACGGCTATGGCAGAAGCCATTGTAGCCCATTACCCAAACCAGCACACAGCCCTTTCCGTCTATCTGAAGATACTTCAGCTTGAAAACGAACGCCGACTCAAAAGTTACCCCAATGCGAGAGTTTTCACCATACATAAAATGGCAAGGTTGCTTTTCGGGACCGTTATACCGGACGACGCCAAACTATTGGAGCTGATTAAAGGAGCTGTAAACAAAAATGAGCTCCCCGAAGGAGACTTTAAACCTTTCGACATCATTGTGCTGGACGAATTCCAGGACTGCACAGAACTCCTATATTGGTTGGTCATCTGTTTTATTCGAGTAAACACGCGGAAGAGGGGCGGTCGACCAGCCCGCCTCGTCATTCTCGGAGATGAACGACAGTCCATTTACCGATTTCGTGGCGCCGATCACAGATACCTTACTCAAGCCCCAGAGTTGCTGGGCCCTGTCAGCTCCCATCCCTTTGTTGAACTTCCTTTGAGTGAAAGCTTCCGATTGTCAAATGAAACGGTTCAGTTCATCAACAAAACTTTTCTAGGGGAAGACTCATATATAACCAGCTCAAAGTCCGGCCCAAAGCCTATAGTCTTTAGATACATTCCTCCCCGCATTAATGCTTTGGCCAAGGAACTATCAACTTTGATCAAGCAATACGGCGCCGAAAACAGCGCCATTGTTGCACCCTCAGTGCGGAAAAATGGACCTCTGATCAAATTGGTCAACATCCTGAGCAAGGAATATGGCATACCAATTGCTCCGCCCATCGATTATGACAGCCCTATAGATGAAAGGGTCTGGGACGGAAAGTTGTCCATATCTACTATTCACGGGTTCAAGGGTAGAGAGCGTGGCTTGGTCATTCTCTTGGGGATAGACGCATCCTTTTTCAGATATCTTGGTCGAGATCTTCCTGATAACACCTGTCCAAACGAAGTGTTTGTCGCCTTGACCCGTGTAGTGGAACAGCTTGTCTTGGTCCATGACGAGAGAGAGAAGTTGATGCCGTTTGTGTCTGTGGATAACTTGTACGAAACAGCGGAGGTCATCAATTTGACATCCAATAAGGCCAAAATCGCATCTCCCAACGCACCAGGACGGGCTTTGCAGTTTGGGCTTGACCTACCCCCCAAAGTCAATGTCACAGACATGGCACGATATGTCCGGGGTGAACGCCTGGACGCGATTATTCAGCGTGATCTGTGTATCCAAGAGCTCTCAGAATCTCTGCCCGAGAAAGAACATATTCGTATACGAGATGTTGTCTGCTCGGATCCAGTAAATGGATTCTACGAGGCGGTGGGTGATATAAATGCTCTCGTGGTTCTAGCAGCATTTCAGCATGCTATTACAGGGGCAGCAACATTATTCGGCTCCAACAACCAGGTCACCGATGACAGAACCTCGATTTGTACATACGAACAAATTTCTCGACTTTGTAGAAACGCTTGTGCATATCAAGCTCTCATTTCGGGCTACCAACCGCGCTACCTCCAGATGAAAAATCACGATTTCAACTGGATGAACCTTAGGGATCTTGTTCTTGCTCAGAGCCGGCTTCAAAGTGAGCTTGGAGACTCAGCTTCTAATCTCAAGTTTGAGGTTGACGTCAAACGATACCTTGTTGTCGACAAGAGGGAAACCCTCCTTTATGGTCGAGCCGATGTCGTCACCGCTCCCACCATTTCAGAAGATGGCGAGATTGAAAGCGTAGAATCTGTATGGGAGATCAAGTTTGTCTCACGACTTTCCAACGAGCATATCGTACAGGCATGTACTTATGCGTACTTGTTGGCCGCTCGGTCCGGTCAGGTACCCCGTATCATACTCTACAACGTACGAGATGGGAAGAAGCTGGAAATTACCCCACGGGATGGATTGGAAGGGCTGCGACGTATGATTGAAAGCGTTCTTCGACTAAAGTATACGGCAGAAAAGGGGATGGAAGATGATGAATTCACTGAAATGTGTACGAGGACGACACGACAAGTTCTGGACTTGGATGATCCAAGAGAATGAGTGAGGTTTTAACGGCAGGGCTCATTAGATTATACAGCTGAGAGAGAGCTGATTTGCTCTCACTACATGCCGCTCATTGTAGCTTTCAGAAAATTAGGCAGTGGAATGAGGGAAGCTTTTGTTTAGTCTCGGAGATATCAGAAACAATCTTGTCTTGGGCATATCCTCAGCAGGGAATCTCATGTTAGATAGTAATAATTGCATCTGTTTAATCTAAATTGCCATTATCTATTGATCCTATAAGAAACAGACTAATAGTACATTAATCTACCTTATTCATGGAACACTTCAGTCAATGACTTGAGAACCACCTTTCCGTTCTGTTCAGCGCAAGTAATAATCGTCAGAGTGGACTCTTGCTTCTCGACGCCAGTTTCTTTGTCAGTAACCGAAAACACAGTGCGGTGAGCCACTGATCCTCCTTTTGCCTTGTCTGCATCATGACTAGCAAGAATCTCTTCAACCTTGACGACCTTGAAGATCGATTTGGCACGGGAGGAGATGATGGCTGCCTTGTAAGCATCGCCCGGAATGGGACCGCCGTTGATACTATCATCGTTAGAGATGGAAAATAAGACTTAGGTCGTGAAAGAGAACCTACTTAGCCTCGAAATCAGAAGCAAAATACTCCTCAACAGTCCTCAGGGATAGCTCATCGTCGGGCTGGAAGAAGGCTTTGACGAGTATTTGATCAACATAATCGCCAAACTCTGTCGTCTTATATGCCATGGTTGGAGATTTATTGGAATGAACTTTGTATGGAATTTAGTAGGCCAATTGCTGAGGGGAACTGAAATGGATCTGTTTCTATTGAGCCAATCTATTTGACTACATATATACCCATCAAGCGAGCGCATGACGGGTCTCCGACGTGGCATAACTCGACAATAGTATTTGTTTGTCTTCTTGTGCGGGCCGCGACTATCAGCATGTGCATTCACTTCTTGATCCATAATACATAATCGGAATTCCGCCGCAACGTTTCGGCGATACAGTGCTGACAAAACGATGTCATCACAGACCTGCGCCGCCTGCGGAACTCCGCGCGTGAATTTTCTCACGACATAACGGCCGTGGGATAACGGCCATGGCTTAGATTCACGTTATGCAGTACCACTCAATAGCCATTCCGCTCATTCATCCACCAGTGGAGGGAAAGCGGAGATGTCATTGTGGAACAAAAATCGCGAGATTCACGTCCGCAGATTAACATAACGCATCAACCCGTTATGCTTGGATCAGCCTCCTCCCATGCACGTTATGCCATATCAGAATCCACTCACTTCAATGCAACAATAACGAAGCACGTAGAGCTCTATTCTCTTGAGCTTTGCCTCCATGCGCAATGGTTTGACAGGAAGGAGCGTAGGTGAGAAAAATAAGCTCTTACTGACCACATCTCCACACCGCAATCGCGACAATCGTCAAACCATGAGACAGCAAATACAACTTTACTTTCGACTATATACTAGAGCTAACAATTCCATATAAAGCGTCAGAAATATTCCTAGGATACAAAGCAGCCATATTCGGATCCAAAGTTGAAGTCGTATCCGTATGATACAAGCATCCACGGCTGGCCTCTTTCCCATCAAGCCGATCCTGCAACCACGACACCGCTCCCGGAACCCCGAGAATACCATACTTGACGTGACTCAAGTTTGGCGAGTTAGCTCTCTCGTAATGTACGTTGAAACCCTGATTGCAATAGTCGCGCACCAAAGCGTCTATACCTTGAATAGAGGAGAGGTGATCAACGACACTCTGGTACACGTATAGCGGAGCTTTAATCTTGGATGCCCCGTCTTGACTCTCTTCGTTCCACGCCTTTATAAGCTCTGCCGTCAATCCTGGTATCGACTCATTGCGAAACATGCCCAGAATATCTTGGTACGAAAACAGCATCGTGCTCGCCTGCAGACACTGGTGCAGTGGGGTGTAGAAATACTCTCGAAACTCGGGTTTCAGAGACTGATCAATCGATTTCTGCAGCTCTGGATGCTGACTGGCCAGCCCAAGCAGCGCCGCTGGTATGAGTGCCGCACTCGGCCCCTTGTTGATGCTGAAGATGCCACTCGCATTCCTCAAGCTCGAGAGTCCTCCCATGGCGGCACCGGCAATCTCCAATTCAGGTGCATAATGCTCTTGCATCTCCACTGCTATTTGAGTGGCAGCTCCTCCTCCAGAGTATCCCCAAAGCCCTATCTTCGGATTTGATCCAATTCCCGTAATGTGGTTTGACTGCAACGTAGCTCGAATGCCGTCGAGAATTGCATGGCCTGTCATTTTGCTTGCCGTAAATGACCCTTTTGGTCCCTCGTGATCCGGTACAATGACGATCCAATTCTTAGCGAGCGCCGCCTCTGCGACTAACAACTGAAGCTGAGTGATATTGGAAATGAGCAGTGGATTTTGTTGCGCTGAAAGGAGCATCGTATACGATGGACCGCAATCAATTGTAGCAGAATCCTCGGCCATTTGTAAGGATACCACCTTGTTGTAGTCTGCGTCGGGAGGTATGAGGGCCGTCAAAACAGCCGCAGTAGGATTCTTCCGGCTATCTGTCGTCCGATATAGAATCTGATAGGCTTTCTGCACATGGGTCGGGGTCCATCCATAAGCAGAAATCCGCGAAGGCGGTTCCCTATGCTTTATTATGTCGCCAGGAGCAAATGCGTCTATATTTCCAGGCACGGCATAGAACGGATCCTTACTTGGAGGCGGGATGGATTGGAGGCGATGTCTATTGATGGAATGTAGATTTGAGGCCGACACGGCGAGAGAGGCTGCCAGCCAGTAGTAAAGATGAACCATGGCGAATATGATGGCTCTGTCTCTGGTTGGCGCATGGAGTAACGACAGAGAACAAGCAGCGGGAGAGAGCCTCTTAAGCGACTCAAACCACTGCCAAGTTTGGGTTGTACAACCTTATCATATTGAACCGATTGACTGGCACGGCGAGTTCCTCTTATATCATTCATGCAGACAATAGGAGCGAGCGATGTGAGACAAGGTGAGACATGTTCAAATTTCTGCCCACGTTCGTAAGCATGGCCGCGGACACGGGTGGTATGTAACATTGTCATACACGACATATAATTATGATGGTAAATTGAGCAGTTAATATTGAACAGTTACACAATATGACTTAGCCAACTTGTAACTCATTGTGTCCCCAGCTTCATAAAGTTACAGACCATCCACACTATGCCACGCTTGATGCAGTATCAAGCATGAGATTTGGAAGAAAATACAGTCACACAAGGCACCAATTCCGACGAGTGTCCGCATGCCAACGCCTCATTCACTCAATGTCTCACAACTCGGATCCTTTCAAACGCGTAAAGTGGCTACGTCCACTTCAAGTCTTGGATTAGCTGCACCAAGGTCCTTGTACGCGGCGGCTTTTAGGTTACTGCGATTACAAGAAACGAATCAAATGCCACATTTCCCCAAGGTGTTGTGGTGATGCGTGTCGATTCCTCGTCACTAGAGTCAATTCGGAACGCCCGTTGTAAGGCAGGATGCTGTTGTTTTATTACATGTAACTATTTTTGCAGGGACAGCGACCCAAAGAACGCTCATTGACGCGATTATTGAAGCCCGTGTCCCAAAGTTTATACCCTCAGAGTTTGGTCTAAATAATTGCATCTTGGAGAAAGTCAGGAACTCGGATTATTTGATCGAGCTGTCCGATTGACACAAGCGGTTCATGTTCTCTTGGACCGGTTTATCCACTGAGGTTTGCAGCTGCGCGCCACTAACTGCCCCTGGATGACTGCACTGTGCTAAGGAAATCACATGCACGTGAGCATCCAGCACCATTTGATCCCTAGCGTAAAAGCACCCCCCCCGCACCTTTGGGAACATCAATGCTCCTATCCGTACCATTTGATGTTTTCAAACCACTATCGTCTGTGGTGTCTTCTGGCATTTATTCGTAGCAAAATACATATACACGAGGGCGATATCTGTATTTGTGGGGTTACCTATTACAGCAACTTGAAGATATCAGTTCCAACTCTTCAATGAACCCAACCCTTCACGGATGAAATCGCAAGTCCAGGTTGAAGCTGTTCCGCAGCACTACACCTACATACCTTACACACCAATCACGAGAAGCGACCATGAGTGCCGCCACCGCTGAAACCAGTCGCCGAGAGAACATGAATGCTGAGCAGAAAAGGCACCGATGCCCAGTCTGCCAACAAACGTTTGGACGAGTTGAACATTTGACTCGCCATTCAAGGAGCCACTCGGATAAACGTTCTCTCAAGTGCGATTACTGCCAGAAAGGCTTTTACAGGGGGTCTGTACTATGTAGATGGCATGATTTTCTGTCTTGACTTCTCCCACTCTCTTCATCCGAACCAGGCCCATGCTTCTGGAAACACATCGGCTGACTTCAATTCTCGGACAGCGATGCTTTACGGCGCCATGAACGGCTTCACAAAGAACCAAAGAGGAGCGCATTCCGTAGGGGTGCCCGGGCTTGCCTTGCCTGTGCAAAAGCGCGTAGAAGGTGCAGTGGCGATAATCCGTGTGCTGCTTGTGAAAAGAGGTCAATCAATTGCAATTATCCAGCCATCACCAACTCTAAAGAATCGTCAGAATCATGGCCTCACATGTCCCATTCACCTACGAATGCGGGTGGAAGCCATGAGGAGCTCAACCCATTTGTTTCCCAGCGCAGTTTCGACTCCAATCGAACTGTCATGACTGCGACCATCATGGAGACGACAGGTTTTCAATCCGTGGGGCGCAGTCCACAGAGTGTAGCACAACCTCGAACATCTCTTTGCTCTCATGATAATATACTGGGTCAATCACCTGATATGCCCGCTAATCTACCTCCCCGGCCCTTTCTGAGAGATTCGTTGCTGGAATTTCAGCAAGGGGCAGGCTCTGAAGCTCAACAAACCTGGTCCTCAGGGGAGCCAGCTTCGCAACCAAGCATGGCGAATAATACCACACAAGTTTCAAGGCGATCAGAACCCAGATTTTGGCGTCATAACCGTCTGTCGTCTATCAATTGGCTTCCTGACAACTGGATTCCGGATTTCGATTTCAACTCTGGGCAATCACCGCCGCAAGCTACAGGTAGCTACGCTGGCCCTGCGCAAATATCCCAAGACCGATCAATGAGCGGCCCTGATATTGGTAGCGCGGCGTTAAATGTGAATGAAAATACATCTCCTTTCAGTAATGACCAAGGGATCATCGCCCCGGAGAATTCCAATAGCAAAGGGGTCGGTTACTACTATGTCGACGGAGATGGCGCACGACTGCCTCGTATACGCAAAGCATTACATCAATCTGCTCATCAATCCCCAGTTACCTATGCCCAGCTCACCGACGCTGATGGACCGGAAACTATCTATAACAAATACGGATTCCCCGGCTGTGAATACGGAGCTCACGACGGTGCCAATATCTCATCATCGGGGAATCAGCAGATTCCTATAGAGATCTACAGGGATATATTACATGCTTTTAATCAAACGTGTATAATATCATCGTACTTTCCTCCTTTTCAATCTGCTGACTTTCCATCACTAGAGTCAGTGGGTTTATTTGTTCGCCTCTATACCGAACATTTCCAGCCTACTCTGCCATTTATCCATCCAGCGACTTTCAATCCCTTGAGCTCTCACTGGCTACTCGTACTGGCAATGGCTGCAATTGGAAGTCACTATGCTAAAATTGAACATGTCCAAGTTCTTGTCGTGGCCATGCATGAGTTTCTGCGACGTGCTATAAACATGGTTGTGAGTTTGCTTGTAACATTCCCCGATCATCAGACTCTGACAGCAATAAATCCTTTAGTTGGAAACAGGCCATGATGCAAGTATTGAGAGACTTGTCTTTACGCAAGTGAGATTGCTAAGCTGTATCGGAATGATGTACTGCGGAGCTCAGCAGTTGATTGAGCGGGCCAAGGCCTCCAGGATCGACTTGGTTGCATTCTGTGAGACAGAATGGGTCAACTATACAGAGCAAGAAGACCAATTACTGAGAAGCCATACAGTCGACCAAGCAACCTCCGACTGGAAGGCGTGGTGTTGTGCGGAGAGCCGCCGAAGAACTGGCTACACCATATGGGTATGTTTCAGCATCCCTTTTTCGATTTTTCTTGGACTAAATATAAATATCTCAGCTGCTAGATTGTATGTGGGCATTTCAATTCCAGGTGCGCCCTCTTCTATCTTTGGAAGATGCCAGAGTTCCTGTACCATGTCAAGAGGTTCTGTGGGAAGCAGGCACGGCTCTCGATTGGCGGCAGCTCTACAGCGTCTCAACAAGTGAGTCCCCCCCGCCCCAAGTTGAAGTTGAATCAAATATAACTTTGAAAACTCAGAGAATCCATCATTGCATGAAGTCATTCAGATCTTGTACGTCGAGAAACGACTCCAGTCTTCAACGGGCGAATTCAGTCGAATTCTTTGCATCCACGCTCTTTTTCGGCGAACTTGGGAAGTAGAAGCCTACTTCAAACAGCCACTTACCCTTTGGAGTCCTGCCGCGGAACAGCAAGCCATCAAGTCCAAAGAGATGTCGAGTCCTGTCTGGCTTCCGGAAATTCAGACATATTCCCGATGGAGGAATTCCGCTTGTGACTGCCTCGATGTTCTCCACTGGCACGCAAACAGTGTCATTGGTGCCGCAGGTGGGATGGAACATCCAACGGTCCTTCATCTTCACCTTGCTCGAGTAGTTTTACTCACACCATTCCGACATATAGTACAATTGGCTCTTTTAATGACCAGGGAACGGGAACCAGAGAGTGATGAACAAATTACTGAAGCAAGAACCCATATACGACGATGGGCCATGGAAGATCAATATAAGGCGAGGCTCGCTATGATCCATGCTGGAGTCTCGTTTTGGCATGTTCGTCGTTATTCAGTAGATGGCTTCTACGAACCGTCAGCTGTGTTTCTTGCTACCCTTGCAATGTGGGCTTACGGCACATTTGCTCCCCACACATCTAGGCCAATAGAGGATTCCCATTCTCCCCAGAGTGATGAAGATGCCGGATCTCCATTTCCCACCTCCATGCAATTGGATAGGCCTGCTGATGATGAGCTTGTGCAGTTATTTGTGAAAAGAGGAGGGTCTATTCGTGCAAATGTCACGGGCGTTGGAGATCTATGCAGCCCAAAGGGTCCTAGTCGTGTGCTACTGGAGGGCAGAAAGCTGCTTATGGATTTAAAATGTTGGGGATATAGTCATTGGATTGTCCGGACTTTGACACTTCTTATAGAGATCTGCTAACAGAACATATCATTGGAAGTTTAGAAATGCATGCTACATTGACTGGAGCATACACACACCCCTCATCATTGATTGAAGTTAATCGACGATGTAAGAATTGTATTCTCTCACTGGTCCTTCCAGAGTATAGTAGCAAAACACGAGTTCTGTAGACTGTGACTCAATTTACGTATTTCTAATTTGATAAACAGATCATAATGATACGGATAAACAACAATAATTACCCCGATATCGCAATCTGAAATTGAATCCCTTTCTCACACCTGCTACGATGAGTTCTAAGTTCGAACTCGAAACTCTACTCGGTAACTAGGGGACAAGGACCCTCCTCCACCTCAATGTGCTCAGCATCACTAATAATATCTGCCTTTTCGCGATACTCGCTTTGGTGGGCAAATTCTGTAGTTTCTACGTTAGGACTCGGGATCTTTCTCATAAGAAGTGATGCCATGGGTGGAAAAAAAGGCTTACGATTAACTTTGGTATACTTGAACTTCCTCGCGGGAACGTGGTTGTCGAACAGCAGATCAATCTCACCAAATGTGCGGTCCTTGGTCTCGGGAAGGCGGAACCAGCACCAGATGTTGCAGAGAAGATTTGTGCCTGCATAGAAAAGACCAGCTTTGGCTCCCCAGTTCCAGGCTATCATCAAGGTGTGTTAGCCAAAGTGAAACAATGTTTTACACAGAATTTACCGGGATGGAAGAAAATGACAAGTCTTACAGGTCGCAGCAATCATGCGGGGGGTCACGGAATTGTTGAAAATACCCGTTAGGTTATACACGAAACGGCCAATGACAATAGTCTTGTACCTCAGGCGTCCAGATGGCGTTTCTGCCACAATGGGATAGCAAGCAGGACCGACTGTGATCATGTTGATCAGCGTCGAAAAGACCAACAAGATACCAATGGCCATCTCAGCGCCCTTGCCTGAGGTGAAACCGAGGCCACCGATGGCGATGAGGCAGCAGAACATCAGCGCCAAACCGCCCATGTAGATAGTTGCTCGGCCCACGTGCGGGAACATGAACCAGCAGATGATGCCACCAACGATGTAACAAGCAGACAGCGAGATGTTGAGGTCGAATGCTTGAAGTTCGGAAAAGCCTGCGGCTTCGAGGAAGACAACGGAGTAGCCCAGGATAGCGTTACCACAGAGGATTTGTGCCGCCCAAACAACGCAGTTCTACGTGTAAGACGTCAGCTTTATGTTGCAAAACATGAGGGCGTGATGGCTTACAATTTCAGTACGGCGAAGATTCGTTCCTTGAAAACACTCGATGAAGCTTGCCGAGGCAGTCTCTGCCTTTTCGATGGCTGTGGTGTGCTGGATGTAGGCCAGTGTGGCTTCGACCTCGAAGTCGCTTTCTGGGGATGGGGTACGGAGACGCTTGAGTGCTTTTCTTGCTTCTTCGACTTTATCTCTTCGAACGGCATTCCATGGAGATTCGGGAGCAAGGTAGGCGCCTATAAAGAGCGGGATTGGCCAGACCCATTGAAGGGCGAAAGGCAGTCGCCAGGCGATGTTGCCACTGAGACCTGCCACGGCTCGGACGACACCTGAGGAGAGCAGAATACCTGCTCCCCAGCACATACAGACGTATGCAGTAACGTATGGTCTCAGTACGGTGGGAACGACTTCGGAAGCATATGTTGTGGAAAGAGTCTGGCAACGGTTGCATCAGCTAGGATACACCTTTCTAGAGGCAAAATTGAGACATACTTGGAAAACACCCCATGAAACACCACACATCGCCTCTCCCCAAGCCAGAACGGGCAAGGAGGGTGCAAACACAGGAATGAAAATCATCACTGCCATCCATGCCATGAAAGCCATCATGGTCGCTCGGCATCCGAAGCGATCTTGAGCGTATGCGTTGACTATTAGACCGGCCAGCTGACCGACAAGCGACGAGTTGGACAGGCCAGACTGCCAGGGGGCGGAGATGTACTTTTTCCCCGTAGAAGCATCAACCTGACCAAACCGGTCCTGAAACTGAGTCTGGCCGTAGAAAGAGGTAATCTAGGTTCTGGATGTCAGCGGAACCTTTCCTAAGCTTGAACGGTAAGACAAGCGATTCGAAAATGCTACTCACAATAACTAAGTCGTATCCTTCCATGATCAAGCTGGTAGACAGAAACATGGCCCAGAACACGGCTCGTTTGTACTTGCTCAGAGCCTCACGAATCGTCAACAGACGATCCGCGGCGTCGCTCTGCTGTGCGTGATGGATGAGCTGGACAATCTCGGGGTTGTTGAGGTCAAAGCCTTTGAGCTCCTCCTCGGTGGGAACGACCGACTCCATCTTCAGATCGTTTCCCGATGCCATACTTTTTTCAGTGCACGTAGCTGGAACTGGGACTCAACCGCTCTGTTCTCTCTTAATGAAGAGGCGATTGGAACGTGGGGAAGATGGTAATATTCTCCATAATATACATATACTTCTCGAATCCCTGTAATACTATCTCTGAGGTCAACGCGAATTTGGAATGCACCATGTGGAAGGGTCGCATATGCAGAGTCCCGGTGGGGGAGATCTGGGGAAAAGCTGGGGAAAGGCTTGGGGCACCCGGCATGTGTGGGGGCAGGCCACCGGTGGGCTGTTGTCCAGCGGTCCTCTGAAAATATTCTGTCCAGCTGCAGGCTACAAGGACTGTAAGATTCAGCTGCCTGACAAGCCCGCCCACTCTCTCGCTCTCTGTTCTCTTAGCAAGCCAGCCATCAACGAACGATTACGATTGATGTATGCTCGAAGCTGGCAATCAAAGCCTCGAATGAAGAGAACCAGAACAGGGTGTTGCGGGACACGGTACATGGCATAATGCCGCCGATGCGATGTTCCGTGGAGGCTCCTCTCATGCCTGTCCAAGTACAATGGTCCCTAGCAACTCGATAGCACATAATAACAATATAGCCATATCTGTAAAAGTCGACTTCGGTTCTGCCCTCAACCGGCGCCTCAGCATCTTCCTTGAGCGTAGATTCTGATTGGAAGCCCTCACAGCACACCCCTCACGGCAGCCAGGAATGGAGAGGGTCGCTTGCCACACCGGTGGGGTGGACAAATGCCCACCATGCTGGTATTATGTGTCCCTTGCAGAAGAAAGCTGTCGGGTTAAATAGATACGAGGTCGTGCTTTTTGAGCGACTGGATGTCCTGGCGGAACATCGTTTGACGGTCAGAGCATGATTCGCTGAACAAATCACACAATTAATTGAGACATGGCGTATCCACAGAAAGCGTTCGTCAGCACGACCTTTTCGTCGCCATCGTTTATATCTCGAAGGCGACAAGCTGTGTATGCGAATACATTACTGTACCAATTAACTGTCTTGAAGGAAACGGGTCGATATGACGCTTTCAAGTTGAACTGGCACCCTTCGTACTCCGACAAGCCGAATGTGTGGCCTGTACCAAATCATTTATTTTGGGACTCTGATGTTGCCAAGTGGATAGAAGGGGCTTGCTATTTCCTAAGCTGGAAATACAATGCCGAGATTGATGCGGCTGTCAAAGAGCTGGTCGAAATGATCAGATCTGCTCAGCAGGAGGATGGATATCTGAATATCCATTTTACGGTCGTTGATCCCAAGGGGCGATTCACCAATCTGAGGGATCTTCACGAGTTGTAACGTTTCCCAACGCCTTCCCAACCTGGGGTAGAAAATAACTAATGGCGAGCCAAGATACAATGCGGGACATTTGATCGAAGCTGCGCTCGCGCACCAAGATTACTACGGAAACGACTTGTTGCTACAACCAATCCTCGAATACGTCGACTTATTGTACAAGACCTTTGGCCCGGGCCCAGATCAGAAGCATGGCTATCCCGGTCATCCAGAGATTGAGCTTGCTCTCCTCCGTCTTTTTGACAAGACGAAAGATCCTCGACATCGAGCGTTGGCGCAGTATTTTATCGAGGAGCGTGGAAACCCGCACGGACAAGACGGTCGTCATTATTACGACGTGGAAGCAGAACTCCGGGGAGAGGGCGAGCACGAACGCCCCGCCTATTGGACAGAAGAAAGAAGTTTCTGGTGAGATGACCTGCCCTTTTTTTTTTTTTCACAAAACCGCAAGTTGCTGAAATCAAGATCAGGTATCAACAAGCCCATAAGCCGATTATCGAACAAGAAACAATCGAGGGGCACAGTGTGCGAGCAATGTATCTTCTGACAGCCGTAGCTGACCTTGTCCGGATTGACAATACGGGTAACACGGGTGCCCTACGGAATGCGCTGGCCCGCCTATGGACCAACATGGTGGACAAGAAAATGTATCTAACGGGAGGAATTGGCGCGATGAAACAATGGGAAGGGTTCGGAATCGACTATTTTCTGCCGTCTGGTACCGATGAGGGTGGATGCTATGCTGAGACGTGTGCCGGAATTGGCGTCATGATGCTTGCCGAGCGAATGCTTCAAGTAGGTAAATTGGCCAACATCTTGCCACGCAAATACTGACCGGGACTAGCTGGATTTGGATGCGAAGTTTGCAGATGTGATGGAACTATGCTTCTACAATGCTGTGCTGACTGGTATGTCAGTGAATGGAAAGCAGTTTACTTATGTTAACCAGCTAGCATCTACGGACACGGATCTGTCGAAACGCGCGGAGTGGTTTACATGTGCTTGCTGCCCTCCAAATATGGCCCGGCTTCTAGGCTACATCGGAGGTTACTTGTGGTCTCAGAAAGCTGACGAAAAGAGTAAATCGGTTGAAGTTGCCGTGCACATGTACTCTTCGGCAATCATCAAGATTCCCACTGGCGATACTACCGTGGAACTAGAGCAAAAGTCCAATTGGCCGTGGGATGGTAAAATCAACTTTGCTATCCGAAATGCTTCAGAGGTGGCGACTACTATCAAACTAAGGATCCCAGGTTGGGCGACAGACTGGAAGGTAAGCTGACCCCAGGCCAACATTGGTCAAGTATTTAACGAGAAAATATAGCTTTCGCCAAGCACGCCTGAATCTGTACTTGAGAAAGGATATCTGACCCTTTCTCCGGATTGGCTCAAGAGACACAATACGTTTGAACTTGATATTCCCCTCAAGCCACGGTTCATTACACCTCATCCATACACGAACCAAGACATCGTAGCGCTTGCCAGAGGCCCACTCATATATTGTCTCGAAGACTTTGATAACTCATGGGTAGAAGACCATTTCAAGAGCCTTGTCTTGGATCCTGCTGGGAATATCTCTGAGGAAGTGGCGTCTGACCCTGAACTTGGAGAGCCATGCGTTACTTTGACTGCACATAATTCGGCATTCCTTAGAGTAGAGGAGTCTCTTGGTCCCCTCGTTCCCCTCGGCAAAGCGACTGTGAAGGAAAGGCCAGCTGTTCAACAACTAAAGTTTATTCCGTACTGCCTTCGTGACAACCGCGGGGGGAAGGGCCATATGAGAGTAGGTATCCGCAGAAAACATTGAAGTTTTGAATCACGCGAACGGTTCGGGACACCTCTGGAAGTAGTCGGGTACCATAGAATGATAGGTAGTATCGAACAGACCTAGCTATCTAGTCTATTTACCATATCTCGCAATCTTCAATTAAGATACTAAGTGAATTTTAACCAAAGTTGTCTATTTTATAGACCTTAGCTACATAGATAGAAATTAGAGGCATAGACATGTGGACAATCTCCTGTACCAGATAAGTGATTATCCATGCAGCGTGTCTTCTTTATTGGCATTTGGTTTAAATCCACAGAATCTCGTAACCGCTCCAATAATACTAACGGAATGCTGAATTGAGATAATGAGTTTGGCATCGTAAGATGCAGGACCCGGAAGCTTGGAGCTTCTCCGCACTTTTGTCGTCAACCGACCTCCATTACCATAGCTCCGGTGGGGGTGGAGTTGCATCTGTACTATCACAACTAATGCCGGCTTCATTACTTTTGCCGTGCGCCATAGTTAGACCCAGTAGTCGTCCCAACCAAACCGCGAGTGCTGGGCTGCGTCCGTATTGGAGCGCTTCTATCTCAATTCTTAAGAGGACTTGAACGCGCCGTGCAGACACTTCCCCGGAGCCGGAGAAGTTGTAAGAAACCGTATCCACCGCCCCCCCTTCTCCCGTTAGCAAGCTTTGCTTACCCCAGATCCAAGCCCCTCAGCATCGATTAGCTCAAGGATCGTTACAATGATTTTTTATCCATTGCCTATTCAGGAGGCTACCGGCAGAATAACCCAAGCAGATGCGTCAGAAGAGCGATCTGGCGAGCAAGCTCTGCTAGCCGTATAAATTCTAACCATGCGAGTACCTTCAACTGCTTTCTTCTTCCACCTAGAAAGTATTGTGCTCAATCGAATTCACTGTTGCTCTATAAAATGCACCTAGCTGCTTTTCTATTCTCGGTGTTCATCACTGAAACCCTCGCGACAACTGCAGCGGTGGTGAACTTTGCCAATAATACTGGAGCTCCAGAGCACCTCGCTTCAGGAACTTTATACGGTCTCCCTGAAAACGGGAACCAGATTCCAGTAAGTTGAGCTCGGTTTATCGTTATGAAGAGGCTGTTTGTCAACTCCGGAATAGGATGAGTTTTTCAGAGACATTGGTTGGCGATATGAACGAGCCGGTGGAGCTCAACTGCCTGCTCCCGCACTCGGATGGATCTGGGGCTTGACCAACTATAAGGTATGAGCATATGCATGGTAAAAGTAACGAAATGGCTATTATATTAACCCCAAGGTTGGGTAGAATCGGTTCAAGTCAGCACTATCTAATTACCAAACCACCCTCAAACATGGAGGCCAGTTTGTGTTTCTCATCCATGACCTTTGGGGAGCAGATGGAACACAAAACTCATCAGCACCGTATCCTGGAGATGACGGAGATTGGACAAGCTGGGATTCCTATCTCGCTACTCTCTTCTCCGATATGACAGCCAATGGCATGACCAAGGATATAATTGTTGACATTTGGAATGAGCCAGATGGCGCTGGATTCTGGGCGCGTACACAAGAACAGTACTTGGAGATGTGGGGACGCACGTATTACAAATTCCGGTGAGTCAATGGAAAACATATCTGAGACCGATTTGATGCAACTTGAAAGTGCTAATATAATTCTCTCCCGTGGCAGTGCTGAATTTGGAACCAAAGTGCTCCTATCTGGCCCTGCAAGTGCTGGCGAACCCCTTAATAATAGTTGGTTTGCGAATTGGTGCTCTTACATTTCCCGCAACGGTAGCATTCCAGACCAATATGCATGGCACATGGAAGGCGGAGGCGGCGATTTGCTGTCTGCCCACGCTGGTTTGCTTGGTTATCTTGAAGAATACAACCTCCCTACTCGCACTATCAATATTAATGAGTATGGAGTCTTCAAAGAACAGGTTCCCTCTGGATCCGCCTGGTGGATTGCTCAGCTTGAAAGAATCAATGCTTTCGGCCTGCGAGGTAACTGGCTCAGCGGTTATCAACTTCATGATTTCATGGCCAGTCTCATTGGCAAGCCTGACTCCCTGAGCAATTACAGCGCAACCTCCACGAGCTATTTCCCTGTTGGCGACTATCAGGTTTACAAATATTATAACCTCAACATGACTGGAAGTCGGTATGGGACCACGCCGTCTTCAGATCTTGCACTGGATGTCTATGCTACAGCTAACCGGGGCCTCGCACGCGTCCTTGTGGGTGTACGTGTCAAGACTGGGACCTGGGAATTAACTCTAGATAATCTGACCTCCCTTGGCCTTGCAGCCAGCGGCAGTTTGGATATTCACACTTATGGATTTCCTGCAGTTGAGCAGTACCAGCAGTGGGCCGAAGTTGATAGCCCAATCGACCTGGGATGGTATTCCCACCCGTACTCTGATGGATCCGTGACGTTTCCTGTTAACCAGGTTACTACGGATACTGCCTTTGCTTTTGAATTTGCTTACTAACTCTTTGGCTGATATATTTGCGTCCGGTGTAGGTGTTGGAATTGACTAAGTGTCAAGGAAATCTGATGGATCTGAACGCTTGTACTAAAGCTATTATTACTATAGAAACCCGGTTCATCACACTTACTTGGTAGTTTATATAGCTAAAAATAGATTGCGTTAAGCGCGTTAGTAAAGATATAAATCCAAATCCTTCCGACAGCCGAAACTTACGCAAGTGGCTGGCGTGCCGATTTAGCCGTCCAGCCACGATACTGAATGATTGCGCAACTGCATCCAAGTCGCGCATATTTAGACTGCTTGAATGTTCTTTCAATCTAGTATCTTGCTAGAGCTTCTGGTCCAAATTCCACAGTTACTCCTTGTTACACCATGGTGCCTTCCGAAGACGCGATAGCCAAGTTCATCTCCTGCGTTCCAGATGCCGACGAGGGCAAGGCGTGGGTCTTTTTAGAGGTAACTGCTCACATTTCGAGGTCAGCAAATCACAGCTGCTAATTCCGTGGCAAGGGCGCGGCGAGCATAGACGAAGCGGTGGAGGAATACCTCGATAACCCGGGGAAATATTCACAACCCGAAACCAGGTCTCTCAAACAAGCCAATGTCGTCCCTGGCTCAGTCGACGAAGCGCCTCCGGCGTACCATGCGCCATCACATAGTTTGTCCAACAACGGCGGAGGACACACCGTCCATCAATATCTACGGACACACACGAACAAAGTGATTGAGGCAGCGAGGATACGTGCCAGAGATGAGGTTTGCGTGTGCTCCTCCCTAACCTTCTGAACTCCAGTCTCATGAAGTCACAGCAAGAAATGCAAAATATTCTCCAGAAGGTGCAACTAGCACACCGCATATTCAATAGTGACATCGAGCCAGAGCATGATGTGGACGGCTTCCTCTGTGGGTGTGACATTCACCAATACATGGGTCTAAAGGTACGACGACTTGGCGTGCAGAAAATGTGGTCAGAAGCCGTCATGTACCCGGGTAAGAGACGCCAGATGCTCTCAGGGGCCCTCGACTGCTCATCGGCTCGACTGACAGATTTGTAGGTGAAAAGTCATATCATGACTGCTACCAAACAACGTTTGGTTACTATTCCAAGAATCCGTATAAAATGCGCGTCACCTCGCCGTATGGCAACTTTAGTTCGAGCTATATAGGTATGGGTATAGGTATGGCGCGTCCCATAGCCAGATATTACAGTCTTTCAGTTCATCAGACTATTAGCTTGAATGCACAGCTCAACGGGGAGGCCCAGTCTGCCATCGATGCAAGGGAGCCAAGGATGAATATTTGGGACCTTGAGAATCCTGATATTTCACGGTCAATCTTAGCCAGCGAAGCTTCTTCAACATCAACAAAAAAGGGGGATGAAGGACTAGCCTACGACAAGTCCGAGAAAAGGGGAGAACAAAGCTCAGCGAGTGCAACGGCCAATAGCAACGGCGAAGCATCTTCATCTAGCAAACCATCAAGATTCGTAACGCTAAAGAAGGCCTTTTCAATCAAGTCTGCCGAAGAGAAAGCAGCCATTAAGCTAGAAGCGGCGCTGGGCCAATGCAGACAATTACGTGACGAGATTATACAGGAGGAAAATAGCAGATGGCCAGACGCCGAGTGGCGACAGATCGTGGCCGCCTACCAAAACAACGTTGGGATGGCTAATACAATCGCCCAAACCCGTCAATTCAAACCCATTCAATATCTTCATATGCTGCAGGCAGGCTACTTTGAGCCCATTCCTGTGGCGTGGGCGAACCAGATATCCAACCCACTCAAGTTCACGGTTGACGCAAGTGCCGGGTGGAGAGGCATTACACCAGCCTGGAGGGGCTACGACGATACAGCAGAAGAGAGACTATACTGGGTATTGAATCACAGAGCCGGGGCCAGCCAGAGGCTAAAGCCCGACATGATCTCCGCACTCGACATGGCCCGACGAAGGATGGCATCTGCCGTAGAGCCACCCCCAGCGTATTTTGCGGCAGACGACACTTGCCACCTACAGCATACTTCTGAAGGCTATTCTAAACAAGTTATGCCTCCGCCATTTCGACCCTATGATGGTCCAGAGACTGCGTCAGACAATAGCGTGATATTGGTAGACGTATCTGGCTCGATGGACTTTGAGCCAATGCGGCCACTATACGACGAGTATCTCATAACAGGATACACTCGATCTACTCAACCCAAAAATAGAGGTAACGTATTCCATCTCGTTCAACAAGCTGGCAATTGCTAACCATGTTCATTCTGTTTCAGATACTGCCAAAGCCATCATCCGCCGATTCACAGACGCCCTTGCCAACCACGATCACAACTTTCAGGGTTACCAGCTAACCACATTTGCCAACCATGCAGAATATATTGGCATTCTAAACCACCAAAATTTCGAAAAGGTTTGGGGAACAGTCAGATTCGGAGGCGGCACACGCGTCATGACGGGGTGGCAAAAGGTGAAAGAGCTCCATTTTCAACAACACTCAGCATCAGCGACCTACCACCCGGTATACGGCTGGCAAGCGGGCCCGGAGACGCCCATTCTAAGGGTCCTCTTGCTGCTAGATGGAGAGGCCCAAGACATGGACGAGTTTGAACTTGATTTGCTGGGTCTCTCATGGGTTCACGTCACCATATTCTTGGTCGGAGTGGACGGCTGCCCTCACCACCATAGGCACGCAAATGAGTTGCAAAGAATAAGCGAAGTCAACCCACACGTGTCTTTTGTTGATGCACAAGGGAATACGCCAGAAAGGTTTGTGACTCATGAGCTGCTGAAGAGGCACTTGGGTTACGATTTGTCCATGCAGGAGTTTGAGAGGATGGAACACCCGCCCGCTTATACAGCATAATTTTAAAGCCATTATTCATATGAGTCAAAGATCTATAACATAAGAAGCATTACGTGTCAAACGCAGGATCTGAAATATCATTAAGCATTAGAAATCAAGCCAGAATCGCACACTTCACCCCAGAATACGAACCCCGCCAAAACCGCCATCTATGGCAACTTTTCCCTGCAAGAATAACTAATCTGTCCTACGTCGGCACTCTAAACAACGAACATGAAATCACACGATCAATCTCGCCGGCCATTCCGTCGGATATTGAACAAAGGACCTCGCAGATGCCTTTCACCCGGCCCTATCGGGAACCCCCTCCAGCACCACTAGCCATGCAGCCGGGACGATCTGCAAGTGTGGGGAGCCAGTCAAAACAGCCGGACGAACTCCAAGCTAAAGGGTCGGTGATACCCAGATGCAATGTCGCATCGAATACGCAGAACGGATTGCCGGTTTGTAAAAGTGAGGGGTAGCTTCATGCATGCGAATGTCGGTCCATCTTTGCATAGTCCGGGGTTGGCTATAAAAGGCAACTTGACAAATTAAAATCCGCCGACGCCGTGAAGTTGGCATTCTTCTTCGTGATGTGACCAGAGCCCATAGCTCTCACGATATCAAATAACAGCAATCATGGTTTCATCTAAGAAACTCCTCTTAGAACTCGCTTGCCTGCTGCCAATCGCCCATGGCGCTGCAATTGACCAGCGATCTTCCCCCATCGTCGACCTAGGATACGCCAAATACCGTGGCGTCAGGCTCGATGCCGGAGTAGATCAATTCCTAGGCATGAGATTCGCCCAAGCTCCCCTCGGCAACCTCAGATTCCGCGCACCCCAAGATCCAACTCCCGAGAAGTCTGTCCAAGATGCCTCCAAGGTCTGTCAAACCACCTCACTCTCACAAACATCACATCAATTATCTTAAACTAACCCTCAAAAACAGTTCGGCCCAATCTGCGTAGCCGTCGGCCAAACAGCAGACGCAAACAACGCCGAAGACTGCCTCTTCGTCAACGTCTTCAAACCCTCCAGCGCAACTCTCAACTCCAACCTCCCCGTCTGGGTGTACATCCAGGGCGGCGGCTACGCCCAAAACTCAAACTCCAACTACAACGGCACCGAAGTCATCAAGCAGTCCGGCGACGGCCTCGTCTTCGTCAACTTCAACTACCGTGTAGGCGCTCTCGGCTTCCTCGCCAGTGAACATGTGAGGAAGGATGGAGATCTCAACGCAGGCCTGCTCGACCAGAGAAAGCTCCTCCACTGGGTACAGAAGAATATCAAAAAGGTATCTAGACCTTTCACCTTCAACAATATTCAGACAAACTAACAAACCAAGTTCGGCGGCAACCCAAAACACGTCGTCATCCAAGGCGCCTCCGCCGGCGCCGGCTCCGTAACGCACCACCTCACAGCCTACGCCGCCAAAAAGGACACCCAGCTCTTCGTCGGCGCAATCCCCGAGTCTCCCTTCTGGCCAACCCTCCGCGCCGTCGCAGACATGGAGTTCCAGTACCACCAGCTCCTCGCCAACGCAAACTGCTCCTCCCTCAACTGTCTCCGCGATCTAGACACCCAAGCCCTCTTAGACGCCGCCCCCAACGCGCCCTTCATCGGAGCAGCGAGCGACAATCCTCTACCCTTGTGGTATTGGCTCCCCGTCATCGACGGAGATCTCATCACAGACCACCTCTACAATCACTTCGAGCGCGGCAACTTCATCCGCGTCCCAGTCCTCGTCGGCGACGACACCAACGAAGGCACATACTTCGCCTTCAACGCCACAAACCCCTCCCAAGTCTCGACATTCCTCAAAAACAACTACCCCTACCTCCAAGACTCCCAACTAAAAAGCATCATCCGCGCATACCCCCTCGAACCCCCCCTCCCCAAACACGCAGCATACTTCCCCTCCGCAGAAGCCGCCTACGGAGAATCCACATTCACCTGTCCCGGAAACACCGTCGCCGCCTCTGTAGCCAGATTCTTCAACCCTCGCCGCGTCTGGAACTATCACTACAACGTCCTGGACCCGGACAACGTCGCCAACGGCCTCGGCGTCCCTCACACGTTCGAAACGAGCGCAGTGTTTGGACCGGGATACTCAGACTCAGCAGCGGCGTCCTACTACACGACCAACGCTGCCATCGTCCCCGTCACCATGCACTACTTCTTGAGCTTTGTGACAAAGTTGAATCCAAACACGGCAAAGTATCATTCAGCTCCAAACTGGGATCCTTGGGGCCAAGGCACGGGGCAACGCATCAGACTGCAGACCAACAATACTGCCATGGAGCCTGTGCCATTTGATCAGATTGCGAGGTGTAATCTTTGGAATAGTCTGCAAAGCTACACGCAGATGTAAATAGAAAATTACAAAGATCAAGGTTAATGGCAAAGCATACATGGCTGAAGAACTAAGAAAAATATTAAAGAAGCATCCGTAGTTTCTCTTGAGCGTGTACCGACATGAACCATCACGCAAAAGGCAGCGGGCGGAAAACAAGTGTGAATAATTTTATTCATATAAGTCATCATCATCTTTCTAGGACTATAGGGGGTGAAAGTTCGCGGAAATGGACCCCATACAAATATTGGGGGGGGGGTTCGATTCTTAGGTGGTTGTAGACTTTTGGGCATATAATAAATATCGTATGCACGGCCGATCCCTGACACTATTTCATCTTCATCAATGTATACACCCATTCTTTCATGTCGTATTTGATGTTCGCCGGTCAATGATTAATACTCAGACACTGTTGTTATTACCGGTTTCGATCTTGTCATTCACCATCTGGCTCTCCCTCATCGATACGACAATCGATGTCAGCTGGTCAATCTTCTGCTGCAGTTCCATAAGCTGAGCCTCAACTGGCGAGGGCGCATCGACATCGTCCTCCTCGCGATTTCGGCTAGACGGGCGCAATTTCATCGCAGATCTAAGCGTTGCAATTGGGGGGCGGCCAGCAGCAGATGAGGGTCTACCAGCCTCCGACCTACGGCGTCTCCCCTTAGGCTCCTTTGGGCCCTTGAAGCCGCGGAACTCGTCATCGTCATCGCCCTTGTACTTGAGATACTCGTAGAGTTTGATGACGCCCACAATGGGCGCGTGGGTCACCTTGAGAAGCCAGATCCTACCTGCGCGGTATTTGTGGGACCTCGGGAAAATGTATCGCCATGGACGGAACAGAACCAAGGAAACAAGGTTGAAAGGGGGGTAAAAGTGTGTCAAGCGGTTGCTGGTTGAGGCCTCCAGCACGTACACACTGTACACGTAGAGGTACTCCTCCTTGGCGTGGGTGATGACGCGAGAAAAGCTGTTGGAGAGCATACCGGTGAGCGAGCCCATGAGAAGGAACGATGACAACGTGATGAAGATGATCATCAAGGGAGGTCCAAAGATGGGATCAATCTGGTCCATGATCTCGAATCCCACATAGCTCGAACCATAAAATATCTTGGTCAAGATGCCCGTCATCTTGCCAAAGCTAAAGATGTCTCTGCCCACGAGGGAAAAGGTGGTCAGGAAGCCAAGGTAAACAACAATGACAAGCACCATGAACTTGATAAAGTCCTTGCCCATCTCCTTAAGGCAGGGAATAAGCGTACCCCAGTAGGGGCTCAGACTTAGGATGGAGCAAATACGGGGGATCATGAAGAGAGCCTCCAAGGCCAGCACATCAAATGCCAGGTCATTTAGGCGCAAATCTTGACGCATGATACCGATAATTCCTTGGTCGCGATTAGCATTCGGTGTTTCTTCTGTGAGCAAGAGAGACGACACTCACTTAATACAGCAAAGATGGTGCCAATGAGGATCATAATCATGTCAAACAAATTCCAGATGTCCGTTGCGTAAAAGATGGCTCCGGCATCAATCCATTCACTCAATTCATCGTAAAAGAAGGCAGCCAACCAGAAGAACAAGGCGATTTCGGGGCCAGTCAGGCGGCTTTCGTCCCGCACAATGAGGACAGAGTAATACAAGCACATGAAGACAACAAAGAACAAGACTTCCCAGCATTTGAGATATTTGGGTACACGGAGTCGGGAATAGGGATCCGACGTGAATGGGTTATAGAAATGGGGGTGCTTGGTCGAATTGATCGACATGGAATCCCAAAAAACAATATCGCCATTCCATATGCCCACGATGATCTTCTGCACGACGTGCTGGCTAAGAAATCTCTTGGCGTCGGCAATAGCAGCAATCTCAAGAGCATTTAGACCTTCAAAAGCGGCGGTTGGGTCATCATCATCATCACCTCCGTCATTCTCGTCATCCATGCTAAGATTAGTCAAGCGGGAAAGAGACGACAGAAGCTGTATCTTCTTGGACGAACTTCCCGCAGGGAGATGAGCATCTGAGCCGTCAAAAGAAGCCAGCACGCGAGGAATCAAGGGAGTGCCCTCGCCAGCTTCGGGATCCGATCCGATGAGGCGATCAGGCTCCTGCTGCTGTTGCTGTTGCTGTTGGGCCTTTACCTTCTTATGGTCAGGGATCTCGTAGAGGCAAAAGGTCACAGCCTCGCGCTCCGAGTGGTGGGTCAGGAATCTCCAGGCTACAATCTCACAGGCATTAGAGCGAGCTTCGCCGACGCCCTGGTTGTCACGATCCGAAGCATAGTGCCATTTGAGCGCCCTAGCAGTGGGTGATAAGTCAAGCAAGCACAAGAGGGCCGGAATTGGGCGTCAAGAGAACCTACAAAAGAGCATTGACGATGGCCGGGTTGACGCAGGTATCGGCCAGATGGTCAACCAAGAGGCGCAGCGATGTGCCGGCCGACGTGGTGCGCAGCTGCTCAAAGCTGCTGGGCAGCTCGATGGCCTCGGTGATGTACTGGCCCAGCTTCTTGACGACGAGGCGGAATGAGTCGTCCGGGCCGATGTAAGGGGGCTCGATGTAATCAAAGCGGGCGGAGAAGGGACTGCCCTCGCGGACAGGCGGCGGTTTCTTGAGCTTGACGCGGATGGGCATCTTTGCTGTGCTGTGCTGTGCTGTGCTGAGGCGAGTGGCAATCTCCAAAATCTCGCCAAAAAGAACAAAATAGGACAAAGAAGACGATGATGATGATGCCAAGAGAGGTGATGAGAGCAGAGAGAGCCCCAAAAACAAGGAAAAGAAGCTCAAGAGGGGAGCAAGAGCCACACGAGGTTGAGACGTGATAATGGATGGAGCTGTCGAGATGGATGGGGAAGCTACAATCAATTGATCTTAGCGACGTCAATCTAGCGCGGCGTGGCCTGTGCGTGGCGCAGGTGACTGTCGATTGCAGCGGCGTTGTGGTACGAAGAGAGTACTTTGCTCTACGCGGTGCTGCTGGTCAACAAACAGAGCATCACTGCGCTATTTTGCTGCCTGTACAACCCCAACTGTGCCTTCCCTTCCAAGCTGCTTGAGGTATCTCACAAGTACTCTCATGCAGCACCTGCTGCTAGAGCCGCTATTACGGGTCGCTGGTCCCCTAAAACATGAGGTCAAGTGCCGCATCGCCCACTCGCACATGCCAATGAGAAGAGCTGCAGCCGCCATGCTACCGGACATCCATTGGTGCCGTTTCAGCCAACAACCCCTGTAGCACCTTCTTTTTGATTTTATCGTATTTGGTTTTATTTTCTGGGAATTGATGGTGCTGGAAATCGAAAAGCGAATCAATTGTCAGATCTAGCTCTCGAATTGGGGTTGATGCAGCAACTCCACCACTCTATAGCTATACGTCATCTTGGAGACTCACATCGATCTCACTACAGTGCATACAAGATGGGAATCGTAATTGCCTTAGTCCGTAATAGTACCCAAGTTGCAGCAGGGAGGATAAAAAGCAGCCTTTGGACGTTGCTGGTGGATCAAAGCTGATTTTGTGGTCTCGGCTCGGAGAGGCAGTGTTCCAGACACTTGACAGCATCTCGAGATACGGCACCTCCAGATTACTCTGAGACCGGAGTCCGGGTACCGGAGACATTACAAAAACCTCAATTACCTTGCCTCTGTCTGGTCGCCACCACGCTTCGCTTCTCCCAGTGCCTTTGCACCTGTTTCACGCTCATGGTTGCCACGACGCAGTGTTTTATTTTGGCATAGACTCTCTATCGTTTCATGCTATAATAAACCTCAAGCTGGGTTCACAGCGCTGCTCCCTCACAATCTCTAGCACTAAACAGCATTGATACGCGTAATTGCCCATGAGGCGGTGCCATGATTCAACGCCCGCTCAACTCTGTAATAAATACCCGCGCTACCCAGCGTGTAATATCGCAAACGCCCAAAAATCAATGCATCCATTGATCTCTCTTAATTGAGCGTTGCCCCCAGCTACTGAGCTTGGCCTAGCTAGTCCGGGCCGTTGCTACATGCAATTAGGGCCACCAATCGGTAGCCGCGAATTCAGGGGGGCTTGACTCAGGCGAACAAACAAAAGAAAAACACCACGGGTTCATGTGTCGTTGAGTTGTATGATGGCGCATGGGCCTTGAGAGTCTGTGTCACTTTGATTCCGCACAATTCAAATTTGACGCTCTTTAGACCTCCAGTAGCGACGCAAGGGGACGGACCTGAAGCAAGTTGCCGCTGAAACAAGCAATGCAGCCGCCTCAAAGACTGAGAAGCTCCGCTCCCATAATAGACAATGTAATTCGCAGTGTATTCATACAGCACTATTTCATTCACAACTCCCTCACCTCACTTCGCCTCATCTCACTCAACTCACATGCTCGCCCTCTGTTTGTTTACTTTACCGCAAATAAGCTCTCAATGCCTATTTATACCATCAACCCACCCTCCACGCAAGATTCAATCGTCCCGCTGCACCCTCCATTGGCCGCATTGCTCGACTAATGTATGCCAGTTGGGCCTTGCAGGGGTCAATACGAACAAGGCACACTACCCGAGCAAAAAGCACGAGTAGCGCCAGTGCGACCTTGACTTCCATGTTCACAAATCTGCAATCTGCCAAACACCTTTCATCTGCAGCTTCTCTTCCCTCTTGCACGTCATTTTCCCCAGTTCCCTGAGGCAGCTCTGGTTTGTTGCTTTGTTTCCTTTGTCCGTCAAACTCTCTCCTATTTTGCGCCTAGAGTTAGTTATAGACAAACAACCACCAACAAGATGATCGTGGCCCCTCCGCCGCGATCCTCCACTCTCACAGCCCTCGCCGTGTCCTCGACCCTCCTCCAGATCGCATCGAGCCATGCGCTGCCCCGAGAAACAAAAACAGTCGCCATGCGCGAGCTCAACGTGGCGCCGTGGCCCATCGCCCCAACGCCAGCGCCTTTTCTCAGATCAATGCCGGAGCGTCATCTGCTGCAGCAACGGGACTTCAACACCGTCTGTGGCTTTATAGGGGGCGACCCAAACTTCCCAGCCACGTGCCTCGCCGGATCGCACTGCGCCGTCGACGTCGAGAACAAGGCCATCGGATGCTGCGCGGACGGCGCGCCCTGCACCGAGGGCATCTTCACCGGCTGCGTCGACGTCAACAGCCCGCCGCAGACGGAACTCAACCCTTACGTCTTCACCTGCACCGGCGCCGACGTGTGTTATCAGAACCATTTCGACGGGGGGTTCTTCCAGTTTGGGTGCGGCGCCTTTTCGCATCTGGCGACGACGGTGGCCACCACGGCGGTTAGTCGCTCGCCGCTGGACTTTAGCCACGTCTCTTTCCAGCTGACGGCAACGCCCACGCTTCTCTCCGAGCCGACGACGATTGGATCGCGGACCGGGACCGAGTCTACTTCCAAGACCTCCAGTCGTGCGACCAAGACCAAGAGCACATCCGACACCTCGGAGACGGACACGGCCACCTCAAGCGACTCAGCCTCAACCGGAACCTCGACGTCCACCTCCACCTCAACCCCTGATCCCGCCGCGCCGACTTCCAGCGGCAGTTCAAAGGCCGGACCCATAGCCGGAGGCGTGGTCGGTGGTCTCGCCGGTCTTGCTCTCCTTGCCGGCCTCATCTTCTACTTCCTCCGCAAAAGGAGAACAGCCACGCCAACCCAGTACATCACGTAAGAAATAACATGCGCCATTGCGTTTCACAAAAATACCAAGACACTAACCATAAACAGGCCGTCCACTGAAAAATACGACAACTTTGACCCCCGTACATATCCTCCCAACACCGCTCTCCTGACGGAAGAAAGGGGCATTCACGGCGACGAAGCTGAAATGACCCCGATTACCCCAAGACCAAGCCAACCCGCCCCGCAGCTCGGCGAGCTTGGTCTGGCTGTGCCTCTCGATCCTGGATACGGCAGGCCGTCGGACGAGATTCCTCTGACGGAGCCTGCTCCAAAGCCAAGCTTCGTTCCGCCGCCGCTGGATCCCGAACCCGAAGATGACAGGCCGTATAACCCACGGAGAAGAGGCGATGGCGACGGCGCCTCTTTCTGGTCCCAGACAAGATCCGAGTCTCGGTCTCGAGGCCGGCCGTGGGTTTGAGGAATTCGACTCTGAAATGATACCCCCCCCTAAAAAAGAGAAAATGAAAATCCATTTGTATATGCTGTCATAGCGGCTGCCACCTTTGTTATACCGTTTTTGTAATGTTTGAATCCGAAGACCGCCCTCGAAATACCTTCTAGAAATACCTCTCTACACAAAACGACGTTCCCTTCTCTCTACAAGAAGAAAAGGGAATTGACACTCATAAACCTCCACATATCATACTCATACTTCATCTCTGCTTGTCTTTCGCAAATTAATCACGTTTGGCTTGGAAAACTGCTGGCTTTGGCATGTTCTCTCTTTTTTATTCCTTTTTTGCGCGTACGTACATTATGGTCGATTAGATACGGCTAGGGGAAAGGGATTACGACGTTGACCGGCAGGAATCCATGAACGTTAGCATAATATATTATGGACATGCTGCCAACATCAAATGCATATTTTTCCATCATCAGAGTAGGAGGGTTTGAGAGAAGAATTAAAACAGCATATATTTTACAAGATATTTACCTGTTTGATGTATATCATGCCGTCACACCTTGTCCGCCAACGGACCAGATCTTTATTGACGATTCATCAAAGATTCTGCTATGATGATTGTATCCGTCAAGAGTCGAATCGGCTCCTGCAGAAGCAGTATCCAAGTCTTGTTCTCGCGGATACCCCCAGCCCCCCGAACATGTTGCCGCAACAGAGCCGCTAGAGTGTACAATCGTGCTTCCTATCGGGGATTCATGGGCTTTCCACGTCCAGCTAGGATCAATGGCATCGTTCTGCATGCCAACTCCCTCCCATACCGCCACCGTGCCATACTGGGTGCCAGCCCAGACCTCAAAGCCGGTTTCTGCAGGAAAGACGTCAAAGTGCAGCCGCTGCTGCGTGGTCGACCTGCGTCCCTTGAGCACGGCCAACAGCTGTCCGGTTCCCCGGATATCGTACACCAGTAGCCCGTCAGCCTGACGCTCGTTGACGACAAGGTACCGCCCGCAGGGGCTCCACGCCGTCTGCACGACGCCCTGGCCTCCCAGGCCGATACGAAACGCCTTCTGGTCGGCATCCGCGATCGACCAGTTCGCAACAACTCTATCAGAACGGTGGAGATCGTACGTGCCCATCCAGCGGGTCCAGGTGCCGGCCGCAAGGATGGATCCGTGGCCATTGGCGTCTGCAGGAGGCGATGACGCCAAGGCGGCCACGGTGCCTTTCATGCCGACGCCGCTACCCTTGGCGATGTGGCGCCGGGATGGAATCGTGGGAACGGTGACCGTTGGGCCATCCGAGCAGTGGCCAGACACGTCAAAGAGATCGATGCGGTTCGCTGAGCCGCAGACGAAGTGAGTGCCAGGGTATTCCCAGAGCAGAGACGCAGGGGTGATGTACTGCTCGGACTCGTGCCGGATAAGCTTATAGGTGTAGAGGGGGCGGCTGGCGACAGCAGCAGCAGCAGCAGCAGCAGCAGCACCCGTCGTATCCTCTGGCTGCTGAGGAAAGGCGTGGTAGAGATGGAGGGGATGATCTCGACAGCCAACCAGAAACATTTGCGAGGCCGGATTGGCCAGGGAGAAGTAGGGCGCGGCGGCGAGGGTTTGGGTGGGCTCTGGGAGCTTGATGCTGGCCTGGCAGCCCAATTTGCGCGCTTCTCCTGCAGGCTGCAGGAGGTCTGCAGGAAGGACAAAGGATGAGACGGTCTGGTCGGATGATAGGGCGAGAATGACGGTGCCGTCGGCTGTCCATTGCGCAGACGAGTAGAAGCGTCGGTTCAGCGTATTGAGGCCGGTATCAGTGCCTTTGCCGCTGTTCTCGCTGTCTTTGAGGTTTCCGTCTCCCTCGCCAGGTAAAGTTCTCTCGTCCGGCCTGCTCACGGCGAGACACTCAGCAAGCAGGCGAATGGCGGGCGCCTCTTGTTGCCCGCCATGAGCGAGAGGCGGTGCTTCAGGTTGGGCTTGGGCCTGGTCCATGGTCATGGTATTTGCACTGGCATCGGCACTGGCACTGGCATTGCTGCCCCGGTAGACAAGGCTCGAGCCGGTCCACATTCACCGCTGCATGATCGATGGGCTCCGTGCTAGAAGATGGTGGCGATGAGTGTCCAATCCAATCAGCCGGATTGCGCCGTAATCAATGAGTTGTTCAAGTTTGACGACTCGAGGTGCTGAAAATGCAAGGGAGGGAAAAAGATGGGCGGACGCTAAAGGCGGAAGCCCTGAAAAATCAAGGTTACTAAGGTACCTAGCGCGTACTCTGTACTTGGACGCGTGCCTTAGTACCAACGTGAAGGTACCTTGGGGAGATCTAAATGGGCTGCCCTACCCGACCGGACGACGTCATTCCAGCACCTTGAGGGTCCTTGGTCGAGTACGGAGTACGGAGTGCGTACAAGGCAGTACTTTGCGATTGATGCCTCCAAGAGGTTATAGGTGCTGACAGCCCTGACAAGGATTGACCTCAATATTGGATCTTATGTACTATTGACCCTATGTACGTATGTAACAAAAGGTCTGGAGCTCATCACTCGCACTGAATTGGGATTCCATGACAATTATTAACATTCAATGGAACATTCAAGCCCTCTCCTTAGTGCAAAGTGGTGGTGTTAGCCCCCTGTGGCCCTCGATACGGGGTACATTAGCTTCTCGGGGCTTTCAAAGGCAGCAGCTGCTCCCAGCACCAACATGTAGGGTGACACTGCAGCCGTGATGGGATCAGGTGGCTGAACTGCTTGATCCGTGCCGATTAATTAGCTGCCTGCGAGCACTGGACCTCGAATAGATTAGGTGATATAGCTTCTCTTCCGACTGCGGGCTCTGCACAAGAGTCAACATGTCCTATGCTTAATTGGCCTAATCCCTTTGAGATCCCTCCCGTACCGCAACTCCGCCCGCACGCATTGACTCATTCTGTCCATGTCAGTCATAATCATTGCTGAGTCTCCCCCTTACATGTATCGTGTACCTGGTGGTGCTCCCTAACGAGTACCAAGACCTGGGCTGCCCGTATTCTCTTCCCCCCACCCCCCAGAAATGGGTAGCAGGCACCGAATGATATCCCCGACCAGCCAAAAGCTTCCTAGCACTCGGGGCTGCTGCTAAAGGGATTGAAGCGCTGAGTGTGGGCGGATGAGCTCCGTACCCCGTACTCGCTAGCAAGTACAGGTACTGCGGCGCTAGGCCTCAGCAGCACCTGTCAGCCCGTTAGCGGTAGCCGTTAGCAGTACTGGGTACCTCGACGGGGGCACATGGACCGCTAGCAGCACAAGCACAAGCACAAGCACAAGCACAAGCTCACCATCTCCCATCCGGCCGGTGACATTGAACCTAATCCCATCCATCCATCCCAATCCATTCGCCTTACCTTTTCGCTGCCTTGTCTCACTTCTGCCACGCTCACTTTGCCCTAACCTGACCCTGAGAAGCTCCCAGCGAAATCGTGACCCCGGCTGCCAGCTTCAATCAATCAAATATCAATCAACCGCCTCCCGCCCTTCTCTCGCCCGACCATGAATCCCGCATAG
Source organism: Trichoderma harzianum CBS 226.95 (assembly GCF_003025095.1). Taxonomy (NCBI): domain Eukaryota; kingdom Fungi; phylum Ascomycota; class Sordariomycetes; order Hypocreales; family Hypocreaceae; genus Trichoderma; species Trichoderma harzianum. The sequence continues at coordinate 492,241 of NW_020209255.1, forward strand.
CCCGCCTTGCAGCCATCTCCTCGCCCCTCGCGGCTTCAGCCCGACCAAAGCACCAGCCAACAAAGAAATCCGACATCGCAGCAGCATCAAGCCTCGCCTCATCTCTCCCTTCTCAAGTCGTTTCTACCTGTCCCAACTCAACGCGACTCCACAAAGACCAGCCGTCGACCCCATCGACCAACTCCCTCTACGACCGAGTCATCGTCTCCATCTCCATCTCCATCTCCATCTCCATCTCCATCTCCGTCTCGACTCCTCCATCGATGCCAAACACGATGGAGACCTCTCCCTTGACAATGGCCGTGGCCTCCACTTGCGACGCCCTCAAGACGCCCTCCTACATGGAGCTGATAGTTTCCATGTGAGTCGCAAATCTCGTCATCTCCAATCTCGTATCTCGTCTTGGTTCTAACCAGCACATTGCAGCGTCATTCTTATCGGTCTCTTGATCTCGTACCTGCCACAGCACTATCGCATCATCTCTCGAGGCACCTCCGAAGGCATCTCCCCCTACTTTATTCTTCTCGGCACAACCTCTGCCACCGCTGGCTTTGCCAACATCCTGACTGTGGCACCCTCCCGCAGAGCCATTGGCTGCTGCAAGGAGCTGGAAACATTTGAGTGTGCCGCCGGACTGCTTGGTGTCGCCCAGCTCGGAACGCAATGGCTATGCTTCACTGCCATGTATGTTGACAGCCCCCTGTCCCCTGTCTATCCCTGATGACCTCCGCTAACTCCCCGATCCCTGCAGCCTTGTGCTCTTCCTCATCTTCTTCCGCTATCGCGAGGCCAATGTCCCTCAGGAGGAGCTTGGTGGAGAGAGCCCCAGATGGCAAACGGCCGTCGCCGTTGGTGGCCTCTGCATCCTTCACGGCCTGGTTGTCATTGCCTTGACTGGTGTTTTCGCCATCGCCATGCCTGACCAGCTCAACCTGTGGGCTAATTTCCTCGGCGTCATGGCTGCCGTTCTGGCTGCCATTCAGTATATTCCCCAGATTTGGATGACCTACCACCTTAAGCACGTCGGTAGCTTGAGCATCCCCATGATGTGCATCCAGACACCGGGTGGTCTCTTATTTGCCGCCAGTCTCTTCATGAGACTTGGCATGGAGGGCTGGAGCACATGGGCTATTTACCTGTTGACGGCCGCCATGCAGGGCAGCGTGCTGGCCATGGGAATCTACTACGAAGTTGCGAGACGCAGCGAAGAATATGCGCACAGCTACACCAGCAGTGCGCCACAATCTCCCATTGAGCATCACGCTACGCCACAGCGCCCATACGCTCCTCGCACCTACTCCGAGGGCTGGGAGCGTGGCCTGCCGGGCCCCTTTACGGGTCACCCCGAGCGATACGCCGAAACCGAGGAGGATCTGGACGATATCGAGGAACGAGAGGAGCGAGCTATTGCCAGAGAGAACCAGCCACTTCTCCGACCTGGCGGCATTGGCAACCCGCACAAGAACTATCACTCGACCTCGCGCCACTGATTTAATGGTGCTCCGTTGACAGGACACAAGACCGCCTTGAAAAGAGGCGGTATCTTTTAACTAACTACCGTTGCTGCTGTTTGCATTTGAGCTATAACTTGTACCATTGCAGAGATAGAGCATCTCAGTGCGAGTAAAGGGATATTGATGCATTGCGTGATTTAGGGAGGACCCCCCCTTTTTTTTCCTTTTTTTATTAAAAAGAGCTTTAGTTTTTTTTTTTTTTCCTTTTGATTCGGATATGATGTAAGATTATATATAGTAGTCGTCTACGGAGTAGTCTACTTTGCTTATTACCTGAGCTATGAGGAAATTGAGGCCGTTTATTTGGGCCGACGTTATGCATTGCGACGCTGACTGTTAAGCGAAATCACACAAGTGCTTTTTTCAACCTAAATCATGCGCTCACATGTCTCCATAGGTAAGAGACTTCTAGTTTTGTAAGGCTCACTTTGCATATTTTATGTATGTGACTGTCATATGTTTGATCTAAAAGCCTCCATCTCCTCGTCTGGGAGGTGAACGATTGTTCTTCATCAACTCTAAAGAAAGAAAAAAGGATATATATAATCCACCATCATAAGCACGTAAAATCCGTTAGATCATTAAAACGGAGAGTAAAAACAGCAATACTTTATAAACATCCCCCTTCTAAAAATTCATCTCCCGCACATTGCTCTTCTTATCTTGCCCCTTACCTCCAGTATGTCTCTCCTCATCATAACTGCCCTGACTGCCACTGTCATCCGCAGGCTGCATATCATCATCAAGATCCCCGCCAACTTCCATCCACCGGTCGCTCGTAGCGGGGATGGGCGAAATCTTGCACAGGATCCAGTACATGCCGAGGGAGACGATGAAGCCGCAGAAGAAGTTGAGGTTGTAGATATAAGTAGCGCCAATGGGCACTTTGGTGCCGACCGCGCCGGCAAAACCAACGACGTTGATCAAAATGCCCGAGATGTAAGCTGCATATGCGCGCCAATGGATTCCCCAGGTGTAAAAGTACGGTCCGGTGCTGCGGCTGTCGTATAGCTCCTTGACATCCAAGTATCCCTTTCGCACGAGGTAGTAGTCGGAGACGATGACACCGGCGATGGAGCTGAGGAAGACGCTGTAGGCAGACAGGTAGGTCGTAAACTGGTTGGAGCTGCTGAGCAGATTGTACGGGCACATTGCTAGACCAACAATGGCACAAATGTACGATCCGCGGCGGATGTTGATATATCGAGGGAGAAGTGCCGTCATATCTGTTCCTGCAGAGACTGAGTTGGCTGCAATGTTGGTACCCAGCTGAGCTAGAGCGAAAGCTAAAGAGATGATGAAGACGCCAAATCTCTGGCCAGAGCCGCCATCGTCGATGAACCGACCAAGAAGATCCAGGGGACTCCAGATTGGCTGGTCATAGATGATAGTGGACGACGACGAGACGATGATTCCGATGAAGGAGGTAATGGCAAAGCCCAGCGGAATGGTGAAAAGCTGCGACCACAAGGCATCCTTGGGCTTGCGCGCAAATCGAGTAAAGTCGCTGTCGTTGACAACTAGCGTAGCAAAGTTGGCAATGGAAGACATGACTCCATTGACGAATTGCCATCCGAGTTCGCTGCCGTGAATGGTAGCAGGCTGTCTAATGATGGGGCCAACACCACCAGCTCGGACGCAGGCCCAGATGAGGAACGCAATTCCAGCAACAGGCACAAAGTAGGCCTTGACGGTAAACAGGTGACGGACCTTGTGTACCGGGAACCACAGAGCTGGCAGAGAACACACCCAAAATATGACAAACGAGACGTACTCGGGAGTGTTGGTGGCGCTGGTGCCAAAGCTCCCCGGCATCTTAGTGGCATCCCAGGATTTCCAGATGGAGCGGATCATGAGATAGACGCAAGTGCCACCGATGTAAGATTGAACGCCATACCAAATACATGCTGGCCTGTGTTAGCGGTTGTATTGTGTAATTGGCGAAGAAGCCGAAGAAGCCTGGAGGATGCCAATGTCTCGGCGTTCCACATCCGTTTCACTTACCCATAGCAGCACGATTAAAAACCGGCCATAGACTGCCCCAGATGCCAAAAGACGATCGGCCAATGACGGGGAAACCAATATGGTATGTGGCTCCGATGCGTCCAGTGGTGACAATGAAGCAGGCCGAAATAGAGTAGCCTAGCCAGACGCAAATCCACGCCTGCCACCAGGAGAGACCAGCGATGATCATGGAAGAAGAAATCATCCACGTGTTGATGTTGAATGAGTCGGCGATCCAAAAGGCAACAAAATTCCAAGGGCCCCATTGTCGGCGCTCTTTCTCCACGGGCTTCAGGTCATAATTGACTAGCTAGGAGGAGAGTCAGCACCGCGTCTCGTCTCGCTCGGTCTCATCCCATCACGTCTGATGTAAGTCTCGGTTCGGCTGTGATGCTCAGAACAAGGGTGGCGCGACATCACGACGTATGAAGAGAGGGGAATCAGGTATGAGATGAGGACGAGGAAGGAGAAGAAAACAAGGACCGCACCATCAGCTGCGTAGTCGTCAGGCCAGGCTCGGCCTCAACGGCCAGCTTGTCAGCCAGATTTCTGAACCTCTGTCGCAACGCCATTGTTGATGGTCGGCAAGCAATGAGCCTCTCAAGCAGGTAAAAGATTCAATTGCAGTCGAGAAGAGGGCATGAAGCGTGTTTTGGACCTTTTCGATGCAAAACTCAGTTAATAACCAAAAATCGATCGACCATGTACAACACGCAATGGAATGATCGACGCACAGATGACGTGGAGAGCCAGAATTATATTTTCTCGGGATGGAGGGTGGCAGACGTCGTTTGTGGGGGTTTGGCGAGGCGATGATCCACTGGCCACTCTCTTTTCCTCTGATGGACACGCGAGTTGGGAGCCTGATGCCACTTTGTGCGATGTGAGGCTTTGTAAAGTACTCGTACTCCCACAAGGATGTTCTAGGTCGTGTGCCTTGGGGATCGGCGCAGAGTCGTCAGAGGCTTGAACTCAGCGGCAGCGGCGCAGAGGCGGGAGAGTCGAGAGGCTTTATTTGATTTCCTCTTCCGGCGAGCCACCAGCTAGACGAGCAAACAAGATACAGAGCAGATGCGATAAAAGAAAAAAAAGCGGAGTTGGAGGGCGTTGAAAAAGAGCTGATAGTCGATCCATGCTGACTGACTGACTCCAGGTTGGCCCTAACGACACGATTTCTCCCTATCGGCGTAGAATGCTAGACCTGTGGCAAGGCAAAGCAGGGACGGTGTCTTTGACCCTCAGCCCATCTCAGGCCAGGGCAAGGCCCGTCGGCTGCCTAGCAAACGCCCATCTCGTGGTCCCCGAAGACGATGATACCCTGCGATTGGTGGTGATGGGTTCGACGATAAGCTAAACCCATGGTCTGAGTGAGATAGCAGTAGCAGCGGGACAGGGGTCGGCTAGTCAGAGTGTGGAGGAGGATCCGCCATCCCGCAAAAAAAAGAAGAAGAGGAGGAGAATTCGATTACCCCATCTTATCGAGTCAACGGGAAACTGGGTGGGCTTTGGCGCGATAACTGCCGAATGGGTCGTTATCTGCTATCTCGGGACAGCCAGATACGCGGGAGATAAGTCGAGATAATACTCGTAATAGTCGTGCTGCAGATAGCCAGACGGGCTATTTTGTGGATTTATACGTGTATGTTCAACAATAGCGCGGGAGGCTAACATGTTAGTTTCAGATTGCAAGACAAAGCCGTGATTGTTCGTTGATACATGTGCATACTAGGTAGTAATAAGCCGGACGGGAATGGGATGGGGCTGCAGTTTTGTGGAGGAGGGGAATTGCCGCACAAACCACAGCACCTTGGGATGTTCATGTGATTTGATGCAAGGGAGAATCAGCCAGCCACCACATGCGAGATCCGGCCAGAGGATTTAATGTTACTTTTGCTTTTACTAATACGGACCCTGCAGCATGTGGTTGTCGGCAGAATTCCGAGGGAATTCTAGAATGCTGAGAGGCGCAAGAATGACGAATTGGCTTTGCTATTTCTTTGCAATTGATTATTACTGTACCACGCTATCCAATTGATGTAGCAGAGCAGTGGCGTGGTGTTGCAGCTGAAGCCGTCATTATTGTGTCGTCAACTTCATTTATTGCCATTTGATGCTTATGAATAGATGCGATGAAAAGCTTTTCAATTTCGTCATTGAATGGTCTAGCAGCAGCTTCGAAATGTTGTAGCCTCCCTGTGAATCTAGCTATTTCAATTCTGATGCCCATATTCATATTCCATCTTTCAAGTACACATGCATGTGGCAAATAGTGCTGCTAAAATACTATTGACAATTGGTTATGAGTATTCTTTATTTAATCAAACGCAGCGTCCATTACCTTACATCGTCTAAAGCTTCGAGAAAATAGCATATTCATCTTATTCAGCCGGTCTGTATTAAATCCTATAAAGTTTCGCTTGCTTGTTATTCAAGGTGATACTAAAGCAAATTCTCTGTTACACCACAAAGCAATCCACTGCAGGGGAGTAGCTGAATATCAAGAGTGGAATTGGTCAGTAATTGTCTTCAACTCTTGAGATAAACTACAAATTTGATGCATCGTAGACTCCTCTTTACTACATTCTCTTCATCTCTTGATATTCTCTTGATATTAATTCCTGGACCCAAATGCTCATGCATGTTGGCTTACCCTGCAGCAAAATTTAAAGTGGTTCGTTATCGGCTTATCGCATATCCCCCCGCCGGCCAACCAGCGACGCGTTGCCAGTCACTAGCCCGCTTTTTTTGTTTTCAATCCCCCACCATCTCCCCTCCTAACTACAATTTTTGGTGCAAGCATCGCTTCTCTCCCAGGAACCGCGTCTGGGAATCGAATAACGGGAAAAAGAGACGAGAGAAAAGGAAAAGGAAGAACAAGCAAAAAAGTCCTTTTCCACCTCTGTGATTCCGCCGTCACCCATCATGGAGGACCAGCTGGCGCAGCTCCTGGCCAACACGCAGCTCCCCGAACAAGCACCCCGCCAAGCTGCCGAAATCGAGATCAGACGGGCTGAGTCGAATCCCGCGTTTCCCATTTCCCTTGCTCGCATCGGTGCGCATTCGTCCATCGACACGAGCATCCGTCAGTCTGCCCTCAGCACTCTGCGCCTGTTTATCGAGAAGCATTGGGCCGTGGAGGAGCTTGATGATGAGCCCCATGTTCCCATCTCGGACGAGGCCAGAGAGCTTCTGAAGCAGACGCTGCTCGAGGTTGCCCTGAGCCCCGAGGACGACCGAAAGGTCAAGATTGCAGCCAGGTAGGACTACACAACAGTCTCGCGTCTCACATTGAACGACCCTCGATGGCATCGTGACATTCCCTTACCGAGGATAGGAGGACGATGCGTGCGGGCTTAAACAACAAACACTTTTACTGATGCCCTCTCTTCACTCCAGTTATGCTGTTGGCAAGATTGCCATTCAAGACTTCCCCGACCAATGGCCTGCACTTCTTCCCACCATTCTCAACGTCATCCCCACGGGCAACGATTCTCAGCTCCACGGAGCTTTGAGGGTGCTTAGCGACCTGGTCGACGAAAGCCTCAGCGAGGACCAGTTCTTCTCCATGGCCCAGGACATTGCCAAAGCCCTCACCGAAGTTGCGCTCAACGAGAACCGAAAGCCGATGCTGCGCGCCCTTGCCATCTCCGTCTTCCGAGGATGCTTCGACTTGATGTACATGGTCAAGGATGAAAACAAGGACGTCAAGGTCTTTGCCGAAGAGCTGCTGCAACGATGGAACCCCTTTTTCATTGCTGTGCTCAAGGGCCGTCTGCCTGAAGGCGACTCTAGCTCCGGTGCTCAGCCCGAGGCCTGGAACAGCATCATTGCTCTCAAGCTGCAAGTCGTCAAGACTCTACTCCGCATTCGCCGAGTCTTTCCCAACCTTCTCCTTCCTCAGAGCACCACCTTCTTCACTGCCGTGTGGGAAGAGCTTAGCATCATGCAGGGTGCTTACGAGCAGCTTTACATCATCGATGAGGTGCAGTCTCGATTGGAGGACTCCGACAACCTCCCATATACCCTCGATCTTCTCATCCTAGAGGAGCTTGACTTCCTTAACCAGTGCTTCCGCGCACCCCCTGTCCAGGCCGAACTTGACAGCCACCTCCAGGCCCACACCTCTGGCCATGAAGTCCCCTGGATGATGGATCTTATGAAGATGCTCGTTGGGTACTCTCGGGTCACTCGCGAGGAGCAAGAACTCTGGGACTTTGACTGCTCCTTGTACTTGGCGGAGGAGACTTCGGTCACTGCTAATTACACTGCCCGTACTGCCGCTGGTGACCTGCTCATCAAGCTAGGCGAGTGGTTCAATGAGAAGACGGTCGACGGCTTGTTTGGACATACAAAGAGCCTCTTCCCTGGCGAGGGCCCTTCCGCCTGGAGGAGTCAAGAGGCCGCGCTCTACCTCTTCGTCATGCTTGTTAGCGACTTCCAAGATTTGAACAAGCCCATCCCCGACGTCGTTGCAAGCGCTTATTTGGAGCTTGTCGACTTTTCCATCTCCCAAGCTAAGCAGCCGCTGTTGCGCGCTCGAGGTTATCTGGTGGGTGGCATCATTGGCCGCTCACACCAGACCCCACCCAACCTCGTCGATGCCATTGTCCATTCCATCACAAATGAAGAGTCTGAGGTTGTGCAGGTTGCGTGTATCAAGGCCATTGAAGGCCTTGTCAGCTCAGGACGTGTTGCCCATGACCGCCAGACACCCATCATCGCCTCCATCCAGTCTTACATGAACAGCAAAGACCCCGAGGAAATGGAAGAGGCTGACGAACTCCTCGTTACCCTGACCGAGGCTCTTAGAGCCGCCATCGGAATGGACAGCCAAATCGTCATTACCAGTGAGATTCCGTCGGTGGATCTTCTGTTCTTGCTGGCCAAGCTTGGAGCTAGCAACTTCCAGGTTACGATGCTTGTGACAGAGGCATTTGAAGACATTGTCACCAGTCTCTCGGATGCCTCTTCATATGGCGCTCTGTGCCAGCGTATCTTGCCAACCTTGACCGGCGCCTTTGACGTGGCCAACCTCACAGAGGACAACCCTCTTGTTACGGTGAGTTCACAACAACCTCCTTCAACACGGGTTGAGATCACTTACTGACAATGGCTTGAATTAGGTTGCAACTGAGTTGCTCGTCGTTTTGACAGAGCATGGCTCTGAGCCCCTCCCGGAGGGCTTCGTAGCTGCTACACTCCCCAAGCTTAACCGCCTGCTCATGGAGTCTGGAGAGGGCGACGTTTTGCGACCTGGATCCGAGGCAGTCAAGTGGATTCTGGTTCATGACCACCAGCAGGTCTTTAACTGGCACGACTCCAACGGCCGGTCCGGTTTGGAAGTCTGCCTGCACATCATTGACCGACTCCTGGGCCCTTCCATCGAGGACAATGCCGCCTCCGAGGTGGGAGGACTCGCTGCCGAACTTGTCGAGAAGGCTGGACAAGAGCGCCTGGGACCATTCCTACCGCAGCTCCTGCAGGCTGTTGCTAACCGACTTGCTACTGCTCAAGCCGCCGCTTTCATCCAATCTCTTATCCTCGTTTTTGCCCGACTGTCTCTGGGCGGTGCGCAGGATGTTGTAGAATTCCTGAGCCAGATCCAGATCAATGGCGAGAGTGGACTTCAGGTTGTCCTGGCCAAGTGGCTGGAAAACTCTGTTAGCTTTGCTGGATACGACGAGATTAGACAAAAGTCGGTTTTAAAAATCTTGGAGCGAGCCCCCCTGGTTTGGGCAGGACAGATTTGCTAACGTGTTTGTAGTGTGATTGCTTTGTCGAAGCTCTACTCGCTCAACGACCCCCGAGTAGCACAAACGTCAGTCAAGGGCGATTTGATCGTCGGCGCCGATGACGGGATGATCAAGACCCGATCTCGCGCCAAGAAGAGTATGTCCCGCGGTGCCTTCACCATTTCCAGTACAGACGTCATGCTAGACCGACTGTATCACCAATACTTCAAAGAAGATATCAAGACTAATACACCAACCCAACGAATAGACCCCGACAAGTACACCATTATCCCTGCCACACTCAAGATTGTCAAGGTCTTGATTGAGGAGCTCCTCTCTGCTTCTGGTGCCCGTGCTGCCGCTAGTGCCGCGTCTGCTGCCGTTGCCAGCGCAGAATTCGACGATGAAGACAACGACGACGAGGGATGGGAAGATGACGACGATACCCTTGACCTCTCACTGGGCGCAACCAAGGCAGAGCTGATGGCGTTTGGCATGGACTCGAGCTCACGACAGCGCGACGACGAGACGCAGCAGTATCTGACCGAGTTCTTCATCCGCTGCGGCCGAGAGAACGTAGCTAACTTCCAGGAATGGTACAACCTGTTGTCGGACGACGAGAAGGCCAAGCTCAACGAGGTGGCTGCTGCTTCGGGCTAGAATGACAGGGGAGCGCCATATTAGACAGCTGAACCTTGCTTGGAGAAAAAATCCCCCATCCTTTTCTTCATTTTTTATTATCTAAACGAAGTGAACAAGGGGAACTGTCTTGGATGGAAAACCAAATCACTTTATGACAGCGGAGAGAGACTGCAACTGAAAATAACAAGAAATCAAAGTAAAACAGAGACAAAAAAAAAAAGCAGGCAAAGATCACGATTGATACGAAAAACGTTACGATGGTAGAGGCAGTAGTGATAGATACCTTGATAGTATAGAAAGAAATAAGACATTGTGCAAAAGAAGAAAGCGTCTTGTATCAAGCAACAGCGTTTGTCTGATTTAATCCCACCAGAGCGAATTGTTTTGTGATGGCCGTATTTATTTCACTCTTCACGTATTTTTCAGAAGATAAGACGTATATTGCATTGCCTTGCATACTTTTCACATGAAACTGCCAATTATAAAGCTTTGATACGACAATCTCATCATTCATAAGATACATTTTCCAACGAGTGATAACTACCTTCCTTACTGTAGCTGCGCTGCCCATCGCTTCTTACACCACACAAACTATGTAATAGGTGTCGTAACAAGTACAATGAACAAATACTACTCATTGCCCGCCGCTCAATTTACTCCCCCATCGTACGCTGTCTCAAATAATATCTCCCGGACCAAAGCCAAAGCCTCCGTTGTTGCCGCCCCTGCCGCCTCCTCTCCCGGGAAATGGAGGCTGCTGCCCTTGAGGGTACATTGGCCCGTCGCTGGGATCGACCGGATCGTACCTAGCTCCTGGAGGCCTTTGCGAATTGTATCCTTGGCCATACGCTTGACCTCCATAGCCACCCTGTCCTGTAAACAGCGGATCGCCAAAGGTGGGATGCATGCCTGAAAAGCCGCCAGGTCGAGGCGGACCTCCGCCCACAAAGGACCCCCTGAGCGGATCGTGGGGGCCAAGTCCTTGGGGATTGAGATCATCATGTCCTATGTTGATGGGAGGCATTCGCAACCCCCCCATGTTCCGCGGTGGAGCGTTGATTTCGTGCTCATCCTCAAAACCAGGAGGGGGAAAATCACCAGGTATGGGTCGCCGAGGGGCGCCAGCATTGGGCAGTAAACCGGGATGCGGATAGGGGTGTGGTGGCTGTTGTGGTCGAAATGGCTCTGATGCCTGTGGAAGAATCGCAGCAGGAGGGTCAAATCGTCTGGGTTGTTCGAAGCCGGGAGGGCGCTGTTGACTGCTCTCTTGAATGTGTCGTTCAATTGTACCTGGGATCTTCTGTTCCACGCCTTCCTCCGTCTCGAAATAGCCCTCCTTCTGAAGCCTTGGGATCAACTTTTGCACCAGATTGACCCTCAGATCCCGAATTATCCTCTCGACGACTTCGGGCGAGTCAAATAGATCCTTCAGCGTCCTCACAAGATTGCTTCGGTTCTCCTGTCCCTGGCGATCGAGGGGAATGCGAAAGGGCAGTTTGCTAGCGTAGACAACATTTCGAGTCTCATACTCGACCCGGTAGATCTTTTCGTCGCCGACAGCGAGAGCCCGGATCTCGACCTTTGCGCCCATGCGGTCGACGCGCAAGACAAATGTCATAGCCGACTGCTTGTGCCTATATACAAAAGATAGAGCGCCGAATCCATTATTCCACTGAGGGGGGAGACGAGGCGCTAAAGTCTGGCATTCCTCTGTGAGATATCGTTAGTTATTGAGCCTTGTTTATGGACAGGGTAATGAGGGGCGGCAAGCATACCCAGCAACTTGTCTTCGTTAAAGCCGTACAGCCGAAAGTCGAGAGAGACAAAGTATGCGTGTGCGAGCAGCGCTACGACTTCGTAGGAACTTGCGATGTCGGACGATTCGTCGTTTGGCTGGTGCGTGGGCAGAGCATCCGCCATGGCCTGGAGCACCGAGTCTGTGCTGATCGGCGTCTGCCGTGGTTCCGCCATGATGAGATGCTTGGAGATGTGATTTTAGAGATGTGTTTCAACAATGCGCAGTGGATAGAGGAGATGAAGATGTAAAGTTGATGCGACTGGGATAAAGGTCGTGAGAGTGGTGATAATATGGTACAGAGTGTTGATACGTTATTGGATGGATGTTGAAGTTAAGTTGCACGTTGGAGGCGTCATTGCCACTGCTGCCTTTAAGGCCGGGGAAGCTCAGCCCTACGGCAGCCTCTAGCTCCAGTGAGCTCCAGCGAGCTTCAGTGGATCACAGTACCCATCAAGTAGTGATTACTTGGTACAGCAAGCTACAGTGCGTGCTTGTGTATTTGAATGATTAGTACTGAATACTTCCCAGAACTTAGAAAAACAGCAGCTACTAAATTCCCTAAGTACAGGTACTGTATGACGAAATGGAGGCCCATCATCAACACCCATCAACCATCCATTTCCTCCATATTAATCACATGACACTCCAACAACTCCAACTCACCTCCATACAACCCCCCAAACCACCAAAAACCAACCATCACCACCCAAATGTCAGCCTCACAACCCCCTCCCCAAAACTCTTCATCCTCCTCCCTCCCCCCTCACACCGCAAATCCCCTCCTCACATCATTCACATCCTTCCTCACCATCGCCATCCACTCCCTCCTCTACCACCGCACCCTCTACCCTTCAACATCCTTCCTCGCAACCCGCGCATACAACCTCCCCGTCCACCAATCCCGTCACCCAGGTCTCTGCACCTGGATCTCCGACGCCGTCGCCGCTATCGCTGCGCAATTGCGTGTTGGCTCTGTCCGCCGCATCGTCCTCGCTATTCACTCTCCTCCAGGATCCTCTCCGCCCCCCATTGTGCGCGAGAGATGGGTGTTTGACGTGCATCGTTTCCCAGCATGGGGTAGTAGCGCTGAAACAGACGCGCCGACTTCTCACCAGGGGCCGCAAAAGCAGGAAAATCTCGATGATCCCATGCCGGAAGATGCGGATGACGGTGCTGCTTCCGAGAAGCTCAACTGGGCCGACATCCACGAAGCCCTGCGAGCAACCTTGCAAAGACTCGCCTACGCAGCCCAAGCCGCGCCCAAACTCCCTCCAGGATGCACATTCACACTCGCTCTCGAACTGCGAGACGAAGCTGAAGCTCCCATAGGTGTAAGTCAGAAACTCGACAAAAGAAACGAGAGCTGCCCAGCTAACACTCATTCTTCAGTATCCCCAACCATGGATCCCTTCTGAAGGGCCTTTGCAGCCTCCCACCGCGGAGAAACCGGATCAAGGTGAATCGTTGAAAGGGGTAGCAACGAAACCCGTGAGATCTGTGAGAGCGGATCCCCTTTTCTTTGAGTGTTGGCTTGAACAAGGTCCTGAGGATGCAGAGGGTGTGAGTTCCAGTAGTGGTATTGTGACGAATACATCATCAGAAAAAATATCACAATGAAAATGAGAACATAAAAGAAGAGACATCAATAGAAACGGGAAAAAGAAATAGAGTAAAAATTAATGTAACGCGTCTGCTTCGTCATAACATTCTTCATCTTGCTATGATCATTCCGTATCTCTCTTTCTCTACCCTTTCACGTCAAAAAAATTAAAAAATAGAGAAAAATAGAAACAACAAAAACAGCCCCATTCTAAAACACATAATCCCACCCGGGGCCATGAAGAAAAAAACAAGAAAGATTGGATCCCCCTCCCAAATTTCATAAAAGACAGAAGAACCTCCCTCGCCCAAGACTCCCCTATTTCGCATGCTTTGAACCCTCCCAACCCCCCTTTAAATTCCAGAGAGAGTCCCATCCTTGTTTTCTGCGGAATAAGTAGTATACAGCAGTTTTTCTCTTATTTTTTGTGCCATCATCGCCCTGCGTCTATTAAAAAAAAGGAAGATTTTTGGAAGAAACGTTAGAAAGAGAAAAATAAAAAACGGGCCCGACATTACCACATGCCATCATCATAAAAGCCAAAAAAAAAAAAAAGCATCAAATCAAAATCCTCTCCAAAATAAGAGGAAAGAAAAGAAAAAGCAGGAATAGAATCTCCTCATTATCGCCGTATCAAGCATCATTAGGGAGCATAGCATAGCCCACCCATTATTCTGTCGTCCCCTTCAGCGCTGCCCGCAGGCTAATCATTTCGCGCTTCAGTCGCGCATTCTCCTTTTTCATCTTGGCAAGTTCTTCTCCTTGCGTTTTGAGCTTGACAATCAGCTCTTCTTTATCTTCTTTGCCCTTGCCCTTGAGCGCCTTGACAATCTTTCCGAGCTCGGTATTGAACCGCTCGTATAGCAGCTCGTTTTCTGCCACGGCCTCTTTGTGTAGTTGGTCGATGGACCGCATCTTGGACTCGGTTGTCTTGAGAGTGATTTCCACGTCTCGCTGGAGCTCATCCTGTCTATCACGCAGCTCCTGCATTACACCGGGCATCCTGTCTTCGAGCGAGGCTACCGATGAAGCCAACAGCTGAATGCTGGCTGCTTCAGAATCAGTCAAGCTATCATTGTTCACTCGAGCCATTTCCTCGCCAATCTTGAACAGCTCCGACTGCAGCATGGCATCTGCTTCTCCCACAGCAGTCTTCTCCGTCTGCAGCCGCTCTCGCAGCTTTTGCGGAGATTGCAGCCGGAGCTTCTGTGCGGGGGTTCGCGTCGGGCTGATAGTCACTCGCACCGGGGTCTCACCAGACGAGCTTCCGGGCCGGATGGGCTTCGGCGGCAACAATGTGGGAATGTTTGACGTCGACAGCGTTTTGGTGTGCGTTGGCTTCGGCCTCCTGTAAGGGGGCGGATCCTGTCTGGTCGGCGAATTTCCACGCATTGCCTGTTCCAGCTTGGCTTGAATCTCCTTGATTGGCGAGCCTGCTCTGATCCGGACACTGCCATAAATGTCCACCGAGCCCATGTTTTCCTTTTGCCGAGGGGATTTGAGCAGTGACGAGTCGGGGCTCAGGAGGGGAGTCTTCACAGGGATCACATTGGGACTGCCATTGACCTTTTCCGAAGTGTTTTGCAGGACTTGCAGCGCATCTTCCCTTTCCTCCGCCTCCCTCTCTTCTTGAATACTCTCAGTCTCCATCAGCGACGGAAGATCCGATAGAGAGCTTCTCCTCTTGGCATGTCTCCTCGGTGACCCGGGAGTTGGCGGCTCGGAGACGGGCTCCCCAATCGTGTCGAGAGGGTACTCTTGGCGATGCGCGCTGGGCGGTCTGTTCAGCTCCTCGAAGGCACTAGCTACGTGGACCCTGTCTCCGGATCCCGGCCTGCCCAGTGTAAATCTCTTGGAAATGTTGTTGTCGTCTATCGACCGTTGACGTAGAGCCTGCTGCATCGTCGCCCTAGACATGCTCTGGCTCTCGCCTGACGCCGAATTCCGGTGTTTGCCGAGACTTCTCCAGACAGAGTTGCGCTCCTCCTTGGAGTTTGAGTTTTGCCGGAGCAGCATGTCCAGCCCGAATTTGCGGCGCAGAGACGATGTGTTGGAGGTCACGGATCCCTGGTGAGACTTGTTGCCGCTGCCGAGGCCAGGGCCGCCGTTGGCGCGTGCCTGGAACGACTCAATCAGAGCCAAGTCGGCCAAACTAAAGCCAGCATACGTGGGCTCGCCAAATATCCTATCGCAATCGTCCACCAGTCGATCCAGAAGGTTGATGTAATTCGCCGCCGTGCCATCGGTAACTAGCATCTCCGAAAACGCCAAGGTCAGCGCACCGCGGTCGCTATCGTTGCTACAGCCGTCCAAGAGATCCGCCAGCAGCTTGATGAGTGCCGTAAACGCCCTTCGGTTTTGCGGAGCCAGTTCTTTGAACAAGAAGTTGACAAAGTCGGCAAACTCGCCGGGGACTCTTTTGTTGGCTCGCTCCTGTAGAGTGTCGAGCATCTTGATCGTCGTCACAGGCCCAATCTGTTCAGCCCAGGCAATGTGGAGAAAATTCTCAAAAGCTGTAAAGACAACCTCGGTTCCGACGTCGTTGGCCACCTCCACCTCTGACGGATTTTCAATGAGTCGATTGTACAAGTCGTTGACCAGCAGTTCATCGGCCATGGAGCGGTGCATCAATGTCCTGCCGTGAATAGAGCCCTTTCGGTATTGAAGAGCCGTTGTGAAGGCCTCAAAAGTCTGCTCTAACCGAACGAGTGGGTTTTCTGGCATGACCTCTTCCAATGGCCGGCGCGAATTGTCCCTGCCCCTGATGGAACCATACACGGAGTGGTGGCTGTCAGCTCGTTGGATGGAAGGTTGGTGTTGGTGCTTGATTTCGGAAAGAGTCGTCTCGGAGGCATTGTTGGAACCGCCACTCCATAAGCTGGTGAATAGCTTGACAGGGGACGCTGCTAGGAAAGAGCGTGTCTTTTCTGCACGATTAAACAGACATAGCGTCCTTAGCGTTTTGGAATTGTAGGAGACCATGGGGGCCGTGAGATTTCGGTTAGACACGTTGAACTGGGCGCTCAAGAGCTGCATTACTAGACGGGGTTAGCATTGGGTAAAGAGACGGGGAAAAAAGGAAAACTCACTTCGTCTTGACATGGTTGGAAGGAAATCTTCCAGAGCCACATCGTCTTGGTACTGCTTCCCATTGAGGCCCACGGTGAGCAGGGAAATCCTCTTCATGTTCTTGCTCGCCACATTGATGACAATCTCGATGCCATAATGGCCGACTGGAGCTCCCTTAGTTCCCTTCTCGTGGTCCACCACCACGCGGATAAAAGCGGGTTCGCGCCGGCCCTCCACGAGCTGATCGGCGCCCTCTTGGTATATCGCGGCGTGCAGACCCAAGTTGTTCTCGGGCATCCGGACTGAGCGCAAAGTCCAGCGAGGGTCCTCCCTCTCCGTTTCGGAAAACCGCGCCTCGATCCTTGCCTTGACGACATCTTCGCTCCACTTTGCGGCTTTGCCCTCAAAGGCTTCCTGCAGCAAAAAGCACCGCGACGTGATGGCCTTGGGGACCTTGTGCTCGCCGGGGTGCATGCCCTTCATCTCTGCGCTCGATGTCATCCAGACGAGGTGACCGTCGGCCGATTCTGTAAAGCGAACATCGGCAAGGTGATGCCATCCGGTAAAGATGAATTCGTACACGCCCGGGCCACCGGCAGCGTTCGTCATGGAGATGAGCAGCTCCGCCGCCGAAGGCTTGTCGATCTCACGTAGCAAATCTCGGCCCGTCATGTTATTGTCGCCCGATTTCCTCAGCATGACGATGTAATCGGAGAACAAGAGGAAGATGCCCGCGTCGTCGGAGTCAACGGTAGCCTGGTACGGTGGTGAGAGCTCCAAAAAGTCGGCGGCTAAGATGAGGCGGCCCTGGGGCTCGAGGTCAGCAGGCCACGCCTCAACCATGTTTCGAAGTCGGTTGGCGACATGTGGCTTGTCGGGCAGGGGATCGTCCATGGAGCAGATGTTGGTGATGATGTCTCGTGCCTTGAGCATGGGCTGCAGTGCCGGGTGTGTGATGGGCAGCGACGCGATAATCTGGTCAATTAGAAGGCTGTAACGCGGCAGCCTCTGGACGGGCTCAATGAGGAGTGAGCGAATGGTCTGCTCGCCCGCCTGGCTCACGCGCTGTCGGAAACTCGATTGCTGGTCTAGGAAGGAATTCAGCAGCGTCGGGAAGTGCTGACTAGCCTTGATGTAGTCTTGGTAGCACTGGGTAAACTTGGGGAACCATTCGAGGAACAGCTTGGCCATGGCCAAGGCACCAAGCGGATCCTTGACTCGGGTGGGATTATTGGGGGCCTTTGTTGACGAGAGTGTCATGGTAGGTATTTCCATATCCTTGACGGCGTCCTCTTCCGTCTCGTCCATGATCTTGCGCAGCTCCTCGACAAAGGCCGAGTTGACCTGGAGAATGCCGTCTGATGACTTGGGGAACAGCTTCTCTAGCTCCTCCTCGGACGGACTCAAACTCTCGGCGGGCCGGGCTTTTGACTTGTTCCTAAAGTCGTTGGCCACCGTCTTGACCAGCTCCTGCACCTTGAGAACATAGCGCTCCTCGGTGTCGACGAGCTCGCCCATCTTCATGCGCAGCTCAATCTTTTGGTCCTTGGTGAAGGTCTTGTTGCGGTTCAGCGGCGTGGGCTTGGAGGGCGCGCGCCGCAGCTTGCTGGTGGGCAGGAAGACGGGCTCGCCAAACAGCTTGACCAGCGGTGTGTACATTCCGTATTGGCGCAGCGTCGGGTCGATAATGTCGTCTTCATCGTCGGGCATTTCCTCAAACTCTGATGGCTGGGGCGGTACTATGGACCCCGGCGGCAGGAGCAGGTCAATGTCGACGTTGCTTATATGTTGCGTCTGCAGGGCCTCGTCCAGCGTGGCAACGACATCGACGGTGTTTTCGCTCTTGACCATCTCCTTTACCAGGTCGGCGGCGTGCTGCTCGCTGAAGAGGGCCGGGGCGCTGCCGGGGCGCTTCCCCTTGGGCGGGTAAACGGCCTTGAGATGGTTCTTTACATTTTCAGGCAGCTCCTTGAAGTAGCGGAACAGGCCAAATGCTAGGCCACGGTAGACCTCGTCGCCCTGGAACTCACGCGGCAGGTGGTTGACGACGCTGTAGAAGGGCGAGCTGGGGGATATCGTGATGCGCGGGAAGGACTGGAAGCCGGCCGGGGTGAAGACGTGGACCTGGACGCGGGAGCTGTTGAGAGTGTAGTTGGCCGTGGTCGAGGGCCCGTGGAAGATGAGGACGGGCAGCTGGCCCAGCAGAGGGTCGGGGGCGTGGTAGAGAGCAATGTGCTCGGGCGAGAGCGCCAGCTCGTCCGTAACCCGCACCATGGTGTCGTGTGTGGTCAAAGGGCGGCGCTCATAGCCCGACGGGGACTGGGTGGCGATGTATGGATAGGTAGTAGAGATGAGATGGTTCGGGGGTGTTTGTGTCTTGTCTTGTCTTGTTGTTTCGTTTCCGTGTGTTTTGGTTTGTGTCGGTGTCTCGTCACCAGCTTAGGCTACCCGTGGCGTGTCGTTTCTCGTGAGATTCGTGTTTTGTTTCGCCTCGACAAGGTCACGGCTTGCTCGCTTCGGGATCGCTTTGTTTCGTCTGGTCTGGGACAAGCAGTAGAAAATTGAGAGATGTGGGATGGAGAATGCGGGATGAAGATCTGTGTCCAGAAACAACGGCCCAGAAAGAGTCAAGGCTGGGAGGGGTGACATGGGCGGCCAGGGGTGGGCCCAGGCTATTTGTTTAGGTCCCGTCACCGAGTAAACATGCTAAAGCCGTTGGTGGCTTGATTCCGGCGGTTGGAAACCCGATGTCGAAAAATTAATTTGGATCAAATGCGAATTCAAAATTGCTAGTAGATAGCAGCGGCGGTTAGCTATCCACAGGCTCGGTATCGGGGATCTGCAAAATGGCTGGCGCCTCTTTTTGGTTGCCCTGGAAGCGGTCGATTTGAGTTTTGGAGAATTGAGTTTTGGGGGGAGTGTATGGAATAATACTGTAAGAGCAAAAAGACAAAACAACATGGATAAAATAAAATAAAACAGCAAAAAGTAAAAGACAACATGAAAAGACAAAAAAAGAAGTTCCAGAAGCGAGCTGCTCCGTGCCCCTAGCAGATACGCAATAGGTGCTTAAACGAGAAAATAAGATGAATGTGGGCAACCGCCGGAATCTTGCGAAATCATCGACTTACCAAGGGGCCTTGCCTTGTCCAGCCCGGCGTTAAGAATCAATGGATCACATCAATGATGACCTGTACCTGTACCTAGTGCAGCTGGCGGCTAATAGCAGCAGTCACAAGCATCCATTTGTACTCGTACTATTTACTGCAGCCAAGAGCCGAGAACATAATCGTAAGAGAAACAGTCAGCAGACAGACGTGGTGAGAAAAGGTGAGATAGACAGAAAACATGAAGGATCAATCAATCCCTGGCCCGCTCGAAAATAGACACCTCTCTCGGAACATTTCACAGGGCATGTCCTGCAAAAACTCGCAAGCTGAAAGATTGCCGTCCCACGTCCCTGAACCTCCCCCCAGGGCTCTGTCTTGGAGATTGAACCCCCCCAGCAACCGCCCCCGCTGTTTTATAATGAGACAGGCCCTGTGAAACGGAGCAGCTCCCCCTAAGACCCCGCTGGAACGCCGTGCTAGTGAGATTTGAGGGGAGCTATCGAAGCTGGAGCTCAGCTTGGAAACCTAGACTGGCGCGTATTAGTTTGCTGTGCGAATACTCGAGTACCTTGCGAGTACCGCTGTCTCCAGGAACCCCGCCAGTTGGCGACCCAGGCGCTGCGATTCTTTAGCGCAAAGGACGGGTGTACAACGAGGTACAGTAACTGCTCATGACGTCGTGTCATTGGCTACAACCAACGCCGTACCTTGGGCAACAGCTTTTTTCTCATTCATCACCAACTTCATTTCAGCCTCATCTCAATCCTCATCCATTGTATACAACAACTCGCCCTCTATCTTACTCTCTCACTCACTCACTTCATTAATTCAATCACTCAATTAATTACATACAACACTCACATACAACTGCGTCATCCATCTCACCCACAATCCCAAACAAATTCAACCACCGGCCCACGGAAATTTTAAAACCCCCTTCGCACCTCATTCTATTACGCCCCCGCTCCCCATCTCACTTCAACCCCCAACCCCTACCTCTCTCGTAATCAATCATATCGGCGATATTCATAATCAATCACCATCAACGCGCTCCACAGCCTGTTACAGAACGAACATGTCCAGCTCCTCCCAGGCCACCCAGAAAATCCCCCTCCACCACCGCCCAGACGACACCGGCTACCGCCTCATCGAGCTTCCCCCCGAACTGGAAAGCCTTCTCGAATCGGAAAATGCTCCCGTGTTCGTCATCCCATTAACCCCCATATCATCATTTTCTCCCTTCTTCCACCTTTCTCTCTCTCTTTAGCCCGTGTACATACATACTCATCAATCTCTCTCTCTTCTCCAGCCTCACCCTAGAATCCTCCGAAACATCAGCCCTCCTCAAGACCCCCGACAGGACATACTCCCTCCGCCAGAAAAACACATCAAACTCCGTCATCCTCCTCTCCCCCACAGCCGACCAAGGCATGGCCGCCATCTCCACCATCCGCGAGACCGTCGAGCTGGAGCTGGCGCCCCAAACTCCCGTCGCCTCGGGTGGTCCGCTCAAGAACACGGGCAGCAGGGGCAAGTGGCATGAAATGTTTGGTAAAGGACGATAGGTAAATTCACTAAACCCACTAAATGCAATCGCCCAATTTATTCTTCAAACCTGATTTCAAATGATCTATACAAAATGCAATGGGTTTTGTAGTATTAAGTGTGATCAAAGGAAGCCGCTTATACTCAACCATCACTACAGCCTTCGATAGTCTTTTTGTTGCGCATTTCGTCGAGCCACTAGCAGCCTTAACCATTCTCAAGTACCCTCATGGATAAACCTACAGTGTTGCCATTGGTATATCAAGCAGAATTCAATCAAAGAAAAAATGACATCCCACCACTTGAGAAAGCACTGGGCATAGCCTTATATTAAACCAACGCTCGCCGCTTCTATTTGACATTCTACGCTATTATCAACATATCATCTATTCCTCGGAATTCTCTTATCTGCGGTGCTGCCGGTAACCAAACCAACCGCCTTGCCTAACCTAATGTCGTACGCGGCGTTGATCACCTCTCCCATCGCCTTGCCTAGGATTCTGTTGTCCCTGGCGTTGATCACCTCTCCCATCGCCTTGCCTAGGATTCTGTTGTCCGTGATGTTGATCACCTCTCCCATCGCCTTGCCTAGGATTCTGTTGTCCGTGATGTTGATCACCTCTCCCATCACCCCCTTGTAGATTCTGTTGTCCTTGGCGTCGTCGACCTCTCCCATCACCCCCTTGGAGATTCTATTGCCCGTGGTTATGATGCTGTCCCCAATCGCCCTCCTCCGCGATGGCAGGCGGCATACCGAGTCCATACTCAGCCGGGACCTGCTGCTGTGCTTGCAAGTTTGGGAAATTCCCCTGCGCTTGATGCTGTGGGAGTGCGTGCTGCTGTGTTCCCAGTCGGTCGAGTGACTGATACTGTCCGAGTCCCAGCTGCTGTACATCCAGTTGTGAAAGCTGCCTAAGCGTTTCGTGGTGTGAAGCAAACAACGCTTGCTCCAGTGCTTCCCATGGCGAGGGTTGCTGTACCTGTCGGAGTGTTTGCCGCAGTGCTTGCATCTGTATCTCCTCCAGTGTCTGCTGCGGCGCCTGCTCTTGCGGTGCCTGCTCTTGCGCTCGCCGTTGTTGCTGCCGTTGCTGTGCCTCTTGCTGTGCCTCTTGCTGTGCCATTAGCTGTGCCATCAGCTGTGCACTCTGTTGTTCCCGTTGATGAAACTGAGCCTGAGCCCTAACCAGCAGTTGCAGTTGTTCCTGTCGCCGTGCTTGCATCAAGGCCTGCTGCTGTCGTTGCGCTGCTCCCGCGTGCCTCTGCTGTGCTTGCTCTTGTGCCTGCATCTGCTGGAGTTGTTGTGCCTGCAGCTGTGCATGATGATGCGCGCGCATCCGCTGGAAATTTGCCTGTTCTCTCTGCTCTAGCCACTGCGGCGGCATGGTCTGCTCTTGCTGCAAGGCCAGCAATTGCTGAGCAGTGGCTTGTTGTTGACCTTGTTGTTGATGACTTTGTTGTTGTTGCTGCTGTTGAATATTGGCCTGCTGAATATTGGCCTGTCGAATATTGGCCTGCTGCTGTCGAATATGCTGTTGAACTTGCTGTTGCTGCCGTTGCTGGTGTTGAACGTTGACTTGCCGTTGCTGAGCAATAAACTGCTGTTGTTGCCCCCGGAGCCACGGCGGAATTACAGTCTGATTGATTGCACTATGGGGAAAGACGAATCGGGCTTGTTGTTGTGTCAAATCGTTGGTGGGTTGAGCTGGAATCGGGTTCGGCACCGGGTTTGGAACCGGGTTCGGAACGGCGAGGTGCGGTCGAGGTGCTCGGGGTATCTCAAGGTTCCTGGCAGCCACTTCTTCATCCGGTTCTCTTTTTTGACGCTTTTTAGGGTTTTCATCCTCATCTGACGATTCATACTCTGAGTCGTCTTGCGCTGCGTCTAGTGAATCTACCTCCGATTCATCGTCGTCGCCGTCTTGAGAGTCGTCATCCCAGTCGTCTTCAGAGCCATCTTGAGAGCCATCTTGAGAACCCTCATGACCATTCTGGGCATCGTTCTGGGCATCAACTAGCGGTGCGTCCTCTTGTATGTTCTGTAGCCCGTTCGGTGGCAACTGGCGTGGTCCAACTCGCACCAAGTTTTGTTCAAACATCCCTATTATGGGCGCACGACGCCTCTTGTTCGAAGCCGGAGGCGGAGGCGGTGCCGGTGCTCTCGGTATCTCCAGATACTGAGCGTCAATCTGTGGATGTTCGTTTACTAATCGTTCGCGCGTTTCTTTCGCGGCAGTATCAACTTCTTGAGCGTAACGATGCTCAGCGTTATCATATAGGGGGCATCCAGTCGCTTCCGCTTGTGGTTTTGGTTGATTTTCCTTGAAATGGTTATAATCGCAATTTTTAGAGCATACGTCGCATTGAATATTGCCGCAGCGTGTGCAAGACACCTTGTTGCACCCCAGAATCTTGATAAACGGCGTGCTGCCTAAATAAACATAAGGTTAGCTAGCTATCCAGGGCGGAAAGACCTATCCAGGGCAGAAAGACGAGCAGGTGCCTTACACTTGTTGCACTTTCGAATCAAGGCGGAAGACATGGCCTCTTCTATCTCATGTCGCGCTGAGAAGCCAGCCTTCTGGGTAGCTTCCTCGCACGACAGCGGCACATGTGATTCGGCCCTGCATAATCTACAGCTCACGACCAGACAGTCTGGATTCTGACAAGGGAACTCTCTATTCTCCTTCTCGGGGACACATATTGCCGCGAATGAGCAAAATGGACACTGCACAAGTCCTTCGATGTTTGCGGCTCGTAGCACGGCATCCTGTTCAATACGTTCGAGGGCAGTGACCAGGCCTTTGTCTAGGAATTTCGCGCGCTCTGTGAGTGAAAAGGGCGCCGAGCATCCTCCCCCCAAAGATAAACACGTTATCTGGTATCGAGATTGTCCAATCGTTTCCTCCGCTTGTTTGCGGGGACACTGTTTACAGAAGAGCTGAAGATAGTTAGTTTATTGCGTCTCGGCACTCTGTTTAGGCACTTACATGATGGGGCTCGCCACTGCAGCTGACCATTCTGTTCAATGGGAAGTTTGCAAAGCAACATTCGCATTCTCGCAAAAGCCCATGCTCCTTCGCATACTCAAAATTCTTTTTCTCACCTTCTTTACATCTTTGGCCATACTTTAGATATTCCTGATGGACATAATAGAGTCGAGACTCATATAATTCTTGCCGTATCGAATCATCTGGATCGCCGGGTACGTTTTTGTATGGGACGTACGATTTTAAGTCGAATATTTCTCGTACACGCTCAAAGGACGCCTTTTCTCCAGGTACTGCCATGCCCTGGAGGGCTAGATAGGCCAAGAACAGATTCTGCCTGTTCTGTATCATGGTCCTAGAAATGACGACGGGCGAATGCTGGGGAAACTCTTCTCGTAGCAATTGGTACCTAAGGGGCCAGTTAGCAGTTTGCTCAGCGACATTGACGGCTTGTCGAGTCTGGCTCACATTCTGCGTATCTTCTGTTCTGTTGCTTCCTCCCTCGTGTCGTCATCATATTTGCGCCTGATGTCCCTCATATCTTGCATCACGTCCCTCGGTTCGCAGTGTTTCCGCTCAGCATCTCTCTTTTTCCTTCGTCTTGGGTATTTAGATCCCGAATGTTCTTGCTCAACAATGTCTCCAGCTATGTCATTAGCACAATAATACCATTTTTCTGCCACCTTTTTCAAGTACTCGGGGCAAATGTCTTGGAAAATCGTCATGAGCTTCTGCAGGCAGGCATTCTTGGCTTCCTGATCCGGGGGCTTGGAATCCATGCTGCCAAACGGAAACGGATCCATTGAACTCTGGGAAGCAGCACGGATACTGTTATGCTGGAAAGTAAAAGCAGTTTCGTCTATAAAGGCTGTTTGTTAGACACTTTTGCCCACTTCCACAGGCCAGTTGTAGTTAGAGGGCAATGATTGTGTGGCCAGTGGACACGTTTTGTTTACTTGATATCTCAAAGTAGGGAGAGCACCACACTGTAGGTACCCATCAGCTATTCGCTAGAGCGTAGGGAGCTGAATGGCCGTAGATGACGGGTTTATTGATGGTTATCAATGTCATATAGCCAAGTCTCAGTGGCCAAGGTGTAGTATCAAGGAAATGGCTTTGAGATGAAAGGCCGGGCACATCTCGGAAAGATTTGGTGCAGTGTATACAATTCCTCGGAAGCACCAGTCACCAGGGCAGAGAAGAAGTAATAAATAGAATAATAAAAAGTAGGAGAATGAGAAGAAGAAGATGATGATAAATTCCCCCTGGGGCCCAGTAGTGAAGCACGATGAACAAAGGCAACAACTCACCAAGGATTAGAAAGATGTCATTAGAAGCACAAGGTGAATATGCCAACCGGTAGGGAGAAGGGTTTCGGCGAGCAACGATAGTCAATTGCGATGCCCAGAGTGTTTGCAGATTATAGAAATTAATCAAATGTGAAAGAGCGCCGTGAGGGCACTAAGCGGGATGTATGTGCTGGATATGTTCGTACTGGAGATGCATCTGTTGGCTGGCAGCGCTGGTTGAATAAGAAGTCCTTCCCCGTCAGATATACGAAAGATGGCTGCCCAACGACAAACGCATCGCTGTACAATTGTATCAAAGGCACCCGCGAGACCAACGCTCAAGGAATGTGAAGATCAATGCTGGAACCGGAGCTCCCGACGATCATACACAGAATAAGAAGCACAGCGTCGGTTGCTATTCCGACTGCTCTTATCGCACCTAGTCAAGTACAGTAGTGCCGGCAGTTGGAGTCGCTCCACTCCAATCCTAGCTGGGTGAGTTCCACCTGTATCGTATCTTGGGCATGAACGTACAGTAGACAATAGGATGAATAAAAAATATCCAGGCCGTAACGATAGTGATGGTCGCTGCCGAGTGTCGATACGGAGAGAAGGCGAAGGTGAAGCGATCCTGCAGTGACGGCCCAGGGAAAAAGAGTAAAAAGAGTGCCAGAGGTTAAGAGTCGAGGTTGGGAGCGAGGCACCTGATTCAATTTATGTGTCGGGAGATTGTTCCCTTGATAGCCCGGCGTTAAAGTCCAAGTGTAACAAATACTCGAGACGGTGGCGTGTTGTAGCCGCGGCTGCGGTAACGAGTACCTGGGCATGCGGCTGCTGGCTACTGCCATCCTATGTTCAGCTCAGGTTGCACCACATTGGAGAGCAATCTGGATGACGTCCAGGGATGTACTCGCACAGGTACCGATGCTGCAGCACTCCCTGTCTTGGATCATTTTCAGCTGGCAGGCTCCCCTTGTCAGTTCAGTTCAGTTCAGTGTGTGTACTTCCGTATTAGTTGCTGATCGACTGGCACAATGCAATCGGCAAAATTGCCAGAATCGGGGTCAGACTCTCAATAACTGCATCAATGTTGGGCCTTCTATGTACTTCGTAAGCATCAATAACCTGCTATACTACGGTACCTGTACAAGTCAGTAAACGCGAGGTTAGTTGGTACCTGGCACCATGCAGTAGCTTTGTATGGACTGACTTCATACAGCGTACCTATACTGAATGAGAATAAAATGCTCCAGACTTCTCATATACCCTCAGTAAGATATCCATGTACAATAGCAAACTCCGATTTGCCTTTTACAGCCAGAAATAGCCTTCTTCCTATTCAGGTAATCTAAGTTTGTTCATTCAAGATGTGCCACGCCACCAATAAACTGTCCGATATAAGCGGAGGATTGTCTCCGGCAAGACACCGCCATATTTCCAATTGTCGACGTAAATAGCCAGACAAGCACTCAATCATCATTCATCTCATGCAAAATATCCATCCCATGTATCATTACACTGTCCCATCTTCCTAGTCGCCATCTTCATCTTCCTCGTCTTCACTATCAATGGCTTGCTTCCTTCGTCGTGTTGCTCGTGGCTTACGAGCTCTTGGCGCCGCAGCCTCTGCTTGAGTTTCCGCGTCTGGAGCATCCGCTACCGCCTCACTCTCATCGCGACCATCTTCCATAATAAGATCTCCATCGCCGCCCTGATCATCTTCCTCGAGAGCGGGGAAAAAGCTTGATGTCTCATGCGCCCGGTGGTCTTCACCATCTTCTTCGTAACCTTCAGGCAGAAATCCTCCAGCCATTTCTTCGTCATGAACCTTGGGCGCCTCGCTGGCCTGGGCCCCTCCACGGGAGTGACTAAAGACTGAAACACTCTCGTCGATCTCGCCGTATTCTTGCCGAATCCTCTCCACGATGCGCATGCCCATAAGAAACTTGCGCCACATACCTAATGCTGCCTTGCGCCGCTTCTCGTCTTCTTTTCTCACACGCTCCACTTCGTCTTTCTCTAGCTCTACCATCACTCTATCGTGATGCTCTTTCGCGATAACGACTCCCTGAATAACGGGGACAGCCATCCGGTGGCCAAACTCAAAGTCCACCACGGCCTCTGCGTAGTCGATTCCTATTCTCTTGCAGACTTTGACGACGCCTCTAAATGGTACGTGTACTGCGCCTTTCGGGCACATGTGTTCCGCAAATAGATCGATATTCCCGTATTCGTTTTTGGGAATGATGCCGTCCTTGATGGGCGGCGGTATAATCCAATCAGTCTGGTCAAAGCTGTATAATCCCTGGAGTACCTTTTGTCCGGTCATGGCCTCTGTTTCCAGAATCTCCCTCTTCCGATTGAGGGTGGCAGCCCGGTACGGAACTCTCTTCAGGGGCTCTTCGCCAGCAATTGGAGCTCGGCCCTGCTTGTGCCAGGTTTCCGCGCTTTTGACAAGGACGACATCGGAACGGAGGTATACGTCCTCTTCGTCTACTTTGCCACCCTTTCCTTTGTTCTTGAAAACCTTGACTGGTTCGGCACCAGGTCTCAGCGCTTCCTCGCGTTTTAGGTGCCTTTCCAAGGCAAATTCCTTGGATTGCTTGTAGTACTGTAGTGTCTCTTCGCCTTCCTTGACCTCTTTCTTCTCAGCCTTGGCTGGCTTGAGGTCCGTGACGTCTTCTTGTTGGTCAACTTCAGTCAAAGGATTGTTCTTGCCTCCTCGCCTGTAGCCAGACATGGCGGACTTGAACCAATCAAGCATTTCGTAGCGCTTAACCTTACCATGGCGGTCATAGACCGGGATCTTCACAAGCGGCATTCTCGAGCCCTTGGTTCGCCCTGGAAGAACTTGTCGCTTTAGGTATCTCACCGTGACATCTTTAGCGGTTCCGTCCCTAGAATAGCCTACGACATAGGCTATGACTTGTCTAGCTCTGTCAGCTTTGGCACCGCGAGGCTCAAATGTTTCGACGAGATCCCGATTGACAGCGATTGTCCCCTTCACAATGGGGTCGACCGAAAGATATTTTTTGGTGGCTGGTGATAGAATCTCGGTCCAATAATGTGGGAACTCCAAGTCCTTGTCGAATTTTTTATCCAATGGCTTGACTGCGGTGGCAAGATTCATGTCGATAGATTCGTCATCTGTATCCTTATATTCAAGTTCCAAATCGTCTTCAGAATTTTCAGTGGTGGGAGCGGCCGATTGTGTAGTGGAACGGGCTGAACGTGACCGAGCAGGAGTACTGTTGACTCTTGCCTTCTCCTTTCCTTTCTTTTTGTCTGTCTTTTTCTCTACCTTCTTCCCAGTAGAAATCTTCTTATCAGTGGCCTTCGATGGTGTGCCTTGTTTATCTTCTTCATCTTCGGCGTCTGCGTCCTCCAGTTTGTTCCATCCAAATCCTAGTGGCTGCAAGCTAGCAACCATCCGAGCATCAATACCCAAGCCTCGAAGTAGTGCAGTAAACAGTTGAGCTCCAACATCTCTACTTCCTCTGCAGTCGGTGGCGCACTGCCGGAAATCCTCTATGCCCTCTAATCGCTCGCCAAATGCTTCGTAATCTGATTCATTGCCCTTGTATGCTTTTGTGAGCCTATCGAGGCGCTCCAGTGACATGTAACCCCATTTCCGGAGACCAGGAGCCGAGACCCGAAATCGTTGTTTCCACCAGGCGACTAGTGATTTCATAAATCGAAAGAGAGGATCGCCATGGCTCATATCAATGGCTCCCTCTTCCAGCCGTTTGGCCGTTCCACCCCAATCCCGAGACTCTTGCTTCGCGCCTCTCTTCTTTGTTGCAGTCTTCTTGAGTGGCGGCTGGGGGTCTAAGCCACTGTTTCGCCTCCAGCGATCTACCTCATCCCAGAGCCTAGGAGGAATGTGCGAAACCATGATTGCCTGAACTTCAGCATCACATATCCACGAATTCCGAACGGCATTGTGCCACAGAAGGCACATGATGTGAACACAGTGCGTCGCATTCCGGACTATCCGCTCTCGCTTTGAGGGGCCCTTTTTGTCGCCAAACTGATTCGTCAGAGATATTCGAGTGTCCCGATTCAGCGTCAGCTCAAGATCGCCGGACGGCGCCGGAGCATCTGGCTCAAACGTGAATTGCGGAGGGGCTTCTACATCCTCAAACTCAATGTCGTCGTCATCATCGTCATCCTCACCAACATCCTCTGTTTTCTGCCGCTTGGCGAGAGGAACATCTTCAAAATCGCTGTCGGACAATGAAGAGAGCGGACTGTCGCTATCACTGGCTCCGTCAAGGCCCTGCAGGAGTGAATCTGAGCCTCCAGGTGTGTGTGATGAGTCGAGATCGTCGTACAGCGTCCTCTTTCGCGCACCTGCTCTGGGACTTGCCTCACTGGCGCTTTTATCGGCCGTGCCCGTATCTTCAGGCCCAGAGGCTCTCAATCTTTTGCGTGGCACATATGGAGGCATGTCTTCCCGTACGCGAATCGGTGGTGTGAAGTCGAGTTTGCGTGAGAAGTGACATGTCGTCATTGACGCGAAAACGTACGCGGGATCACGTGCACTACTTAAGTCATTGATCATGAGCGTTTTGCAGCCACCCTAGAGCTCAGCATTGATTTGTAACGGCAACTATTTGTCAAGAAACAGACTTCCTTGATAGTAATTCACTATGAAATGATGTATCAAAATAATAGAGCTTGATGAAACTGTCCTGAGTAAATTCTGTAATTGCTCAGAAATGATATTAATTTATAATGTAATATGATGCCAAAATCAACAATGCAAGTACTCTATGAGATGCTGCTAAGCTCGCCGACTTCTTATATCCCCAATGCCTCAACCAGATTGAAGCAAGAACCTTATTCAAAACGCCCGTATTACCTCTGATGTATGGCCTCTCAATCCAATGTCTTTCGTTAAACCTCAATCAAATCCGTAGGCGCACCAACGCCCCTCAGCAACACCAAGGTATTCCCGCTCTGTATCGACGCCCCAACCTTCTCGCTGTAATCAAGAACCCTGCCTCCTTCGACATGGAACACCCGTAGCTTGTCTCTCTCATCTGAGCTCTGGTTGTTGATGTTCTGTACCTGTAGGCTCTTGGCCGCCGCGTCCAGTACACGACCAACTACCCAATCCTTGGAATAATAGAACTCTCCCTTGGGGAACTTGGCCTTTGCCGTCTCGGCCTCAGCCTCAACGTAGACGTAGATGCGCTTCTCCGGAGCCAACTTGTCGTCGCCCTTTGCGGTCTTCTTCAGGCTGTTGACGGCGACCATTCGCGCTGCAGCTGAGCTGGGCTTGGGCTTTGGCAGCGCTCTGCCAGCCTGCTCCTTCTTGGCCGTTCCCCATGCTCGAAGCCGGTCCAGCGCGGATTTCGTCCTTTGGGCAACGTCGATTTGAATAGGCCGCGCCCCGATTGGCGTCAAGTTCTTGCAGTTGTGGTCATCTTTGAAGCGGTGTTTCAAACAGTAATCCCGATTACATGTTTCGCAGTGAACGCCTGGCACTAGCGAAGTGCCGATGGTTGTCTCGCAAGATGGCGACGCGCAAGGCTTCTCTGAGATCTTATCCCGCAATGTCCTCCCTTGGCCGATGGAGGGCTTTGCCAGCTGTGCCTGTCGTTTACGTTCCGCCCAGGCTCCCGGGTTTGTGCACTTATGAGCAGACTCTGAGCGGTGATCCAGGCAGAAAGTCTTGGTACAGGACTGGCAGAAAAAGGGGAGGAAATCAAGCTGATTGCAGTATTCGTACTGGCAGTGTTTGCCGACCAGGCTGGCGTCTTCCTTGTCCTTCATGATGTAGCTCGTTTCTGGAGCGTCGGAATCCGAACCTGACGCCATCTTGGGAAACGTGAATGATATAAACAAAATAAATATGTCGCCGCAGTCTTGCTAATCCAACTCATGTGCTGTTCAGGCAGAGCAAATGTCGTCACCTTGCGAACAAAGGCAAGCAATCCGGCGCGGCTGACGGCGTCTCCAGTCGGCTGACCAAACGTGGCAAGGAAGCGTCTGGAAACCCCTATAACCGTCTGCTAAATTAGCGACCGCGCGCTGAAGCCCGTGCGCTGTGCTCGCTGTGCTCCGGGACACTAGCGAACGACGCTGTTTGTAAGTTCTAATGATGAGCCCGGATATGCAATACGGAAGGGAATTTGACAAATGATTCGCCAAGCGACAGGGAATAAGAGGAGCACGAGATGAGATGAGATGAGGCGTAAATAAGGCTGCTGCAGGGTCGAGTTCGCATCGCGGGGTCATCCGGAGGCCCCACCAATTTGTGCCATGATTTGAGCTTACATGTGTAAGATGGTCACTGAATAAAGTCAACATGAAGATAGACCATTATATACCAATATGGAAACTGATAAGCAAATGCATGAGATAGAGAGAGAGAAAAGAGTAATGGTGTATTGTATTGTGTTGTATTGTAATTTACAAAAAATCATCTAGTGTGCTCCAAAGATCCATGAGTGGAGAACACCTTGATACGCCGCAAACGCCTAATCCCATCCATATTCACAGCCAGCACATAATTCCCGGCTATTCTTCCTTAATCTTGGGGTCCTTGTTGATAAGCTTCTCTCGGCCGGTAGCCGGTAAGTCACCGACGTACGCCTTGCCTCCAAACTGCTCAAAACCCTTGTGGAATACCCACTCCACGGCGTCCTCGACCGGCTTGTCAAAGAGGCTGGGCAGGAATGGAACCACAGACAGTCCCAGTCCAATGGGGCCCCATGTTCTCAGAGTGGCGTTTTTGACATTCTTCATTGCCTTTCCAGAGTACTTGACCATGCTGTGGATGGTAAAGGCCGGCAATCCCATACTGGCGACGCTCTGGAAGATGGCTCTCTGCACCATGACGGTTCGATAGTCCTCCAATGGAGGGACCACACCTGGGGCAATGTTGCGGGTCTCCTTCTCTGGGAGGCCGGAGATTCTTTGCTGGTGAGAGTTGAGCAGAACCTGGGGATTGAGAATCCGCTGGTTCTGCCAGTAGGCACGGTATCCCTCATGCGAGACATCGCCGAGAATGTAGAGCCACGAGATTCCGTAGGCGGTGCGAACTAGGTTTGGGTGCGCAACAGGCCGGAACGATTCGCCAATATCTGAAGTATAGGCGACGTATCGATGGGCGGACAGGAGAATGGTTCGAAGTCGAGTCGCATACGCGGCATATCGCAAGTTGCTCTCTGTAGTATCGGGAGCCCTGAGATAATTGAACTTAGCATCTTCTTGCTTGTAAACGGGCGCAGGTTGCAATTACCGTCCCTCCTTTATACTGTCAAAGAAACTCTCATCCTTGTCGGCCTTGTCTATAATCTTCTGCAGTCCCCTGGGCAACTTCTCAGCCTTGGGAAGCTGGGGATCGAAGACATGTTCCTTCGGCGCCTCTTGCTGCTTCTGCTGTTGCTGCTCAGGCTTTGAGTCGGATGATTTCCCCCACCAACCCATGATGGCGCTCTAGTGAGTGAAGAGATGCAAGAATGAGAAAGGCGAAAGAAAGTCGAGGGAAACCAAATGCCCGCGTTGGTTGATACCTTATGAATTGAATGAAGGATGGAGAATTGCTAACGTCAGTACCAAATCTAGCAGCAGTAAGATCCGTAACTCACGGCTACCAGGATCTCCCCCAAAGCTAACATGGCTAAGCCGGTACAGTGACGTCGACTAGCGAAGCGGTACCTCTGGGTTGGGCATCCACTGCGCAACACGCTCGGCCGGGGAATAGCCGGATTGCCGGGGCCTTCAATTCCAGGCACAATTGCAAGTCTCCGTTTTTGCGGCAAAGTCGTTCCAACGATCCTCAACTCTCCAGCAATCCATTGATTCCCGCCCGTTCCTCCCGTCCACCCCTTCGACGCATATCCCGAGGTCAAAATGGCTGGTGTCGCTACCTACACAATTGCTGGTCGACAGATCGGCGGCCACTACGTATGTCTTGCCGGCGAAAGAAAAAGTCGCACTCTCTCTAGCTCTGGTTCCAGCTCTCTGACTTGAAAATCAACTTCACAGCTTGCCATGGGCTGGTTGGCTACCCTCTTCGGCGGTGCCTATTATGCTGCTTCCGGCCCCAAGAAGCCTGCGAATGCTGTTGCTACTCCCCCGATCAACGCTTCCAGCTCTGACGAGGCCGACTTCATCAAGTGCGTTATATATCCGCTGCGACTTGGAGGCGCAATCGGCTAACGGAGTGACAGGAAATTCCTTGAGGAGCAGGACAAGAAGCACTAAATGGCGAAACTCGAAAATGACCAGCATGGAGGGGGATAGTGTATTGTTGTCTTGTACATAATAGATGCCCAGAGAGCGAATGTGTCTCGAGATAGAAAAAACGATGCGATTTACTCTCCCCGACACGGCCAGTGCACTTGTTTGATCGCACCCACGTTTGACGGCTTGAATACGTATCCTTTGCATAGTCTGTGTTGAGATGCGGTATATTATGCTGATGGGCAAGGCGATGCTACGACTGTTAGTCTAGCGGAGTCGGGTAACGCCTCTGCCATCTCCATTGTCTTGAACTTTGATGTCTTTGAGGTGAATTTTGCGTATCTGGTTTTCTGAAATTGAGCATATTGAGTCCCTGCGGTGAGTGCACATGGACTGGGTAGGTATGCCGTTAAGGAAATGTCGTTGCAGTTCAGTGCTTTGGCTCTATGGTGCTGCTGAGTGCGAAGGCAATGCAACCATGGTATGCAATTTGTGAAATGATGATTACAACGAATTGGCAACATTTTAAAAATCTGGTGTAGTACCCCTTTCATGTACAACACTTCGTGACAATGTAATGAAGTTGATCATGCATGGCAATTTCACTGAGCTGTACATGCGAGAGCATTTATATCAATCAGGCTGCGCATGCACAAGCAGCAAATACCACTACCAAGATGAAGCAGTGGTGAATATGGTAGCTCAGTGAAAAGGTGTATTTCTCTATATTACGTACATGCCAGTTGAACATCGAGCATCGACTTAAAATTACCTAATGGATATGAAGTAAATACGATGGGCCAATTGTCAAAACATGCAAATAGACAGACACTCGAGGTTGATTGAATCAAAGCTTCGTTAGATGCGTCACAGCAATAAGCTCGAAATGTCTTGATGCAACCTATCCATCATAAGATGATAAAGAGAAATTCAATAATCGAACTCCAGGAACGGGCCCTTTTAATTTATATCCTAGCGTCCGGCCGGCCTCATGCTAGGAGCCTTGTTTGATCGACGGGCAGCCGGATATAAGCATACCAGCGCCTCTACTCGTATACAGAGCGTCCAAGCACCGTTACCTGCAATGAAAGACGCGCAAATCGCATAATCCGTCCATTGGCCATGCAGCCACTCGCCATGATCAGATGCAGGGCGACAGCAAGGCCAGCCTATCACGCATTTCGCATTCCAGCCGTCCTGCAGGCATCGTGTAGCCAATGTGCAATGTTAGGAGTCTTAGACGGGCGGCAGGCGGTCACGTGAGCGGCATCTGGGCGCCAGAAAAGCCCTGAAGCTCTGAGCAGCGCCCCGCCCTGCTTTTATGGCGCATGCACCATCTCCTAAACCGAAAGAATCCTGCATCCATCGGATACAACGATTGCAATTTGGACGAACATGGCCGCGACAGACTCGCTGGTGGACGGCAGCGACATCTCGCCGTCCGTGTCGGCGCCCAAGGAGCGGCACTCGCTGACGCTGGACCAGCGCCGCGCCCTCCGCCGCTGGGCCAACACGCAGACGATCCGGCCCTCGCACAAGGCCTGCATCGAGTGGTTCTTCAGCCAGTACGGCCAGCAGATCAGCCAGAGCACCGTCTCGCACTCGCTGTCGCCCAAGTACTCGCGCCTTGACGGCGACAACCCGCAGCTGTCGGGCTCGCGCCTGCGCTTTGGCAACTGGCCCGACGTCGAGAAGCTGGTGCTGCTGTGGTACCAGCAGGTCCAGGCCGCGGGCCGCCAGCCCACCAACGAGGAGCTGGGCGAGAAGGCCAAGAGCATCTTCAGCCAGCTGCCGCGCTACAAGGAGGAGAGCCCGCCCGAGTTCTCGCCGGGATGGATTCACCGCTTCAAGAAGCGCTACGGCCTGCTGATCCGTCGCCAGCGCCGCCACGGCGACGGCGGCATCAACCCGGCCGACGACATTGACTACCTGGCCGACTGCGTGCCGCGCTTCATGGCCATTGCCAGCGACACCAGCCCTGCCGCCATCCGCGAGCAGGTCCTGCGCGTCGTGGGCGTCGAGTCCAGCCTCAACACCTGCGCCCTGGTCCGTGACGAGATCATCCGCCGCCTGGCCAATGCTCATGCCGCTCCGCTCCCGTCTCTGACCCCCGTCGAGCCCACTCTCGC
Organism: Trichoderma harzianum CBS 226.95; assembly: GCF_003025095.1. Taxonomy (NCBI): domain Eukaryota; kingdom Fungi; phylum Ascomycota; class Sordariomycetes; order Hypocreales; family Hypocreaceae; genus Trichoderma; species Trichoderma harzianum. The sequence goes on from NW_020209255.1 coordinate 527,859, forward strand.
CCAGCCTCAGCCCGACCAGCAGCCGCTCTATGCCGAGGACGACCCCGAGGTGGTGCTTCAGAACGCCCTTCGACAGCTCCAGCAGGAAGAGCAGGCTGCCGAGGAGCAGGCCGCTGCTGTGCGGGAAGAGCGTGAGCGTGCTGAGAGAGCCGCTGGGCTTCAGCAGCAGCAGGCCATGGTCTCTACGCCGAGTGCTCGCGCCCCGTCGGATACTCGCTACACCACGCCGGGTCAGGACATAGCTCCTGATCTGACTCTCACGCCGATTCACTCTGAAGTCCCTATTGCTACCCACGACAGACCGCTGCGGTGTCCCTTTTGCGTCAACCAGCGAATGCTCCGCTCGATAAAGGAGGCGGTAGAACACATGTCGACGCACGTGGTGGTATAAACTCCATCACCTTCACCAAAAATCATCTCTCATTTTCTATTTTTCCCTCCTCCTTCATCAATCGGCGTTGTATCTTATCAGCCATCAAAAACTTTGCTTCGCCACATCTTTTTATGCGCTTTGTTTTTTTCCCCACAATCTGGGAGTACGAGGACGAGGGGGGAATTTCACGTCGCTTTTTTGGGATGAGGGGGTCCCCTTTACACGCTCACGGAGTTTGATAAAAAAGACAAGGGGCCTTTTGGGGAGTTTCGGTGTCTCTTTTTATTTATCATCTCTATTTTTCTTTGATATCCATATGGCATGAGGCGGTAAACTGCCGTCACTACTAAGGCTGCTGATGTACACTATATTTGTTTGAGAATCGAAGACACTCAGGTATCTATGCCGCGTGTGCATGATTCACAAACAATCCCAACTCTGAGAATGTTAAAACAAAAGGTGTATCCATGTAAACTATTATTTTCAAATCGTAGACCTCATGTAACTCGTTTTCTCTAGCAATCAAACCAAGCCGTCCAGCTATGTCTATATCAACCAATCAATCCAGTCTCCTTCAAACGCTGTATCAGTGCGTCGGCCTGTTCCTGCGCCTCCCGCTTCTGCAACAATGCCGGATCAGTACTGCCAATGTAATTCTTCCAAAACTTGAGTCCCTCAAGCCCCTCCTCGCGACACAAGGCCCCGTGCTCCTCGGCCATCAGCAGCTCCTCCTCCGCCACGCCGAGACTCCATCCAAACCTCTCCGCGGCCTCCTGCGCAGTGACACCGCGCCCAAACTCTCGCCAATCCCATGCAACGTCCCGGTCGGGCGGGAACTCGTGCAGGTCCTGCAGCCAGGCCAGGATCGACTTGATGGTGGCGTCGTCGGTGCGGTCCCGGGCCTGCACCACCATGACGCCGCTCCGGAACTTGCGCAGCCGCACGGGCAGCTTGAGGCCTTCCCACATCTGCGCCGCCTTCTCAAAGTCCATCGGGCTGACGAGCTCCACGCCGCCGCGCGCTCGGTTGAACATTGCCCATAGCTCGACTAGCGTGAGGATGCCGCCAGCCCGCTTGAGAACACCCCTTGAGTCGTCCGTGAGGAACTCTGCCAAGTTGCGAGCCAGCTCGGAGAAGTAGAGTGACTCGGAGCTTCCACCGCCGACAATATCCTTGGTCGTGATTAATCCCAGCTGATGGGCGGATTCGGCCAGTATGCTATTGTCCTTGGATGTGACATCACCACTGGCCCCGTTAACCTGCTGTGCAAATCTCTCTGCCAAGGCCACTACCTCTTTGGCTGAGGCCATCAGTGCCTCGAGGTCTTCAAATGCACTGCCAATCAGAATTTCATTATTCTTGCGCATGTTCAAGCCCAGTTGCTCGAGCCCAGCAATGCCCGCAGTCTTCGTCTTCTGCACGGGGGTGCTTGGTGAACCGCTGGCGGAGCTGTCATCCATCCCGCGGTTACTCTTTGGAGCAGGAGGTGCATCTTGCAGCAGCCATTTCCGCTGCGTCATGGCACTCTTTAGTCGTTCGTAAAAGATCTTCTCCCCGCCACCTCGGAATGATATCTTGACACTCTCTGCAAAGTCTGTGCCGCCCTGACTTGTTTTGCTGTTGCTATCCTTGACCGGACCCGGGGACTGTGTTCTAATATACTCGGAGCTAGAGATGGAAGAAGGTATGTTTTGCGATAATAACGGGGCTCCGCACATCTCGCAAGATAGAAGTGAAGGATGATTTGAGAAAGTGCACCGCGGGCAATGGAATGACACGCTAGCGTCAGGTTTTCCTTGTCCACTGCCAACACGAGTATCAAAAGTCAAAAGATCGCTTGATTGCGGAGTGATTGGTGATGAAACCTCCTGGCTCGAAAGTCCGCTCTGGCTGGCATTTGGAGTGGCTGCTGGACGGTTGCTTGCGGTGCTGATAGCCGCCTTCAGCACCTGCGATAGCGTTGGTTTGATCCCGCATGCCAAGCATGGAGGAAGAGGAGTGTGGGCATTTGCTGTCGTCGGATCAAAGTTGGAAGGGACCGGGTTTGAGAAGCTGCAAATGGTGCAGACCCAGGTTGCGGCCGTCATTGACGGAGGTCCAGACGGGGGAGTGTAGGCATTGTCCGACGGTGCGGGAGATGGCGTGCTCCCTCTTGAATTGACTCCCGTGTTGGATACAACGCGGTTATGGAGCGTTGATCGCTTTAAGGGCTTGGGAACAATGGTGATCTTGGCTGATGACTTTAGGAACCCGGCATAGAACTCATACCGATCCACTTCCTTCAGGTTCAACGCGGCTGAGTACTTCCTTGGCTCATCTTTGTCGACATAACAGATGCGATGAGATGTCAGATACACCTGGCCATTCTGCTGGTTCGGGAGCTTAAACTTCCTATGCCGCCTCATCAACATCTGGCACTCAAACAGCCCCGCTTCCAGTCCCAAGAGACTCACCCTTCGTACAAGCCGACATTGTCCTGGACAAAGAGCAGTACTTCATCCGGAAGATACGAAGGCCGCAGTGCAGTAGTCAGATCAATGTGCTTCAGGAACATTCGTCATACGGCAGTGGCAAAGAGCCAGCCTTCGATAAATTGAATCGGCCTGGGAGGGATGCGTCGAATAGCACGTGCCGAAGGAAGCGCAATGAATGAAGACTGGATGACGGAATAAAATGCGTTCTTGCTGGAGATTTAGATGATCGATAACAAACAGTCTGAATCTGGACGTCTACAGAATCTGGACAGAGGACAAGTTCTGGTTATTGGTGAGTCTATAGTGAGAATATGATGAAGCAAGGTTGCGCTACCATTGATAGAGGATAGAAGATGAGGCATGCGACTTGGTCGAGGTACGTACCTGCTGTGCAGCTCCAGGCAGCCCCACTATTGGCCGGAAGCATCCTCCGCCTCTTGCCAGCCCATATTCCTTTGAGAATAGCCGGAACTTAACCGTGATTGCCTGATCACGGGACTTTCTCTGACGCACATTTTCCCTTGTTACAGCCCAACCTCGCCTGTTGCCTCCTGATCTCGCCCAAGCATCGCGATCAAGATCTTATCAACCCGCCGCTCAAACTGTTGCCGGGCTCTCCATCTGCTCTTGATCTGTCGACACACCTCGTAAACTAACTCCAGTTCAGCACCTTCAGCCGCCTTCACCATGTCAGGCTGGCCAACCACCCAGCATCCACCAGGCGTTGTTTCTCAACACGCTCCGCCACCTGCATACGGCTATCCACCCAGTAAGTCTTTCTTTCGTCTCGCAGCGGCTTCTGGAACCTCCAAGTGTCTGACATCTTCTGCAGACCCTGCCTTTATTCCAGTCCAGGTGCGACAGGGCTTCAGTCCGTATGGTGCACCACCGCCGCCGCCATACAACCCGTACGCATCAAGTCCAGCTCAGAGCCAGGCCTCTACTCCCGGAACTACGACAAATGCATCTCCATCAGCACCTGTAGAACAACCCAAGGGAGCCAAGACCGAGTGGCCGGAATCAGTCCGACGATATGTCCAGCGGTCTTTTCATCCCGAAAACGACGACGCCTCTGTCTCTCGCGCGGAGCTTGAGGCTAAGCTGAAAGACACAATCGGCAGTGCTAAAGAGAACAACTCACTCTACACTATTGATTGGGATAACATGCCTTTGCCCCAAGCCTTGGTGAGAGCTGACCGTGAAGCACTGCTTAAGCTCCGCTATACCTCGTTGACCACGCCGATATATGCCGACGACTCTTTTAATCCCAGAAAGCGCAAGTCGAATGATTTTCCAAACAATGATGCATCCGTGCCGCCTTGGCACTCTACTAACTCAGGCCGATCCCTCGAGGATCGCATTTCGTATTCCCCCGACAAGCGGGTAGCCCTCGATGACAGTAAGTTCCAGAAAGAAGCCAACAAGCGAAAACGCCGTTTCGAAAACGAATACAAGGCGGCCAACGTAGCGTCGTCCAGCCCAACTCCGCCATCATCCGGCCCCATCGTCGGCACCTCTGAAACCCTTGAAAAGAAGTATCTCCGCCTCACTGCCCCCCCTATTCCGTCCAATGTGCGACCTGAGAGAGTTCTCCGTCAAACGTTAGATTTGTTGAAGAAGAAGTGGCGAAAGGAGAGCAACTATTCGTACATATGCGACCAGTTTAAATCTATGCGTCAAGATCTTACCGTGCAACGCATCAAGAACGAGTTTACTGTTTCCGTCTATGAAATTCATGCCCGGATTGCCTTGGAGAAGGGGGACATCGGTGAGTATAATCAGTGCCAGACCCAGTTGCGATCGTTGTATGCAATGGGCCTGAAGGGAAACCCCATTGAGTTCAAGGCGTATCGTATTCTCTATTTCATTCATACGGCCAACCGCACCGGCCTGAACGACACCCTGGCAGATCTAACAGCAGCGGAGAAGGAAGAGAAGCCCATCAAGCACGCGCTCGACGTGCGGTCGGCGCTGGCACTGGGCAACTACCACAAGTTTTTCCAGTTATACCTTGACACACCCAACATGGGTGCATATCTCCTGGATATGTTTGTCGCCAGGGAGCGCCTTGCAGCTCTGTGCAATATTTGTAAAGGGTGAGTCGTGATCAACACCCCCATTCGTCTGTTTTCACCGCTAACTATTGCTACTAGATACAAACCTGACGTCAAGCTGCGCTTCATCACTGAGGAACTCGGGTTCGAATCAGATGCTGATGCTGCTCAGTTCATTATTGATTATCAGGGGCAACATCTTCTTGAAGACCGCACAGAGTACATTGCGTTCCTGACCGGTAAAGCCAATAACCTCTTTGAGAACTCTAGAGCGTCGGCTTTCCGGAAAGTGGACATTAAAGGACAGATTTAACTTGGTTGTTGCTCCTTGTCACGTTGCTCCTGCGCCTCTTCCTCTCCGCGCCTGTTTTTTCTGCATGTGGCTCGCATTCGCCAGCGTTTTTCTGTTGCATTTCCTCTTCTCTATCTCTTTAAAGATTGCAACCTACCCCTGATACCTAACGATAGCATCTCGCCGATTGCGGCGAGGATTCAAAAAGTCTCTTGTTTCTTTGGACCTGTTTCGTTGGACCGCATCTGTTGAGAACCCGATATCGCACGACGAGTCGTTCTATTCTCCTATGCACGGTTCTATACTGAGCAACCAATATTCTGTTCCCGCTGGGGGAATGAGACAGGCTTTTGCCAGTCACCCTGATTACGGCGATGCCCTCTTCAAACGATTTTGTCTTCTAACTTGACACGCCAGATCTCTGCTTCCGTTATAAGCAGAATATCACTCGATCCATAGTAGCAACTCCAACCAGTTGGATGTTGAAAGGAATTTGGACGATATGTGATAAGATGTTTGCGCCAAACTGCTCCCTTGGCGAGAGCGGATATGGCGTTTTGGCTTCATCATCATCACGGTCGGACTACAGCTTTGGGAAATTGTGGTGTTTGGCGTTGGAAGTAGTTTTCATTCTTGCCAAGCCGGTTGGGCTAGGACATTTACATAGGCGTTTTCGGCCTCAGTTGTTACATAAATACATAGTCGGAGCAGCCTTCAATTGATCACGCTTGAATTTTACCATGACTTAGAATCTTTCAACACATGCCACTATGTTAAACCGGAGGATTGTCTATCTTAGAGGAGAACCTAGAATGACATGATAATCAATGTCAACTTGCTGTACTCTATATTGTCCTGCGTCTTGAAGAGAGAAGAGAATAGAGTTGAAACAAGGAGGACTCTGGCGCAATCGATAAGTTGCCGGTAGCGCAACTCCTTGTTCAATGGCCCGAACGACTCTTGCGTTTCACCATCGGGAGGCCTGTGATGGGTGGCGCTAAATAGAAGCATGCAGACAGGGGTGGTGGAGTAGCTGATGGCCGCTAGGGATTTTGCCAACAGCTGGGTGTAGCTGAGGTGAGTTTATGTTGAGAACAGCATTTGAAATCGAGTTGGAAAAAGAAGCATTCTATCTTTTTACAAATTCTAATTTTATCACGAGTTTGCTTTCACGCCGCTCTTCAAGGGCAGGTAATTATGACATCGAGTCGGATGGGCACGTCAGGCTTTGGAGTCTGTCTGTCTCTCTGTCTGTAGTGGCATTGACATGTGCACTAACACAAGAACTCGAGTCAATATCTGCTAAAACGGGACCATCTAGTCATGTCCAAAGTAAAGGGGGGAGCCAGCTTTCTCTCTCTTCTACTGCATGCACGGTATGTAAAACTGTAGCAGGAAAAAACAGAATGGTGTGAAGCAAGGGAAATGAAGTGATGTGAAATAAGAGGAAATGGGTGCCCAACAGAGGCCCATGGTAACACTGGTGCCGTGATTTCAGCCTCGCCGGCGCAGGCTGGCGCTGAGCACACCTGGGCCCCCAAGCACAAGGATTTGATAATTGATTTGGTGATATGACGATCGCATGTACCACCTACTCGTACATGAACTGTGCTTCTATTAATACCTAAGGTCCTAGTATTACATGTCATTGAAGATTCCACGTTGTCTTATTGTGTCTAATACGTGGAGATACTTCTAAATCTTTGGTACCAGTACGTGCAGTTCTGTGGGTACGGGCGCTTGTCATATGCATGTACCTTATTATACTGTTACCAGCTGGTCGGGAACATGGCCGTGAAGATTGTAACTCAACCAGACGTCATGCTGATGAGTGAATACGCAAGCGAGAAAAAAGCAAGATGCAGCACGGTTGTTGGATCCAATTCTCGTCAATGGAAAGGCAGCATGGAACCCTTGCTGCCATGCCCCTCCCTTGGCCGTTGCGCAGCGCCCCATTGGCACCTCTGGGCGCTCTGCTCCAGGGCTCGCGGGCCTATGGATAGCGCTTGGGCGCTGGCCGCCCCCACTGTAGCCCACCAGCGCCCCCTCTGCGGCCCCCTGTAGCCCACCTGGAGCCCCGACAGGCCACAGGTTTGCTCCCAGGCCAGGCTTACTGCAGACGACGACAAGTACCTGTACGAGGCCCTCGATTGCTCGTAATGGCCGTGGCGGCGGCTCCCAGTTTCTGTCCATATTTTTCTTCTTTTTTGCCCGGGCTGTCTCACCAGGCGCTGTTGGGTACCTGCTTGGGGGTTGCACAAGGCACCTGGGAGTGAAGCGAGGGTCTCCCATTGGTACTGTCGGGTGGTACATGGGCGTGCGTGTACCTGCGTGTACCTTGCTCGTGCAACCAGACGTCCACGAGTGTACAGTACATGCATGCATGGCATTGGTCCCTTCTCTTTTCTCTCCCTCCCACCCACAACTTGGTAAAAGGCGTTTTGTCCAGTAAAGGAATTCTTTTCCCCCATCCAGTCCGCATCTGCTCCAGCCGCTTCACCCGGCGCCATCCAACCAATTTTGTCCGTCCCCTTGATATCATTGAAATCTTTTTTTGCTTTGAGCGCCTGTAGATTCCAATCCATTGATTGATTCATCCCGCGATTGCGCCACCGTTCTGTCTACCATACCCAGGCTAAGTGACTGACTGGACTTAACTTGACTTGGATTGACATCTCATCGCCTCACATCGCATTGCACTGGTTTCGACTAGATTGCGACTTGGACAAGCAACACGACCCGCGGCTGCACGTTTCCTCGACGGCTGCCTGCATCGCCGAAATCTCAAGCCGAGCGACGAGAAAAACGTGAGTGTTGCGACCGCACGAGGCTCGACTTTCTAGAAGCACGAGGCGCAGCCGACACTACACAAACAGGCTAGGCGTGGACTGCAAGACTAGTATTAATATTGCCTGCTAGCACGCGCAACCAACTTCGTGTGCGACAGACCTGAGCTGCCCTCTGCATCGAGCCGGCTCTTCTGCTTCTTTTCCCTCTTGCGCTCACCGTCTGCTCTGCTCTACTTGTATCGATCGAACCTCGCCGGCCTCGTCATTGGCAACCGGACCCCCTCCCTGCTGTCGCTCGCAGCTTTTTGCGCACACCCTCCGCCCGCCTGTCGACATCGCGACCTCGCACGAAAACTAAACCAAACCCGACCCTCCCCCTCTCGTCGATTCTATACCCTCATCCTCTCGTACCCTCAGACCGACCAATATCGCCATACCGCCCATATCCCCGTCCGTCCGGCCAGATTTCGTTACACAAAGATGAAGGTGCGTCATTGCCAACTGCGCAAGTCATGCGCTGCCAGCTGCAAACCGCTCCCCTCCCCAAGTGCCGGACCGGCGTCACGATGCCGCCCGTATATCGATCGTGTTTGGCACGCCAGCCGCCTGCTTCCAAACTTTCCTCAGTCAATATCACCACACGCGCAGACCAGATAAACAAACAAACAAAAACAAGCTCCCTTGCGACGAAGTTTCGGACAAAGAGAGAGGAAAACAAGACTAACAGCCATGGGCTTGGTACAGGCGCTCCGTCGGTCTATCAAGGGCGACAAGGAGAAGCAACACAGCATCTCCATTACCCCCAAAGCTGCTGTCGCAATCGTTCCGCCCAAGAAGGTTCGTTGATCAGTGTGCTGCGTTTTGCCCCTTCCCGCTTCTCTCCTCCTGCTTTTGCGCATGTCTTTGTTGAGTCGGCAAGGTCGCATGACAAGACATTATCGCGCAAAAGCAGCCCCACGCTTCCCGTTTCCCTTGGTCTTTTTTCTCTCCCTTTGAGCTGCGTTTGCAATGGCATTTTTCATTACGTCTTTTTTCTGGGCCTTCCTAGTAGTTGTAACCGCGAACCGTTTGAGGGGGCCTCTTCTTATTTCGTACGCAGGTTATTCGAGCTCTCTACGACTACGAGGCCCGCTCTGCCCAGGAGCTGGGCTTCTCCAAAGGCGATTTTTTCCACGTCATCGGCCGCGAGGACGATCCGGACTGGTACGAGGCTTGCAATCCTGCGCTGCCTGATGCGCGGGGTCTCGTGCCCGTAGCCTTTTTCCAGGCGCTGGGCAAGACTGAGAGGGACAGCCAGCAGTCTGATGGTGGCCGCCCCCCGACTGCAAACAAGAACCCAGATCATGATTCTGGCTATGGCGAAGTCCACTCCCCCGGCGGCGCATCTGCGCCTCCCGCATCTCAGCGCATGTCCAAGTCTGCTGGCAAGCAAGGTGCCATGGTTTACGGCGTGGTAATGTACGACTTCAACGCAGAGAGATCCGACGAACTCGAGGCCAAGGCAGGAGAGGCCATCATCGTCATTGCCCAGTCCAACCCAGAGTGGTTTGTTGCCAAACCTATCGGTCGACTGGGCGGTCCTGGCTTGATTCCAGTGTCCTTTATTGAGCTCCGTGATATGGGCACGGGCAAGGCCATTGAGAATCCCGCAGAGGCCATCAGGAAGGCGGGCGTTCCCAAGGTCGAGGAGTGGAAAAAGATGGCCACGGCCTACAAGAACAGCAGCATCACCCTGGGCAAGTTTGAGGGCGGAGGACCATCCCAGCCGCTGGAGCAGGGCATGGAGCGTATGAGCATCCAAAATGCACCTCAGGTGAGTGTTTGTGCGATTCCTCACATATCCTGCCCCTCCTTTTTACCTTGCCTTCTCCATTGCCTAGCTTTCCCCCCCTTTCTTCACTTCTCTGTCTCTCACCTCGTTTCCATGTCTCGCTCGCCCTACTCTACACTTTTCCACAATATTCTCAATCTTACGCCTTACCTTTTTCTTTCTTTGTTTACCTCTGCTTGTTCCTCTCCCTCTTTTAGCCTCTTCTTGCTCTCTTGCCCCGTCCTTCACATATTTCTTTCATATTTCACCTCCCTCCCGTCAGTCCCCCACCGATCACACCCCCTTACGCCTACTCCCCGTCCAGCCTCGTTGCTCTCTTGCCGTCCTCTTCATCAGCCTTGCCTTTTGATCAGGCATTAATGATCCCCCAATAGCCCCCACAAGGCGCCCTCAGTGGCCCTCCTCAGCCTGCTGCCCACCCCCAGCAGCCTGAATTTGTATCGAGCGCGACGACGGAACTCTACGCCCCCATCTCTGCCCGGATACCCCGTTACTGCTTCGCAGAGGACAAGTACTGGTTTGTTATCGAGACCCAGCTCGAAGATGGGCGGCACTGGGAACTTTCCCGGTACTATGAAGACTTTTACGATTTCCAGATTGCGCTTCTCACTGAGTTCCCCGCCGAGGCGGGCAACACCGGAACCCAGAAGCGAACACTCCCTTACATGCCCGGCCCCGTGAGCTATGTGACCGATGCCATCACAGAAGGAAGGCTGCATAACCTGGATGCATATGTGAAGAACCTTCTTGGCCAGCCCCCCTACATTGCGCGTTGCACGCTTGTCAAGCAGTTCTTTGCTCCCAGGGAAGGCGATTATGAGATGGACCCTGCCACGGTCGAGGAGGAATACCGACTGTCCCAGGGCTCTCAAGGCTCATCCTCCGGGTCACATGCTAACCCTGATTCGCGACAGTCATCGCGAAACAACCTGAGCGGCAATGGATACACTGGTCTCTCAGCCACCCCGAGACAAGTCAGCAATCCGCAGTCAAGTAAGAGTTCCCCACAATCATACCTCAGGCTTTCGACAGCTCAGTACTGACCTTGCTGCCTCTAGTCATGCAAATGCCATCGCAGCCCGGCCAGCCACAAGCTGGAGCCGCCATGAAGATCAAGATGTACTACAATGGCGATCTCATTGCCATCCGGGTCCCCACAGACATTCAGTACCAGCAACTCTGTGACAAGGTCCGAGATCGACTCAAGGTATCGCCAAGCGAGCAGGTCCAGCTGTTTTACAAGGATGAGCAGACGGGAAATAAGCCCAGCCTCACGAGTGACGCCGATCTGGACGACGCCCTTAACCGCAACGAGAAGCTCATGCTTTACGTTGAAGTGGTGTAGTTGCACCATGGGAGCCCATTAACTCTTCGATGTCTATATTTTTCTACTTTTTCTTCACTGGACGACCCGGACCGCCTGCCGTGGCGTAGGTACTTTCACGACGCGATGAGCCACGGCGATCAACGTCTTGTACCGATGATACCCGCCTCTCAATCAGCTGGAATTGATTTTCTTCTTTCTTCTTATTGCCTGGAACCCGGACCTGGACTATTTCCCCTGGAAGCTTGATTCTCCTATGCAAATCCCAGTCCACTGATGGAATCCGGACAATGTAATTTCTGGACTCGCAAGGTGCCATGGTCCATCCGATGGCGCCTTTTGTTCTTCTTTAGCACAAAATATCTTCGCTTTATTTATCCGACTCCATATATGGTTCCGGATACGGGACCGTTTTTGAGGCCTGCCCTGCGTACGGCATGTTTTATGATTTGTTTCTCAGATACGATTTGGATGGCCAAGCCTCGGAAAGGGCGTTTGGGAAGGACACGGCCTCCCTTTGTTGTTTTTTTCAAAGGTCGAATCCCTGAATCAGATGATTTGTCGGGCTGAACCCCGGTTGCTTTTTTTTTATTTGTTCTTTCTGTTTGCGAGAGATGAAGAGTGGAATTATACCTTGCTTGCGTGGATGGAATTTGCTAGATGTGGGGGAGAAAGATTTGTTGATGAGAGATAAGTGAGAGATGTGGGACGAGGGACCTGCCTGAGTCTAATTGAGTGGTTTGCGTGAGAGACTGAGTGAGAGAATCGGGAGACAATGTATGTATGGATGGACAGATAAAAAATCTTTTGGGAGGAAGATTTGCTAGAACTGCAAATAATAAAAGATACAACTGAAATGACACGGAGTGAATCAACAATAGATGGTGGACGGCGGATGGCTTTTTGCCTGTGTGATTTATATTTTTAGAGCCATAGTTGTTGGCTGAGGGTGAATCGTTTATATGACAGCCCCCTATGCATATATCCTTTAGTCTACCAAAATGTTGATGCTGCTTGTACTGCTTGATACAGTCCTCCAAGGACGCAACGTTTACGTCTATTAATTCCCAGCTCGCCAGAACAAGAGAAAAGAAGAAGCCAACCCAAACCAAATGAATCATTGACGCATCGCTTTATATGCAAACAAGGCCAGAAGAAGAAGGAAAAACATCAAGAGTACAAAGCCATTATGCAGTCTTTGAAAAATAGCAAGAGTACCAAAAGCCATTATGCAATCTTTTCCATGAGATGCCGTCTCGTCTTCGTGTTCACGACGCCGCCTACGCCAAACGCCGGTATGATGCGACACATGCGCGCGGCGGTGCTGATGAGCCAGTTTGACCGCACGACTTGCCAGCGCTGACGCCAGCTACCATTTGGGCGGTTATACATGTCCAGGCCGAGCAGATGTACAGGCGTAGAGAAGAGCTGGACGGAGGCCGGGGCGATGAACTGCGCCGCCGTCAAGCCCGAAACATAGCGTCGCATCTTATCAGACAGCCGGTTGTCCATCCACGGCGCCAAGAGCGGCGGCAAGTTGAAAGAAGCAAAGATGGTCAAGCAGTCGCGCATAGTAAAGAGAACATAGCTCGGCAGCGGAACGGGTCTAGGCACGGCGCCGGGGGGCCCGAAGAGGCGCACAAAGACCTGGTCCTTGTAGACGCACAGTCCGACGTTTGCGGCGGACGAGGCGGCGAACTTGCCGGGGCCGGAGGTGACGGAGCCTGCGGGGCGGTTTGAGATTGTGGAGGCTGCGGTGTCGAGGGCGTTGGCGGTCATGTAGGTGCCGCCGTAGAGGGCGAAGACGAGGGCGCAGGGGCGGGAGAAGAAGAGGAGCTGGGGGCGGGTGAGGAGGGTTGTGAGGGAGGAGCGGATGGAGGCGGCGAGGGAGTTGCGGCCGGAGGCGTTTTCCATGATAGAGCTGTTTGTAATGCGTTAGTTCACTTGGATTCGTTTTGAGCTGAGAGATGTTTGTTGTGTGTCTATGTGATTACTTACCGGTCAATGATGGTGATGATGGGGGCGATGAGGGCGCCGGCGCATGCGGCGCTTGTCGCATCTGCGCCCAGGCGCCAGACGAGTCTGTCGGTGTTCCATTTGGATTGCGGCTGTGACTGGGACGCGGATATCATGGCAATGGGGAGGTGATGGCCATCTCTTGTGTTTGTGTTTGCGTTTGTGCCTGTGGTTGTGGTTGTGATTGCGCTTGCGATGGCGGGCATGCGCGAGGCTAGCGACTGTGACACCGAGTCGTCGGTCTTCATGGGGGAAAGAGTGATTGAGGTCGAACAGGAAGAGAATTGGTCAAGATGAGTGAATACAGAGCTGCGAGCTTTAAGATTGGCGTTATAGAGCTCGATTGGATTGGATTGTTGAGTGGGCAGATGCAGGTCAGTTCATCAATCTATCCATCGTCTGATTCTGATGTCTTGAGAAGTACGGAGTACAAGAAGAGTTGCGGTTGAAGGTTTATCCACGTCAGCTTGGATGTTGCACCGGCAAACCTTGGAAGACTCAATTGCATCAAATAATCTCAGTAAACAAAACAAAACTTCAATAAACAAACATTCAAGAAGGGCAACCAAAACACAGTCACGCAGTCGAGCGCGATGCACGGAGAAGTTAGTTATTCAGCCTGGCATCGATCCCGATATGGAAGCCGATACCGATGATAGGCGATGGCAGCCAGCGATCGAATCGCAGGCCAGGAATTAGCTGCACACTCATGATACGGGCTGTGAGTGGCCAGCTGCAATCCGGGCCCCGATCTCGGAGCATGGGGGGGTTTAAATGAGTAAGTACATCTAAGCTCCAGCGGCTTGGATCGGTGAAGTGCTAACAGCTTCGCAGGCTAGGTACATCGGTAGCTACAGTATTACTGTAGCATTTCCTGCGCAACAGGGCGACAAACGGATCACATGGAAGCTCAAGTCTGTTGTCCGTGTGTCCCAGTCGAGAGAGTCAGAGCTCCCGGAGCTTCGGCGGCTCGGTTCCGGTCCGCGAGTGTGGGTATGATTCCCCCTTCTGTTTTGTTTTAGAGAGCACTGGAGGGAGGGGCATCACGATAAGGGGCAAAGAGTGACAGGGGACTTGCTGGCGGGGGTGGGTACTAACGTGAATGACCCCATGGTACAAGACTGACACGCTCATCACATGCGTCGAGCTTCGTCATCGGCATGTATCAAGGATATCGGACATGGCAGATGCACGTAATCTCGAATTAGGTGCCTTAGCATTATCGATTAGGCTCGGAGTCACTGACCTCCAGGGCGCCTCATCTCTCTTCTCCCATGTCGGTATCAGGACTCAAGCTTACAAACTTGCAATGCTGTTAGTACCCAAGGCAGCAAGTAGCAGCCAAGAACTGAATTGAATCCATTCCCCCCTGCGTTGACTGCTGTCAAACTCTGACAGACACACCGATCTTGGGCACATGTACCGAATACTGAGCCACTCAGTGCCTATGCCGGTGCCTAACCGGTAGTGCTACCTGGTGTGGCTTGGCTGAGCGTCTAGCGCCAGGTACAAGCACGGGAAGCTTGGTGAGGTCGGGCGCCAATTGAGCCACGGCCACGCATCACCTCCAGCCCATCCCATCCCATCCATCCATCCCTTGTTGTCGACGTGGCTCGCGGGTCTGGTGGCTGCGTCATGGCGATGCTTCTGGGCAACGGCCGTTTGCTCAAAATAACGCCTCACTTCTACAGGCCTGAGGGGTGAGGTAAGCATATAGGACTGTCTATCTCTTATCCTGAGTGGCTGGTGTGTACGAGCATGGCGTCCATGGCACAGCTCAACGGGCCCTTGGCGTGGGCAGTTTCTCTCCCTTCACGTCATTTGCCTCTTCTTTTAGGCCTGTCGTCTGCAAGAGACGCTCGTGCCATCTTGCGGGCAGGGCTCCTGGACCAGGCAATAGACCCGGACCAACATGACTACAGTAGAAACGAGACAGCCGCGCCATCTGGAGCAGGGCAGAGTCAAGCAACATGGATCATGGATATGCGTATGCGGAGGGGCAATTGGGCAACCGGGGCTTATTATACTGCACTGCACATGTACTCGTCGCAACTATGCAATGCTTGATAAGCGGTCCATGATGGGATCCCCGATGCCATTTATACAGAATTGTGACATATCAGCAGTATCATCATGGCACGCCGCGGCGATGCTCGGCGCATTACGGGAGCAGCGATTCCAGACTTCTTCAGGCTTCAAGTCTTATCTTGGCCACAATCAGGGTATGCGGAGAGGGGCTCGAAACAGCCTGCGAGTGGCCTTTTGCTAAAGAGCATGCGTTGATTGAGCCCACGTCTCCCCCGTGCTCTCCGGCTATGGAACCCGTGACAACACGCAATGCAATACAGCCAGATGGAGCAAAGCCTCCTGGATTGTGAGGGATTGTGAGAAAGCGGCGTCGCGTGAGAGCCAAAACGCACAACGCCGAAACTGGGGCCTTTGTCGTGGCCATGGCTGGACCAATGTATCCGCATAAGGCTGCAATGCAGGCGGGCGGGATGGAGTCTCAATATGGCGAGCCACCAATGAGACGCCTCCAGCAATACTATCGCCATGCATACGGCTTCGCTACGTGGCCAGGGTGCTATGGGCAGAGCCCGTCTCCGCAAATTCACTCCTGATGTCTGGGTTTAGTCACCATGCTGCAGTAGCCACTGGTGAAGCCCGCATATCCCATCTATGCAGGAGAATCGCGTGCATGGCTGGCGACGACCGCGGCACAATTCAAACGGCCCACCGAGCTTGCAATTGCCCTTAGATATAATGAGTGTCCAGTCGTCTTGTCATTGCTGGAGAAGTGAGATGCAAGCCCATCTTCACACCCACGCCATCCTGACTTGATATTTTTTTTTTGTTGTCTTTTCCCTTGTTCCATTTGGCGGTGGCTCGAAGTTTACCTTCGCCTTGGCCGTCTTACGACTCATTGGGGCTTAACGACCCCAACTTCCCTTTGCAACCCTTCACCAGTCAATTCTTACTATGACTCGGCGAGGTGGAAGCTCTGATGGAACGTTTTACTTTCAGGCATGGCACGTCGCCAAGGTTGTAAGCGGGGAGTCATGGCCTCAGAATAAAGGCCTGGCCGACTTTGTCGAGCAGAATGTCGGCCCCGCGACAAAGAAATGGCTGTATATCAAGGGATGCGTGCCAACCAGGGAGAAGCCCGGACTTCTCGTTCCCTACTCTGTGAGTCACCACATCCCATTGTTCGACTAATACCATGATGGAGAGTGAAGAGGAAAAGAGAAGCAACTAACCAAGCTGGGTCTTGTAGATCTGTGTCAAGTTACGCTCTCCAAAGACTGGGCAGGACCCAAAAGAGGCGGAACAGGCTCTCCTCCACTTTCGCAATGAAGAGTTCCCCAGCCTTGCAAAGACTTACTTCAATTCGAAGCTACGCATATCGCTAGACTTCTTCAATTACTACTCCGAGGGCGCGGATTTCGACGCTCCTCTGGCCAACTTTGATTCTGTCAAGACTTCAAAGAGGTTGAGGGAGAAAGTCAAATCAGCCGTCAAGTTCGTCAAAAAGGACTTTTGGGGCGACCTTGTCCATGGATTGTACGTTTCCTAATGTAGACACGGTATCTTACATCTGATGATGATGGCGCTAACCCACATCTTGCAGGGTCGATTCTTCAAAGTCAGAGTTCAAGGCGGCTCGGTTCATCAGGAAGCGAGGCAAAGGTATGTACAAGGCTATGGGGGACCCGGAGGACGTAGAGGAGAGCGACATTGTTGACATATGCCTCGACCTTTCAGACCCTGCCTCCAACCCCAACATCCTGCCTCCCACGCCGCTGCAAAACCCGCTCCCACTACCAGTCTCGCTTCCGGACACCAGCAGCTTTGCTCGTATTGAGCAGCCCGACGTGTCTCCTTCTTCTCCTACCCGACCGAGAAAGACATCAGAGATCTCCGACATCACCGTTGGCTCTACAGATACGCGTGCTACCGATGCTAGCTCTGTGGGCTCCGTCGAAACCGCGCAATCTTCAGTCGTTGCTGAAGAATCCTCCTCTTCTGAGTTGCAGGATGCAAAGGAGGCCTCCTCCGAGTTGGCTGTAGTGGCCGAGGAAGAGGAAGCATCCACGTCTCCGGCTGTCGAAGAAGCAGAAGTCGAAGCTGCAGTCGAAGTCGAAACCGAAGTTGAAGTTGAAGTTGACGCCGAAGCTGATGCTGAAGTTGATGCTGATACCGAAGTCAACGCTGAAGCTGAGATTGAAGCTGAGGTTGAAGTCGAAGCTGATACCGAGGTAAATGCTGAGGTTGAAGTTGACGAAGTTGAGGCAGAAGTCGAGGCTGAAACCGAGGTTGAAGCTGATGCTGAAGTTGATGTTGAAGCTGAAGTCGAGACCGAAGCCGATGCTGAAGTTGAAGTTGAAACTGAAGTTGACGCCGCAGCTGATGCTGAGGTTGATGCTGAGGCCGAAATCGAAGCTGAAGTGGAAGCTGAAGTAGAGACTGATGCTGATGCTGAGGTTGAAGCCGAAACTGAAGTTGATGAAGTTGAAGCCGAGGTTGATGTTGATGTGGTCGATGCTGAAGTTGAAGTTGATGTGACGGCCGCAGATTCGTCAGAATCGTCATACCGAGAGACCGCGACTGAACCTGCCGACGCTACTAGTGCTCCTGCAACAACCATCACTCCTTCTTCCGGCGTCGTTGCCACCAGGAGAAAGATGAATTATGTCTCACCTCAAGCCGCACAGACAGCCTACTTTATGGTGCAGAATAGCGGAAACTGGCTTCGCTACCTCATGGCCAACCACGGCCAGGGTGCCCAAAAGCTGGGATCTACCTTTTTCGACTCGCCCATCATCCTCGCTACACCTCCACAGGCCTTGAGCCCGGACGGCATGACGCGTGTGTACTTCATGTCACAAGCCACGAAAGAGCAAGATGAAGTAGTTTATGACCAGAATGGACGCCCCATTCAAACTCGCAAGGGCGACAAATCAGTCAAGGAATGGGTCGTCGGAACCGCCAAGATCTCGACCCAGGCTCTCACCATGCATCTTGGCAAGCAGCTCGAGAATAGGAATGCCAGACTCCTACCAGCGCCTCCGCCCGCGGTGCGCGAGGTCGACTCGGTCGTTGGTCCCAACAACCGACTGATAGAGATGACCGATGCGCCAGGCATTCCTCAAGCTATCCTAGTCACAACGCCCCCTGTCGAGGATGTCCGGGAGGGCGATATTGTGCAGGAAGAGCACGATGACGGCTTTGTTCATATCGAGACCAACGTCCTCAACCAGCTGGTCGAGGAGGTATCTGATAATGCAGACAACGTCGATAAGAAGGGCAAGGGAGTGATGAAGGCCGAGAGGAAATCCCGTTCCAAGGGCAAGCTTCCGAGCACCAAACACAGATCCAAGACAGACAAATCAAGGATCAAGAAGACGACCAAGGTGGATCAAACGACGGATGCCGGTACAAGCGCGAGGGCACATGTCAGGTTTGATATCCCGGTTGACGCTGATAGCGTCCCGCCTCGCAAACCATCCAAGGTATATACTCCTCCTTTCAGCCGGAAATCTTGGCGAGATGTGGAGCCTCAGATTGAGCCACAGGTCATGTACGATGCCACGAGCGGATACAACTTTTTGCAAGTGGAAGACGTCCAAGTCTTTTCATTCTCGACGTCCTCCCACGACACGGTGCTGCGCACTGCTCCCGTCGCCCCCGCGGCGGTTGAGGAGGGCGAGGGCATCGGTGTCTGGTCACCTCCCGTTGTCGGCATTTTCTCTTGGATGTGGGATTATTTGGGAGGGGCGCCCAAGGTTGCTCCTGTGCATTAGTCTTTGTCTCTCAGGATAAAAAACGACGCGACAAAGGGGTGATTACTGAGGTGAGAGAGAACGGGCTCGATGTGCATCTGCGATGACATGAAGGGCATGGAAACGGGCAAACCGCCTTTGGAACAAGGGGTTTGACAATTTGGAATTATCAACGGCATTGCGATGGCGCTTGGGTCTTCTTTTTAAACACCACTTTGCACGCATCTCTTTCTTTTGTTTCTGTCCAACACATTTCTCGCTTGGGGCCAAGATTGGCATCATGCTCCCTTGCGACTCATCGTCGTCACGAACACTCGTTTATTCCCTTTGTTACAGAAAAAGAAAGAAAATACGACGGATAATGATGACGAAAGAAAGAGAAAACGATACAAAGGCAAACGAAGGATATAAAGGCAAATTGGACATGGGACTAGCATATACGAAATTACGAAACACGACATATAGGCATGGCATGGAAGGATGGGATATGGGAAAGACTTGGCCGGAAACAGATTGTAAGCCATTTATATAGATAGATTATAGCATTTGAAAAATGATTGATGTAGGCTTTAGCCTGCTTATTGGATTCACTTCTTTTATCTATACTGCATTTTGAGTTGTCTTCTAAATTGTGATCATCATTTGTTGACTTCTCTTGCCTCAAGATCAAGTATTACGAACGATAACACACTTGGCCGCAACGGAACGGGAGTGTAGATATAGTGGGTTCTTGTAAAAAAATAAGTCTATGGGGTGAAGAAGTTAATTGCAATGAATACTATCTATTTCCACATGCCAGAAAATAACTCGAATATGAACTATGCAGCGATTTCGGGTCCCAAAAGATTATCTCGTCCAGCTGTCTATATGCTTCAATGTGTGTTGTGACAGGCATCAACTGTGCTGAGGCGCAATATTACACTTGGTCTAATCCTGTTCCTTGAGAAACCAATGAATCCTGCTATGTCTGTCAACTTCCGGTGAAACTATCTAGAATACATGAAAAGGTGCAGAGCTTACTATAACATTTGCAGGAAGGTATTTGCCCCATTTCACTGCCGTCGTGCTGTTGCCAATCCAAACCTGGCCGCTCGATTCCCTCTCCACTGCCTTGACGTATTTCTCACAATACTCTTCAGTGCTCATTTTTGCGCCACCGCCGCCTAGGGCGCGTTCTCTAATAGCTTCCTCTGCGCCCTTGTAAAGAGATGTCGAAGGTAGCTGAAACCCAGTGTTTTCAGATCCAAGGTTGCTGTTGACGACTCCCGTGACAACTGTGAGTACTTTGACGCCAAATGAGGCCATCTCTAGACGTAGCGTCTCGCTCAGAATCATTACGGCTGATTTCGATGCCGCATATGCCCCTAACTGAAGTCAGAAAAAGAAGTCAACATATAATAAACCTTGCCGTTACTTACCTCCAAACGGGACATTCAAGTAACCAGCTATAGAGCCAGTATTGGCAATAGTTCCCTTCGCCTTAATAATCAAAGGAGAAAATGCTTTTATCATCGCCAAAGGGCCCCAAAGGTTAACATTAAACATCTTTCTAGCCTCCTCTTCATCAGTGTCCAGCACTGGCATCATCATTAATGCACCAGAGTTATTGCAAAGGCAATCGAGACTTCCTCCAGTCTCTTTCTTTACTGCTTCGACGGCAGCTTCGATGCTGTGTGAAGAGGTCACGTCGAGTGCAAGGAGTTGGACGTTGGGGAGGTTTGTTAAGCTTGCCATCTTTGAGATGTTGCGGGTTGTTGCAAAGACTTTTCAGCCGTGTTTAAGAAAGGGCTAAGCCTGCGCCAATTCCTCCATCGCTGTAGCCTGTGATGAGAACGGATTTCGGTGACATGTCTTAAGACGGTTTGATGTTGTAAAAAAAGAAAACTTGTTAGACAGTAAAAAGCAGAAGAGGGGAGCAGAGAAGATGGCAAATCACGAAATGAATGATCATAGTGAAAGAGTGTAATAGAGACCGCAAAGCTTCAGCAACTATCTAGAATTATATATAGTAGTTCTTATACACTCATACCAGAGGCATGTGCTTTAGAGTCGGGTCAACTCTGCGCCGCCCAACTTCAACAGATCACCAAGTTGGAGAAGAATACTGATTGGTTGCCTGAATCAGTATCAAAATGCTGACTGTAAATGACCGAAATAGGAAGTGAGGGCGAGTTATAGTTCGAAGTGTCGGCGGAATTGATTTCTCACTAACAGACAAATTATTTTCATATTAATCAAGGACTCGTATTATGCTCATTTCTTATGACTAATATATACCAACTCTTCTGGGGTTATTAAAGATTCATGTAGATTTACTCTTCGTCCTCCATCTTTTCATGTCGGCTATTTTCCACCCCCTTTTTGCTCTATAGCAAGCAGAATAGCATAGGTACATGTAGTCAGCTATCTTTGCGAACATAATTACACATCCCTGCACCTTCTAGATACTCTATATTTCCTAGTCTCAATTGGCCACTGGCATCTCTGACATGATGGCATGCTGAATTCAACCCTCCAGCTGAGCATCCTCGGGGTTGGCCTCGGAATTAATAGCCCCCCGATACTCCCCGAGCGACACCTGGAAAACTATTATAAGGGTCTATGGTCGCCTGGAAACCCCCATGGTTACTATATCTGTCCCATACTTCAAACTATGGCGCGTACTTGTGCTACGTCCGTCCGAATAGCTCAGGATGATGGTCAAACTCAATCAGAGTTAGAGTCTAGGCATTTCTTCGTTTGTTGATATGGGCAGTGAAATCCAAGCGCTTGTTGATTAGCCCTACCCTGCGCTCTTCTCGAGGGCCCATTGGCCAAGTGTAGTGCCCAAAGACGGGGTTTTCTCGCCGGCGTACATCCCAACTGTAGCAATACAGCAGACCCGGATCGTTCATATTGCCGCAATCATTGCTGCCGGTACAGTAACCATGTGGTAGAGACTTGCGGAGTTCATAACGCTTGCCGGTAACATACCAATTGTGCTGTACGCACAATATCTAAGGGTTGTCAATCCACGCTGTGAAACTCTCGGGTGAGCGTGTTGTCTCAACGTCGTCTATTGTGACGCGAGGAGGGGCGACAGATGTGATGATTACACGGGAGTTGAAACTACTGGTAACGCCAGTGTGCGCATCGTCACCGCTCGGCTCACGGACACTGGCGGCAATGTTCTTGTGTTCGACTTTGAGTGTAGAAACTTAGAATATGATATTTTGACCGTCACTCGCACTGCCAACTTGAGCCGTTCCGGTAGCAAACAACTCGGCTTCGCTCATTCTCCCCAGCATAGCATAGTCAAACTCATTTTCATCCGTCGTAATATCTCACTCCCCTGGCAGTGGATTGTTGGGACTGAAGTAGTCCACGAGCTTGACCCCTCTGAGTTCGGAATCCGATAGTGTATGTTTAGTACCGTTTTCCTTGTATCTTGCTAAGATGGAAATGACCACCGGCACCTGCATAAGACCGTTGGCAAAGAGAATGTCGGTGAGGCGATCTGGCGTGGTAGACTCGATGCTGAAGCTGACGAAACTCCAAGCCCCTGCCATTATGAAAGATTGATCTCTTGCTTAAGATTATGTGGTTTGATTATTTAAGAGATTCATGTAAAGATGGGCAATGATACGAAGAGCCTGTTATCTCTGGGGAGGCCCTCCACTTTTTATATCTTGTGCCTCAACACGGTCATGGGGCATCATGATTTGTTTCTCCTGGAGGCCCAGGCAAGAACCGGGTGCCACCGCTGCCCGAGTGATTCAAGTGATTTGAACATTCCTTGTGTGTTGTCCTCGCATACATGTGCGTGTCTCATGTCGTGGCTGAATAGTTGAGACTGATTCGGAAGCTCCCGACTTTTGCTTCACCTTGTTGCTCTGACCGACTCGTGCTCATGTCGGAAATGCAAGTAGTCGATCCCAGACGCCTTCGGAAGCCGCCTCATCGTACACCGAGGTTACACGAGCTGCACTTCAATCCAATAAAATAATAGCATTTGAGTGGTATCCTCTGCCTCCCTGCATTATAGGCCACATGGCAGGAAGATGTAAACTGCGTAATCTCGCATGCCCCTATTTCGGCTGCAAGTCTCCGATAATCGTACAGTCGAGAGTTGCCTGTTAACTACTGACTGTCAAGGCGGAGAGACAATTTTAGGCAGAGGAGACTGGAGCTAACCTATTACCCAGCCGAGTTTCTAGACGGGATAATAATATAGTTATCTGCTAATTCTCAGATGATATATATGGAGAAATAGCGGCCTATTTCTATCATCAAAGGAAGCTATCTAGAAGAGAAAAGAAGAAGAAGGAAAACAACAGAAGACATGGTCTTCTATAGCAAACGGACTACGGGGCAGTCGCGGCTTGCAACATGAGGAGGATCACGTGGATCCACACATGATTCTCAACAATATATAACCTCGAGCATGAGCCAAGGTTGATATCCGATCAAATACTTCTCCATTTTACCCATCTCCATAACAGAAGCCTCACTCAAACCAGCGCTTGGCGAAAACACTGTCTTCGAGTCACAGTTCTATTTATTCCCAAGGCTTCAATTTCGACAGTTTCATTGACAAAAGAGTTGACGCCCGTACAGGTCAATACACCTACTCCATAGAACTCTATGAGGCACCAACACAGGCCCGAAATTGCCCCCCTTCAAACTGTCTCTTTTCTACAACCCTCTCAACACTAGTAACGATGGTTTGGGCATAGGCTATATTGTGGACAGTTTGGGACGGCTATGCGAGGTTGAGAAGCAAGACAGGGATGATTTCTCTGAGAAGAACGTGGATGTCTTTCGCATGGTGCAAAAGCGCAACTACAACGCCCAGAACTAGTGCATTGAAATGGCCGAGATCGACTGGCTGCGAACGGATAATGGCGGTCCATTGGAGCAGCGAACCAGTAAAGCACTGGAATGCGACGGACTCCCTACGGCCAGAATCGCGGCGGCGGATCAGGCAGCCGTCGGGGTGGCCACTACCACGGGGGTCGTGGCGACTACACGCATCATAGCTCGCAGCCGCGATATGAATACCTGACACTGGGCAGCCATACCCTGCCCAACACGCAGTGCCGTATGGGGGCGCCCATCCTCCAGCAGATGGCTATCCAGCTTCTCGGCCGCAGTGGGCTCTAGAGCATGGCCATGCTCCTACACACCATGCCCACCCTCATGCTCCTGTTCCGCTCTCTGCGTCGAATGACCATCCAAACTACGCTCCTTAACCGTATCCCCCGTCTCAGTACCCCCAGCAGACTGCTTTCTACAGGGCAACTGACAACACCGGGGCCGTGAGCATACCAGAGACGGACCCGATCAGCTTGACTAAGACTGAAGGCACTGAGGGACAGGGCCTCATCAAGACGCATCGTAATACGCTGGGCCTCGTCACGAAAGTAGAGCTGATTCAAAAGAATGGCCGGCAATATAGCCAAGTCGAATACTTTACGATGGTATTGGCCGTCTAAGGGAGCAGAAAGACGCACTCGGTCGGCTGACCAAGTTCGAATGCGATGGTTTCGACCGTGTCACCAGAACCACCTGGCCTGACTCTCGCGAGGTCACAACCTTGTATTCGGCTCAAACCGCCTCGGCGTGGCCCGAGTCAGTCTCTATCGATGGCCTGGTCGTTGGTGAACAGTCACGGACTGGGTCGAGTCAAACGCAAAAATGTTGGCGAGCGAACCACCACCCAAACCTACCTAGGCAATGCGTCAGAGCCTAGTCAAGTTACGACACATAAAGGAGATCAGTCCAGCTTTGCATATGAGCCGGCATTGGGCTACGCACTCACCGGCGTGACCGGTGACGATGCTACTGATGCCTACGAGTACGACCCAAAGAGCGACATCGCCCGTGTGCTCAAGAGCGCATACAGCACCCAGGACCTGAAGCATTTCCCATCCAGATTCTTGGAGAATGAAAATATCAGGCTTAATGAAGGCGGGGCATTCTCCACTGCATATAAGCATTCCATGGCTAGCAAGTTGCAGGCCTACACAGACGTCAACGGGCCGCGCCATGTGGTGGAGTATGACTCCTTCGGGCGTATGAGGCAATTCAGCCAGGGGAAGCTGGAGGTTTCTTTCTTCTACGATGAAGTAAATCGCTTATCAGAAAGCCAAGTACATGATGAGGGGGGGCAGCAGCAGCATAACTACGCGTCTAGCCTACGACGATTTTGGCCGGGAGACGGAACGTATCGTCCTCCAGGCCACAAGGGCTTTATATCGATTAACACAGTCCTATGGGAGGACTAGTTTAGTAGAGACACGCCATCTTGAGGATGACAAAGGAAAGTTATTACGAGACGAGACCTTTGAATATGACGAAAATAATCGTCCGGTCAATTACACGTGCCAGGGGAATTTGTCACCTACTGATGAGCACGGGCGGCAGCTCAAAAGCCAGCGCTTCACTTTTGATGCCTACGATAATCTCGTAGAGGCTGTGACAGGCTTTCAGGATGGCAGCCAAAACACTGCTAGTTATTCGTTCAGCAGCCGAGATCCAACTCAGCTGACCGCGGTGACTAACTCCAATCCCGAGCTGCGACCGCGAATCGAACTTGAGTACAATGCCAATGGCTGCCTGACCCGGGACGAACAAGGCCGCTCTCTGGAGTATAACAGTAGAAGTCCTTTGATGGTAGTACGCGATATGGGCGGTGACATCATAAGCCAGTACCACTACGATACCGCCGGACGGCTCGTCTGCCAGTCTGTTCCTGGACAGGCCGATCACCATCTGTTTTACCGAGATAAAAAGCTCATTGCTTCTCGGACGGGAGACCGGAAACTTAGCTATTTATGTGACGGCGAAGGGTACCTGGGTCAATTTATCCAAGACGGCGATGGTTCTACTCAGACCCAGCTGGGGTCATCCAACGGCTACGGCTCTGTGCTTGCCTGGATCGATGGACAACAGCCAGACCGGGTTCACCACCAGCAGTATACACCCTATGGCTCCGGCAATATTGGGACCTCCATCGGCTTCAATGGGCAGTGGCGAGACCCTGTTACTGGGTGGTACCACCTTGGCAACGGCTACCGCGTCTATAACCCGGTACTGATGCGTTTCCACCCGCCAGACTCGTGGAGTCCGTTCACCTCGGGCGAGATCAACCCTTGCGCCTACTGCTTGGGTGACCCGGTCACCTGCGTCGATCCTAGCGGCCACTGGAGGTTTCTCAAGAAAATAGGCGCCTGGTTCAAGAGGAGCTGGAAGATGGTGGTCGGCGCAATCATCGCCGTTACAGCAAGCATCGTGGTGGGAGTCATGACGGCCGGCCTCTCTGTAGCGGCCCAGATAGGGGCGAGCACTGCAGCCGGGGCTGTGGTCGAAGCTGGCTGGGGTGTTGCGAGCAACGCAATCGACGGCAATCCTATCACCTTTGGCTCGGTCTTTAAAGATGCCTTGGTTGGTGGTCTCGCCGGGGTCTTTACCGAGTCTGGTGTGCGTGCCATGACCGGGGGTTCAAGGCCTTCAAATCGGCCACCAAGGGAGCTTTCCAGGGGCTCGCTTTCTCCAATACAGCCGTCGCTCTCGTCATGGCATTGGCGACAGGATCATGGCCGTTGTTCGAGTCGCTCGTACCGAGTCCCGAGGAGATAGCTTTTGTCCGGTCCGGCAACTCGGGTCTGGGCGATATAGGGTCTTCGACGGCGAGAGACACAATCCGGCCCGCGCTCAAGAACAGCGACAGCAACGACCACAGCGGCTTCCCGATGGCGGAACCCGGTTCTACTTCGTTCCTGAGCTCCGGCGGGGGAGAGGCGGTCGCGGATGTGCTGAACTTGGAGCTCAGATGCGTATTCCTCTCGGCGCGTTCGTCGCAGTACAAGCGGCAGGACGCGGGCAACAGTTGCCTTGATATCCTTGAATAGATGAGGAGCACCATTCAGAATCTTAGACTGGACATACGGGGGCTGGGGCCTGCAGATTTGAAAATAATACGCAAGTAGTTAGTTGACAAGTCAACTTGTCGATTTTTTCTAATCGTTTAGACCAACTGCCACTATACTATATAATTACCAATCTAACAATGGGAGAGTTGGTAACAATAACAAAGCTAAAGCCTTCTATCCATGCCTCTTCTGTAATACTAACTGCACGTATTCAGTCGAAGCTGTCATAAACAGTTTTGTTTTGAGCTCCCGGCCAGTGACAGAGACATGTAAATATTTGGCGGTGACCCATTTGCTAATTTACTGCTCTGTATGAAGAATTCACTACTGAACTCCATTTCACATACAACATAGCTGATGTTATCTGTCACATCAGTTTTGGAACTTTGAACCATGAATCAGGCGACTGAATCCCAATCTGAGTAACCAACAGGAGTTCTAATGTAACCCTATCTTTCCAATTCCTTACAAACTCCTCGGTAAACGACATTATAATCTTTTTCATACATGTACCATACTAATCTAAAATCCCATACTAATCTTAATATCCACAGTGAAAATATTGATATTTCACCATGGGGTTAGTCAATAGCCAGGGGCCAATGTCTTTGAGACAGTAGCAGAGTTGTAGACTAAAATTCGCCTTTTTGTGCGAGACATACCTCTCAGCGTGCAAACATTATTCTACCAGATCTATTGTTACATTAGTATCAACAGATTACTCATACGCAGCATTCCCGAACCCTTTTTAGATAATCAATTGGGGATTATATGACATATTCCCGAGGAACATGAATGCAATCAACCTATCTACGGATAGCTGGGTGAAGGGACCGTAAACCGAGGGTTTCGTAAGACCATGGTGACAAATACAGCTAATGACCAAATATAAACGAATGTTTCTGTATATAAGCAGTATCCGCCGCTTTCAATTCCCCTCAATCTGCATCGACAGAGATTCTATCACCTCACCATAGAATAACATTTTTCCAAAACTATCTTTAATCTGAAGAACGTGGTCCGACACCATTTTTCAATATGACTTCTACAGAGCACACTGACGTTTTAGTATGCGGTGCTGGTCCCGTTGGGCTACTAACTGCCCTGGGACTCTCGCAACAGGGCATTGACACTTTTCTCATAGGTTTGTCATTTTCTAATACAATATTATATGTATTTCACGAACAGAAGAAATATGGATATAATATGTGGTCCAAAAGCTAAGACTTCGATGACAGAAAAGAGAGAGCGCGCAACGCAACAAATGTTTGGCCGTGCTGCAGCTTTATTTCCTCGATCTGTGGAATTACTAGAACAGATTCATGTTGCCCAAGACGTATTACAGACTGCCTTTATTGCCCGGCAAGGGGTTACCTTCAAAGATGGTAAACGCATAACGAATAGAGGCTGGCACGTAGTGTTGCCTACTGTAGCCAGCAGTTTTCATAACTACGCAGTCAACATTCGTCAAAAGCACATTGAAGATATCCTCGCACACAAATACAACTCTGATTATGAGAAGTCAGTTCATTTTGGCTGGGCAATTACGGACTATGCAATTGACAAGTCACTCGACGACGGCTACAATATCACGGCCACAATTACCCATATTTCCCTGGGAAATCGAACAGTGCGGTGGTACGGCAATCAATTCTTCCTATTGTGTTCAATCATCCAGACTGCTGAATAACTTTTGATTAGTAAATACCTCGTTGGAGCCGATGGTGCTCAATCCAGCGTCCGCCAGTTGGCTGGCGTTGCAATGGAAGGTGATGAAACCACGTACAAGTGGATTCGCATCGATGGCAAGGTAAAAACTGACATGCCAGATCATAATGCCGGCTATGCTGCCATTGAGAGTAATACCCACGGTACCGTCTTGTGGATCAAATTAGATGGCGACGCACATCGGGTTGGTTTTGCTATCCCACCCCATCTCCAGGAGAAATACCCAGAGGGACCAAATGAAGCGGAAGTTATCAAAGAAGCTATTGGTGCGGTCCTTGCGTTCAAACTCGAGTTTGAACGCGTTGACTGGTGGACCTATTACAGGTAAGCACTATCTAATAGGGTAACTGTATCGCTAACATCGATGTTACACTCTCAGCATCAAACAGAAGGTTGCTTCGACGATGCAGAAGGACAATTATGTTCTTCTTGGCGGTGATGCCGCCCACACACATTCCTCAGGCTTAGCACAAGGCCTTAATACTGGTATCCATGACGCTACCAACCTTGTGTGGAAATTAGCTGGAACCCTGAAAGGCTGGTATAAAGATGATGTACTCTCTACATACGCGTCCGAGCGGCGTGAGATAGCCAAGAGGTTAATTGCCCTGGATAAACTGGTTGCTGCGACTATATCGGGCGACATTCCAGTGGCTTATACCCAGAGCGAAACCAACCCAGATGAGGTATTGAAGAAATTGATTCTGCAGAATGCTGGATTTACAACCGCTCTAGGGATTGAATATCAGAAGTCTGTCATCAACAAAGACACCAATATAGGAAATATTGTGGCAGGCACTCGAGCTGAAGACTCCCTGATTTACCAACCAGGCCCATTGGTGCCTATTCGCCTGCATTACCTTCTCAATGAAGAGAGCCAAGGTCGTTGGAGCGTCTTGATATTCGTGGGCCATGCCTCTCGGAATGGTGGTAAAATCGCGGCTCTACGCACAAGATTAGCTTCTGATATGGGCTACTTAGCTGGAGCTCCATTCTTGAACATGTTGACTATAGTTGCCGGCTCGATACCGGGCGCTTGGGACGCCTTCGATGGGCCTGCTGTGGGCAAACTATACCTTGATAAAGATTTCACAGCCCACGATCGTTACGGTATCACATATGAAAATGGAGGAATTGTTGTTGTGAGACCAGATGGAATATTGGCATACAGCTCTCCACTTGATGGATTGGACGATAGCAAGGAGTTCTTCACGGGATTTTGTAACTCGATTTAAGGAAAATCTTCCAACCAGATAAATTACTGGCCGAGAAAGGGGACGTTATATAGGAAAAAGCTCATTCGCTACTACTCACCAGATGTCTCCTACGTCTCGTTAAAATAATTATAACCTCGCCCTCACCGGTTCCTGATACAGTTCCTCCGACTTCTCCGCCCCTTGTTTCATCATCTCGGCCGCAATGTTTCGTAAATCAGGTTTCCTCAGCTTCCCGCTCGCCGTCTTGGGCCACGCCTGAAAAGCAGGATGTGAGCCCAGCCAAATGACGTATCGTGGCCGCTTGAAGTACGCCAGCGTCTCAGAGACCCATGCGCGGAGCTCGTCGTCTGAAGGCCTGTCCGTGTCTGTTCCCGTAGGCTCGACAAAGGCACAGATTTGCTCGCCGTATTTGGCATCGGGGACCCCGATGACAGAGGCCTGTGCAATAGAAGGGTGAGCGACAAGACGTTCTTCTATCTCCAGAGGCGAAATGTTTTCGCCGCCGCGGATAATCATGTCCTTGATGCGGCCTGTGATGACGAAGAAGCCGTCGGGGTCAAAGTAACCCTCGTCGCCCGTGTGAAACCATTCTAGGCCATCTTCAGGAGAGATTCTATGAGCCTCTGCGGTGCGCTCAGGATTTCCATAGTACCCTGCTTGGATGCCATTGCCACGGAGGGCGATTTCGCCTCGTTGGCCTCGAGGAACTGTCTTGCCGGTAGAAGGGTCGGCTATTCGGGCAGAGAAGCCTGGGAACAGGCGGCCAGAGGTGACCGTTCGCTGAGCAATGGTATCAGAATCACGGGTCATTGTGACAATGGACGAGGCTTCAGTAAGGCCCCAATTGGTGTGCGTTTGGGTGATGCCAAAGGCGGACCAGACTTTGCGCATCAGCGGTTCAGGGACGGCAGATCCAGACAGAATGGCGAAGCGGAGGCTAGAGAGATCAAACTCCTTGAAGCGAGGATGAGCCATTTCGGCGACGAACATAGTTGTAACGCCGTACAGACCGGTGCAGCTGTACTTGGCGATGCATGACAGTGTGGCCTCGACGTTAAAGATGCTGGCGGGCAGTATCAGCGATGCTCCAAAAGCAGTTGCAGTGGCAAGGCCAATGATGAGACCGAAGCTGTGGAATAATGGCACCGGCAGGCAGATGCGGTCTGAGGCTTTGAGATACATGGTGCTGCCTATGTAGCGACCAGCATTGTAGATGCCGCTGTGAGTCAAGGCGGAGGCTTTGGGGAGGCCTGTTGATCCACTGGTGAATTGTAGATTCATGACATCTCTGGCATGAATTTTGGCTTCCATCGCAAGCAGATTAACCGCACTATTGCGGCCGCGAACAAGCACGTCTTCGTAGTTATGGTAGTCGTTGTACCCTAGCTTGACGAGAGCAGGCTCTTTATCGGCATTTACTATGATGATGTTACGTAGAGATGGAATGCCACTTCTCAGATTCGGGATCCAATGGCGGTAATCATAGCGGTCGAACCGCGGGACCATGACGAGTGTAGAAACGCCGCATGATGACAGGACGGAGTGAAGCTCCTGCTCGCTGTAGGCATAATTGGCCAGCGTGACGGGCGCGCCAATCTTGGTGCAGGCGAAAAAAGTCTCGATATATTCAATCTCGTTGCCCATGAGGATAGCGATGCGGTCACCTTGCTTAGCGCCCAAGGCAACGAATCCACGAGCGAGATCATCGGATCGAGCATCAGCCTCGGCATAGGTTAACGATTTCTGCTGGTGATCTGAGGCAACGAGCAGAGCGGATGGCCGAACTTTGGCTTGCTCGCGGAGGAGACAGCCGAATGTTTTGTGTATGGGGACGGGTTGAGCTGGACCGTGGAGGATGGAGAGGTCGGTGTTGCTGGTGGAGGACATGGCTTGAGATTCTCTGCTGTCTGCCATAGCTTGAGTGTGGCTACAGAGAGAACTGGGCAAGGAGTCGGGAAGAATCTGAGTATGAGAGAAGAGAGAAGGACTTCATGCGATACAAACAGAGAGAAGAGCTATGATTTGAGAGGAGAGAGGAGGGGGAAGTGTCTTAGAGCTGGTATTGGCCTTGGTCCGCTTCCGGGCCCGGAGGTGGGGCCGATCCGGGGTCCGGAGGCGGGGGTGAGGAGAAGCCTCGTCTTTTCATAGGCGAAGGAGATGGACTTCCTACACGTCGTCTATTGTGTCGGTGTGTTTGCATATCACGCTCAGACGTTTTTTCTCGTAAAGAGTGAACTTGCTCGCGAATCGAGGCTTGGTTGCATCGTTTCGAGGTGATTGTCGGATCGGTGCGAGAGGCGACAGGCGATAGACGACTGGGTGGTGTGGGGATAGGCGGCAACACACTAAGGAATTGGCCGAATTTGCGGAGGGATAGTCCGCAAGGATGGTTGATGGAATTGGTTGGAGATTAATGGCTTTATTTGAAGTACCCGATGGTGCAGTCATTGAAAGTTGAGAGAAGAATGGCGCGTAACGCGAAGAGACATGTGGACTTATTCGGGTCCTTCTGAAGTAGATCTAACACACATCCGACAAGTCGGCGCAAACGAATCAAACA
Source organism: Trichoderma harzianum CBS 226.95 (assembly GCF_003025095.1). Lineage (NCBI taxonomy): Eukaryota > Fungi > Ascomycota > Sordariomycetes > Hypocreales > Hypocreaceae > Trichoderma > Trichoderma harzianum. The sequence continues at coordinate 560,210 of NW_020209255.1, forward strand.
TCAATATGAATGTCCAAGATAAGATTGTTGTTGTTACAGGAGGGTAGGTTTCAATTGCATAAGATTCCTGTTGTACGTTCTGCTCTGCTAAACCAACACAATGACAGCCTGTCCGGCCTCGGTGCGGCAACAGTCAAGCTCATGAGTAGCCTCGGCGCTTCAATAGCCGTCTTCGATTTGCAGCTGCCAGCCGGTAGTTCAGATTCGCAGAAACACCGATATTTCAAGCTTGATGTGTCCAAGACGGAGCAAGTAGCCACAGCTGTGAAGGGAGTGGCAGCATGGAGCAAAGAGACAAACAAGCCCATTGCCGCGGTGGTTTGCTGTGCTGGGTTTCTCGGTCCAGCAAAGGTGAGATCTCATTTACTGCCCCTTACATAGATGCATTTGTTATTTTCAGCCGACTAATCAAGTACACAGATTCTCTCTAAAAACAACAGTCCTCTGGCACTTGAAACCTTTAAAAAGGTGGTTGACATCAGCCTCACCGGCACCGTCGACATCATCCGCCAAATCCTGCCTCACATGTCAACTCAACCCGCCGACGAAAACGGCTCGCGGGGCGTCATCATCACCGTCTCTTCAGCCGCCGCCTTTGACGGTCAAGAAGGTCAAGTCTCATACAGCGCGGCTAAGGGAGCCATCGCGTCCATGACGCTACCGCTAGCAAGAGATCTCTCGCGATGGGGGATAAGAGCAGTTTGCATCGCGCCGGGCATGTTTGATACGGGCATGGTTGAGGGAATGCCGGAGAAGGCAAGGGAAAGTTTGAAGAAGACGCTGGAGTTTCCGGCGAGAGCGGGCAGGCCGGAGGAGTTTGCGGGGATGGTCAAGAGTGTTGTTGAGAATGCCATGTTGAATGGGACGGTGATACGGCTGGACGGGGCGGCGAGGATGCCGAGTCGATTATAATCTTTAGTATAGAGATATCTACTATGATAAACCCGTTTATTATTGTTCTCGTCAATATTTCAATTCTATTTTTGCTTTTGTGTTAGATGTGATGATTGATGGAGTTGTAAATACGGTTGTATCGACATTACTACAGTCACATTATCATCTCGTGGCTACACATATTATACAAGTAAAGTTACTCATTCGAACAACGTAGCCAACACAAGTTTTGTTTAGGTGCCGTATAGCTCGTCTCGTATTTGAATGTCTGACTACCGCATTGCTTAAAATAGAGCGAGAACAAGCCATGTTGGATGGGCGGGTCTCGGCTGTCGTCTATCGCCAAAGAAACATGGATGATACCAGCAATGTCTTCAATTATGAATCAGGTGCCCTAAACTATAGCGCGTAGCAATTCTGTGGACTACATACATGTAGCCATCTGATTAATTCTGGGCGAACTTGGAGCGAAATTAGAGCGACCAAATTATCCGAGGTACATCGCAGCAGCCGTAACGAAATCGGAATATTCAGCTCTGTTTTAATCGTGATAAGACATGCCGCTTCTCAAATTACAATAAAAATAAACCATCTACACAAGCATCACAGGAAACGACAGTTCCTTCTCTTCAAAAATCATCGAATAATAATATATCACAATGCCTGGCTCACCGTCCTCCTTTGTTGTCGGGGTTGGCATGACGCCGTTCCTCTCCCCTAAAAAGTCCGCCAGTCTCGCGGCCAACCCACAGTCAGACTATCTTGATCTCGCTGTCGAAGCTGGAGTCAAAGCCTTGCTAGATGCTGGCCTTACCTTTGACAAAGTAGACCAAGGCATAGGATGTTATGTCTTTGGCGACTCAACATGTGCCCAGCGCGTCTTCTACAGCTTGGGAATGACGAGTATTCCCATCCTCAATGTTCACAACTATTGCAGCTCTGGGAGCACTGGTCTCTGGCTAGCAAATCAGGCCATTCGTTCCGGTGACGCAGACTGTGTCATGGTTGTTGGATTCGACAAGATGTATCCGGGAGTGCTTCCTCAGACACACAAGGACCGCACGAATCCCCTGTCGCGCGTTCTTGACCTATCCAAGACACAGATACCCGAAGCGGACCGTAATAAGAAATCGCCGGGCTGGAGTCCACAGCTCTACGCCAATGCTCAAGCAGAGTACCTTGACAGATATGGGGGGCCTGGTGGCGCTGAGAGGCGCGACTTTGCACGCATTACGGCTATTAATCGAGAGCACGGCACTCGAAACCCTTACTCTCAGCTGTCGAAAGCTGTTTCAGCTGATGATGTATTGTCCAGTCCAGTGATTTCTGGAGACATTACACGTCTTCAGTGCTGCCCCTCGTCGGTAAGTGACGAAGAGCCAAGTTTCCACGCTGTCGTTTTGACTGACGACATATTGCTTAGACGGGTGCTGCAGCCGCGGTTATTGTATCTGAATCCTTCTTGGCTGCTCATCCCTATCTTCGAAGCACAGCTATCCAGATCGCTGGCCAGTCCCTAGCCACGGATTCCTCCAAATTCTTCGAGTCGAAAAGCGCAGTTGAGCTTATCGGCTCTGACATGACGCGAATTGCATCAAAGCGTGCTTATGAACAGGCAGGCATCACACCCAAGGACGTCTCCGTGATCGAGCTGCATGACTGCTTCACCACCAACGAAATGTGTGCTTTAGAAGGTTTGGGGCTGGCCGAAGAAGGCAAAGCATGGAAGCTTGTTCGAGACGGCCTCATCACATATAATCCAAAGGGGAAAGAGAAAGGCTGGATTGTGAATCCGAGCGGAGGGCTCATCTCCAAGGGACATCCGTTGGGTGCCACAGGCTTGGCACAATGTGCAGAGCTAGGTAAGTTATTTTAAGAACTTGATCATCTCATCTCGAAGCACATCATCGCTGACAAGATCATGTAATTGTCAATAGTCTGGCATCTCCGTGGATGGGCAAAGCGTCGCTCAGTCGCATCGACACGGTATTGCCTCCAGCATAATATGGGCATGGGCGGCGCGACAGTGGTGACGATATACAAGAGGATAGATGGGGAGACCGCACCGAAGATTGAGGATACGAAGCCAGAGGAAGATGGACGCAGCCGCTTGGGTTACAATCCTGCAGAAGAAGCGCGATCAATAAGCCGTGAAGACTGGGCGAGTGTGATTGCACAGGGAGAAGCAAGTTCGGCATGGGCAGCGGCTGAATTGCCGTGGAATTTGAACCCGGGAGCTTATAGTACCAGAGCCAAGCTGTAAAGATAGAGCAGAGGCAGAGGGTTGTTCTTATATTGAATAGAAGATGAAACCATTGGTTGTGTGGTCATTAATGCGTGTATGTATAACACAAGATGTAAAGTAGTAATTGAATGAGGGATGTCGAGATACAGGTATGTTGCTTCAAGGTTCCATGCCAGTGCACCTGCAAAAGCTTGCCCGCCCGGGCTGCAAGACCGTACGACCGCGCTATAATGGTGGACGTTATAGTGGCCTTTAGCTGCTGTTAGCGGCCCACTCCCCTATAACGCTGTCTCCTCCCCCGCATTTCGCAGCCTGGGGCATTACAGACTGGAGCTCTTTCCCGGCTCAGACAGTTACATCCATGATTCTCTCTCATCCCCAGTCTACCACTCGTAACTCACCATCATCGTCATAATATGTCCACTCGTACCGGAATTGTCAGGCGTCAAAGCATTGCCCTTGGCCGCTCTGGGCCCCGGTCCAAAAACGGATGCGCAACCTGCCGCCTCCGAAGAGTTCGCTGCGATGAGAAACGACCAACTTGCAGCCACTGCGATAGACTCAAGCTTGAGTGCACGTATCAGCCTCCTCGGCCTCGACGCAGTCAAAGAAGATTGCCTTCCCCTGACGAAAGTTCGGTGAGCTCTCGACAGGACGCAGACGCTGATGACGAATCCCGGAGATTCAGCGTGGTCGACGAGAGTAGCGAGGGGGCCTCAATGCCGTTGTCCTCTTTCTCAGCTGCAACTCCATCACGCCCAAGTAATGACCTGCGACATATGCAATCCATTCTCTCTTCTGACATCAACGATCAATTCGATGTTTCATCTGAAAATCCAAATTCAGGTGGCCTCCCAATGGCATCCTATATAACTCCAACAACTGCCTCAGCGCTGGATATCGGCTCTACCTCCATACCTTCAGGAGACCATTCAGGGGAACTCTCTCAATCGCCTTGGAGTCCCAGCTGGATTGATAGACTACCTCTCCCTGACTCGGCATTTTCATTCACTTCGTTGGGATTCACCAGCGCTCTCAGCCCCAATTTCTTCAACTCTGATCAAACATCGGCCCGGCGTGGAGGTGCTCTCTCTGAAGTGGACAGCAGCACAATTATTACAGCCTCAAACGTGGACGGTAGTCCAGGCATACACACCCTTATACAGGGCAACTCTGACGAACAACCTGCCAACGTGGACGGGCAGGAAGAGAGTGGGCAAGTGAGCAAACCGGGATACAAACCGGCCTTTGCTTTTTCACCACCACTTCTATCAGACGCTCAGGAAGAGCTGCTTCTTAAAACATTTGAGTGCGCAATTCAGCCCCCTGCCTCTCTTGCAAGCATCCACCCTTTGGGATGGCCAAAGATCAAGCGTTACGTGCTTCACATGGCCAATGGCAAGCATACCTCGATAGAATACGGAGCTGTCATGCATGCCCTTGCAGCTCTCAGTGCCATGCTCTTCGAGCCTAGCCGACCAGCTGCTTTAGCTGCCTTGGGAAGCCGTGTATCAACCTGCCGCGATGACTTTGGCCTTTTGTCTTTAAGGTTGCATGATGTTGCTTGTGTCGCACTCAAATTGAGCCTTTCGCATGCGGGCTGGGAAGAGCGAAGCAGCCGAGCTCTTCTCGTGGCCATTTTCTTGCTGGCTTGGTTTGAGACGGCCTACGATGGCAACGATCAGGTTCGGCCCAGTTTCCCAGAGGATATCGCCGAACAAGTCATTGTCAATGGTCGATGCTGGGATGCCGGTTCTGCAAGCCTTTTCCAGTGGCTGGACTCGTTTGACGCCAAGATGTCTCATATGGGTGGTCGTCATCTTCTGTCTGAGCCAGCTTTGGAAATCATCAGGAAGCCACGCCCTGGAGTTGCCGATTCAGCAGGCATGGAAGTTGCAGATGGTGATGCCCTCAGCGATATTGACGGGATATCTACTGCTGCTACCGCTGCCCTAGTGATGAACAGGAAGGGTGAAAATGTCAATATGAAAGCTCGCAATGGTGGCTCAAGACTTGCTACGCTATTGGCAGAGCCGCCAACAATTCCCAAGAATGTGGTTTGTATGGGGGTTTTCAACATCCTACTCCAGCCAGCCTTTGAATTTCACATGGCGTCTCAAGCATACTCACGGCGCGTTGGCTGCCACGATCGCCACCACCGCCCACGCGGAACCCCTGAAGATGAGCTGGAAGTGATGAAGGCATGCATGGGCTTTGAAGAAGAATTGGAAGAGCTATGGCGACGTCGGCCCAGCATCCTAGACCTCGATGCCTCACAGCTACGCCTTTTTGTGAGCGATAACATTGCCCGCAGGCTAGAGCAGCTATTCAGCGTCTACATCGCGACCTTTTGGGCTCATTTTATATACATCCACCGTGTGGCATACTGGACTTTGCAACACACGCCTATCGCTCTCAAGGCTTTGACGCAGACAGGTAACATGATGCGTCGCAGCGTCGGTCAGCCTATACACCAGCACGCTTTTGACGCGAGCATCCCACGCACAACCTCTACGGCTATCCATCCTGGCTTGATGTGGGTGTGCTTTTTGTTTGGCTGCGAGGTGTCTGATCCTGTGCAACAAGAATGGGCCGTGTTGCAGCTGAGAGCTCTAGGTCGGCTCAGCGGCACAACTCAACGACAGGGAACTGCGCTTGACAGCACCGAGGGAGACGGATTGCCTATTGGAGGATTAGACCAAAAGGGGGCGCAGACGGCTTTTAAGGTGGCACGCCTTCTCGAAGTCATTATTGAGCGCCAGACTAAGCTGGGCGCTCGTGTGGATGGAAAGTACTTGAGCCAGGAGATCTTTGGCTGCCATTTCTACATCATTTAAATAATACAGGGTACACCCATGCCATTATACGCTCCAAAGTAGCTGCAGGTGACACAGTGAGACATGTCCAACTCAACAATTCTCATCGGAGGCGAAGGGGTTCGTTCTTACCGAGACCCCGAAGAGACTTTTCGAAAGAATCTCTTGACGATAGGCTTACTCCAGAGCCACGCGACTGGCTGGTCAAAGCACGAGTCTTTCCCGCGCCATCTCCGCAACAGAAACTATCTACCGGATCCCGACCAGCGCTATTACAACGCCATCCCCACTAACTCCATTGTCACGCTGCTCCCATTCGTCCTCGCCTATCGTCTACCGGCTAATCTCGATGCCAGTGGCATTTCCCCATGGGGAGAGAATGTCCTAAGCAAGGGCGGGGAGAGGAAACACGGCAAGGGCCTGCATGTCTTACTTCTTCCGACTCTCGTGGAATGGTGGTGTGAATCAAGACTCTATCCCAGCGACTCTTGAGCCTGGCTTTGGTATTAACGTAAGCTTTGTCTTACGCTTTTGGTCGTTATTCCGTTTATATATGTCGTCTGATTCTCCCTGCGTTTGGTTGGCAGACGTCTCCCGAGCCTACAATTCGAAAGGCGTTGTTGGTTTGCATCCACCATCACCACTTTTCATTAATTATACCCAAGTTCTCATCATCTTGAGTCATTAGCCATGACAGTCATGGATGACGAAAAGCTTCCAAAGACCATCGAGGATGGGACCAGCTCCCATCTCGAGCGTACGCAGGAAATTGATCCAGCCATTGAGAAGAGGCAAGTCGTTATCTCCACGAAGACATGATGATCGACAATGAGAGACTAACACAAGGCGGCTGTTGATGTTTTTAGGATCGTGCGTAAGATAGACTTGAGGCTGATGCCTTTTACCGTCTGGATCTATCTCCTATGCTACATGGACAGGTCCAATATTGGTATGCAACTCTTTTCTTTCGTCGCCAAAATCTTACTCTCGACTAATAAGCCATCAACTTAGGCAATGCCAAGATCTTGAATGCCGATGCGGGCCACGACTTGCTAGATTCAACGCATATGACGACCAAAGAGTACACCATTGCCCTCATGGTCTTCTTAGTGGCATATTCCATCTTTGAAGCACCAAGCAATCTCGCAGCCAAGGCTTTACAGCCCAATTAGTAAGATCGATACCTACATCATGTTCTCGAAACCCATCATTGATCTCTCTGCTAACCACTGTACGTGCCATGAAGTTGGCTGGGCTTCTTGGTCATTGGCTTCGGAGCCTTCTGCACAGCCATTGCCGGGGCGAACAGCTTCGCCAGCACATCGGCCCTACGATTCTTCCTCGGTGCCTTCGAGGCGGGCATTTTCCCTGGCATGGTGTTTTTCATGAGTTTTTGGTACAAGGCGGAGGAGCGAGCAACTCGGATTGCATTGTTTCTATGCAGCGCTACTTTAGCTGGCGCATTTGGCGGGTAGGTTTTCGCAAATTCATATCTTGTGCGGTCGATATGAACAAGAGAAAAGATTGTGGCTGACTTTTCCCATTCTCATAGGGCTATTGCGTTTGGCGTTGGACATATGGACGGCAGGTTGGGCCTAGAGGGTTGGCGATGGCTGTTCATCGTTGAGGGCGTTCCATCCAGTGAGTTATCCAATCTTCTGCTTCTGAAGCCGGTTATGTCAAGTCCTCTCTAACTTGATTATCACACGTAGTTGTCCTAGGAATCTTGACCTTTTTGTTCATGCCAAGCTATCCTGAAAACGCCGGCTGGCTTACTGAAGAAGAAAAGGCCATCCAAGTGGCACGCCTCGGCGTCAATTCAGCTCACGGGTATGCAAAATCTTACCAGGCAAATCAACAGAGAAAAGACTAACTTTACATAGAGAGGCAAAACTCAACTGGGAAGATGCAAAGGCTACTCTCAAGGACGTTAGACTATACGTGCATTACATCACGTACATGTGCATCGGCGTTGGCGTCTCATCGCTCTCTCTTTTTGCCCCTACCATTGTTTCGGGTCTTGGCTACAAAAATCTCCAGGCTCAGCTTTTTACGATTCCTCCTTACGCTGTTGCTTACGTCGTCACCCTTGTCTTGGCCATGATATCCGACCATAAGAAGACGAGAGGTCTCGTGGCTGGTGGATGTTTTCTCTTTGGCACCATTGCCTTTATCATTCAAGGTGAGTGCATAGTCTCTCTAGGTCATATCCTAAAGGCAGAACCGGATACTCACACATTCTTTTACAGCCTGTTTACCTGGCAAGCTATATGCCGCCCGTTATGCAATGCTTTGCATCAGCACCGCTGGCGTCTTTGCTGGTCTTCCCCCGCTGTGCGCCTGGATCTCAGACAATGTGCGAACTACCACGGCGGGATCTCTAGCCACGGGGCTCAACATTGCTTTTACAGGGCCAGGCCAAATCATAGGCGTCTGGATCTATCGCGCGCAGGATGCACCATTCTATCGCCTGGGCCATGGAATCAATGCTGGGTTCCTTGCCGTGGGGACGGTGCTGAGCTTTTCTTTGTGGTGGCACTACACGCGGCTGAATAAGAAGCTGGTTGGCACCAATGAACCCAGATGGATTGCGTAGAAGCTTGAGACGTCGATGAATGGATGAGTGATTTGTTCCTTGGTTGAAGCGAGATGTAGTTCTTTTGATGGTGTTCTGTGCACCCAAATTGTAAATAGAGTTTATGCCCTGGCGCCGATTGTGGTCGATACATCAAGGTTCCTTCATTTATACATGGAATAGTGATTCATTTTGGCCGAATAGACGGGAGTTTTGACATGTATTCAGAGTGCACCTAAGCAGGCGTAGTAAGGCTACATGTAAGTTAACCCCCATGTCAACCGTGGTCCAAGAGCTCGAGACCACCCATAAGACCGAAGTATACAAGATGAAACAAATATGTGGTAGTTTGTAATAGAATGCGAGCACTTCCTGATTGGATGTTATTACATGTAGCTAGAACCTTGATGCCGTGCACACTGGCCCTACGGTTGTCAGAATAACTACATGTACATGTACCTACAACCCACACCTCGGTAGGATTCGAAGAAGTGATCCGGGAAGTCGATTACACTTAGAGCCTGCCATTATGGCGTGAAAAGTATGAGAAGGAATACCTACCTACTAGGCATCGGAATAATCGTGGCTATCGACATATGATCTAACGCTTTTGTATATGGCGACTTGTTGACCCAGAGAGACCCTCTCTGGAAGAATACCAATAGAGACGCTCTATCCTGAGAGCGCGAAGTACTAAACCTTGGCATCATTGTGTACAATCTAGGAGAGAAATAGGTACTAGGTACTTATCCAATGAACTCCTGCGCGGTGTACGTGTGCTCGCCCTACCGGCTTCGAAAGAAGAAAGGTGAAAGAGGCTCGACAAGTCATGGTAAGTAGCACCGGATTAGTCTAGTAGATTAGACGAAGTGGAAATGACAATTGACCGCATATTCGCCAAACATTAGATTATGAGAGAGGCACTTGGCCTGAGTAGTAGCATTTATGCATACGTGAAGCCTTTACCCTCAGATCTCACCAGGTTTAAATTCAAGTTGAAGGCAAGGCACCTGATGATGGGAAATGGACACTGACTTCTCAACTTCTATGCGTTCTCCTCCATGGTGAATGGTCTTCTAATAATTGTGCAGCAGCTGTTTACTTGCATCAACCCGTTGAAGAATACGAACTCGTGGTATTGTCTGGTCTAGACTTAATGCTCGCTCTTACTATAAATTAGTCCTGGAATCTAGATTCTATATCTACTGCCCCATGACCTTAGCTACTCTTGCATCATTTGCCTACTCGCGCAATAAGCTACTCAAGGGTCTTGCGACCAGAGAAGAGTCGCAACTTTCCTGCCTGCTGTTGTCGCTTTCCATCTTGAAGTATTCTCGGTAACTTTTTGTCAGGAACGTTGTAGATGAAAAGGACTATATATTCTACGACTGCTCTGCCAACCACTTCTTTTCCTCTTCCAATTCCTCATCTTTCATCCATCCACCGCTTGAGGTACCGGTCTCGCCATCTCATTCTCGTTCATCCCTCATATTGTGTCAGAGTTTCTTTGTCCCTCGCGTAGTCTGGTCATCCTCTTTCCAACTACCCTTCCACAATTTGGCGCCCTAGTCATTCGCAGCCTCTCTCCATGGGTACTAGCCATTCAGGCTACGTATTCGAAGGCCTTTGATGGATGTCCTCCTTCAATTGAACTTTCAGGTGAGGACCCCCTATGATGACTGATTACGACTTTTTCCGAGCTCCGGCGATGAGGAGAGTAGCTTTCTGAGGGGAGGACCGCTCAGCCTTTGGCTGAATTTTTTTTTTTTTTTTTGTTTCTAGGAAGTGTTCTCGGCCTCAGACCTATTCAGGTGGTTTCATCATCGGCCACGGACAATTCAGACAATGGAACCGTCAACGCTGTACACTTGTGCAGCATCGCTAGTTTTGGTGTGCGTGGAAATGAGAGGGTGCTAAGAGCTGCTGTTTTGCTTTGCTTTGTTTTTTGTGTTTCGTCCGTGTATCCTTTTTTTTCTTTTGGCTTTGGTTTTGGCTTTTCTTCTAGACGTGGCATTTTTGGAGAAGTGGTGAATATTCTGGCTCTTTTCTCCGAGAATTTGATGTATACTACCAGTGAACTGAACAATGTGAACTCTGACATGACTCTGAAGTAACCTTGCCTTGCTGGTCTTGAATGCTGGGTAAATGCAGAGAATTCGCGTATTTGACGGCAACCAGATGTAGCCAATTGCTTCGGTGTGGTAGGTTGTACTTACATCGTGGCTGATTTGGCTCTGGACGGTGCTTAAACAGAACCGCGGGTTTCTCTTCTATTGAGGCGAGGGTGTCTCATAGCAATACGTCTTGTTCGCCCAGACAGAATGAAACAAGTCGGGAGAATTGTTGACGAGGGGACGTTTCGGGCGGAAGCGAGATACTTATACACAAAAGATGTGGATGCCATGTCCCAAGTGGATATGCCGTATCAAACCTTTCCATGATTTGATGGAAAGTTTTTCACCGTGTAAGAAATTTACCTGTAGATTGGATCAAAATACCGACCATGGCTTGAAACCCAAAGCTTTTCCTCAATTTCTAGCCCTCACATTAGCTGAAGTTAATCAGGATTCCTGGAAAGTATGGGTACCGCCTTGAAAAAACTTTGGGCTGGGAGAATCTTCCCGATAGCAGTCAAAACTCAGCCTAACAATTTCGCCGCAATGGATTGAGTGCAGTCACCCAGCCTCCGCTGCTTAAGAATCTGGTCGAGTCAAACTATGTGCGCACATTCTCATGCTCGCCGAGAGAACCCACACAAAAGCTTAGATATCGGATATTGGATAAAGACGAACTGAAAAGAAGTCCAAGAGCCCTGCGCTTTTGTTTGCACGGACATTGCAAAGAGAATCGAAGCTACATTTAGGCAATCCTGCTCTACGCACTAGAATACTGACTGAATAGAAGGTTATGCTCCGGCGCTGTTTATGGTCGATATATCAAAGTTGATCAATTAATGCATGAAAGAATACGTTTAGAATTTTAGATAAACATGCATGTAGCGTCAAATCTTTATGCAGAGTGCGCAGAAGTAAATGCAGTAAAGTTGAGCGCCAACCTAATCGTGACAAGGGTGTAAGTGAGATATCTTCAAACTTGCAAAACACCACGCAAACGTCCGCGAGATATGAGCCTGAAAAGAAATAATTAAGCATGAAAATCAGCTTCACTTCATCCGAGCAGCTCATCATTGCACTCGCCATCTTTGCAAATCTCCCCCAACTGCCGTTATCGCCACACCATGCATCCAATCCAATAGTGCGAACCACTAAGAGTAGCTGATCGACTCCTTGACAGGCTCACTGGCCAATCAATCGAATCCAGGTCACCAGACGTCATCTCAGCCCAGGCAGACAAAACCCCCCAATTCGCCTTGCATATCCTGTAAGATGCCTGTTACTATACTGCTGCATAGCATAGCCACAGGCCGCCCGTATCAGCCTCACTTGCTCCTTGTACAACTCAACTGTGCTTCTTGTTGAACTACTCGTTCTCTTCTTTTTCATTCTCTTTCTGCTAATCATCAAGCAGAATTGTTTTTCGCAAATCATCCTCTTCCATGCGCTCGCCTCGTTATTGCGCCGCCGTTGTTCATACGTGCTCCGCTCCATGCTTTCTGTGGGAGCGTGACAGTTTCGGATAGCTACCTGGCACAGCTGCGGAGTTTGCCCATGGATCCTTTCTCATCATTAAACTTGGCGAGATCAACGATTCAGTTGATCGATTGGAGTTCGAAATTGTTATCGGGAGCATATGAGATATACCATTCTCCGGATGGCCTCACTGAAGACGATGCTGAGCTGGGCGAGAGGACGGCGATTCTTCGTAGACTGGCTTTTGGTTTAGCGAATAGATCGTCGGGTCATGTCGCTGATGGCAAATGCGAGTCACTTCCGAGCCAGCCTGTCGCTGCGCCGGATATTGGCGGTGATTCTCTTGAACAAGAGAATAAGAACGCACCCCGAGAAGATGAGCCCAACGACGTGATGATCCAGCTCCTTCACCACGAGGACAACGACAAGGCAATGGGAACCGGCAACAAACTAGAAGTCGACCAAGCATACAGAAAACTCCAAAAGCTGACTTCCGAAATGAAGACCAGCGCAAAGGCCTTCGCCGCCGAAGACGTTCCACGCAGCGAGCAAGAGCAAAACCTCCAGCGCGTGGCCAAGGGATGCGACGACATCGCGAAGCGGCTCGAGACCACTCTGAAACAGCTACGCGTTGATCCCAAGAACGCAAAGTTTCGCAAGATTTCTAGCTTTCGTCAGGCTTTTGTCAAGTTATGCAGTCAAAGGAAGATTGATGGGATGGAGAAGTCTTTGGACAAGTATCGGACGGACTTGATTCTTCAACTCTCTGTGATTATGAGGTAAGGTTTCCTTTGTAACGCTGTAATTCTTCTCTAATCCCTATGTAGCGATCAGCAGTCAAGCGTCGTCAGAGAACTTCGCACCTTGAGAGATGCTAGCAGTCGTCTTGGAGCTTATGAAGAGCACCTCGACAACATCTCAAAGTCATTCCGACTGATTCAAACCCAAGCAACTGAAGACGCCGAGCAACGTCGACAGGATCCAGCAGCCTACAGGACATATAACGACGATGAAGAAACTGAAGGGAAGAAATTCAGCCTTTTCTCATTGCACAAATCTTACGGAGCTTCCGACAAAGGCGGACCCTCGCAGAGCCAGAATAACCTTGCTGTCGACGACGAAATTCCCCAAGCATTCCAATATCTGGCAGAAACGCTCCGGTCTTTAGTCACAACAGCTACCGATGTCGCCGTTGCACAACGAGTTCTAAGCGGCCTTCACTACAAAACAATGACTATGCGCATAGAAAGCGTCGTCGAAGCATACACCGACACGTACGAATGGATCTTCAAGCCACGCTGGGCCAAGAATGCAAAGGGCATCAAAGTCCACTTTGCAGAATGGCTCGCCGAAAAGGACGGCATCTTTTGGGTCTCTGGGAAACCAGGATCTGGCAAGTCAACGCTCATGAAGTTTCTCTGCGACCATCATCGCACGGCCGAAGCGCTCGCCAACTGGGCGCGGCCCCTGAATCCAGTCATGTCGACGCACTTCTTCTGGAGCTCGGGAACGACGATGCAAAAATCCCAAGAGGGTCTGCTCCGATCGCTGCTCTACGACGTCTTCAAGAAATCGCCCAAGATTATGAAAATGGTCTGCCCGCAGCGCTGGGAAGCGTCAAGGAGAGGAGAAGGCGATCTGGAGCCTTGGACGCTATCGGAGCTGCGCAGAACTTTGACTGCTCTTGCGACGTGCCATGGGCTTGGCTACAAGTTTTGCTTTTTCATTGACGGACTCGATGAGTATGAAGGCGATCATTCCGAGATCATTGCCATGTTGCGGTCCCTGGCTATTTCGCCGCATATCAAGCTTTGTGTGTCTAGCAGACCGTGGAACGTCTTTGAGGATGAATACGGCAAAAGTATCGACAGAAAGCTGTATCTCCAGGACTTGACGAGCCGAGATATACGTCACTATGTTCAGAGAAAGCTGGAAGAACATCCCAACTGGCAAGTTCTCCCGTCAGAAGAGCCTCTTTACAAGACTCTCCTAGAAGAAGTCACCACAAAAGCCCAAGGGGTGTTTCTCTGGGTATATCTCGTCATCCGCTCTCTATATGAAGGCCTTACAAATGGCGACTCGCTGCCTGCTCTAGAGCGAAGAACTCGCGACCTACCAGCAGACCTCGAGTCCTTCTTCAAACATATGCTCGACTCCGTAGAGCCATTCTACCACACACAAATGGTCAGAACATTCCAAGTAGCCATGGGCTCGACATCTCCTCTACCACTCATGATCTACTCATTCCTCGACGAAGACTTTGAGAACCAAAACTTTGCGCTCCAAATCCCTGTCAAGCAAATGCCCATGGTGGAAGTCGTCCGTCGCCAAGATCAACTGCGCAGGCGGCTTAACGGGCGATGCAAGGGCCTCTTAGAAGTCTGCCGAAACAGCAACGAAGGTCCGTACATGGGCCACCGCGTCGATTTCCTGCATCGGACTGTGCGAGACTTTCTGCGGACAAAGGAGATGAGCGACTTTCTCGCGGAAAAAGCAGGGAATCACGGCGGGCCCAACACGCTCGTGTTCAAGAGCTTCGTGCCCCTCATCAAGTCCATCCCCTGGGAGGAGGTTGACGTATCTGAGGGAGGCTTGCTATCAAGGATGCTGGGCGATGCAGTGCACTATGCCTACAAGGCAGAGCTGGAATCAGGAGAGCCTCAGATCGAGCTGCTCGACGATCTGCATCGCACGCTGAAATTTTATGCAACAACTACCGGCAAACCGATCCCGTGGTACCAGGACTGTTATACACCATCCGACTATGACACCGGCTATGCTCCGTGCCAGACATTCCTCGAGTTTGCGATCCAGAACGGCCTGTGTCTGTATGTCCGGGACCAGCTTCGCCGCGAATATCAACCACTCGAGGCTCAGCAGCCCTTACTTCACTGTGCCATTGCTCACTTGCCAGGCTATACCATCCAGGAGCCAGATTTAACCCCCATGATTCGTGTCCTCCTTGAAGAGAGGGATTCATGCCACGTAGAGCTGCTGAAACAAGATGCATGGGCGTCCTACATCATGGCATTCGTGCAGATACTGGACCAAGAAAAATCACCGAAAATCACCCAAATGATAGAGCACAGACGAGACATGATCCAACTTCTACTCGCCGTTGGAGCGGACGCCAACGCACAATGGAAAGACTCCGTCCACGTATGGCATCTTCTCCTCGTCGCAATAACTCACTCGCCTCTTCCATCTTGTCCTGCAATCATTCAAATTACCAAATCTTTCCTCAGTGCCGGCGCGAGTCTGTCAAGTCCCTTTTGGAGCGCTTCGGACGCCTTCACCGAGATTTTATTGGAGCGTTGCAGCAATAGCGAGACCACGAGTGATACTGCTTACTTGGACTTTCTGGTTCAGATTTACTGTCTCTTGATTTCGAAAGGCATGGAATTGAAGCCATCTGAAAGGCTTCTTATTCATCAAAGGCTGCCCGGGAGATTATCCGAGTCGATATCAGCGGCCATAGACCAGCAAAAGCTAGAGAAGAAGGTCAAGAGCCATGCCGCGGCAAAAGGGTCGCAGAGTTGGACGTGGACGTCTTGGCTCGGCGCGTTATGGTAACAAGACAGACATTTCACAAAAATAATAAAAACATCTAAAGAAATAATGATGGATTCAAGATACCTCGTTTAAAAAAATGCAAAAAGAAATGCCCACTATCAGAGTCGAACTGATCACCTTGTCATGTCAAGTATTTACTAGTGACACGCTATACCGCTTAGCCAAGCGGGCAAAGAGCTTTCGATGTCTGAGCTTGCTACTAATCTGTCTTATAAATCTCTCTTCGCTACAACACTTACCAACTCTGCGTTTGTAGTACATCTGTCTGGAGTAGTCACCATCGTGGATTTCGCATGCACCAGTTGTTTGACATGTTCCTCATGGAAACCGGGTAACTGTCTATCGTTCACTCTGAACAGCGCGCTCGCTTGACCGCCCGATGCCGAACTGATGTTGGGTCCAAACATTACTCGCAAGAACCAAATGTGTACCCAGTTTGCGTCCTTGCTCTCGCTCATCGTGGTGTTTTTGCTAATCCTGTTCGATGAGATGGTGTTTGTGGTGAAATTTGTCGTGGTGTTTGCAGTAGGACTGATTGATGTGCATGTAAGTCTAGTAAGATTCGATTTCGTCCTGTGGCATATTCGCAAATGTTGCTGGGTACCTTCAATGTTTTCTGGCATGAGTTGCTGGAGTTTACACACACTGTACATCCTAATTTACTGCATCGTATGCCTTCAAAACCTTCTTTCGAAACCTTTCTTGGGCACTTTGATCTCTTGAAGCAAACAAAGACAGCCTTGCTCCTTCGGGTGTCTTGTAGCGGCTGATGATATTTGATGTAAGCGCTGTTCAGGATAGTTGTTCTCGTACACGTGAGATCTCATCACGCGTACCTTCGATAAGGTCATTATCATCTTTTAAGCTACCACAAGCTCTGGTTATCATCATGAATCGGATAAACAGGCTCAGGTTGAAGCCATGTCCGACTGGTGGTGGGAGCATGTCTGGAGCGGCGAGCGAATAAGAACGCTACAGATGGATGCAATGTCGAGTGGCTTGGTGGATATAGGTGTTGCGCAAACAAAGCACCACTAGGGGGTGGTGAGGTCGAAAATTGGAGGGCCGACAGTACATGTCGTCAAGTCGCTTCCAGAATTGTGTTGATTCTGCTTTGACGATGTGACACTCATCGAACACGAACAGCGATGGTACTATCGGCAGACAAAAGTAATGAGTGAGCCGACATTCAGTCAACTAGAGAGGTATATACATGTACTTACCAGAGTTCGGATGACCTGTACTATGCTTGTCCCTTGGCTGATGACGGTTGATGATATGGCGAAGACAAATCTGCTCTGGCCTGCCGCTCGGGCGTCGTTGAGGTTGCCTTCAAACTTGACGCCTCAGACTGTCGTAGTGCAGCAGTTTCACAGCTTTGGTAGAGGTGAAATTGTTTACTGTCTCCTCGGCAATAGGGTTTGGCATCCTGCTGGGTATGGAGCCGATGCCTACCATCAGATTCGAAGAAGGGTACATGTACTGCTTGTGGTCAGCGATGGCGTCTAAGTCAGGCTTGGAGAATGAATGGCTCCCCAACTTGCTGTACACAGGCAAGGAGTTTGGTGAAAGCAGTTGTGTACCGTGAGTAAGTGTTTGTACGTGTTCCAGCAGAGTTGCATTTTGACACACGGCTTCGTGGGAACGAGATGAATAGGGTATGTAGATCCAATAAGAGGAAAAGTTGGTGTACAGTTGTGAGATTTGCCTGTTCAGTGGCGATTGAGATCTGTCTTTGCCAGTTCAGAGGCGATTTTTTCCTATGAGTTTAAATCACGCTTTGATGCTTACCTGCTTCCATTCGAGACGAAACATGTAAGTGTGGTGCCGTCTGTACACATCCCCTGAGTTGCTCTCTCGGGATCCATCTCCCAACGTGTGTTATATGTAATGTGCTGTATGATACCGAGAGAGCAAGTAGTATTCAGAGAGTGGGGGGGAACAACATGGCGAGTAGTATAAAGAGGAGATGGACAAGGAAAGATTTAGAAAGAGGAAAGGGGAGGGGAACCGTGTGTCATTAAATAAAGGACAGCTATCTGGCATCTAGCTCATGTTGACGTGTATGTTAATGCAGGTATCAGTGTTTACGGGAGCTTTCACACCGCTCTTCCATAGTGTTGTCATTCACTTGAGTCTATTGCTCTTTATTTCATCAAGGAAGTCAGTATGTATGAGACTCTTGCTTCTCGGGGATACCTACATTTGGTTGACTCATAGCGGCAACACGCATGTAAGTGCACTTATCCGCGTCCTGGCGGTGAGGATGCGTGCCGATAGTCATAGGGAGTGAATTTTACTATATTGCTTTTCCAAGTGAATATCTGATGCCTGTTTGTTCACTTCATTTCTTGTGCAATAATTCACCCATATGAGAAGGAGGTTATCTAGTAGTACTGGAATCATCTTGGAGCCCATGTTAATGTATGGGACCAGGACACTCTACCCCACCACATCCAAGCCTTATGATGAATATTTGATATTATGCAAGATTAAATACGCGCTCTGAAATCAATATTGTCTACACCACATGTATTCAACTCATAGGACAGACTGTTGTTGCTGTAATCTGTTGATAAACTTAATATTTCGTCTTGTTGTAGGGTAAGAGAATCACGTGATTAGTCATAGAGTTTCTGCAGCAACCTTGTTTCGCATTATTTACATGCCATCAATACCCCACGACAAGGAACCGTTTTTGCACCGGCATTGATTTTCGACGACCAGCAAATCCACGGCGCAAAATGGCCTACAATCCCCGAATGAGCATAATCCCGGCCTCGCAGCAACAATCGCGGTCGAGGAAAAAGGAGGAAGAGGCCGACGCGTTTATGCGGCTGCCGGACCGCGAGATTGTGGGATGCATCACCGATATTGGCATCAACTTCACCATTGCCGATCTACAGAAGCCCAATCCCGCACATGTCCAGCAAATCTTTGAGTGGTTCGCCGAACTGCTTCTAAATGCGACACGGGAGACGGTCGAGCCGGCGATGCGCGCCGCAGCAGAGGATATTTGCGGCGAGTTTGCCGATGTCATTTCGCCGGACACGCGCAATCTGATGGGCTTCTATGTGTCGCTGAGACGGCTGCTCATAGAATGTGGCATCCATGACTTTAGCTTCAACGACCTGTATAAGCCGACGTACGAACGCCTGGTCAAAATCTTCAGCTACCTGATCAACTTTGTCCGGTTTCGAGAATCCCAGACGAGCGTCATTGACGAGCACTATAACAAAGCTGAATCGACAAAGACGAGGATAGAGACTCTGTACCAACAAAACCAGGACAACGAAACTCGGCTAGAGGACATGAAAAACAATCGACAGGCTATGGAGGCCCAGGTGCGGGAGAAGACGATGCGAAACGAGGAGCTAAAAAGGCGGCTGCTAGAGCTCCGGCGAAACCAAGAAAAGGTTGCGGCACGATTGGAAGAGGCGAAACAGAAGAAAGGAGACTTCACAACCTTACTGGAGCAAAGGACACAAGAGAAGATTACGCTGAAGCAAGAGAGCGCCAAGCTGCGGCCGTATGTGCTTCAGAGCCCGCTGGCTCTCCAACAGAACCTGACGGAGCTCCGGGACATTTTAAACAACGATAAAACGCGCATCGATGCGCTGGACCGACGTGCTCGAGCGCTTCAAACATCGGCAGACTCATTTGCTGTCGTAGGATCAGATGTGGCATCCTGCATCAAAATCTTGGAAGAGATTGCGATGGAGATGGCGAGAGAGGACGAAGAGATGGCCAAGAACACCAAGCAGCGCGAGGCACTATCAGAAAGAGGAAACAATGCCCGCGAGGTGGAGAGAGCAGAGCAGATGCTCAAGCGACAGCTGGCCAAATGGACGGAGCGGACGGAGAAGCTGCGAGAGCAGAGCAACCAAAAGGCGCAAGATGCCAATGAGAAGATGCACGAGCTGCGGGCAACGCACAAGAGGCTGACGGAGGAGCTCACGGATAAGGGCAAGGAGATGGAAATCCGACGAGTGAGGATAGAGCAAACGGAGAAGAAGGTATGCATGCAGCCTCTATTTGTGCCACCATCTGGGATGATACTAACGACAGACAGATGCTTGATCTGAAAGAAAACATTGAGAACGAAGTTCATTCAGCGTATGATGAGTATCTCAAAATGGAGGCTCACATCAAGCTATACATTACCGAGATGGAGCAGACAATCGGCTAAACTGTTGAGCTAGAGAAGGTCTACATTTGCGTTACTGGGTTTGCTGGGCTATATATGTCGGAATGTGGCAATGGTATTAAAAAGGTTCACGGGCGTATATAATAACGGAGATACCACGGATTGGCGTTGAGGTTGGGAGGCTTGTCATGGAATCTTGTTTCAATGTGGAATGAATGATGATGACTATGGATTTGAATGGGAAAGGAGCGTTATTTGAATTACCTTTTCCTTTTAAGCTTCAAAGAAAATGTCTATATTTATGCTGAAATTTCAATTCTCATCTTGCTCAAACTCGAACCAGCGGCTGAGCACTGCCCTAACAGGAACCGTCCGTCCACTCCAAGTCCCATCATCCCTGACGGCAGTGCCACTCAAGACGGGCACCTTTTCATCCAGAAAATCATCCAAAAGTTGATGACCCCTTGCCCCCCTAGGTTCAGCGACAGCAGCCCTGAATGAATTCCTCGCTGCCGCCTCGACGAGATACGCAGCCGTTGTGCCGATGCCTTGGGCAGACCACTCGGTGCCCTCACGGTGAAGCTCTAAAAACCCGTAGGCGAGCAGCAGAGGAGTCTCTGTTTTGCATCTTGGGTCAGAATCGTCCAAGTTTGATAGTGTTGGAGGCGGGATTTTGGATTCTGAGGCGGAAAAGGTGCCGAGGTATGCGCGGAGATGAGTGGTGCTTGGGACGAATAAGAGGCGGATGTGGCGAGAGATGGCGGTTTGAAGGAGAGTTTTGCGTTGGAGAGGGTGGAGGCTGGAGGATGGGTTGTCTGGTGGTTCTGTTTGTGGTTTATCTTCTTTGATGTTTTCAGATACTGCTGCTGCGGTGGCTGTTGCTGATGGGTCTCGCTGCAAGGAGAGCTGCAGGGCAACGTCCTCGACGAGGCCTTCGATGAATGTCTGTTTGGGCCATCCGATGAGGATTGTTGTTGGGTATCTGTGATGAGAGATTATGTATTGGAGGAGTTCGGATGGAGTGGATGGTGAGAGGACAATGGGATGAGGAGATGGCGGCATGGCTGGTGTTTTTGTTTGCTGTGAGTTGTCATGTAAGTGATTTCACATGGATGGCGTCTGTGCGAAGGTGGGATGTTTTTGGTGTTTGCTTTAGCTCTGCCGCTCTGGTTTATGGCGATAGCGCGAGCACTTGGAGGGAATGAGTGATGATAGTATAATGATTAATAAATTTTATCTTCAATGAATATTTTTTTTTACATAAAATCAATAACTCATAAAATACTCATTCGGCATTTCAATTCAAGAGACAATGGCGTATATCTTCCATGTCTATTCTTTCAATACCTGGAAAATGCCCGTTTTAGTGAGCTGCCACACTAAACCCCACCTGGCCAGGGAGCTGCCTCACCACCAAAGCCGCACGTCATCTCTTTCTATGCCCCAAATCCTCAATCTTCCTCTCCCAACCCCCACGCGACCAGCCACGAGCCTCATTCCGGCTTCAACAACCGCTGCCAAGGGTCATTTCGCCTCGCGCAACCTTGGCCAGAGACAATGGAGTCAATATCAAGAATCTCTGGCCTCTTGGAGGCTGGTGAGCATCTGCCAAAGCCCCGCGTCCGCATCATTTTGACTTGGTGAAGCTGACCAGCTCTGTTCGATTCTCAGCAAGGGAACTCACCCTCGATGCCGCCCAGGCCACGCGAGGCGTCCGCACGAGCTCCAAGTTGCTGGACAGGAACCAGATGCGAAAGCTTCTTGACAGCCGCAACGAGAGGGAGGTGCTGGAGGGACTGCGGCGTGTCATAGCGGTGCGTTGTGCCTTTGTCGTGCGCCCATCCAGATCGATTCTAACAAGCTACTGTCCCTATAGATGATGTACCGTAACCACAAAACATTACCTTTCTTTTCATCCGTCGTCAAAAACGTCGCCTCGCCCAACTTCGAAATCAAGAAGCTCGTCTACATCTACCTCATCCACCATGCCGAGCAGGAGCCCGACCTTGCCCTGCTTTCCATCAACACGATCCAAAAGTCGCTCTCCGATACGAACCCTCAGGTCCGAGCTCTCGCACTGAAAACCATGTCTGGTATCCGCGTGCCAGTCATCAGCCAGATTGTGTCGCTTGCCATCAAGAAAGGCGTGGCCGACATGAGTCCTCTAGTGCGCAAAGCCGCCGCTCTTTCAATCCCCAAATGCTACCGGTTGGACCCCAGCCAGTCTCCTCAGCTTCTAGAATATCTAGCAACGCTGCTAGGTGATAAGCAGTATTACGTTGCTGGTGCTGCTGTGTCAGCCTTTTTGGAGATTTGCCCCGAACGGATCGATATGATACACAAGCATTACCGTGGCTTGGTCAAGAAGATTGTCGACATGGATGAATGGAGCCAACTGGCTACGCTCAAGCTCATGACATACTATGCACGAAAGTGCTTCCCTCGACGGGCTCAACCGGCTGTTACATCCGAAACCCCCCAAACGCAGACCCAAAACAACAACATTGATGATTTTTACGGGGAGTCAAGCTCCTCCAAGCCCACCACCTACTCAACTTCGGTAGACTCTGATTTGACCCTGCTGCTGAATGGCATCAGACCTCTTCTGCAGAGCCGAAACTCGGGTGTTGTTGTTGCCGTTACAAGGTGTTACATAGACGTTGGCACTCCAGAATACGTAAAGCACGCTATAGGTCCATTGGTCGCCCTCCTGAGAGGGGCTCAGGACATACAGCAAATCGCTTTATACAACATTGTTTCCGTTTGTCTTGTGCGCCCACTTGACTTTGTCAAGTATGCAAGCCACTTTTTGGTCAGATCGACAGATAGCGCACCGATTTGGGAGCTGAAGCTTGAAGTGCTGGCACTCATCTTCCCACACAGCCCCGTCCATGTCAAGAGTCTGATCCTGAAGGAGCTGGAGCACTTTTCGCAAGGATCCAACAAGGCTCTTGTACGCGAAGCAGTCCGAGCCATTGGCCGCTGCGCACAGGCGGATGCAGCCACAGCGCCTAGGTGTTTGAAGCTGCTCCTAAGCCAGATCACCAGCTTAGACGGAACCTTGGCTGCAGAGTCGCTGACGGTCATTCGGCACCTCATCCAGCAGGATGCAGAGGCGCATGCGGGGACGGTAGTGCGCCTAGCAAAGAACCTTGACTCAGCAACTGATCCTCAGGCGAGAGCGACCATTATCTGGTTGGTTGGCGAGTTTTCTGGCCTTAACGGGGAAGACAACATCGCGCCGGACGTTTTTCGCATTCTCCTCAAGGACTTTGCGAGCGAATCGGAGGCTGCAAAGCGCCAGATATTGCTTCTTGGCGCAAAAGTTTATCTTCACCATCTGAATCGTCAGAGCGAAGCAGAAAAGAATAGAGTGGGGGAGGAAGACCCTCCAATGGAGGTAGAGAAGCACCCCATCGAAAGATTATGGGACTATGTCCTGCTCCTTGTGAGATATGATGTCTCGTTTGACCTGCGAGACCGAGCCCGCATGTATCGTGCCGTGCTTTCTGTACCGCAGCTTGCTACGCTGATGCTCCTTGCGCCGAAGCCCGCTCCCCAAGCGCCCAGTCCATCCGAGTCGAGAAAGGGGTTCTTGTTGGGCTCTTCGACTCTTGTCTTGGCTGGAGGTGGCGGTCTGCACGGCCTCAGGGGATACGAGACGCTGCCTGATTGGGTCGAGCCCGGCAAGGAGCCCGATCCACGGTTACGCGAAGCAGAAAAGGATGTTACGACAGCACGCTATGACAGCGAGAGATCTACGGTATCGGCGGCTGACAAACTTGACGAAATTGTTAGATCGGCACCAGTTAGCAAGTCGAACGGTGCTGGGGAGAGTCTGAGGACGAAGACGTTGGATGACTGGCTGGCTGAAGAGGAGGAGGAGGAGGAGGAAGAGGAAGAGGAAGAGAGTGAAGAGGAAGAAAGCGAAGAAGAGGAGTCCGAGGAAGAGGAAGATGATGAGGAAGAAGAGGAAGAAGACAGTGATGATGATGGAGAGACAGATAGACTAGTCAAGTCATGATGACATGAATGACATGCATATATGAATATTAGAGAACTCCATATTGAGAGGAGATTATTTACTATCCCTAAATGTTTGAATTCGTGTTCCATTTAAGTATAAAGAGAGAAAGAATGCTTCTACCATAGGCGGGGAATCTATATGATATGTTTTTAGGTAACACGACGATGGATTTCTCGCGTTGAATCTTCTTCAATGGAAGGAATCCTTCTGTTGTCTGTCTTCATAAAACCAAAAGTGAAAAAAAGGAAGATAAAAACGCCAAATCTAAACCAAGATGCAACAAACAATTTTAAAGACCTTTTTCACCACATCCATCCAAAGCAAATAACCAGCCGGGCCTTCAGCATACGTAAGAAGGGAAAAAGATCACAAAATTACCAACCCAAGGGGCCAGTGAGGTTGCAAAAAAAGCCCAGACGCAAAAAAGGGGCAAAAAAACCCCCAGGCCCAGGAGTCGAACCTGGATCTTCCACCTCTTATCGAGCTCGGGTCCGCATATTAGACTTTCGCGCAATAGGCATTCCCGGGTGTCACCAGCTATGCTACCGTTGCACCAGCCTGAGTTTCTTCTCTTTCGTTGTATAGGTATAGTCATAGTTTACTTATATAGATAGGTAGGTAGTGGTCATTGGTCTGTGTGTTGTAATTTTTTTTTCGTTTCAACTTAGGCGTTGTCGACCTTGATGCCCTCGCTGGACTTGATGCCCTCACTGGATGAGCCGGGCTGCTCCAGCTTAATCTCTTCGGTGGGCTGGGCGGCCTTTTGGACGTCGCGGCGCATTTGGGGGAAGTAGATTCCGGGGTGGTAGAAGGTGAGCAGAAACGTTGCGACGAGGATGAGGGAGCTGTCGAGGACGAGGAAGCTGGGCTGGTCTTGCATGATTTTGTTGCCCCAACCGCCGGCCATCTCAGCGATACTATCAAGTAGTTTTGTTAGTATTATGATTTTATATGTGAACAAAAAGGGGGGGTATGACATACCGGTAGATGCATCGGATGAGAATGACGAGGAAAGCACCAGACATGGCATAGCGGAACTTCTTAAAGTTGGCGTCGTGCCAGAGCTTCCAGCCATCGGTGCCCTGAGCCTCAGGACGAGCCATGTACTTCCTCACGCGAACATAGTAGTCGGTGCTAAGGAAGCCAAAGACGATGAGCACGACGACCTGCAGCGCAACACCGGCGATGATGGCGCGGTTGCCGCTCTCCTGAAGCTTGCGGTTGGTCTTGCCTCCGGCAGCGGCGATGCCGCCTCCGATGGCCTGGACGATGAGGCAGCTCAGGTCGGCGGGGAGGAAGATGATGGGGTACCAGCGCGGGGTGATGCGGGAGACGGCGGGGTTGAGGTTGATGGCGATGTGCTTGAGGGTGAGGTAGATGGAGACGCAGATGAAGGTGGGCGCGAGGATGATGGCGCAGATCTGGAGCTCGAAGGCGCCGTTGTTCCAGGGGTTGGAGTGAAGCTGGATGCGACCAATGTAGCCTGCGTGAGATGTGTAAGTGAGATGTCTTCATATGATATTTTAAGAGAAAATTTATAGAAGATGTGAATGAAGAAGAAAAGAAAAGGGAGTTTGTTGGAGGTGTATGAAGATGTGACATGTTTCGATAATACATACCAAGCATTTCCAGCAAGAGGCCGATGGAGAGGCCGATGGCATACGTATATGTCTTCTTCCATATTCCCAAACCGATAGAAGCCACCGTCAAGATACCAAAAACGATGGCGAAAAAGATGCCAGATCCAAGGTTAGGATAGTAGCCCAGCACCGTAGCCTCGACCGGGCAAGCGGGCGAAATCTCCAGACACTCTCGCGCCATGGTGTACGACTTCGATTGTGCCGCCTCTTTGTCTTCTTTCACTCTTATCAAGCCTCGTCTGAGATGGGTGTTTTTGATTAGTAACCCTTATATTTTTCCCTTCTGTTTTCTTCCCCTTATAATAATTGGGCTATGTGTCGTCGGGTTTCGGAATCCGGAAGCGTCGGTCCCTTTGGCGGTTTTACTCTTCTGAACCGTAGAGGATCTGACAATGTTGACAAAAAGGCCGAGAGATTGATAAAAACAACCCGGGGATCCTCCAACAGCAAGGTTGAAAGGGAAAAAAGAAAAAAGAAGGGGAAACAGGCTGGGGGAGCCAATATTTACGGATTATGCAAACTCACGCATTCTAAACATGGAGTTTGAGCAAAACCCGAAATCCCAACCAAGCGAACCCCATCCACTAAGGTCCAATCCTTGGCATCCATCCATCCTTCGTCCCCTTGTTCTAACATTCCGTCGTCAGCCTGGCGCTAGAAAAACAGCGGGAAAATGAAAAAGGCAAGAAAAGGTGTCGAGCAACGCCGTACAATTCGCCCGTTTGGTTTGTCCCACCCCCCCTTGCTCGCGGGGATCCTCTTTTTCGTATCGATGTTCGTTTCTTTTCCCAGGCCCCCAGCCCACATGGCAGCGTTGCCTCATCCGAGCAAGGCGGCTGGACAACCTTATTCAGATAAAATATCGCTATGTGGTTTGCTGGTTCCTCTTCCACCCCTGGCCTGGCTGCAGTATCGTATCGTATCTTGTACACGTACTCCGAACAGGCACTGAGATAGATAGCGATCAGATTAGGTAGCTCATCCCTCCATCCCAACTCCGAGCCTGCAGATTAGTATCATATCGTAATCCCGCGAGACGTGAAGCATAAACGAAGCTAATCTCCTCAAAAGGATGACTCAAAAAACGCCCGCCCGTGTGACTTTCACGTTCCTGTCAGCATCTTGTCTTCCATCCGTCTCGATGCCTAAAATCCCACCTCGTTAACAGACAAATAAGAATCCCCAGCGCCAAACTCTCTCACTCGAAAAAGCAGCCACCCGCCGAGGCGAACAAAGACGCCACCCCGTCCCGTCTCAACGAATCCACAGCCCGCAAAAAAAGGCCAAGAAGGAAGCAAAGAATGAAATACGCGTGTTTCAAACGAATCGAGGTCGTAAAGCCGCGTTAGCGCTCCCAAGCCCGCAGGAGTTCGGGTTCGGCGTAATTCAATAGTCCACCTATGGCAGCTTGAGGCGTGTGACTAAGCCAGCAGAAGCGAGCGGCTCAGCCAGCTTCCGAGACGAGACTTCACTTATACGCGTATATGAGGCTGATCCTTTGGAATACGATACGAATGTCAAAGGACGCAATGTCCGGCTTAATAATGGGTCGGTTTGCTGTTAGGCGTCCACGTTGATACTGTACGAGTATGTAGGGCGGTTTCAAGTTGAGCATTTGATTTAGGCACTCAGGTCTATGGCGTCAATATTACGCTTCTAACCACTTTTTTGGTGAATATCAAATATGGAGTAAAACTCCCTTCTTACAGTAAATTGCATCTGCACATCACATGCTGGTGAGATGTGCAATTGCTTTTCACGCAGCCCTACAGCTGACATCTCCGACCGGGCCATCTATCCGGCCGAAAAGATGAATCAATTGAATCAGATGTGGATTCATAAATGACAAATTATCCTTATCATCAACGCTTTGTATTTACCCGATCTGTCATCTGTCCGTTGGTAGACAATGCAGGGCAAGTAGTACTCCATTCCAGTCCAGGCCAATATCAACAGCAGGGTTATCAAGATTCTCAGCTCCCTTGAACCAAAAAGAGTAAATCTATTTCATTTATTATTCTTCTACTCCTCCTTCCCTCCAAGATATCTATACACGACCGAAAAGTCGCGGTCTTTGCAATCCTCCCGCTGCGCCGCCTTGTCATACATGTCAAACGCCAACGTCCCCAACTCCGTCTTCGCCTGCGCCGACTCGGCCGCAACCAGAGCCAACCGAAGATCCTTTCTCATGAGCGATATGCCAAATCCTCCACGGTAATCACGGCTGGCAGGTGCCGTCTCGATGACGCCCTTTACGGGGTTGTTGATCTCGCTCGGCCAGCATCTGCCCGTGCTCACATTCAGCACGTTGGCAAGCGTCTTGGGATCCAGGCCACATCGGATGCCCAGGTTCATGGCCTCGGCTGTCGCAATGTTGTTGAGGGCTAGGAGGTAATTGTTGGCGAGCTTTGCAGATAGGCCGGCGCCTTGGTCGCCGCAGTGCAGCACCTTGCGGCCCATCAGGAACAGCGTGGGCTCGACGCGAGGGAGGATGCTGGCATCGGCGCCAAGCATAAACGTCAGTGTGCCTGCTGTGGCGCCGACAACACCGCCTGACATGGGCGCATCGACAAAGGTGCCCTGTCCGGCGTCTGATACGGATTTGGCGACTTGCCGTGATGTTGTCGGGTCGATTGTTGAGCAGTCGATGAAGATGCGATCCTTCTTTGGAAGTGAGTCTGTGAGGATGGACTCGTAGACGCCGCGAACGTGCTGTGGCTCTGGCAGGCAGGTGACGACGGTATCCTATTTGTCAACCATATCAGCATATGTTCACCCATCCAAACTTATACACGAAATGAACGAAAAGGTGAAACATCGGGTAAGTAACAGTAGAGAGTAAGAACGCTATTTCACAGGATTTGGCGTTTCAATTGTAACAATCAAGGGAATCATGAAAGCTGTGCACCCTTCCAACCTAAGCTCAATCCCGATCATAGCCGGGGCAGCAAAGATGATCCCTTCGGCATCAACGACAAAGCACGTAGCAATGGACATCATCAGCAGTCATTAACAAAACTTACAGCCGTCTTAGACGCGTCATGCGCGCTCGCCGCAATCTCAACAGCAGCCCCCGATGACGCAGCCTTCATCTCTGCCGAAAGACCCTCCACGGCCGTAGGGTTGACGTCGAAGATGGAGACCTTGTCTGTAGGCTTCAGCTTGGACTGAAGGTTCTTGGCCATTTGGTAGCCCTGTCAAAACCATTGTTAGATATAATCGTCTCGTGTGAAATGAAATGAGGCTTAAAAAATGCTGGGAAGCATGAATCTCACCATCTGGCCAAGACCGATGAAGGCATAGTTGTCGAGCCTCCGTGATGTACTCGCAAACCCCCTCCTCTGCACTAAGCTCCCCAGACGTGTAGCCGCGACTCTCATATTGGGCAATTGGAAGCAATCAATCTTCTGCCGATACCTACACAAAAAACGGAATACAAAAGGGCGAAAGAAGAAAAAGAATGAGAAAGAGAGGCTGCTATGCAGGGTAAAGGTAAAGCTCAATGGCCGAGGAGATCCGACCTAGGACGTGTGGGGGTGGATACATTCCCCCGCGAAAGCCGCACATTGCCGGTGCCAGCCATTTCTGGGGGAATTGGCTACCGGGGTGTTACTTGGGCTGATGGGTGGTGCGGCCGCTTACTCGGATGTCGACGGTAAGTATTGAGGCGACACCGGAGGAGAGAGCTTATTACACTTGGTCGAACAAGAGGCGTAATAAGAAGCACTTGGATGCGATTAGACAGAGGACAGGAGGCCATGGCACGGCATTTTAATTGATAGGTATCTTTACACGAATTTATAAATGTAATTGTTTATTATTAACCTTGCAGATTACATTTTCGATAAGCATCAAAGGCTATAAATAAATAGGCCGATTTGGAGATCATCATGGGACATTGCGATTCCATTTGAATACGTTAGGGTTGAGCTGGGTACTCGACGTGGAACTTACAGAAAGATATCCTTCCTCTGATAACCCATCGACTCATAAATAACACAGGCAGCTACCGAGATTCCCTCAGCCATCATAAATGAACGACATGGCCATTACCTGCTAAACTTCGTATCAGCGCACTGCAGACCTCATCTCAAAGCAGCCAGAGTAACGCAGGCCTCGGTCACATACGGGCACCACCCATACCTGATGTGAGATTTTCATTACGTTTTAATTCTGTATTACACTGCCCATCAGCTCAGATTGTCCCATCTCCCTCCCCTCCCTCCATAACTCCAGGTATTCCCCCCCTCCACTCCACCATACATGTGAACCACAGCACTTCATGGACAAGACTCTGACAAACAAAAAGCCAAAATCATCCAACACTCGTCTCCGAGACAGACCATGGCGAAAAAGCCATCAATGTTTCTTTCTTTCCCTTCTTCTTCCTCCTTCTTGAAAAAAGATTATCATCCCCGCCACAAAACCTCATCGCGTAAACCAGCCACATCGCGTAATGGACTCTGGTAAACCCGTCGAGTTTGCAACAGGGATGGTGTTTAAAAAAATAGGTCCTATGTCCAATGAAAGAGGGAAAATCTCGCACACGCAGAAAAGAGAAAAGAGAGAGAAGAGAGAGAGAAGAAAAAAATAAGGGCGAGAAATATGTTTCGGTTTTGGGAGGGTAAAACGTCGCCTCCCTGAGTTGTAAAGAGAAAAGATAATCACAGATTAAAAATGACAGAAAGACAAAGGGGAAGGATAATAAAAGCAAAAACCGCGCCATCCCAATCCTCATTCAGCCGCCATAAAAGATCAGTTACTTTCCCTTCAAGGTCAGATTTTACGCAACATAACACACGACACATACGGCTGCAGGCCTCTTTGTATCATTTATAGGAAGTTTGCAAGCCACGGCACAAGTGCTCTGCGAAACGGTTAGTATATGCAACTGCAAAATAGGGGCATGGGGAGAGGAGGGAAACAAAGCAACGTACCCAACTGCAACTGTCGCGCCAATGCCAAACAATGCCCTCTTCTGTATCCTGCCCTTGCGGACTTCGACTTCGGTCTTGATCTTCTTTGAGCGCGGCGCCTCTTCAGTCTTGTCTCCTTCGGCAGCCTCGTCATCCTCTTCGCCGGTGTCGGTGGCCTTTCGCTTGTTCTTTGGCGTGCTCTTTGGGGTGGGCTTGTTCTGAGCCCCTTCCTCCTCTTCAGCGGCTTCCTCCTCTGCCTTCTCGGCCTCTTCCTTGTCCTTCTCAACCATAGCCTTGGCGGTAGCCATCATCTCCGCAATCTGCTCAGGACTCGGGGGCTGGCCCGCCGTGAATGGGAGGGCATCTGTCTTGCTGCTAACCTCAGCCTTGGCAATGGCGGGCTCAAAGTCGGTTGACTTCAAAGCGGACTCCTCCGCCTCTTCCGCGACCTCGCTCGGGGCCGGTGTGGTCTCGACAGCCTCGGCCTTGGATCTGGTGTTGCGCTTTCGACGAGGTGACGCAGTTGTGCGTCTGGTGGCACTGGTCTTGGTTGGGCTGGCCGAACGACGGCCGCGAGTTCGGGTCGTCGGAGTAGTGGCCGGGCTCAATTGCGTGGGCGCCTTGAGACGATCGAACTTGGGCGGCGCAGTGATGGTCTTGGGCGAGGCATCAGCCGGCTGGGTGGTGGAGATCTTTGCGGAATCCAGCAGGGCCTGGATCCAGATGCTAATGTTGTACTCTTCGGCGAGGGCCAGGGCGGCTTCCGGGGGGATCCAGATGTTGCCAGCCGTCTCTTCGGGGCTTGTGGTGGGCTGAGCCTTGATGAACTTACGCTCTGCCTCCTCCTCCGCGGCAGCCGCGTAGGGAAAGGTGGCCTTGAACATGCCCGTTGCCGAGATGTAGCCATCAAAGCTGCGGCGCATCAAAAAGTAGCTGTTGGGGCTGGACTTGAAAATGCCAGACACGATGCCCTTGGGCAGGGGCGCGCGCAGATGTGCGTAGTCGAAGAAGCCCAAGGCACCGGCCTCGGCCTCATCGCTGCCCACCATCTTGGGCGTCAGCTTGGTCTGGCCGAGACGGCGGCGCGACACGAGTTCCGAGTCTGCAGCATTCCGCGTCAGTGGTGATTCGGGCGCATTGGCGACAGTGCAGAGCGCAAAAAGGTAACCAAGTCGCTTAAAAAGAATCAATGATGAAGAAGCAATTTACTTACACGGAGGGACATCGTCGATGAGCAGCGGATTCCGCTTCGCCGGCAGCGATCTTCCTGCAGCGGGGGCCATTGTGTGATTTCCTCTTTGGGGCGTGCAAGGAAACAGATAAGGCTTATGTGTCGCAGCGCAAAGCGTGTCGATAGAGCCAGGCGAGACCGAAAAGCAACTCCTTACAGGCGACTAGAGGCGGCGCAAGACAATTAGGCGCGCGGAAACGGACGGTTTGGGTCGCAGAGGCGGCGAGTCTTTGTGGTTCGCGCACGAACGAGCTTCGCATGCAAAAACAACGAATTTCTGGCGATGGGCGGCGCGTCGGGCTTAAACAAGGCCAATGCACCGCGGAAAAAAGCGGACAGGATGATGCGGTCTCGACCGGGAAGCGCCTGGGCGACGGGCCTTGACGAGAAACGCAGCAGACGAGGCCTGGGAGGGAGATTGTGCTTGTGCTTCGGCGGGCTAGCAAATGAAAAAGGGTGAAGAGAAAGATTCACTCGCGATGGTGGGCGAAGAGTCGCGCAAATTGCTGGGAGCGCCTGATGTGGCCTGGTCTTTGCGGAGGCATATGTACATGGTACCACTTTTTTGCTAGCCGGGTACTTTGCGCTTGCTTCTGCGCTTTTGGCTTTTGGGGGGAACTGAGGAACTGAAGGACCCCCCCAAGCCCCCCGAAGGAGTAGGGCCCTGTAGGGGTCTGGTTCCGTGGTCCCTCTTTGAGAACACGGTAGCGTCGACTTCGAGCGCCCAACAGACGCAGCCGTTGCCGCTAAAAGGGTCCCAGCCAGCTGCCGAATTCAATTGATCCCTGTTCAAGTGCTAATGGGAAACTGGCCTTGGCTGTATGTGGTCAATTGGCGGCTCAACTGCAGTGTAGCATTCTGCCGGCATTGTACAGTAGAGTACGGAGTACATGCAGCTTGGTACCAACGTAAGGTCAGGTGTTTCCTCAACTGCAAGTACCAGAATCCCCGATTTCTTAGCACCCAGAAGTACTCGTACCCTGCACTTGGCCCTCAACTCAATGGACGGAGGCTTTAACCTCTGACAGCCGGGCCCTAGCGCTCAGCAATAGCTCCGGCTTGCCGCCACATTACCTCCATGGTTACCGATAAATACGGAGCACCGTAAAAAACAACAAAACAAAACAACACCAAAGAAAAAATCTGCTGCTAACACAGGCCGTTACTGCGGTACCCCTAATTTCACCGGCGCAATAGCGTACCCTTGGTGTACCGCGCTAGTGCTTGGCAATAAATCACTTGACAACCCAGCAGAATCCCGTCGATAGACTACAGGGTTCCATCCAATGCTGCTTGGAGGTCTGCTCCGTATTAGTCTCTAGTGCCCTCCGTTCTATTTTACCCCTTTGCACACTCAGCAACGAGGCCCGACCCCTGACCGGACCGGATTACCAGGACCATGTCGTTGATCCAATCATGCATCGCCATAGCCCCGACCCCCACCAGCAACCCGCTGCCCCTCCATGGCTCTGCTATCCCGCCTTCTGACCACTTGACCGACTTGGCTGCTATGTTTTCCAAATCTCTCCTTTCGATCCATCAGCAGTGTGAATAGCATCATCTGGGCCTTCTTCCCTTTGTCTGCTCTTTTCCCGGCCGGTTTTCGACCCCCCGAACGTTATAATGGCTTCTCACGATGATGATACCATGCCCGAGGAGACTCAGGGCTACAAGCTCTCTCAGCCTAAGCAGAGCTTGGCCGAGTACAACCAGATGGGTATGTAGCTGTTGGTTAAAGCTTTCCCTAGGGCAGCACGGACAGAGATGTGTGCAAGTAGAGCTTTGGATTGGTTGCGTTGTATATGTTGGTCGTGTAAGCCGACTGAAACAGATCCGTCAACACGGATATACTTGATAAGCTTGGGCCTCCTTTCCGACCAACATCTGTTGTTGGGTCTTTGTGTATGGACGAGAGCTCGTTCTAAAGCTTCCATCTAGAGTCTTTGCTTGACATCTGGCCCGTCCACATTCCTTTCTTTCACGTGCTGTCACGCTACTGCAGTTGTCGTCCCGTCGTCACCCAACTGACACTTGTACCCCAGATGCCGGCGACGAGTCCCTCCAGCGATACAAGCAGTCCCTTGGCCTCGGCGGTGGCAAGGACCTCTCCGATCCCTCTGACCCCCGAGTCTGCATCATCCATGCACTCACCATGGACTCGCCCGGCCGGCCTCCCGTTAGAATCGAGCTCGCCAAAGCTGGAAGCGAGAATGCGCTCAAGGACAAACCTTTCATGATCAAGGAGGGCGTCAAGTTCACCATGAGCGCCGAGTTCAAGGTCCAGCACGAGATTCTAAGCGGTCTGCACTATGTTCAGGTCATTAAGAGAAAGGGAATTAAGGTGTCCAAGGACTCAGAAATGATTGTTAGTAGAACATACCGGCTGTCACATTGGGCCGCTGCAAGATCAAAGCACTAATGACCTATAGGGAAGTTATGCGCCCAACACTGAGAACCAGCCCACCTACATCAAGAAGTGTAAGTATTCCGCCGTCACGTGAAATGTGAAGATGAGCATTTTGACTTACAACTCCCACAGTCCATGAGGAGGAGGCTCCATCTGGAATGCTCCTTCGTGGCAAGTACGACGCCATCTCCAGCTTCGTCGACGACGATAAGAAGAAGCACCTCGAGTTCGAGTGGAAATTCGAAATCGTCAAGGATTGGCCAGAGACCAACTAAATAAGCGTTGGAAGCGGACTCCCTTTTTTTGTTCATTCGTTTAATCATGCCCCTCCTACCTCCCCCATCTCACGACATAAGATATCTGATTATTAAAAACACATTACCTTCCACGTGCAGGATGCGAAGCCGCGGTTTCCTAATGCACACAAACATTGGATAGCACACACAACTATTGGATAGCATACACAAACATTGGATAGCATACATTTTGAGCAAGCAAAGCAAGCAGCATCTCGACATGAGACGGGCGGATGTTGTAACAATTGCCTTTATGTTTTAGCATAGCCCGCAATTCTATATCATGACAAAGCTCTGTACGACTGGTTGCACTGTACATTGATTGATACATGTTCATGATGACGTCCATACGATCCAACTCTGGCACGTCTTTCTCGTTCTGTTATAAGAAGTAATCGGGGAGCGAATTTCCGTCCGCCGTCTTCTCCATCCCCTGCTGCATATCCTTGTGCTGGTCATTCTCCGGTGCCGCTGCGAACACGTTGAAGAACCTCTCGCCCTGCGTATTGACCTCGAGCACACTAGCCATGTTGCCGCATCTGTAACAATAATTCGGCGCACTCCATACGGTACTTAGGCGGTCGTCGTAGAGCACTTGGAAGCCCTCCTGACAGAGCTGGTGGGCCCGGAGGATATGTGACATGTTGTTGACCGCCAAGAACTTTTTGACGACTTGCGCACCAAACGTATAGCCCGCACCGCGGGGTGAAAGCGAGAATTCGTCTCGGTCGGGATCTGGATCGGACCATACGAGATCGGCCATGGGCCCTTCGTGGGGGATTTCTCTGAAGCGATCTATGATTTTGATTTGGTCGATGGAGTGTATAGAGGGCGAGAGACCTGTCGCATTAATGTTGAGCACTTGGATTTATGGTCATGGTGGGGTTGTCAGCTTTGAACCAGGGACCTACCTCCGTGGACGCAGAAAATCTGGTTGTCGATGACGACACTTAGGGTCAAGAAATCGAACATGTCTGTAAAGTAGTGCCACACGTTGGCGTTGCCATATTTGCGCGAGCACTCGGTGTAGAATCCGTACGACTGCGTAACGCCGCGCGACTCGTGGTTACCGCGGATTAGGTGCACGCGTTCGGGGTATCGGAGCTTTAAGCAAACGAGTAGCGATATCGTCTCGACGCTGAACATGCCACGATCAACGTAGTCGCCTGCAGATATTTCAAGACTCTGTCAACACCACAAATTCCACGAGCGAGGCGGCATGCAACAGTATGCGCATGCAGATACACAGGCACTAAAATATGCCCATATATAGATGTATAAATCTGGAGGAGACGGACCTAGGAACAGGTAGTTGGTATCGGGGCAGTAGCCCCCGATTCTGAATATCTCGATGAGGTCGTAGAACTGGCCGTGGATGTCGCCGACAACGGTGATTGGGGCCTTGACGTGGACGACGTTGCTCTCGCGCATGAGGAGCTCCTTTGTCTTGGCACATACTGCCTCGATGACGGACTCGGCCAGGAGTTCCTTTTTGTAGAGGCGCGAGATGCACTCGTCTAGATCGACGGAGGCTGGATGCCATGGTATTGTTAGGCTTGCTGTTATGACCACAGAGAAGAGAGGCTGCACAAGGGACATGCGACAGGAAGACAGCAGCCAAACTCACATGGTAACGACGGCATAGCGTTCCCTCACGAAGCATAGATGCCTCTCTCGGCTGGGATATTTTATGACGAAGCGGGCGGTTACACGGGCTGCACCCTTGACGATATCATCCAGGTAAGAGTCTGCAGGCGATGGTGTTTGGAGGGGCCGTGGCTGGATGCACCAACATGGTCGAGGCCCGACGCCTATTTCTCACTTGCAACAGCCCGGATCTGGACGGCACTCCAGACCAGCAGATGAAGCAGCTCGATGGTGATGGTGATGTGAATGTGGCCACAAGCAAGAAGCTTGGTTCGCAGCATGCAGGTTTCTGGGGATCCGCTAGCTGCAATTAGCTTTTCTGCTGAGAAATTATCGACGCTGTGATCCAGCCCATCCACATCCAATACGTACCAGACATGTACCTCAGGTGCGCTGTTCGGAGCACTTGGACCCGGGAGGGTGGACTGCTAGTGTACATCCGTCCAGTGCACTACCAGGCACTACAGTACCGACACTGGCGCTTCTTCCGCTGCCAGCGCGCTAATCCGTGCAGCAGCTGCAGGTTCCGTAAATCGGGAGATACTTGATGCTGCTAAGAGATCTCTCTCAAGTTCGAAGTACCTCCCCGGGCAGGTATCAGTGGGCAGCCGCCGAGTGTGAAATCAAATCTCCAAAGACCCGACATCATACCTGAGACAACGCATCACACCTACTAAGTGCCATGTAAGGGGTGATGGGTAATACCATACCTACTAGGTACCATTCAGCAGCAGTTTACTTGCTCTATTACGGGTATATATTTCTTATCAGCATTTCCCCGCCAAGCACCTCTTCATGTTTCTCGCCTAATCTAAGACGATTCATCGCCGGCTGCCTGTTTCGTCGCACTGTCGATTTGTGAGATGCGAGTCGATGGATCTCGAGTAACGCAGAAACAAAAGCCACAAGCTCCTAGCCGATACCCTGGCGACGAGATTCCGGAGTTTTGACCGCTACTAGGTTTATCAGCTGTCTACTAGGTACGCAAGTGCTTGCACATGTCAATAGATCTGCTATCGAAGCAAATGGCGTCGATAACAATTAACCAATCCACGCAGCAGCCAAGCCCTTACTTCAAAGCTGAATCCCCTCATGGGTGCATGAATCTACCGAGTTGCCAGGGCACATCTGCACTATAGTTTTCAGCCACTTTTGTGTAGGTTCACCGCCACAGAAGGCACTCAGCCCAAAGGGTTTCAACTCGACTCGGCAACGCTTGTTTACTCTTCTTCCTCCTTCGCCAAACATCAACACCTTCAATATATACCCTCTCATACACAGCTTTGCTGCCCTTCTCACAAGCTCCTGCGAGACTTGAATATCCGACTCTGATCAAACCAAAGCTCTTCTCTCTCCGTCCATTTCCAGCTCTCCCGATATCACTGCGGCTAAAACTCGGGGCTGCCCAGCTGAGACAGTTGCCATCTTGGTGGCCTGTGCGCAGCCTCACGTGGCGGCTGATTCAACGCGACTTGCACTCATCCGTTTGCCAGTCAACCAAATCGCTGGCTCAGCTTCTCTGACCAGGGCTCGTCATTTCTGAACTCTCTCTGCTTTTCTTTTCTCCAGGATCCCCGGACTGCTCATCTGGTGGATGAGACATTGCTTCATCCATCTCGAAACGGCCTGGGGAGGGGGTTCAGTTTGTAAAGGGGGTTATCGCTTCTAGGCCGTCTTATCCCAGCAAGGTATGCCTCACTTGCGCCTTGTGTGATGTGGCGATTCTGATGTGGTTGATGTTCAAGGTGACGGGGACTTTTTTTTCCCTCTTTTCTTTTTTCGAGGGCACTTGACGGGGAAAAGTGAGAACGCCCATTTCCTTGTTTCAAATCATCGCCCAGTCACCAACCATCAACTCCCTCAACCATCGTCGGCGCCGTCGTCAACTCTCTTCCTCACAGCCCGATCCATTCCTTGTCTTGAAACTTGTCGTTCTTCATCGTCACAGAGATGGCTGAGTCTGCGCATGCTCACACGGGCCCCTCTGACGACTCGCCGTGCTACAACTGCGGCGCCAAAGGCCACTGGGTTGTTGCTTGTCCAGAGCCGACAAGAAAGACTCCTGCGTAAGCCTCTGCCCTTTCTCTTGCTCAACTTCGCTTGCCTAGCCGTGATGTTGCCCATTTTCTTTTGTCTCTTCTGATGTATTTCTAACTCGTATTCAACTCTGTAGTGGCCTTGCCAACGCTTGGAGGAACGCTCCAAATGCTCCGAATGCTGGCCATGGTAATCATCGGCAGCATCATGGAGGAAATCCAAAAAGGATGAACAAGGGGCCCATCATCACCAAATATGCACCACCACCTCCTCCTCCTCCGCCGCCGCCGCCTCACCCTTCGTCTCTGAGCCATGGCACAGCTCCTTATCCGCCACTGCCGCCTGGACCTCCATATCCTCAGCAGAACCCTCAATTCCAGGGCCCTTATGCTCATTACCAGCCTGCTGCGCACTACCCAACTGGATATGGTCCAACCTATCCATCGCAGCAATATCATCAGCCGCCTTATGGTGCAGCCCCTGCAGCCCCAGCGGGTTACGCAGCTCATCCTCCTGGGCCGCCAGCACCACAGCCACCAGCACCGTATCCTGCGGCGTATGCTTCATACCCGCCTGCTGGGCCATCCAGCGCGCCTGGTTACCCGCCCCAGACGACTTACACTCAGTCTTATTCGCAGCCACCATACGGACTGCCCCCAGTTCCTTACCCTGCTCAGAGCGGGCCTGCACACTTTCCTCCTCCGCCCAAGCCGCCGCATGTTTCTCGTTCTCATTCTGGTTTAAACCAGCCCGCTCCCGTTCATCATTCTCTTCCGCCGAAGCCCCCAAGAAGCGTCCATACGCAGCAAGAGCCTCACCGAGATCATAGGAACAGACGGAAACATGATCGTCAAAACAAAAACCGTGATAATAGACGCCGGGATCAAGGGTCCCGTCATCGCTCTTCGCAACAGAAGATGCAGAATAAGGCTAACCGTTCTAACCGTGGTAATCGTTCTAATCGCTCTAGCTCAGCTATTAGATCTTCCCAGAAAGCGTCGGCCTCGACTACCGCGGAAATCGCCAAAACTGGCCCACTATCATCAATAGAGGACCTTGAAAAGAACGCAAAATTCGGACCTGATGCCTCAAAAGAGGACTTCCCTGAAGACTCGGCTGCGACCGAGATACCGGTATCAGACAATGCGCAGTCGTATCAACACGAGGATGACATGCTCCCCCAGCTGGCTTCTGGTGAGCTTGACGAGGATTCCGAAACTGCAGATTCTGAGGTATGTAGACCTGCTCTTTAATAATGGCTCTGAATATCTTGCGTTGCCGCCAGACTAGATTGCTAAGTAACGTATCTTCATAGTCTGGAGAGTCTACGGATAATAATGAAAGTGAACCTCCTCGGGCGGTCCTATCCAATGATGAGGCAGAATCAGCACGGGATGATGAACGAGGACTTTCTCAGAACACTCATCATCATCGAAAAGACGAAGCCTCATCTCCCAGTATGGCTATTGACACGCCTCATCTTAATGGAAAGCATAAGCGCAGAGATGACGAGTCAGAGGACGAACGTCAACCAAAGAAGTCAAAAGCTGCAGCGTCGCTTGCACATGATCCAAACGACGCTGAAGATGACAACCAGGCACAAGCGCAATACGATACCGGATCAGCAGTCCAAGGCAACGACGCACCAATTGTGGAAGAAGAGGATGAACCTGTCCTGCCCCCACTGGAGCCTGAATCTCGGTCACGGTCAAAGGAGCGCCATCGAGGCCCACAATCTAGGAATTCGTCGGTCTCTAGCCGATCATCCGACTTGAACTCACTGGAAGCCGAGCTTCTGGGGCGACCTGCTAAGCAGAGGTCCCCCGACGACATTGGTGTCCACCAACGGCAGGATCGCGTGACTTTGCCTAAGATGCAACGCCGCCGCCAACGAAATGCGGATTCTGCATACAGGCAAGAAGAATAGATTTCCTTGTTGGATTAACCTGAGTGGCTAACACGCGTCTAGTCGCCGCTGGTGATTTTCCTTGGTGTCATTTTCCTTCCCTCAAACTTCGATTCGCTGCTTATATTCAGGCTCCTTTCCAGCCTTCTGAGCCTCACGCCGTCTCCCTGAACCTGGCCCCTTCAACGCTGCTGTCATGGAGGCCAGTTGGCGTGTTTGTGCACCTTGATTATTTTTCTCTTTTTTCTTTTCGCATTTCTCTTGAGATGATACGGTTTTTTATTCTCTTTGTTATTTCAGGTCCGCATGGCAATGTGGAATTTGCGTCAAAGTTACTGCGACAGGTATATCGCTGGCAGTCATTTCTTTTAGTCTCACGACTACTAGGGGCCCTTATGCATGGCTGGCGTTTTGTTAGAATTCACGAGGTATGCGTGAATAGTTTTCAAATGATTTTTCCTGATATTTGCTTTGCCCAGACAAAACGGGTCTTGGATGCTTAGCCATAGACCCAACTCATCCCCTTGAACCCTACGAGAAGTACAGCACTTGTCTGAACAATATTTATGGCTCACCAGATTTCCTTTGCTTGATGGTATACTATGACCTGTGCTCTTCGTTTTCAATGCGTGAGACTGTTATTTCTTGTCCAATCCAGCTTCATGTGGCTATTTTTGAAGATGAGAGAGTATCAGGCTCACCGCAGGCGCGCGTCTGGAATGGCATATTTCGACCGTGTCTTATGAGATACTATACACAAGCTCGCCTATACCACAAGTTCGCCTGTCTCACAACACCACGAGCTTTACCTCTTTATTATTCACGTTTTCTTTCCTCTACTCCTTCTCCATCTGTATTCACCATTATGGCTGTGTTAAGATTGTACGCTGCGTAACCGCCATCACAGTAGGTATCACAATTTGCTATTCAAAACTCCCACTCGGTAAGGACGGGTAGCCGGCTTCTGGACTTGGGACGGGCTCGAGTGTACTCTCTGGTTGACCACATATTATCGTAACTTACATAGTAAATAGAAGCTAATGCAATCCGGAGACAAAATTCTCGCACGTGCCCAAATGCATGCAGCAAACCAGCAACAGCCCAACATATTTTCACGTCATTGGCTAACGATATCGGACGGCGTCAAGCAGCTGTAAAATTTGTGATGTGATGCAAGAGATGCTTAACATGTCACACCGACACAATAGTGCCATTTCCCTTCCTTATGCAGGCAATTAAATAGCAATATCAGCAAGGTATCAAAATGAAACATAAGGCCTCGTGCCTCGATCGGTTCGCAGCGGCAAAGGATGTCGAGGGAGACCTACAAAGGGAATAGGTGGGTGTTTCTGGCTGAAATGCATGACACCCTTGAAATTTTCTTCACATGCAGGTAAACTGAGCCGCTGATCGGCACTGCTGCCAAGAACTTCCATTGAAGCCTGGAGGTCCATTCAACATGGAATTCTCTAGGACGGAATTGGAAGCCTGGGGGTGGGCGTTTAGTTGCAGCTGCAGCTGATTTTAGGGCGATTAGGGGCGTATTTGAGGGCGTGTTTTAGCGCTGGCGGGAGGGGACGAGGTGCAGTAGCTCCCGCCTGTGCTGCGCCATCGGCCGAACCCTGCGTCCAACCAATGGGTTTAATATCTTTTGGGGTTCAGCTTGATCATACGAGTATAGCTTGGAAGCATTGGAACGTAGACATGATTTGGCTGAGTCGTTGTAAGTGCTTCTGTGTCAGATGTGAGACCTGGGGATGTGCTGCCCGGCAGGAAACTGCCGTAGAATTCTGCTATGGATGTATTGATTTCTTTCACCGAATTTACAGGCACTTAGTTGTCAATCCATGTTATTTGGGCATTAGGCGATATATTCGAGTCTCGTCGTGTTTCAAAGACTGGAGTGATTGTATTACTACTAAAGTATTTATATATGCTACTGCTATTTTACGGCGTATCAAAGCCAAGCATCTCCAAGATTCAAACTCGCTCCAAGAAACTCCGCTACTAATCAAGCAAAGATAGAAAGAAAGAAGAAGAAAAAAAAAAATACACGCAAGAACATTGAACAGATGATACATGTATGAGAGAGCGGTGGCTGCTGTAATAAATGGCAGGTGCCAACACAACTTCACTAGATGGGAAGCAGCCGCCTTAGGTAATGGCATAGGACTACACGTACCGTAGCAAGACGCAAGCTGGAGCAGAAAATCTTCCGTCTACACAATCAGTGCATCAATTCCCATGCTCTTCAGGCCTTGCAGCCAGTTGACGCCGGCTTCATCAGAGCCTGGATTTGCATCTTGCAGCTCCCAGGCGGCCTTCAGCAGCTCTATGGCCGTGAACAGATAGCCCCAAGGGCACGTCTCCCAGATGCCCAGAAGACGCTTCATCGTCCAAGTACGCTTTTCTGCATCGCGAGTTTCAGCTCCCGCAATAAAGGTAGGCCACGATGTAGCCTTGTAATACGGATCGTCCACGCTAATCTGGCCCAAGTGTCCCAAGATGTCGCCCACCAGGAATTCGGTGTCTACAGGGCGGACGGCACGCACGAGGGGCAGTGCCTGTAGAATATACAGGCATGCGGCAGACCGATGAGCCGAGGCGATATGGATGCGGCTCTCAATGTCTTGCACTCGAGGATTCTGCCGCAGTTTATCTGCCCATGCAGGTATATCAAAGGCAAGAGCCTCGTCGATTAGAGTAAGTGCCTCGTCCGCGGCAGACAGGGACCA
Source organism: Trichoderma harzianum CBS 226.95 (assembly GCF_003025095.1). Taxonomy (NCBI): domain Eukaryota; kingdom Fungi; phylum Ascomycota; class Sordariomycetes; order Hypocreales; family Hypocreaceae; genus Trichoderma; species Trichoderma harzianum. The sequence continues at coordinate 602,892 of NW_020209255.1, forward strand.
GTCGGTGCAGGGTGTCTCGTACGAGAGTTTGGAGGCTACCAAGATGATGTGAAGGATCTCCGGCGGGCACGAGAGATAGCTGTTGACTTCGACACGCTTCATGACCGGCAGGAGTTCGAAAGCATACCGTGCTATGTTGGTGGCGAGGCTGCCCGACGCAAGCGTTGACCCTAAGATATGATATCTGTGGGTTAGTGAAGCAAAGCGGTGTCAGTTTTGTATTACCCAGTACACAGAAACACAAGCTGCGATCTCTTTATTTGGCAAGCCCCAAGGTGAGACAAAAAGTGGTCATTACTCACATAAAACAATCAGCCACCACACAGTCACGCAGCATCCTGTTTGGTTCGCTTCCATTGCCTCCTGGAGCGAGCAAAGCAAGGATACTACTGGCACCTTCCAAGTGAGCTCTCCATCCCTTGCCCTCACTCTTTTCCAAGTCTATCAGATCAAATTTGATGAAAAAATGCATGGCAGCAAGGACGACTTCGCTTCCCCCAGGATCCAGGGAGTCAAGTACTTCTTGCAAGTGGCCCATGGCCTTTTGCTTCGCAGTCAAGGCATCGATGAGGGCTTGCCTGGAAACCAGGTCTTTTGATCGTAACTGGGCGAGATACCCTCCGGGGTCACTAAGTCCTGTTGGAATCGCAGTAATGGGACGAAATATGTTGGACCAGTGTATTGCTGAAGTAGCAACAAGAACCTGAAGCAGAAGAGGATGCTTGTTAGTCAACGGGATAAGATCTCTGAAAGGATTGGCTCCTGGCCCATCTCGAGCCACCAAGTCTTTGCAGACGCGATCGGCAACTTTCAAATCCGTTAGTACAATCCCCGCACAATCATCCAGCTAGCCTGGCTGTTTCGGAACTTGGCTGTCTCTTACAATGTGCTAAGTAGTATCTTGAATTGCGATCAAGGTCTTGAAAAAGAGGATCTGTCAAGCTGCCAAGTGCTGGTGGCCTCCACTTTCCATGCTCCAGCACTGCCTCCTGGTTTGGGCTTGAAGCTGCATCCTTCGTTGGCTCCGGTGCAGCCGACATCGTCGAATCGCCTCTCTTGCCTTTTAGTGGCGGCGAGGGGCGACGACCAGACGCCTGCCGGACACCGCCCGGGGCTGGTCTGCGCTCCCTGACCAATGCATCATGTGCTTGATTCTCGGAGCCAGAATCGGGGCGACGGCCAGAGACTGGGTCCGAAAAGGGTGGGAAGTAGCTGTTGGCGGCTGAAGAGAAGGTTGATGCAGAGCCAGAGCTGAGAGGACCACCAAGGGGCGTCCTGCGGCTTGGTGATGGCTTCAGATTCCCCTGAGCGTCAATCCCCTGAGTCCAGATGAAGACTTTGCCGTATCCAAGGCACTCCTGCCCTGAGACCGCACATTTGTGGCACGTCGGCCACGAGCGGTCGCAGCGCAGTCGTCGACGGCGGCAGTTGTGACACGGTTTGCTGTTGCTTGGCATATACGCCGAGCTTTGTGCGGTCCGGTGACGGAAACTGTGCGTGTTTCCCCAGGGGATTCTGATACACAGCGGATGGCCGGCCTCAGTCTCTCGCGTCTTGTCGGTCTAGCAACGCTCTAGTGACGCGCAACCAGGCCGGCATACGACAGCAGCGGCGGAGAGTCGATCGCTGAGCGGGCCTCTTTCACTCTTCTGGGAGTATGAGCATGGTGAGAATCTCGGACCTTTTGCTAAGTTTTTTTCCTTCCCCCTTTCGGTGGTAAGCTCAGAACGCACGTGCGTCGAAGGATAGCGTCAAAACTACCAGAGATGATGCCTGAAAAGCTCCATCATGGAGAACCAGTCTTGAGAACGACCAGACGTGATGTGGCACGCTGGCCAGCCAGTCGCTATCCAGCGGGCAAAGCCATGCGGCCCACCATCGATTATCAATAATCTAGCAGCATAATCCCCAATATCCAACCCCTCCCCCCTACCAACCGAAGCTGCTTCATAGCCCACGCCACCACCCCATACGCAGTCTAGACGCTCAGAAATAGACAAGCTTTCTCGTTACGTCGCAAGCGCGCCTAAATGGGAAAGCTCTTGACATTCTTTGCGTCCGATGCACGGCGACCGCTAGGCGGGACCTGCAGAACCGGTAAGCATTGGAAGCCACCTTGTCCTAGGTCCCGAAGCTTGTTCACCTGGTCTGCCGGATCTTGTCCATCCAGAGGTCACACAGACGCCTAATACGGAAATCACTTTACCCATGGCGCAGTGCGAGTACCTGAATCTCGGATGCGGGCTGGGATTGAGGGATTCCGATGGACGAACATTGTCACAATTGGGGCTTAGGGCCTTTTTCGCACGCTCTCCCGGTCCCATCACCCATTGTATGGCATTTTGACTCCGGGAATAGACGTGGTTGCTTAGTGCGCTGCTCGTATGCACAAAGTCTAACCACTTTGCGAGCACATACCCTGCAAACTCTCTCTCCTTCACCTGGAGACGACATGTCAAGTAAGGGAACGATCTTCGGTGAGCCGAGCAGAGGTGAGAGAACAATGACGAAGAAATTTTCTACTTCTTTTTCTCTTTCAATCTTATTTTCTGGAGATTGAAGGTGGACATAATCAAGTCGGCTTAAAGCCGGTGGTCAAGTCCCATACTCCATTCGTGGAGCCAAAAAAACAAAACTACCCCTGCGAAGTAGGTCACGATGTCTTCACAAACTAACTCTGCAGACCCAGTTGGGCTGCTACTACCGGGATTGCAGTAGCCCAACTCTTATCATCTCCACCACACGCAAATTTGAATCGATTCTGGAACGAGGTCCATGACACATCAAATCCATGTCCTGACTCTATTATCAGAGCCCTGCAGAGAAAACGTGGGCGGCAGTTTGAACGGTGGCCACTATCAACTTCTCAGTCGGCTCTCATTCCGGGTGAAATAGTGTGGACCCCTTGTCAGATCTCTCGAGCTACTATTGTAATGAACTTCCCTAGATGGGAAACCTTCAGACAAGTTTTGCGTTTGTTGCCGCTGTGGCTGGAGGGCGCCATGGAGGTACGAGGGTTTCAAGGCTCATGAAACGGTAAGAAAAAGTACGAAGACCGACAACGGAATGCTCACTGTGAGACTGTTCACACCATGATGATTGCCGGCAGATGACGGTAGCGCATAGCAATGGCGTATGATCTGGCAGAGAATGAATCAGGGTGTGAGAATTCTCTTTGTCGGCGGCCCGTGTCCTTAAGAAACACGAAAATTATATAAAAGAGTTCATGATGGCACTTGGTCAAATTCCGAGAGGCTGGTATCAAGCTTTCTTGATCTGATGCTTTCTATCCCGAACGCCTTAACCATCGTTTGGACTGCATCTCTCGTGAAGAGTTCATTCTCTTTTCGTTTCATCTATTCATTTGCCTAGCCGCGATGTTGGAACAAGACAGCAAGACTGAAGTCCAAGATGCTGCCGTCCTTGTCACAGAAATGCGCAGGGAGTCTGTTCAGACCATCGATGTTGAGGGTATTGACGTTGAGAAGCTGGGCAGGCAGCGGCCTGAAGTTTTTTCTTCCACTCTGATGGAGGTTGCCTTTGTCATCTCCATCCTGGGCTCCCTTTCTATGGCGGTGGGTCTCTCTCCTTGACATATGCCAGCAAGCAAGACAGTTACATTCCTCAAGAGGCGGAGTGTCCGCACATGCATATCCGTCCTAGCCGCAGTTTCCAAGAACAAGAAACTAACTAGTTACTTCTTAGGATTTCGTCATTAGCGGTTTTCAGGTGGTTTTACCTAATTTGATCGAGCCACTCGACATCCCTCTGCAAGCTCAAACATGGCCCTCAAGCGTCTTAACCCTGACCGCAGGCGCATTCCTGTTTCCTCTGGGGAGGCTGGCAGACATGTATGGAGGGTATCTGCTATTCAATGGAGGCCTGGTGTGGACTGTTTTATGGTCCGTCATTGCTGGCTTTACTCGCAACTTCATCATGCTCGTCATCTGCCGTGCCATGCTCGGCCTTGGGGCCGCGGCGTTTCTTCCTGCCGGCATTTCCCTGCTTGGCCGAATTTACAGACCAGGCCCGAGGAAGAATATTGTTTTCAGTCTCTATGGTGCTCTTGCACCTCTGGGATTCTTTAGCGGCATTATTGTTGGCGGCATGGCTCAAGATTTGCTATCCTGGAGATGGTTCTTTTGGCTGGGTGGCATTGTATCTGCCGTCTTTGCCTTAGGGACAATCCTAACTGCTCCTCGTGACTATGAAGAAGCACGCAAGATGAACGTCAAAATGGACTGGTGGGGTGTTTTTACGACTGTACCTGGCTTGATGCTTCTCATTTATGCGTTGACCGACAGCGCCAACGCCCCCAACGGATGGGCATCGCCTCGAATTCTGGTGACACTTATTCTTGGCCTCATTTTCCTTGGTGCAGCTGTATATGTTGAAGGCTGGGTCGCCGAAGCACCTCTTATCCCGGCGGATATTTTCCGCGTCAAGTGTATGAAAAGAATGCTCCTGTGTCTCTTCATTACTTGGGGTGTTTTCAGCATTTATCTCTTTTATGCAAACTTTTAGTAAGTCCAGCGAGTGACTCTTCTATAATGACTTTAACTAATCGGGAATATAGTATCGAAACAATTCTGGAAAAATCACCCCTACTGACCGCGGTGTATTTTGCGCCCTGGGCTGGTGGTGGCCTGGTCTTGGCTACCACAAGCGGTGTGATCCTCCACCTTCTTCCTGGCAAGCTGCTCATAGTTCTTTCTGGCATCTCAAAAGTCATTGCTGTGCTCATGTTTGCCATCATGCCTGATGACCCGAGTTATTGGGCATGGATTTTCCCGGCTATGCTTTGCGAAGCCGCCTGTGTCGACGTTCTCTGGACTGTAAGCAACGTCTTTCTAACTACTAGCCTGCCAAAGAACCGCCAGGGGCTTGCAGGCGCACTCATTAGTCTCATGCTGTTCCTCGGAGGTGCATTCTTCCTGGCCATTGCGGACGTTGCCAAGGCACAGTTTGTGTTGAATGGGATGGATCTCAAGCATCAATACAAGGGCGTTTTCTGGATCGGGGTTGGACTCGCAGGGTTGGCCCTGATCATCTGCCTATTCATGGATCTAGACAAGGCCGGTGGCGATTTCACAGTTGATGAGAAAGCCATGCGAAAGATGAGCAATGCGTCTTCAGAAAACGAGTCGGACGGTGAATCGTCAATGGGAGGTGTTCGGGTTGAGCCGATGCTGGGCGTGGTTGTGGATTCACAAGAGACTCTCAATCATGACCAAACCAGAACGGATTCTGTTTGATCGAGATATTTAACTTTGTTTTTATGGGTATATGGCTATGGAAATTGTTGAGGAAAGCAGCTATATTGCGGCGTATCTGGGTTGATTGAAGCGAGGCGTTTGGGAACTAAAAATTGGGAGCGAGACTGGATATATCAACATAGCACAGGAAGAGTTTATTCCTTCTGAAATAAATACTATGCACCTACACGGATTACATTTGAGAATACAGGTTGTCGCAGCATTCAATTGTCTACGAGATCTAACATGATATATACCATATCTTACATTCACGAGCTACCACCGAGTCTTTCCCTTCTAAAACCCTTTTAAGCATTGTGCTTCCTCAGTGTTTGCAGCAAAACAGGCGGGTTTGCTCCAATCATCTCGTCGACCTTGTTGCCGTTCTTGTAGAACAGGAAGGTCGGCATGGCGCGGATTCCCAGCTCCCGGCTCAGTTCGGGCAGCTCGTCGACGTCGAACTTGACGAAATGGACCTTGTCCTTGAATTCTGCTTCTTCGGATGTCCTATAATGGACACTGTTAGCATGATGTTGCGAGTCCATAAACATTTTTCTTTTCCTTTGGTGGACTCACCTTTCTAGGATGGGGGCAATCGCTTTGCATGGTCCACACCATTCTGCGAAGCAGTCCACAATGACCTTTTCTTGCTCCTTGACGACTTTCTTGAACTCCTCGGCACTTGAGTTTCTAATTAGAAAATGTGCATGTTACTTTGATGAGGATTTGGTAAGGGATATAGCTCACGTCTTGACATAGTGAACCGCCAGAGCAGGACGGCTGGCGTGGAAGAGTCGCTGAGATGCGACGCCTTGCCGGGCGATGGACGAGGCTGGGCGGAACATTCGGATTGACAGCATGTTTGCGGACGAAATCTAGAGGTGGTACAATGAATTGCGATTGAGTGAATGCGGATGAAAGGTGATTTATAAGAATGAGTTTTGTTGGTAGTGGCGATCTGGATGAGTAAAATATTTGTATGAGGTAAGCCAGCGTGCTCCGATTATCGATACAGTACGGAGTAAGTACCGAGGCCAACGCCGTTTAGATTCTTCACTTAAATATGGCACGCGCCAAGTAATTTCACTAGAGCAGGACTGTCTTTGACAAAAATGTATTATGCCTTACGATGTCTTGGGATTTGTATAATATGCCTACGGTTGAGGATTAAATCGTCGGTGTTTGCCGTATTTGGTGCTCCCAGTGGCGCAGCGATGCTGTTGTCCGCTTGGTGGCCTTTTTTCAGGCCTCCCTCCATACATGTACTTTTAGAAAAACCGAGGCCGAGAAGAATTCGAACACCCACGAGTTGAATCATACGCCTACAAGGGGAGTAGCTGCTATATCTGCATTTCCCTAGTAACTACTACTATATCTATATTTCTGTACTAATTGCTACTATATCTATTTTTCTCTAGTAACCGCTACTATATCTAATTTGTGTTGTAGACATGTTTCCCAATTGTACGGAGTATGTACAATACTCGTATGGTAGTATTTCGAATTCTGTTCAACCCCCTGTTCTATACCCTTGTCAACAACCTTGCCGATTCCTATATGGGACCAACATGCGTATAATCTGTTCCACTAGAATGCTCTATTTGAGGCAGGGTATTATTGGCTGGGCCCGGCGCTTAAAAACACTCCGCATCATGTTCGGCTGCCTTGTTTGCGTCTCCAGGTCTCTTCCTGTTCTTTACATCAATATTTTATACTATCATCCATGCGTAAATTACGAAAGATATTGGGTGGCAAGGGTAGCTCTTCGAGACAGGGCAGCTCTTCGAGACAGAGCACTGTCGCGAGCACCTCCATCAGCACAGCTTCCAGCACCAAAGCTCCCAATAGCAAAGCTGATGCCTCCCCCATCGACCCCTCCGAGAGCATCTGGAACAGCGCTTATGATGCACTCAAAGCCGATGAACCGAAGCTGGTACAAGCGTATGAGAAGATCTTATCTTTAAAACTAAGGAATACTGTCTCTCTAGAGCCGACCACTCTAGAAGGCTCCCTAGAGCCTACCATTCTAGAGCCTGCGAGCGTAAATACAGGTAATATCATTGAGAAAGACAATGTGCTGGCGAGAAGAGCGCAGATGCACCAGTTAATTGATAATGGCCTTAATAAAACATTTCGAGAGGCCAGTATCAAGAATAGCATAGGCCCAGTTATGCAGGTAGTCAATACTACTAAAAAGTTGGTGAGCGACGCAATTAAGGACATGCCACAAGCCGCTCTTCCTTGGGTTATAGTATATATTTCACTCTCGGTAAGGAAACCTACATGTATATATGGCAGCCGATCATATACATCGATAAACTAATTCCCAGGAAAAGATCTTAGCCAATCCTATATCGCAAACTGAAGCGAATCAAACGGGCATTGAGTATATTGGAATCACGATAAAGTGGTACTGGGAGCAAGCATCATTGCTTTTTAATAACAGCTCAAGCGACCATTCCTTTACTGGAGTACAAAATGAGTTGCAAAATGCATTCATCAGCTTTTACAAAAAGCTTCTGCAATTTCAGATGAAAAGCATTTGTAACTATTACCGGAACCGTGGGTTCGTTTTCTTACGAGACCTCGTCGAACTGGACAATTGGGATAGCAGTCTGAAGTCTATTCAAATAGACGACACTTCTCTTCGCAACAAGATACGTACGTTCTTGGGCCTTGAATCGGAATCACATCTCAGAGTTATAGCTCGTCACACCAAGGCACAAGAAACATATCAAAGGACCCAAGAAGACCAACAGTGTCTCAGAGACTTACGAATCACAGATCCTCGTGCTGACAGGAGCCGCATTGAAACTACAAAGGGAGGCCTATTGCAAGAATCATACCGCTGGATTCTTGAAAACCCGCAGTTCCAGACTTGGCGCAACAGCGATGATAACCGCCTGCTTTGGCTAAGAGGTGACCCTGGTAAAGGGAAAACTATGCTCCTATGCGGCCTCGCCCAAGAATTGATGCAACAGGCAAACCCGAGTCTGGTCACATTCTTTTTCTGTCAGGCCACCATACCGAGCGTCAACAACCACATAGCAGTTCTACGTGGTCTCATATGGCTTTTAGCAGATCAGCAACCTTCTTTAATATCATACATCAGGAAATCATACGATACCGCTGGGAAAAGCCTCTTTGATGAGGGAAATTCCTGGTACACATTGTCCGAAATTTTCAGCAATATGCTAAGGGACGAGGAACTGCCACCAGTGTATATCATTATCGATGCCCTTGATGAGTGTATCACAGGTCGGATGGAACTCTTGCATCTTATTCGAGATGCATCTGCCTCGTCAAATGCCAAATGGGCCGTATCTAGCCGCAATTGGTCTGAAATTGAGGAAAAATTAATTCAAAGCATGAACCTTAGCCTTGAGGTAAATGCTACACTTGTCGCAAGCGCTGTGGATGCATACATCTCCCACAAGGCATCTCAAATATCCCTTCTAAAACACGACGAAGATTTGAAAGAAGAAGTTTGTCGTCAAATGCGAGAGAAGGCCAACGGCACATTTCTCTGGGTTGCAATTGTCTTCGATAGGCTGAGTTCCGAGAGCAATGCCTATTACGACGATACATCAGATGTAATGGCAATTCTGGATGAGATGCCTGAAGATCTATCTAAGCTCTACACTGTCATGCTACAGCGAATTTCTCAACTAAAAGGGAAAGGCCCTGGATTATGTCGAAGTATATTGGCTATCGCAACATTGGCACATCGGCCCCTACATCTTAACGAGCTCTCAACTCTTGCAGGGTTCCAGGGCAATTTGAAGAAACTGCCCCAGTTAAACTCGCTGATAAAGGATTGTGGTTCATTCCTAACGGTCCGAGAAAACCACATTTACTTTGTGCATCAATCTGCAAAAGATTATCTAGCCAGCGATCCTTCCTCGCAACCTGTCATTTTCCGGCACGGAATGGGGGACGTTAAGTATAGCATGGTTTTAAACTCATTGAACGCTATGGATCAAACTCTAAAAGAGAACATTTACGAGCTGGAGCATCCTGGAATTCTTCTCGAAGATGTTAGCCCGCCAAATCCCAATCCTTTAGAACATTGTCTCTATTCCTGCACTAATTGGGCCTCTCATTTGTGCGACATATATAGTACTGCAGGAGATCAAACTCTCCTGGTCGATGAAGAAGAAATCTTGCACTTCTTGAAGAAGCATGTTCTCCACTGGCTTGAGGTACTCGCTTTGACACGAAATTTATCTAGCAACATATCTTATTTCCAAACACTCAACGAATTGCTAAAGGTAAGCCAAGAATTACTCATTTCGCAGAATAGAATACAAAACTGACAACAGCAGAAACGCTCCACAGCAGAGGAACTTCAAAAATTTATATATGACGCAAGCCGATTCATGCAATACAACACCCAGATTATGGAGATTGCTCCTATGCAGATTTATTCATCATCACTTCTGTTCAGTCCTCAGAGCTTAATTTCTACTCATTTCAGGAATAAGCTGTCCTGGATAAAACATGTACACAGTTCAGTAAAGGAAAGCCACTGGAGCCCTCGCCTACAGATAATCGAGAAAAAACAAGCAGAAACGATATGTTCCAATGGTACAAATCTCTTAGTAGTGCCATCCTCCTCTAAGACCGTTCAAATTTGGGATATGGCTACAGGAAAGCAAATCCATTCACTCAATCACGCAGGAGATGTACAAGTACAGCAAGCAGTATTTTCGAGCGATTTGAATCACGTGTTCACAATTGCAGGGGATCGATTCCATTGCTGGGATGCAAGATCCGGTGCGGTGATACACAATGCCAGACTTCGGGGGTTTGATATCGGAAGATTTTATGCAATCTCCAACGATGGGAAGTTCGTGGCGTCGTGTAAGGCTTTTGGGATGAACGAGGACGGCAGAATTTTTATATATCACACGGTTGATGGGACAAAGCTACAGCTATCATATGGCGATACGGCCCATCAAATGGGCTCATTGAAGTGGTCAAATAATGCTAAGTTTTTGGCAGTTACAACGGGATTCACTACCCGTATCTGGGAAGTGCCTTCAGGCAAAGAGAGATTGGAACTTCTTAACCACGATGATAGCATTCGAGGAATGCCCAGTTTTTCAGGCGATTCCAAATTCATAGCTTTTCCTGTTGGGGAAGGGTTTGAAGTCTGGGATTTGGAGATTGAAGAAAAGATACTGAATATTAGCGCAGAAAGTTCGTGGGAAGTCGAAATTGTCGAATTCTCCAAAGACTCCAGGCTCATTGCCGAAACTCGCTACCGCAGGGACGACAACGGGTTGACTCATTACCATGTCCTTATCTGGGAGATAACTTCTGGCATGAAACAACATGAATTACGGGTTAATTCTGGAGACATAACGGGAATTGCGTGGTCCGATGACGGACAAACGCTGGCTGTAGCATTTTCCGAGGACATTGAATTGTACGATCTAACTGAACATGCTTACTGGGATTTCAACGACCAAAAACCTTCGGCATATCAAGCCAAGTATTCACCAAACCTAGTCACTTTTTCGCCCGACTTTAAACTCGTGGCTACTGCTATGAGTTACGTCGCAGTCTGGGACACGACAACCGGCTATATCCTACAGGCATTTGATGGAATAGACACTCGTGACATTCTCAGATTGCAATTTTCACGGGATGGCAAGTCTATTTACATGTACTCTGAGGTTGACGGATTGCAGAAGTGGGACGTTGCCTCTGATAGCTTGATACACAAATTTCCCGCCTCTCTAACCACAGATCGGGTGAATGGAACAGCGTTTTCTTTTGACGGAAAGCTTTTTGCGACGGAATCAAAAGCGGGAGATGAGATGTTGCTATGGAATCTGAACAAAGCCGAAAAGACTTCCCACTCGATGACTTTTCACAAGAGGGGGCTTGAAAACATGCATCTCCTGGCTTTTTCTCAGAATGCAAAGTATCTTGTCTCTGCAGAGTATCTTGCTCCTGCAAAACGCTCGTCCCAGGAATTCACGACTTATATTTTTTCTATATGGAATGTGGAAACTGGCGAAGAATTGTGGGCGACGAACGTTGAGATGCGAGAATATAATAGAGTGCTTTGCGGGCGATGTACAGCCTGGGGAAACAAACACGAGTCGATTGAAATATCCAATGACGGTGCCACAGTGCTTTTCTCGGAGCGTGCTCGTCATGGGATGTGGGTTTTGACAAGAGGAGAAGAAACTAGGTTCCAAATCTGTTGCCAATATTTCGATCCGTCTTTCGACGGCGACTCGAGCACACATATCCTGACACAACTTGGTTGCATAGCACTGGACAATTTGATCGCTCAGGCGGATACATTTGCTGGCCCTTCCGGGAGAGCATGCGAATACCATTCTATCGTTGAAGGTTACGGTGTTAGTCTTGACAGATTATGGATAACTTGGAATGGAAAGAATGTGCTATGGCTGCCGCCAGATTATCGAATGACAGTACGGATGGCCAGATCCCGCCACTGTATTGTCATGATAGACTCTGGAGACAATCCCTGCATTCTTCGATTCTCTGGCCCACCTCCTTTCACAGCGCTCTCTTAGGACATGGTAGGTGGCATCCTCAAGGGCGAGGCTGGACGGAACATTCGGGTAGACAGCACGTTTATGAGTGGAGCTTCTCGTGAGGTTTCTGGGTGGTATAACGAATTACGATTTAAGTGAGTGCGGGTGAAAGACAACGGGATTCATAAGATGTTTGTTAGTATTCAGCTAGCATATAAATTTTATTATATAAATATAGCAGCAATTACTAGAGAAATATAAATATAGCACCAGTTACTAAAGAAATAGAGATATAGTAGCAGTTACTAAAGAAATATAGATATAGTAGCAGTTAATAAAGAAATATAGATATAGCAGTAGTTACTAGGGAAATTTAGATAGAGTAGCAGTTATAAGGCAAATGTATCGGGAACAAGCGGCGCTTCTTCTTGACGAGCGGTACAACAGCAAGGCTATTATGCGTGCTCGATTCGAGTTGAGACGGTATTGGTTGCTATTTATAAAGAGCTTCTTCTGTATCAGATGAAGAGCGTTTGCGACCATTATAGGCGTCGGGGCTTCGTCTTCTTACGAGACTTATACCTCTTACGAAACCTCTTATTGGAGCCGGACGGCTGGGGTTGAAGTTTAAGATCCTTTAAGCAGAGGTTGATGGATTGCAGAAGTGGGACATTGCCTCCGATAGTCTAATATATAAATTTCCCACCTCTCTATCCACAGATCGGGTGAATGGAACAGCGTTTTTATTTAATGGAAAGCTTTTTGCTTCTCCTCGGAAAACGATTTATGCTTTATTGGACCTCGAACCGGAGCCAGGCCAAGGTGATTAGGCCCCTCCATTTTGACAACAGTGTTGCTAGTATCGGCAGACCTCCAGAACCTCTTGTCAAGCAACTAGAAGAACGCTGTCAAAGTTAAAAGAAAGAATGGCGAAATATCACAAGAGACAAAAAGGGGACAATTCAAATCTTTAAGCGCAATCATATATTGTTCCATAGGCTGCTTCATCCCCCCGCTCAGTGCCAAATGCTCAACAAAGTGGCATCCTATATACAAATCTCTCTCTCTCCCCGCCAATATGACTACCAAAAAAATAGCAATTAAAAATGGCACGAATTTGATCCATAGTATCAACCTGCCTGCAGAATGAAGCCTCTATAAAGTTTTTCTTTTCCCAGTAAATTTTTTTGGTCAATCTGTTTTTATTTTGTCAAAATATCCCAACGGTTCCAAATCCGAAACCTAATTCCTCCTCTCTTCTCACTCCAGCCGGGAATCGATTGTGTGTATAAAAGCCACAACCAGCCTCCCATAAAAGAAGCAATCAGAAAGCAGAAATCAACTTTCAGAAAAAAAGAACCGTCCCATTTTGTTTTTTGTAAATGCTCATCACTTTTCAAGTCCCGGATACCCAAAGCTTTCCGGAAACGATATGCAGCCCTCCCCCTGAAACACAAGACGAGCTGCGAAAGAGTCGGGAAAAAATAGACCCCTTCGACAGAGTGGGTATCAAATCTGGTATATGTGCCTGTAAAAAAAAAACAAGTACTTGGGAATAAATAAAAAAAGCAAAAAACGCAGCAGCCCAACGCCAGTCATAGTTCGTCAATGGTTGTAATGTACAACGAGACGTCTGTCAAGAAGTAAAAGGTCCAAAGGTGGTTTGATGTGCAATATCGGATGTCGATGATTCCAGAGTCAGAAAGAGTTCCCCATTTTAGCGGTATATACGCGTTTTTTTGTCTTGTTTGTGTGGAATTTCTGCGTTTTTATGTCGTTTTTATCGATTTTCGGTCATCAGTTAAGGAGTGAAAATAAGAAAAGAGCGACTCGGGTCAGTTATGAGGTGGTACAAAGGAGATTCATCAACGGTGCACCATTGTGGTTCTGTATATAGGCTGAAGCCATCAATCGGTGCCCCTCTTTTTTGCTTTTCTTTATTTTTCTCGTTTTTTTTTTTTTTTGGTTGTTGTTTTCTTCCGGATTCGGGGAACTCTTTCGACTGTTGGAATCATTAGCACCAATAGAGGATCAACTTACACACCGTTCGTCCTCTCTTGGCTCAACCTCTTGCCATCCGCAGATGCTCGAGGGTGTATCTCTAACAGCTTCGCGCTTCCAGCGCTAAAGTTTCGAGCATGGCCAGGGTCCATCCGTACGCTTGTGGCCCGCTGCAGATCAACCTTCTCCTCAATGCTCGGGGTAATTGGAGAAATGGGAGAAATGGGAGCATCGAGGTCTTCCTCGTCTCCTGAATCGATGTTAAGCAGACCTTCGCGGCTGCGAATAGTATCACGATTATTCGTGTGTGAGACAAACTGCGGCTGAGCGCCAACGGCACCCCACCTGACCTCGCCTTCATCCCTCAGCTCTTCTCCATCACTGCTCGGGCGACCCTCGCCTGATAGACGAGAGTTGAATGTTAGAGCGGTTGGATCGGGGCTCAGGCGTGACATGTAATCGTCTTCGGTAATCTCGAGATCTTCGTGCGTGCTGTTCGAGGGAGAGTCTGGTCTGGCGTCTCGGTCTTGTTGTCGGGATCGAATCCTATCGCGCACGGATGACATCCGTTGGCTCCTCTGACTACCAACTCTCCCTGAGAGCCAGGACCCTTCTGAGTCGACAGATGCTAGAGACATGGAAAGATGGGGCTCAGCGGAGTGGCTGCCGTACATCTTGTCTCTTGACACACGTGATTGGGGGATGTCAATTGAACGATGGCCAGAAGTTGGAGTATCGTCTCGTAAAATTGGGTGATGGATAGTTATCGGTTCCGAACCGGCGGTAGATTTGTATGCAGAATCGCTGGGGTGAGAGGCGTCTGCTTCAGGTGATTGAAGACGGGATCCAGGTGGTGATATCGGAAGTTCTGGAAGATCCTCTCGGAAGCGGGATTTCATTCGCTTAGGCGGACCAACACCTGGCTTGGATGATAGATAGTTGCCGGAAAGTGATGACACAGGCGATTCGAGGCTTCTGGCCTGCGCTTGGGCATGTGCCGCCGCTACAGCCTGTGCAGCCATGGACATTTCTTCGCGCGAGGTGTTTGAGAAGGAAGACGGACCGCCAGAGTTGCGGCGACTTCTCCCCCACCTAAGCAAGGTAGAGAACGATATGCGGTTAGTCTTGCTGCTGGTCTCAGATCCTTTTCGTGTGGTGGCATCATCGTCCATTGCCAGAGACGTCTTTTCCTTGTCAGAATCAAATGTCGATCCCGAAGTAGACGTCTTGGGTAGCATGTTACCCTCCAGCTTGATAAGGGCAGGTAGCACTGCTGGGAGACGCTCGTCTGACTTGCGAGGAAGCGGCGGGAATCTTTCGGGAGCCGGCGCGGGCTCAGCCTCGCGAGGCGCAGTGTCTACCCTGTGGAATGTCCCCAGGGGTTCCGCCTGGTCCTTGGAAGGCTTCGTGGAATACTCCTCGATGTCAGACATTGGCTCTGGAGAAGCCCGCTGCTTGGATGATGTCACTACGGTTGATGGTGGATCGATGCCGAGGCCAACTTCTCGGCCCATGACGCCTCGCTCAAGATTCTCGGGTGAAGGGGTTCCCCTCTCCCTGGCGGTTTCTTCTTTCCTCTTTTGCTTCTCGGCCTTTCGCGCCAGTTTCTTCTCGGTCCTGTCTCGCTCACGCTGCCTGTTCCGTTCTCGTCTCCTAGCATCCCTTTCCATGAGCTCTCGTAATTCACCAGCATCAAAATTGTCGGCCAGATCATCAATGCGCTTGTGTGCCCTGAGCGTCTCTTCGTCAAGTGCGGCGAGTCTCTTCTTCTGAGAACCCGATCGCGCAGGCCCGGAGGCACGGGACGGGAGCAATCGAGCGCTTCCCTGATATCGCAAAGTTGGTCTGGGTGCGAGAGAATCCAGGGCGGATACTCGATATGATGAATAGTTGGAATCAATGGACAGGCGGGAATCGACCGAGATGGGGATAGGTAGCGAGGTGTCAGAAGTAGGGCTATCCCAAGGCGCCCTGACGGGTGGCCTGGCCGGCAGAGTCTTTGCCCGTTTATTATCATGTTTTGCGCTGCGAGTGGTGGCAAAGGTATCGGTAGTTGCTCGTGCCGGCGTAAAGGCACTCATGGCCTTGATCTCTGCTTCCCTGTTGGGGTCTTGTCTCTTTCGTTTGCTGCTCTTCCTCCTCGAAGGTTGGTTTCCGCTTCGTTTGTGGTGTAAGGTTGGTGCGCGGTTCTGCCAGATGGGATTGGGCGCATTCGCATTTCCTCCCGTCAAGTCTTGGGGTCGGTCGACATGGATTGCGTCTTGATGATCAGGCGAGAAGCTAAATCTCGGCGCATCCTGGCTGGGCCTCACGGGAGCCGACTTTGCCGCATTGCGAGCAGAAACGGTTTCTGCCGCAGAGCGCTTGTCGCCTCTGTTGCGAAAAGGCCACAGAGCCATTGTGGTGGTTGCTTCACCTCGAGGGTGGAAAGCCCCCTTGGTTTATTTGCGAGTCGTCTGAGTCTGGGTGTGCTGAATCGATATGACTAGATCAAGTGAGGCGTGAAGCAGCATGATGGTCGTTTAAGTCTTTTGAACCGGCAGACACGCATAAAGCACAAAGGGGTCCAGATGCGAAACACATGCCACGAGGCGCGTCGACAAAATCAGGCGGTTGCAATTTGTGAAGCGGACAGGCCGGGGTTTGTTTGTGCCATTCGACAATGCGATGTGGAATTGGAATGAGTCCCAGTTCCGCCCCAGCAAGGCATGTAAGAAAGAGGCCTCAAATGCAAATGCAAGTCCAGACGAACAAAGCAAGCAGCTTGGGGAGACAAAAAGAAACGAAGGAAGAAACGAGGGTGAGTAAGAATAAACGATTGGGTGATTCTAGAGTGCAAATGTCAGACTATTGTTTGGTCTTGCATTGCAGAAGAAGGAATCAAAAGGGCCCTCCGAAAAAAAGAAAAGATGTGAAGCGGTAGGGTTCAAGTGGGAAGAAAACAGGGAGGAGGCAGCGACGTAATTTAGCGGATAGAGGGTGCAGCGATGGGCACTTGCAGAGGGGCCCTGTGGGCGCTGATCCGGCCGCTAGAGGGGGTGCTGCAAGCCTGGTACAGGTACTCGTACAGGTACATACATGCCGCTATTCTTGTACTGTGCCGTAGCGCTACTTTGCGGTGCTACGCCGCTGCAGTTGCTGCCAAGGTACGGGGCACTTGGGTGGCACTTGGGTGGTTGAGTGGCACCAGGTGCCCTGTGCGCTGGTGCTGCCGGGGCCAGGCTTGCCAGGTTTAGCGCCAACGGGGCCTGCGTGGGAGAAAATTCGGAGACGAGCGGGTTAGTCCCAGTTGGGCAAGTCGGCAGAGGCTGCTAGTACGAGTGCATACATAAGAATAGATCAAATGATGGAAACTCCCGTTTGCTGGGCTAAGTGGATTTATGTGGTTTTGGGCGTCCATCTGTAGGTGCCTGGCATTGATTCCTACATTGATTTGATTCATGTCATTCTGTGGCTGTCATCCTTTGTTTTACAGTGCCTGGAATACCTACTCGTACGCACCTTTGGCAAACAAGTACATGTACACGCCGTCTGCAGCGCCAAGTCGGTAATGACTGGCGGAGAATTGGCCTCGACTGTATTGCTGCTGCGCCGGCGGTACAAGTACATGCAGCCCAGCAATCACAGCGAAGCGATACCAAGCCACGAGCTCACTAAGGCACTGCTTCATGCACTGCACGACATGTACCGTCGCCGTCGTACGCAAGTTCCAGTACCTGTAGCCGTCTTTGGCCCGTGTACACATGTATGAGCATGTCCCTCTGCGTCTGCGCTGTGCTGCACGTGCTGGGAAGCGGCGGCTAGCTCTGAATTATTACTCGAGTCGAGATGCATACGAGAGTGATGCTACGATATCATTTTCTATTTGTCTTTATTCGGCTGGTTTCTCCGTCCCATATTCTTCTAGTGAAGTAGTTTTTCAGTTCGTTTGCTCCGTTGCCCGCACCTTGTACGAAGTACCGGGGCTTGGGGTCCCAGGGAAGCGGGACTTGTGCTCGGCCTGCCCAAGCCCCTGGGCCACGACAAGCCCAAGTACTAGGTACATGTACCAAGTACACACAACTCCGGCCTCCGTGCCGGCACCAACAAGAAGTGTCCGGATGCTCATGTGCCAACAGCCAGAAGTAGCGCATCGTATCCCGAGTGGGACAGGGACAAGATAGAAAGAGAAAACTGCATATAGCAAAAAGAGAAAACACTGCGCGGCGGGGCGACAGGGGTCGATCAACTACAATCTGCAGAGCAGGAAAAAAGCATCAGACATGTCCCCTGCTGCTCGTTGAATAGGACCGGACCAGGCCCTGACTCCGTATCCCCCCCTCAATTCCCCTAGAGCCTCGAGCAACCAGGGCTTAGAGGGGTCGAGGGGCCAGTTTACAGTGCGGGCGGACCGCCAGTCTCTGCCCTACCCGCGCCATCTTGCTTGTCCGTGGCTAAACGACTTCTGACAGCGGCCGGGCTACTAGAATAGAGCTTACATGCAGTTGCCGGGCTGCCCATTGACAGCCTCAATGCTTTGGCTCAATGCTTGCGTACGCCGATGAGTTGTAAAACCAACAGCACCATCAGGCAGCGTCCATGTGCCAATAGAATAGAACAGATATTGATAGCTACGTTGGCGGTGCGTGTCGTGGCCTTGCTTGGCCTTTGCTGTGCTCTGCTGCGCCGTGCTGTCGTACCCGGGACGCGTCAACTCAAGTCCCGATACATCCCAGCAGCCAATGTTGCGGCCGATTCCTGTCTGCAGGAGCTGGTACAGGTACTTGCAGTGGCCAAAGTTGAGTGGCTAATAACAGGCCCGGTCATGCCCGGCCTTGGTTTGCGAATGGCTCTGGCAAAATCGAGTATTTTCTGCCACTAGCATGCATCAGAAATTGAAAAAAGGAATCAGATGGCCCATCTCGAACCATTCACAGCGAGTCGCTTATTAGCATCGTCTGCGGGAGGTGTGATGGCTCGAGTCTCGTGGACTTTTTCTGCCAGTCCAGCGTCGTTGCGGCTTGCCACCGCGCAGCCACAATTCGTGTCTGGTGCTCTCGATTCATTAAGTCTGGTTGAGATGTCACTTCATGCTACAGCACAGCACAGCACATGCTCCAGCACATGCTCCAGTGAGGTGGTTGTCGTTACTGGACTGTGTGCTGAATATCGTGATTGATGTGATCGGTGCTATGTCTGGTATGTACCTGTACTGCTACCTCTTGCGCGCAGGATACATGTACGAGTACGTCCTTTCGGGGGAAACGGCAGCTCCTTACTCCGAGTTCCGCGCAGGTCTCATGTCGTCTTCATGTTGCCTCATATTGCCTTGCCTCCATCTCCCGGCCCAGCCCCTTCAGCACCTCCAGCACACCCTTACGATCCCGTGCGCGGCAATGGTGGTGCACGGAACAGCCATGGCTGAGATTTGCTGCCGTCCGCTGCAATTTGCTCTGTGCCGTCCTCTCTTACGAGTATTCCAATAGTCCAGGTCCAGCAGCCAGAGCTACTGTAGCGAGCGAAACAGGTGACGAGTCTGCTGCGCTTCTCGTCCCGCCATTCGCTCCGCTTGTGAGACATGACATTGCTTCTCCCGATCCCTAGGTGAGACATGTTCTTCTCTAGTCAGGATCCACCATTCTTGGGTGGCTTGACTGACGTTTGGACGAACAGGTACCTACCGTCCGGGTGGAGTCGCCAGTAACGGAGAACGCTCAATAGCCCGATCTCGACGCCATCCCGATCACTAAGACGGGCTTGATTTGAGCAGACAGGGACTCGATGCATCGCCGCACAGACGGGCATGTAGGTACTCGTACATGTACGTGTATTGAGGCAAGCCGCACTCACTCGACATGGACGTCGACTAATCAATCACTCGGCTGACCCTCGCCGGCTGAACTGATTCCACGGACTGCCATGGGGGAACGGAAGATGGAAGACGAAAAGCACTCTAAACCACTGACCAGGGGGCGTCAAACCCGAATGCCACTTGCTGATGCAAAATGAGCTACCTGACAGTCCAGCGAGCACTATCTTCGTACAAGCAAAACCTCGACGCCGCAATGGAGCAGGCCCCAGACTTTTCTTAAGGCCGTCCCCATGCAGAGCCGGTGGTCCGCCGACAACACTTCTCTAGTTGGTCTTTTGTCTTTTGTCCAGTCCACGACAAAACGATCCATCTGCATCTCCGTCGTCGTCCAGGTGCCCATTGTGGCTCTTGTGTGCGCTACGGCATGACTACATGTGCGTGCATGGGAGACATGTTGCGAGATGCCCAGTCTGTCTCTTGCTCATGCGCGTGCCTTCGTATCACTGAGGAACCATGAATTGCCCCCGCAGTAGACTTCGTATTCGTCAGATGGCTGCTAATACCTGCGATACCGAGACAGCTACCCGAGGGCTACCTGAAGACGTGAAGAGCATTGCAGTCAATAGCAAGACAGGAGAGGCAAGCAAGCGCTGATTGTGCCAGATGAGCATGTCTTCGATCCCATTCTGACCACCATCCTGCCTCTGTACCTTGCATGTACTCGCCGTCTGGGCAAACGGAGTCGCCCAGCGATTGAATATACCCGCGACAGCACGCCCCACGCTAGGAGCCCGTTCATCAGCTACAGAGGCCAGGATGCTGTCCGTGGCGTCCGTGGCCGTACAGTGTGCCGTCCAACGATTTCACACAGGCGCCGGCATTATCAGTGTTAAGGACATGCTTCCTTTTTCGACAGGGATGCCGCTGTAGCTCCCTGCTGCGATTCGATCCCTTGGAGGTCTTTGCGTCATGGCCTGGCAACCCCCAGCAGATCAGCCACGCAGACTTGATAAAACCTCGCGAGCCTTGCAACCCAAACCCAAGCCAGCCCATCGACAGTCAATCTCTGAGCCTGGAGATTTGGTCTAGCCAGAGCTCGACGTCATCGTGGCCAAGTTTGGCCTTGGAAGAGAGCTCGCCAAAGCAGGCTGAGCGACGACTGCAAGTGCAGTCCATGTACGCTTAACTTACAAGCTCTTGCTAGTGGCATCTTTGTGTCGTCTGTTTGCTTTTCTCGAATGTTGATCCGTCTCGCTTGCAGGGTGCTCAAGTCGACATTTGGCTGAATGAACATCATCTACCTCCTTGGGTAGAGCACACATGTACTTCTACCCGACGGCCGTGTTGGCCCTTGGAGCCTCGCCCAAAATACAATTTGCAGGCGACAAGTCATCGCTGCATTGGTACTGTGACCTTCCATTGCATTGCTCCGTGCTGTGCCACGACACGTTGGACATGCCCTGCCCGTGTCCTGCTCTATGTCTGGTGGGTGACAAGACCTGCCGTGCTTTCTACGCGCCATCCTCTTCGCGCGCTTCCTTCGAGCTCCGGGGGGGTTTCAAAAGCCCAGAATCCTCTCAACAATGCCAGCAACATGGAATCAGTACGAATCCGCATCCGACTAGAGCAGCCTTCGCTGGCCAGTACAAAGCCCGCTGCGGATAAGCATCATGCAAGCAACCTAACCAAGATACTCTCCGCCAATCCTTAAAAGGCCGGGCCGAGCAGTCCCAGTACGAGATGCTATGCTACGGTAGTTCGGGCAGATGGCCAGTGCCACCGCGAGTGGTCGCAAAATGCAACGGCCCCCGTCAACTCAACGTCGTGCAACCAGTGAACAGCCAGGCGGGAGATTTGCCTAGCCCCAAGGATTTGCCAACTGGACTGGTGGTACATGCGTCTCTCGTTGCCCAAGTACCTCCTTCTACGCATCCCGATATGGCCGTGGCCCATTCCATTTGTCATTGACGCACCGCACGCAGGTACAGGGCACGTTGTACAAGCTGCGGTGATGAAATGTCCCTCGCCTCTTTTGGGTATCCTTGGCACTAATGGGGATGGCAATGAATAGCAAACAATGAGGCAGTCTCAGGCGAGTAGCATCCTATCTGCAAGCTCCCTACGTGCTTTACAAAAACATAAGAAAAAATCTGTCTTGAAACCCTCCGGGCGGATGATAGATGACCACGTGGACGGGATGGGACATTTCATTAGGGCCCGACTTAATCTCAACTGTGTGTGTGTGTCGACGGCGCCACATCAACCAGCAGTTGAGCTAAGACCCGTCTGCAGCATAGATGAGACGGGTGGAAGGCATTGGTGATTCATCATTCAAGCCAGACCTCCCCCTTTGGTCTCGTTTCTTTGTTTGGTGGCGAGCTTGATTCCGACAGACTCCTCTTGCAGAAGTGTGTTAACTTGCGTCAATGGTATGCCAAGTACTTGGATGGATGCTGTGCTTCGTAGACGTAATTAACTCTACAGCTTCTGGCGAGCAGACAACTGCGTTGTGAAACGGCCTGATTTCTTGAAGGGGTCTTGTCCTACCCCCCCCCCCCCCCTTCACGATGCAACTCTTTCCATTGGTCCAGAGCAAAGAATCCATGACCCGGCAATTCCAATGAAGGCTACAGCACTTTTCTCGCTTTTCCATGTTCGCATTGCCACAGAGCTGAATTGTCGAATGAAGAGCAGCTATTTCGAAATTAAAAAACGCCATGGTGAAATTGGATGTCCAAAGCATCGCCGCAGCAACGTCATCTGTGCGTGAATTGGCCACTGTTCAACTGGCTTGGGAACCAACAAGTGCTCTGGACAGTGAAATCTTTGGGCTTTTGCCAAGCCAATTGTCTACGGTGCTCGGCAAGTTGGTAGTGCGATATCTGGGCTCACTAATCTATGCAGGCTTTGGAACTTGGGGCTTCTTTTGTTCTAGCATCAGGGCGGATGTCTGGCGAGAGGTTCTGGGAGTGAGACCCAACAAACTGATCCCGGCAAGATAGATCCTTGGCCGCGGAAAAGCTGGAACGAAAAGAATTTTTCGAGGCTAGTTGCAAATTTTCAAGGCGATGGAATCTATCTATCTCTCTTTTTTTAGACTCACTAACGAACGGCAAGGGGGCGTAGCATTGATATCCTCGCAGGTCTGCTTACACGCCAAGACAGCTACCCGCGCGGTATTCCATTCTGGCTGCATCCGAGCCTCGCTCCCGTTGTTTTGCTGCGTTATATACGCATTCGAAACCACGTCCTTCTATCGCTGAGGAATCGGTAGTAGGGGATTTGTCTAATTGTTCTTCAATTCTTGACGTAAAAGTTATCCAACTTGTATGCTAAGTCTTGCAAGCGACTAAATAGCCATGGTTCGATTGAATGCGGGGAGCGATCCGCTGGAGTCACGCCGACTCCGCAATCGCAGCTCGACGACTCCATAACGTTATCAGAATGCGCTGATATGTGAACCTTCTTTATCGTGAGAGATGCGATATATCAGAGCTCACGATTGCTCATGAATGGAATTGCCACTTCAATATCATCTATACTGATCACTTTGTTCTTGATACAATGGTGAACGTGATTGTCGTTGCAGGGTGAGACTTGGAGCTCCAACCTACATGTATTATTCCTTGCGGGCATACATTGACAAAGACATCCTGATGCAGGGCCGGCGTGAGTGGTCTCACTTCAGCACTTCTCCTTTCGAGGAGCAAGGCCAATAAAGTTACCGTGGTTGCAAAGCACATGCCCGGTGATTATGATATTGAATATGCCTCACCTTGGGCTGGAGCAAACGTGCTTCCGTAAGTGTGCTCTTATATGATCCCCTGACTCTATTCTCGTATGACTTGGGGGATTAACTTAATTCTATATAGAATGGCTAGCGAGGAGAATAGCAGATGGGAGCGTCGTACTTGGCCAGAGCTGAAGCGCCTGACGGAAGAAGTCCCTGAAGCAGGAATTCACTTTCAGAGTAACTATCTCCATCATGCTGCGCATCTAAGACTTATTGCTAATAGTCGATGACTTACAGAGGCCCGTGTCTATAGAAGAGTCAAGGATGCAGAAGCTCCCGGATACCATCTATCCGACTATCTGTTCTCGACAGACCCTTGGTACAAATCAGTGCTCCCTGATTTCCGCGAACTGAGCAAAGAAGAAGTCATTCCAGGCCACGACTCGGGATGCGAATTCACGAGCGTGTGCATCAATACCGTCGTCTATCTCTCCTGGCTCGTCGGGCAGTGTCTCAAAAACGGCGTCGTCTTCAAAAGAGTCGTCTTAACGGACATTCGAGACGCAAAGTCCCTCAGTCACACCGGCCAGCCGGCAAACATCATCATTAATGCTACTGCCTTGGGATCTCTCAAGCTTGGAGGCGTGGAGGATACTACCATGACACCTGCTCGTGCGCAGATTGTTCTCGTGCGGAACGAGTATCATCCTATGATTGCCACGTCGGGAACTGACGATAGCGCTACGGAGATTACGTACATTATGCAGCGCGCTGCAGGCGGAGGCACGATTCTCGGCGGGACGTACGATATCGGTAACTGGGAATCTTCGCCCGATCCGAATATTGCGCTTCGCATCATGAAGAGGGCTGTAGAAGCTGCGCCGGGGCTTGCTGGGGGAAAGGGCATTGAAGGGCTGAGCGTCATTAGGCATGGTGTGGGATTGCGACCGTGGAGGAAGGACGGGGTGAGGATTGAGGAGGAGGTTTTGGATGGGGAGACTTTTATTGTGCATAATTATGGACATGCGGGATGGGGATATCAGGGTTCGTATGGATGTGCGGAGAGGGTTGTTGAGTTGGTGAATGAGATAAGGAAGAGGAAGGGGGAGGATTTGAGTGGTGAAGGAAAGGTGTTTTCATGGGCATAACTATCAACCTATTATTTTCTCTCATGCTATCCTTGGTTTATTTTATCATTCTATAAAGCTATATATAACTCTATAAAGCTATCAAGGCTTGATTTACTCTCTTTACACGACCAGTCATTCCATCTCGTCAAAAGCGAACAAGGGGACAGTGAGTCGAGGCATATAAGCGGGTCTATGCACTTTTCGGGGCGCCTCTCACCCATATACCAGCGAAAAGGCTCCACGTAGCATATAACGAGCTTCAAAACAAGGCCGTTCGTTTCACGTGGATTTTTCAACAAAAAACGACAATGCCCCTTTAATCAACAAGCTCGGGACAGGATTTTCCACTCATTTCTCTCATTCTCATTTATTCGGTGAAAACGAAGGATTAAACAGAGAGGGAAGAGGGAGAGGAAGAGAGCTTCTCTCATCACCGATCTCATGGCCTCTCTCATCAAGTTCGCCTCTGATGTCGCCAACGGCCGCCATGCGCTGTCGAAATTCATTCCCATGGGCCTTTGGCTCGCAGACGCCGTGCTGTGCGGTCTGATTATCTGGAAAGTGCCCTGTTAGTCGACACTGTACGATTCCGTTCTTTCAGCAAAATAAAGAAAATAGTTTGCTCAAGAAAAGGGGGGACAAGGGGAAAGATTTCATGCAGGAAAATCCAGACTAACGAGTGGAATCTATCACTTTCGATTCATTTTTTAGATACGGAAATCGACTGGGTCGCCTACATGGAACAGATCACGCAGTTTGTTCACGGGGAGAGAGATTATCCCAAGATGGAGGGCGGCACGGGGCCGTTGGTGTATCCCGCGGCTCATGTGTATATTTACACCGGGTTGTATTATCTGACCAACAAGGGTACCGATATCTTGTTGGCGCAGCAGCTCTTTGCCGGTTTGTACATGGCTACGCTGGGGGTGGTGATGCTATGCTATTGGAAGGCCAAGGTGAGCTTCTTCATTGACGAGTGTATAATCTTGTTTGGAGTAAAGGTGGTAACTAAAAGTGATGTCGCTCATGATAGGTTCCGCCGTACATCTTTCCGCTCTTGATTCTTTCAAAGCGGCTTCACAGCGTCTTTGTCCTGAGGTGCTTCAACGACTGTTTTGCGGCATTCTTCCTGTGGCTGTCAATCTTCTTCTTCCAGCGGCGAGTCTGGACCGTTGGTGCTCTGGCGTATACCGTCGGTCTTGGCGTCAAGATGTCACTGCTACTTGTTCTCCCCGCTGTTGTCATTGTGCTCTTCCTCGGTCGTGGGTTTAAAGGGGCTTTGCGGTTACTGTGGCTCATGGTACAGGTTCAGCTGCTCCTCGCCGTTCCATTCATCACGACAAACTGGAGGGGTTATCTTGGTCGAGCATTCGAGCTCTCGAGGCAGTTCAAGTTTGAATGGACAGTCAATTGGCGCATGCTCGGCGAGGAGTTGTTCCTCAGCCGGAGCTTCTCTATCACGCTACTGGCATTCCATGTCCTCTTCCTCCTCATCTTCATCCTCGGCCGGTGGCTGAAGATTAAAGAACGAACCGTCTTGAGAATGATCCCCTACGTTCTCCGGTTCCAATCGCCTTTCACAGAGCAGGAAGAGCTCAGCATCTCCCACAGAGTTGTCACGCCCAGGTACATCATGTCCGCCATGTTGTCGGCCAATGTGGTTGGGCTCCTGTTTGCCAGGTCTCTGCATTACCAATTCTATGCGTACCTGGCATGGGCAACGCCTTTCCTCCTGTGGACGGCCTCTCCGAACCCGCTTGTCGTGGTCCCGCTGTGGGCGGCACAAGAATGGGCTTGGAACGTGTTCCCCAGCACTCCTGTTAGCTCCAACGTCGTGGTGAGCGTCCTGGCTGTGACGGTTGCCATGGCCTTTGTAGGGTCGAACCCGCAGCATGCTGCGCCGAAACCAAAACAGCTATAGTGGTGGTATGAGAATACGACTGGGTTGTTGCGAGCAAAAGGATCGTTTCATTATTCCTCCTCTTCTTCCTCGTCGTCACTGGGCGGCATCTTTCCTACGTTGGAGTCGCTCTCCTCGTCGCTGAGATCTTGAGCCGTCTTTACGAATTCCCTTGGCCTGCAGCATATCGTTTAATACATGTATAGAAATAGAGATTGGGAAAGATGCAAATCATACCAATAAGGCTGCTTCCGCCAGAGTTTCTCGTCCCGGACGACATTGATGATTTCTCCAATCGCCCTGCTATCCTGAGTCCCCACTGGATATCCCTCAGCCAGGACGTATCCGCCACGCTTGATCCAGATGGTGTTGCGAAAGCGCTGGGCGAGCTCGAGGACGACGGCCTTTTTGTTTGGCATCTCGCACGTGTACAGGTTGTTGCCCTCGGGCTTGACGACGCGCACAATCACCTGCGTAGGCTCCAGGGCATCGGGCGGTGACAGCGCCTCTTGCGCAGCAGCGAGGACATTTCGCTTCGGACGGCCCATGATTTTCGATTATTGGTGATCAAGCTGATGCTTATTGCTATCAATGGATTGCTACTATCAAAAAAATTATCTGGTGGATGGGAATAAACCGGGGCTTGAATGGAGGGGCACTATCGATAGAACGACAAGCTCCTCGATAAGGAAAAAACCTTCCACCTCCCGGCTCTTGGATACTATCCGCCGCGGTATTTCCGTCTTGGGCGAGACCGCTTTCAGGGTCCATAACATAGCTGGGATGGATTAACTGGGGGCCATAAGAATCCATTACAAAACAATTCGCTTCAGAGGCGCAATGCTAGACGCCCCAATGGGAGAAATGCCGGGGAATTTTTACTTAATCTACTTTTGCAGCCAAGCAATAGACTATCGTACAATGGATTTATAATGTCCTTTTTAGGCATTTTGGCGTTCACCCAGCTGCGTTGACTCACCGGGCTAAACGGTGCCGCAGGATGGCTTGCAACAAGGCACTGCCAATCTCGTCGAGATCACGTACACCATCAGTACACCATCACCCCCTCAAGCCACCCGTTCTCGGGACAGCGGTCGAACATCGGGCTATACAAGCCACTAGCAAGGGCTCCGTGTGAAGAGAACATCAGGCACACCTTTCCCATTGCAAATTAAGCGGGCTGTTTCGCTTGCCCGGCTCACGGAGGGCCGCAGCCGATATCGTTGGGAGACCCGCAGCAGAAGCTTCTTTATTACGGAGTACTTTTCACCACAATCCCGTAAAGGGCCCCCAAACTCCGGCACGATGGCTTTTTTCCCCCAGCATGGATTCCCGTAATTGGGCATTCCACTAGCAGAGCTTATCGGTCCACGAGACCTGTTGGAAAATTGGGCCATTGCAACACTGTTTACCTAGGTACAGTATGTTTTGAGTTGTCTGCTGTAGCTGGACGGCGTATAAAAGATGGGCGAGGAAGCTCTGCTCAGCTTTGCTGGAGCTCACCTTGGGGCTCCTTAATCAAATTGCTCTCACCTTTGCAAAAGTGAATTTGTTCATCAAATATTTTAAGCATAACAACTAACCTCAATTGCTGTTCCCATTGTTTTGTCAAAGCACATTTCTCCACCATGGACGCAATCCTCTTGCGAAACCTCGTGGAGATCCAATCCGGCCCCTCCACCCCCGACGAGGCGACCAGGCCACTCACAGCCCCGGAAAAGACCTACCAGAGGACCTATTCCAGCGGCCCATTCCAGGAAGATATCGTCAATGTGCGAAGAGCGTCTCGTAGTGATGGATTCGCCTCTGGTGTAGTCACCCCCAGGACAGAAGACGCCGATCTTGAGAGAAGTCGTCCGGCGAGTCCGGTGCTCGAAGTTGACGCTGTTGAAGTGATTCCCAGTGTATGGGAGCCGTATATGAATCGCTTCAGACTGCTCTCTGTGTGTCTGATCAACTTTGGCAATGCATTGAGTGACAGTGCCGCCGGTGCTCTGATTCCTTACATGGAAAGGTGAGGTCCAATCGTCTTTGTAAACCTGTGAAAAGGAAGACCAAGGGCTAACAAGACGTCAATCAAAGACACTATGAAATCGGATACGCCATCGTATCTCTCATCTTCGTCGGCCAAGCCCTAGGCTTCATCTTCGCCGCCGTCTTCCTGGACACACTTCGTGCGAGGCTGGGCCGTGCAAGACTCCTCGGCATCGGCCAGATGCTCATGGCATGCGCCTACATCCCTCTCGTCGTTGCCGCGCCCTTTGGCGTCGTCGTGGCGGCCTTTTTCTTCGTCGGCCTGGGCATCGCTATTAACATCGCCATGGCCAACATTTTCTGCGGCAGTCTGCAGAACAGCACCATCATGCTGGGGCTGCTGCATGGGAGTTATGGCATTGGAGGCACTTCAGGCCCCTTGATTGCCACGGCCATGGTTACCGTGGCACACACGGCGTGGAATCATTACTATATCCTGACCATGGGAATCGGCTTCATCACCATGACACTCTCAGCGTGGGCTTTCTGGCGGTTCGAAAAGGAGCAAAGCCCCGCGGTCCGCGAGAGAGAGGCCACGCCAGACAACTCGGCCTTCCTAGGCATGTTTGCCGCCGTGAAGCTGCGCATCGTGCTACTCGGATCAACCTTCATCTTCGCCTACCAGGGTGCCGAGGTGTCCATCTCCGGCTGGGTCATCTCCTTCCTCATCAACTCCCGCGGCGGCGACCCATCCTCCGTCGGCTACGTCTCGGCCGGTTTCTGGGCCGGCATCACCATCGGCCGCTTCTTCCTCTCCGGCCCGGCCGCGCGCTTCGGCGAAAAGGTCTTTGTCTACGGCCTCGTCGCGGGCGCCCTAGCATTCCAGTTCCTGGTCTGGTTCGTGCCCAACGTCGTGGGCGACGCCGTGGCCGTCAGCTTCGTCGGCCTGCTGCTGGGTCCAATCTACCCGTGCGCGGCGGCCGTCTTCATGCGCGGCATGTCTCACCGGGATATTTTGAGCGGGATGGGGGCCATCAGCGCGTTTGGGAGCTTGGGAGGTGCGGTGGCGCCGTTTGTGACGGGGTTGTTGGCGCAGGCGGTTGGGACGTGGGTGTTGCATCCGATTGTGATTTTCTTGTTTGTCGTGATGCTGCTGTGCTGGTATGGCATTCCGGCTGAGACGAAGGAGAAGAAGTGATTGGGGATGCAAAAAGGATCTATCTGTGATGAAGTGGGGGGAAAGGAGGAAACGGCGTATATGGAGTTTGTTTATTTGAAAGGGCAGGGGATAATGCGAAGCGATGAAGCAATACCAATATCAAAACCAGTATACTATTAACGAGTCTATGCGGCTTGTTCGTCTATCCTTTCTATAGAGAATCTAAGCTACCGTTCTTTTTTGAAGTCTCCCAAGAAATCTATACCTTCATATACCTTCTCTATATGGTATCCAATCAACCCAACTAAACATTTATCAACATCCATTGTGTAAAGTGGTCATCCAAATAAATTGTTCGAAAATAAAAAGTCGTTCAAATCGTAAAGTTAAATGCGACCCTTGGCCGCGTCTTGGACGGTAATGTTGCCGGCAGCAATGTCCTTGACTGTCTGGGTGATGCTTGTCCAGTCGTTGAATGTGACAAAGGGGACGTTTTCGTTCTCGCACCAAGTCACCAAGTCTGTTCACAAATGTTAACATCAGTATTACCGGCAGTAAGAATTGGAAAGATGAAACGCACCCTTTCCGGCCTTTGCAAAGAGCAGATCAGTCTCCTTGGCGGCAGACAGATCGGAGACACCGTCGCCGGCGTAGAACATGGTTGGTCTGTTGGGAAGGCTCGAGTACTTGCGGATCTCAATGGACTTGTCGTGGCCGTGGATACTGCGTCATCTTGTCAATACCAGTACGAAGAATGATCTAATATTAGATCGCATCGGAGTTATGAGTCCTCACCTGTCATCGCGGAAGATAATCTCCCAGCCACCAACGTCGTTGAGGCTCTTTCCCTCCCTCGCCCGCACAAAGTTGCTCACAATCTGGATATCCCACCCAGGCCCCAGCAGCTTGTCCAGAAGCGCCCGAATAACAGGCTCCATGCCTCCGCTGAGAATGACAATCGGGACGTTGTTGTCCTGGGCCCAGTTGTAAAAGTCCTTGAAGCCGGGATCGAGCTTAATGTTGGCCAGAAGGATGTCGACGCACTCAGGGAAGGGCGTCGTGACGCTGTCCAGCATCTCGCGGAATGAATCGCGAAAGTTGACTCGGCCGTGGAGCGTGTCGGCGTTGCCCTGCTTGCGCTTCTCGGCGCCGTAGCCCAAGTTGTCCGTCATGTAGTCGTTTGAATCGGCGGTTGTGACGGTGCCGTCGAAGTCGGTGAAGAAGATGAACTTTGGGTTGGTGGCCATGGCCGGAATGTCGTTTGCGACGGAGCCCATTTTGGAGGATCTGGGGGGGTTGAATTAGGGATATTGAAAGGTGAAGATGAAGAGGCGAGGAGAGAAGGGGAAATCTGGAGGGGCAGATAGATGGAGGGGCAGTTTTTTTGGCGGCGATAAGATTGGCAGCCCGGGGGAAGTATGAGGAGAAGAGGGGGATGGAA
This sequence comes from Trichoderma harzianum CBS 226.95, assembly GCF_003025095.1. Lineage (NCBI taxonomy): Eukaryota > Fungi > Ascomycota > Sordariomycetes > Hypocreales > Hypocreaceae > Trichoderma > Trichoderma harzianum. Next base: position 633,794 of record NW_020209255.1, read on the forward strand.
GATGACAACGCTCGGCCAAGAAGGAAAAGAGAAGAAGGGGAAATATAGTAAATATAGTACGAAAAAGAATAAAAGGAGTCTAAATAAAAGTTTGAATGCAAATCGCCATCCCCTGTTGATTTTTGGTGAAAATCCCTCCTGGCGCAGCGCCGATCTGCCAACTATCCATGGATCAATCCCGCGTCCGCTGTGTGTCGTCATTTCTGGCGGCTTCACCTCGCTGAGATGCCCCGCCTCAGTGGTCAAGGTACAAGGGACAGGGGCCGCGAGCCCCGCCAGGGCGCTAGAAGCCCGAAATAGGCCTTCTGGCAGACGGCACACATCCATGTGGTTTCGTTGAATTGAGTTTCAGTGATGGATGGATCCTGTTGTCAATGCCAGACTCTAATTCTACTGCGTGGCATCAATATGAATATCTTGTTTATTTTCCAATTGAAAACATGTATATAGTCACTTTCAACAAAAATCAATTCCATAAACAAATGTCAATTCCTTCCCCCGGCCACCACTTCTGGCACCCGCATTTATACAGACAGCACAAACCCACTAAGCCGCTCACATGCGGTGCCAACAATCGGCGCGCGAATTTTTGCGAAGGCGGTCTACACCAAAAAACCAGCCCGTCGTCGAGATCGGCCCAAAGACCCGGGCTCAGCCGGGGAAGCTGTCTGGGCTTGTCTTTTCAAAGGTGGAGGCAACGGGAACATTATCGCTCACGCCTGGGCCTGTAAGCTGGCCACGACTGTCAATTGGTAGGGTGGAGGAGCACTACTCTTTTTCTTTTCTTTTTCTTTTTTCTTTTTTTCTGTTTTTCCTTCTCTTCATTGCCCCGACGATTTACGGCTTTGGGTGTCAAGGCAAAGGGGCCAGACTAAGACAAATCCCAGCCCAGCCTAGCAATTTGTCTGTGTCTCGGCTACGCTGAAAAAAAATAGTTGAGACCTGGAGAAAATCCCCCTCCTACCAACCCCGGAAGCTGCACCGACATCCGGCGGTTCGAGCCCTTGAGGAACAAAGAAAAACAGCGGTGCAGAGGCTTCTTGGCCCTGCGCTGGCAGATATGCAGCCGTTTGGCCGTGCTGTCTGGAGACATGGCAGGATAGGGCTGGAGCTGGCAGCAAGGCCTGCACCCAGCGGCATCACCACAGCCCGATGGCCCTCGACGGCCTGCAAGCGTTGCCATGTCCAGACCATCGTCTTCCCTCGCTTCTACTCTTCTCAGCCTCCCAACGACGCCGACAAACCCCCCGTTCCCCCTCAATCCGCCCCCAAAGCAGCCGACAAACCGGCTGCAACCGCGAAAAATGCATCTACCGAACCCCCCGCCGCCGCCGGTCCTTCGTGGTCCCGGCCAAGCTGGCTGGAGCTGCCATCGATATCTGAGGAGCGCCGGAGTGCCCTCACCAAGAAATTCAGCGGCATCATGGACAATGTTCAGTCAAAGGTTCTCAATGCCTCGCAGAAGCTCAACGAGATCACCGGCTACACTGGCATCGAAGCCATCAAGGTGGAGAATGAGCAGCTCGAGACTGGCTTGGCCGAGGCCCAGGCCCGTGTGCGGGCGGCCAGACAGGCATACAAGACATCAAATAACAAGCGAGCGTCGACTCAGCGTGAGGTGACGACGTTGCTTGCTCGCAAGGATACATGGACACCATCAGATCTTGAACGCTTTACAGAATTGTACCGCACAGACCACGTCCTGGAGGGCGAGGTCGTTACCGCACAGGAAAACTTGACCGAGGCCGAGTCCGACGAGCAGAAGCTCAGCCAGAAGCTCAGCGCCGGCATCCTGAAACGTTACCATGAAGAGCAGATTTGGAGCGACCGGATCCGAAGGGCCTCGACCTGGGGTACCTGGGGCCTGATGGGCATGAACTTCATCCTCTTTGTCGTTCTCCAGTTTGTTGCCGAGCCCTGGAAGAGGAAAAGACTAGTCAAGGGCGTCGTGGCAGAGGAGAAGCGAGTCCTAGACGAAGTTCAGACCGAGCTGGCCGTTATCAAGGCCAACCTCGACCAGGTGGCCGCGGCCGCCGAGGTCGATAGGGTCAAGGCTCGTGAAAAGGAAGCCCAGAAGCTTCTCAGCCTGACCAAGATCAGGGCTGTTTGGCAGACCACCATGTCTGCGGTTTGGATTTCCAGCTTCCAGGAATTGAAAGATCTTCTGTCACGGTGGAAGGCTCTTATAACTGACCTTGAGGTGTGGAGGGCGGGTTTCGAATACCTGATTAGCGAGCGCCAGGTAGACATGCGCATGCGAGACGCATCCGCCCTGGTGCTGGAGGGCCTCATCACTGGCATATTCATCACATGGCGCATGGGAGCGTTGTTTCGAAGTAGTAAATGAAGGAGATGGATAGACATGTATTCTAACGATTCGACTCTTTGATGTAATATAGACACAGAACCATATGGGCCTTGAGGGATATAACAAGGAGCTTTAGACACATATAGCGCAGCGGAGCGGATAGCCGGGCACGAATTACTATGTACATCCGGGGAAGGGCTCTTTGTACAATGGGAAGGCTGCTATGAGGCCCAAAAAATGCATTTTCTTTATGACAACAAAGACTTGGATACTTGATGGCAAGGCTGTTTGAATGAAGTGGCGATGAGGTTGGTGGAGGTGCTGGTCATGGCTTTGGTGGCGGTGGCAGAGATTCCAAAGTGCTTTGTTGCTTATTACCAGACAGCTTCAGGCTGATGCTACTAACTTGACATGAGGCAGTCAATCGATCTCTCTCGAGCTCACCGACGGCATAATAAGCGGCCGCTCAGCTTTGCCCCAAACTTCTCCAGCCACCGCAGCCTCGTCCGGATCTCGTTGCGAGAGTCCGGTCTGCCACTGCCTCTCACCAAGCACTAACAAAGAACTGAACGACAATTACTGCTAGTATGACCTAAGAGAAGCGCCATGGCAAATGTCAAAAGGCACCGCACAAGCCATTCAGCACCGGACACAAGCCTTGCAAAAATAGCATGGAGCAACGTCATTCCGGTCGGTGCAACCCCATGTCCTAGCAAAAAAAAAAAGGGCCAATGCTGGGAGAGACAAATCTAGGACTTCCAAGCTAGAGCTGCTAGGACTTTTTTCTCTTTTTTCACTCGGTTTCGGTTTGTGCTTTGGGAACCGAGGAGGCTTTTGGATTTGCTACCATACGGGAGTTGCACAAAGCGAAAAGCTTCGTTCTAATGCAACCCCCCCGCCGTTGGGATTGCTCTTCATTCGCTCTCGGAGCTTCGTAGTGAAATAAAGTTTGGGTTAGGGGGTTGGTGTGATTTTTTCACAGGCCGATCGCCATTGATCTTTGTTCTCCTTGGTGAGATCGAATGGATGGATGGGATGAGGCGTCACGTGGAGCAGGTTGAATGGGAATGGAATGTCGTATTTGGCTGGATGGCTTTGTTGTTTTATACGAGAGGCCGCCTTTCTTTGTGACTGATCAGACGTTTGAAGATGCTTTGTGCGTTGATAAGCTGCTATGAATTGCGTGGCATGGTATCAATAGCTGCAGCCAAATTTCAAGGTTCTCTCATGAAGGGCTCAAACTTTTGTTTGCTTTAGAGTTTATTGATGCGTATATGGTCCAAGTCTAAGTAAAGCTGTTGCATCATAATCCCCAGTATAAGGTCGGACAAGGTGCTACTCAGCACTCAGCACTAAATATTTGTCAAACGATTTAATGGTAACTAATATCGAATGCCGTAGCTTCTTCTCAAGGGCCGTAGATCCATGTTACGTGTTGTCCCGGCTGCAATTGTCTCAGACACGTCTTGTTTCTCGGTTTATGCAGGGTAGGCTGTTGCCGTTACCGTTAGCTTGGCCGAGGTGAGGCGACGTTTGTGATGTGGAATCACATATTGCCTTAGATAGGAGCCCGACTGGACCAGGCACCAAATATGGTAGGAGGCCGACATGCTTGGTAACTGTTTGGTAATTACGGAATGATTGTAGCAAGGGACGGCCGCTGCTCCATCGTAAAGAACGGCATAGAATAATATATTGATGCTATTTGTAACGAATCATGAGTTGCTTCTCATAGCTGAAAGGGGGCTTCGGCTAGTTTCTCAAACGTTGCGGCCTTAGTCGGCAGAGGTCAAGACGACGAGGCAAAGCCCAGTTTTCCCTAGATATGGAGTCCTATGAAGAAGCACCCCAAGCGGTGGCTGTAACGCAAAGAGTCTCGACATATATGCACTGTACATCTTAGATACACGAGTTTTAAAGATCAGCACCAGCACTAGATACGGTTCATGTCGGGTAGATTTCAGTCCATCCAACAGCCCCCATCGTAGCAGCATCTCATCACCGCTGCTGGCTGCTGCCTTTAGGGCCCTCCACTGTCAGTTAGTGTCAGTGCCGCAAAACCGCCCGACATTGGCCATCAAAACCCCGCCACATGCCTAGCGACTCCCCCCCATCACTGACGACATCCACAAAACACCACCTTTGACAGGCCAGGCACCTTGGCCTTTTTATTTTTTTCCCTCTTCCCACCGCAAGACTCTCTGTCCTGCCGCTCCCCAGGCATCTCGCCCAGCAGCTTCTTATTCCACCTCCCTCGCCTTGCCCGGCCGCTCCCGTCGTGCATCTAGTCGTGGAGCCGCTTGTTTTTTTTTCTCTCTCCACTCGGATCCTCCTCCTCCTCTTCTCTCCTCACCATCACCAGACCGTCTTGCGCGTACGAATCGCGCTCCCCGCACCGCCGCCATGAATGAGGACGAGGCAATCCAGAGCATCAACAAGAAGATTGAGCGGGAGAAGGCTCTGATCAACGCCGCCAATGCCATGCGTTCGCAGACCAACAACGAGGCGGTGCGCTCTCGGCTCGACTCCCAGATGCGCGATGGCCGCCGAAACCTGCAGTTCTTCGAGGAGAAGCTGCGGGATATCCAGATGCGGAGGGTCGGCCAGGGCGTCGAGGGCATGTCTCTGGGCGGCGACGACGCCGGCGCTCCCCCTCCACCGCCCAAAGATGCCTCGTCGTCATGGGGAGACCAGGCGTCTTATGGCCAGCAGGGCCAGGCTGGGCCGCCCGACATGTCGCCCCCTCGACCCAACTTTGGCGCTCCGGGCCCTGGAGCTGCCTCCAAAGCTCGGCCCAACTTCACCAAGCTAGGTGCGTTCTACAGAGAGCTTCTACTGCCCTCACCTCGTATCCCCCGTCCTTTTTGTCTCCCGTCTCCCCCCGCCTTCCCCTCTTCTTCTCCATGGGATATGAGCTGTGGCTAACGAGCTCCATCTTGCGTGCAGATCTGATCAAGTATGATACCCCCTACCTCGGCCCTCGAATCCAGCACATGCTCTCGCAGATCCAGTTCAAGCTCAATGTCGAAGAGCAATACCTCAAGGGGGTTGAGAAAATGGTGCAGCTGTATGGCATGGAAGGCGACAGGAAGAGCAAGGCAGATGCGGCTGCTCGTAGGGTTGAGAGCAAGCAGAAGATCCTTCTCTTGAAGCAGGCATTGAAGAGATATGAGGAACTGCACGTCGACATGGACTCGTCTGATGCTCAGGATGGTATGTACAGCATGCAAAGAGGCAAGGAGCCCATTACTCACTAACACTCTCTCTTCTCACAGACGACTCCATCAACACGCCCAACCTTCGCAAGCCTTTGAGCGGTCAGCTTTCCATTCGTGTTGTGGCCATCAAGGACGTGGATCACGCCACCACCGGGAGATTTGCTCGGGGTCCAGAAACATTTGTCGCCGTTAAAGTCGAGGACACTGTCATGGCCCGAACTAGAACCTCGAGAAATGACCGCTGGGAAGCTGAGTATCACAACATTGAGGTTGACAAGGCCAACGAGATTGAGCTCACAATCTACGACAAGCCCGGCGAGCACCCCATGCCCATTGCCATGCTCTGGGTCCGAATATCCGACATCGTCGAGGAGATGCGCCGCAAGAGGATCGAGGCCGAGATGAACAGCTCCGGCTGGGTGTCTGCTGACAGAATGGGCAGCTCTGGAGCTCCCTCACAGTTCCCGATGAGCCCAACCCAGGGATCTTTCGGAGGTGGCGCCCCTCAGACGCCCGGTGGCCAGGGTCAGGGAGCACCATTTGGCGATCCGGGCCCTCAGCCTCAAGTTGTCACTGGCCCCATCGATGGCTGGTTCAACCTCGAGCCGGCTGGACAGATTCAACTCGAATTCAGTTTCGTCAAGGAAAACCGAGACAAGAGGCAGGTGGATCTCGGTCTGGGCCGAAAGGGTGCTGTTCGACAGCGCAAGGAGGAAGTTCACGAAATGTTCGGCCACAAGTTTGTCCAGCACCAGTTTTACAACATCATGCGCTGTGCCCTCTGCGGAGATTTCCTTAAGTACTCCGCGGGTATGCAGTGCGAAGATTGCAAGTACACTTGTCACAACAAGTGCTACTCTAGCGTTGTTACCAAGTGTATCAGTAAGAGCAATGCTGAGACCGATCCTGACGAGGAAAAGATCAACCACCGCATTCCCCACAGGTTCCAACCCTTTTCCAACGTCACGGCCAACTGGTGCTGTCACTGCGGTTACATACTGCCTTTTGGCAAAAAGAATTGTCGAAAGTGTTCAGGTAAGCCACCATGCTACTCGTATTCACTTCTTCCATCCGAGAAAACTTGACTAACAGCTTGATAGAATGTGGCCTCACGTGTCACGCCCAGTGTGTCCACCTGGTTCCCGACTTCTGTGGCATGTCCATGGCTGTCGCCAACCAAATCCTCGAGGGTATAAGGGTTCAGAAGCAGAGACAGCAAAAGACGACGTCGCTGTCGGAAAAGACGCTGCGATCTGGCGCCAGCAAGAGCCCGACGACCACCGGCCACGGATCATCTGCGTCGTTCTCGAGCGCGGGTGCTGGCTCGTCTCCCGGAACCCCCTCCGCAGAGGCTACCGAGGCAGCACGTCTCATGTATGCTAACCAGACATCGCCTCAGCGACCTGATCACCCCGGCCGTGCGCCCTCTGACCTCTCTGCTGCCGCCGCGGCCACCGCAGCCATGGCCGCCGCCCAGGGCCGCACCGGATACGACACCGCACCGCAGGATCCATATGCTCAAGGAGGATATGGCGGTGCAGCTCCCCAGCACCACAAGTACAACCCGGCGGACTATGCCAATGTGGATCAGGGATTCGGTGCCCAGCCGCCAGCTCAGCAACGACCTGCTCCTCCTCCTCAGCAGCAACAACAACAGCAACAGGCTCCTCCTCAGTTGCCCCCTCAGCAGCCACCCCCCCAACAAGCGCTGCCGCCGCAACCCAACCAGCCCCAGTACCAGCAACCTGCCGCCCCGAAGCCGCAGTCCCCCGTGTCTCCTCAGGGAGCTGCCACAGGGCCTGGAGGTGCCCAGCGCAAGGCTCTGCCGTCTGCCACCGATCCTGGCACCGGCGCGCGTATTGGTCTTGATCACTTCAACTTCCTTGCCGTTCTTGGAAAAGGTAACTTTGGTAAGGTCATGTTGGCAGAAACGAAGCGATCTAGGCGACTGTTCGCCATCAAGGTGCTTAAGAAGGAGTTTATCATTGAGAACGACGAAGTGGAGAGCATCAAGTCGGAGAAGAGAGTGTTCCTCATTGCCAACCGCGAGAGGCATCCGTTCTTGACCAACCTGCATGCCTGTTTCCAGACCGAAACCCGTGTCTACTTTGTGATGGAGTACATTAGTGGTGGTGATTTGATGCTTCACATCCAGCGTGGCCAATTTGGTACCAAGCGAGCTCAGTTTTACGCTGCCGAAGTCTGCTTGGCCCTCAAGTACTTCCACGAGAACGGTGTCATCTACCGTGACTTGAAGCTCGACAACATCATGTTGACGCTCGATGGCCACATCAAGATTGCCGATTACGGTCTTTGCAAGGAAGACATGTGGTATGGCTCAACGACGAGCACATTCTGCGGAACTCCAGAGTTCATGGCCCCTGAGGTATGAAGCACACGCCCCCCTTTTTAGTTGTCTTTGCAATGAGTGCTAACATCAACCGACTAGATTTTGTTGGACAAGAAGTATGGCCGCGCGGTCGACTGGTGGGCCTTTGGAGTCTTGATCTACCAGATGCTTCTGCAGCAGTCTCCCTTCCGAGGTGAAGACGAAGACGAGATTTACGACGCCATTCTCGCTGATGAGCCCCTCTACCCGATTCACATGCCTAGGGATTCCGTGTCCATTCTTCAGAAACTGCTCACCCGAGAACCCGACCAGCGACTCGGAAGCGGCCCTACCGACGCGCAGGAGATCATGAGCCAGCCCTTCTTCCGCAACATCAACTGGGACGACATTTACCACAAGAGAGTCCAGCCGCCGTTCCTGCCCCAGATCAAGAGTGCTACGGATACGAGCAACTTTGACTCCGAGTTTACCAGCGTTACTCCTGTTCTCACCCCAGTCCAGTCTGGTAAGTTCTATGCTGCCTTTTGCCCTCTTGTGGTCTGTCGCGCTATGCTAACTAACACCTGCTACAGTGCTTTCTCAAGCAATGCAAGAAGAGTTCCGAGGATTCAGCTACACGGCGGACTTGGAATAGTAGAAACGAACAGAGTTTGACCAAGACAACTAGTGGAATTAAAAGATTAATGGCGGCGGCGGCTCTATACACGTGGGCTTTCTTCTTGCTATCCAGCAGCAGCCGGGATGGGGTGCCGCGAGGTGCCCAATGGATCTTTACAGACTAGTACGGCGAGACGATATGATGGCCTTTTGGTAATACTTTCAGAAGGAGAAGAGATTTTGACGAGCGTTTTGTGTCTTTTCTTCTTTTTTTTTTCTTTAACAAAAGGGAGATGTCTTTTCCGTCGCTCGCCAGGCTACGTTTTTTGATTGCCTTGAGTCTTTTACTTTCCATTCTTAAAAGGGCGACTTTCTTTTCTTTTTTCTTACGTCTTGAAAGAAAAGCAAATCTCTTTGGGACTTGGGAACTCCTCTTCATTTTTTCTTTACTTACTTAAAAACTGATTGTCGCGCATTTTGTTATTTTCAACATTCAATCTTCATCTTCAGCGGAGAAGAAACTACCTACCATTGTTGCTTGCGGGGGAATTTGTTAGCGTAAGAAGTATACCTACTAATAGAGAATTTGATGCTATGCTTATGAAGTAATTGACTGATTTGAGTCTTGTTGTGTGATGCCGATAGTATTAGTTGATTGAGTTGAGCCTTGTTGTGTGATGTCGATCTGAATGTGAGATTTTAGAGTAATGTATGTGAATGAGTTGGTGATTAAGAATATCGTGATGAGAATTGGCTTCTATGGGATTATTTAGAGACTATAGAGATCCTCTTCTTTTACGTCTATATATAATTTTTTTTTTTCCTTGTTCGTTTACATGTTATTGTTTCGTTGCTTCCGTCTTTTCGATTTTCTTAGTTGGTGTACTCCTTTTGCAGCAGCTTGGCAATGGTGTTGAGCCTGTTGGTAAATCACGTTAGCCTCTTGAACTCCTCATACACATTGTAATTATCTGAAGATGAAACTCACTGAATGTTGCTCGTGCCCTCGTAAATGGCACCAATCTTGCTGTCACGGAAAAACTTCTCAGCCAGGCCCTCGCGCACAAAGCCCATGCCGCCCATCCACTCAACAGCAAGGCTGCTCACGCGGCCAGCAACCTGCGAAGCATACAGCTTCGCCATGGCAGCGTCCTTGATAAAGTCCTGGCCAGCCTCCTTCTTGCGGGCGGCATTGTAGACGAGGGCGCGTGCGGCAGCGATGTCAGTGTACGCCTGCGCAAACTGGTGCTGCATGCCCTGGAACTCGCCGATGAGGGAGCCGAACTGGCGGCGGTCGTTCCAGGCGTACTTGACGGCGTTTTCCCAGGCCCCCAGGGCGAGGCCGGTCATCTGGGCGGCGATGCCGATGCGTCCTTCGTTGAGGATGCTGATGGCGTACTTGTACCCCTGGCCGCGCTCGCCGAGGATGTTCTCCTTGGGGACGTGGACGTCGTCGAAGTTGAGGACGCAGGTGCTGCTGGCGCGGATGCCGAGCTTCTTCTCCTTCTTGGCGATGGAGAATCCGGGGGTGCCCTTTTCGACGACGAAGGCGGTGATGCCCTTGTAGCCCTTTGACGGGTCGAGGTTGGCGAAGACGAGGAAGATGCCGGCCTCGACGGAGTTTGTGATCCACATCTTTGAGCCGTTGAGGACGAAGCCATCAGCAGTCTCAGTTGCGCGGGTGGCCATGGCGAAGGCGTCTGATCCGGAGACGGGCTCGGACAAGCAGAAGGAGGCGACGGTGTCGGTGGCCAGGCGCGGGAGATAGGTGCGCTTGATATGCTCAGAACCCCATTTCATAATGGCCGTGTTGCAGAGCGTGTTGTGGACGTCGCACATGACGCTGACGCTGGGATCAGCACGGGCGAGCTCCTCAATGGCGATGATTGCGGAAGTAAAGTTCATGCCCGCGCCGCCGTACTCCTCGGGGATCTCGATGCCCATGAGGCCTTGCTCGAACATTTGCTCGACAATGGCGGGGTCCATGGCCTCGGCCTCGTCCATCTCGCGGGCCTTGGGGAGGACGACGTCGGTGGCGAACTTTGAGACGGACTCGGTCATGGCGGCCTCGATCTCGGAGAGGTGGGAGATGGGCGTGGGGGGGATTTCCGAGATGTCGATGGGAGAGGCGGAGAGTCTGGGGGTGGTTGTGGCGAGATGGCGGATGGGGCTGGTGGCATTGTTAGCTGTTGATGAATTGATATTGATGCTGTGCTTCTTTCTTACACATTGCTTCGGATGACTGGACGGAGGACGCTGGCGACGGAGCTTCGCTGGGCGAGGGCCCGGCTGGAGCGAAGGGCAGGGCGCAGGGCCCGTGTGAATGACGATGACATGATTTCTGAGAAGAGGTGGGAGAGGATGTGGGGGAGAGAGATGAGATGGAAGCTATCAGCTCTACGCAATGAGAAGAATGGAAACGAAAATAAAGACAGCGAGGCTAGGGATAAATAGAAAAGAAAAGAGAAGAAAAAAAAAGGGAGAGAAGGTATAAGCAATCGACTATCGCCGGGCCCGGCTCTTCACTTCTCTTTTTTACCCCAGCTGGTTCGTTGACTTGTGGTTGTCGGTGGATTCAGCCGAGGATAACCATTCTATCCGGGGCCGCTATACCGACGCCGACGGGCAGCGGGGCAGACAGGTGAAAAGAGGAATTGTAACGTGGGGTGAGGGTAGATAAAGAGCCGGGATTTAGCCGCACCGAGATGGGACCCTTTTCACATGTCGCGCGAGTGGGTGGGAAAAAAAGGTACATTGTGCGAGGTACCGTTTTTGTGTTGTCGGAATGCGGCTGATTTGGGGTTCCGGGATTTTTTCAAGGTCATGTGACTGCTCTTTCAGTCCACTTGCAAGATTTGGTGATGGCTGCATATTGATGGTTGGATTGATAGCAGAGGCGCAACGACAATCGCCAATAACTCAATTGCGCACGCAACAGAACTAGGGGAAGGTTGCTTTTAAGAGCAAACAAAACCCCCCAATTGCGCAGCCCATCATGGCTTCCGCACTCCTCCGCAGCTTCTTCTCCCCCGCCGCCCGCCAATCCCTCACATCGACGACTCTCCTCTCAACATCAATATCCCCCATCGCCTCCAGATTCCAATCGCCGCTTCTCTCCCTCGCCCAGCGCGCATTCTCAACAACCCCCGCCCCGCAAGCCACCCTCAACCAAGTCCTGCGCGGCATCCGAAAGGGCAAGCGAGCTCGTCACGCCGTCTCGCCCGCGCTGTCCAACACGCACTGTCCCGCCCTCAAGGGCGTGTGTCTACGTGTCGGCGTCGTGAGGCCCAAGAAGCCCAATTCCGGTGAGCGCAAGACTGCGCGTGTCAAGTTATCTTCTGGAGCCGTCGTGACGGCGTATATCCCTGGTGAAGGGCACAATATCCAGCAGCATAGTGTGGTGCTTGTGAGGGGAGGGAGGGCGCAGGATTGTCCTGGTGTGCGGTATCATTTGGTGCGAGGAGCATTGGATTTGGTATGTTTGAGATTGAAATTATGGTTTTTGGGATTTCAGAGTGAGTGCGTTGAGCTGACTTGAGTGTGTTTTAGGGTGGTGTTGCGAGTAGAACGACGAGCAGGAGTAAATATGGTACCAAGAAGCCCAAGAAGGCTACTGTTGGTTGAGCCGGTGTATGAGTGGATGGAGAGGAAACGATATATGAAAATGACGGATTTCTTGCGCAGATGAGGGAAATGTTGATCTAGACATTGGACCGCCATGTATAAAAATACCATAGAGCAGCACAAGAGACGAGCACTGTACAATACATATGAAAAAGAGCAACATATAATCACACCTTGGAACGGCAAGTTACGTCAAACAAACACCCTCACTTTCCATTTCACCCTATACTATATTTACACCAGCAATCATTGTCCAAATCGTGTAAAGCCAGCAGACACAGACGCCCCTTTATACCTCCCGCAGTTTAAAAAAATACCATTCCCTTTTTTTGTTTTCGTCTCTTCTCATAGTCCCCCTTTAGTTCATGCGTGCATGCACATACATGCACATGCACTTGATGTGTGAGACGTGCCTGCGAATTAAACTCGAGTAAGAATAACTAAGCGTACTCGCCCGTCCCATTGAAAACTTGATTGCTCGTGTCAAGTATAAAAGCTTTTCCATCCATTCTCTAATCCTTCTGGTTTTCCCAGCCCTCGGGTTTGTCCATTCCGTTCATGTCAAAGAACCGGGACGTACCTATGTCAACAGTTAGCAAATGCTCGCACTCTCCCATACTACGATCAGTAAGGGCCGACTTACAAGAATAACCCTTCCAATCGAAATTCTCCTTAGGATCGCAATGGCAGCGAAGGTCGATTCTTGTCTTCTCGCCAGTGGGGCAGTGAGTGAAGGGGACGTGCCAGTAGGCAATATCGTTGAAGAACTGAATCTCGCTCCTGTTGAGCATCAGGCCGGCGGCAATGGAGTGAACGGGAGCATCTCCCCATCGCTCGTAGAAGAAGCCGCCGTCCTTGTCCAGGGACTCGAAAAAGTCAATGTACTGCTTGCTTCGCAGCCACTCCAAGCTGCCAATCTCAAAGTTGGACCACTGTCATCTCCGGTTAGCTTTACTCTAGCTCGAAACCAATCAAGGGGGTATGCTTACAAAGTGGCAGTTGTTGTAGGTTTCACCACCATCGTCACTCAAAAACTTCATCGAGTTGTCCTCGGCAATGTGCTCAGGGTGGTTCTTCATAAACTTCTTGGTGCTCTCCCACAGAGTGGCAATGGTGGCCGGGTACTCGTACAAGCTCAGCACAAAGCTGTACTTCTTTCCATTCTCAACCATGAGGCGGAAGGGGTCGTAGTGGATGTCGCAGTAGAGCTCGATGGAGGGCTCCACGCGCCAGTAGTATTCGTAGTTCAGCATCAGGGGCTGGCGGAAGAAGAAGCCCGACTCGAAGCGGCACATGTGGCGGTAGCTGACCGAGTCACCGTAGATGATCTTGCGCTCAGCCATGTCCTCTCGCACCTTCTTGGCCTTGTCCTGGTCAATCCACTCGGGGAAGGACCAGTGCTCGGGAGCAATCTCGCCATAGTATGTCTTGCCGGACACCAGAGACGTCGTTACCTTCTTGAAGGTGCTGTCAAAGGGCTTGTCGTTGAGGAAGACCCAGTCGTAGTTGTATCGTCGGTTGAAGCGGTCCTCGACCTGGCGGATCGAGCGAGCGATATCCCAGACGTCGCTGTTTCGGGCGAGGGTGACAAAGGTGGCGTTGACTCGGGGGCCGGGGGCAATGCCCACCAGGTCGTTGAATCCGGGGTCGTTCGGGGTCAGGGCAAGAGGAAAGTCCTTTGCATTGCCAGAGGGAGCCTTTGGAGGCGTGGGCTTGGAGACATCTTGGGGTTGCTGGTTGGGGCCCGATGTGAAGGCGCCCTTGCTAATGTCCACGCCCTCGTACTTTGAATTGGAGACGAAGTAGAAGACTAGAAGCGTCTTTGCATCCAGGTTAGCATTTACCCCATTGTGCATGCGTCACCGTGCCTTTTGCCTTTTGCGTTAAATGGGTCGGGGATCTTGGAGCCACGTACAAAGAATGCGATAAGCAGGTAGCGCACATAGCGCGCATTTGCAGACGCCATGATGGTGCGTGGGCGGCAACAATTGCCAGGAAGAAGACGAGCGGTTGGAAGAAATCAACGATGTCGATGGAGAGTGGAAAAGGAGCCGCTTTTGTTTCTGGGATGGGGAGAAACAATCGAGACAGGGGTGGCGCACAGCGTCTGGGATCGTGGACAGATGCTGTTAGACGCACATGGCCGGGTTGTGTCGAATCGCTAGAGATTGAAGGGAGCCCCGTGCAGGAGGAAATTCGAGTCGGGCCGCTGGCTGGTTTGGATCGGGCAGCCAGAGCAGCAAGTTGGTGATGATGAAAGTCGTCAATGAAGAAAAGAAAAGGGCTTGAAACGAGAGAAGATGAAAAGGAGGACAAAGATTGAGGCGGGTATCCGTAGATAATAAGTGGGAGGGAAATCCTTCAGGTTCCAGAGAGCGCCTCGTATCTTGCTAGTAGCGGGTTAGCAGCTGCAGACGACTCGGCCGGCATTACGCAGCTGAGTCCAGCAGCGCCGGCCAGGCTTGCGTGTGCTAAAATCCCCTAACCGTCAACTGCAGGGAGCTATTGGCGTTATCAAGTACGCGGCCGGTACATGCGCTCGTAAAGACAGATTGGCCCCTTTGAAGTGGCAGTGGCCGGTAAAGCTACAGCGATTGGGCCCATGTACTTTAAGGCAGCTGGAGTATCGACAAGTACCTTGGCCGTACCCCTTATAGTACCCAGTACACTCTGTACAGATTAAATCAACTCGATGGATCATGGAAATTGTTGCTGCTCAGGCTCAAGCTCAGGAGACGGCAATCCGGAATCTTGGGCGGGTAAGGCTGTGCTAAGCAGTGCTGTGCAGTGCCGGGAAATGGCAAAGGGGGCTGACTGGCCAGCCCAACAGAGGCCTCAAATTGCTGTCTGCTTGATTTGGTGCGACATGGAGCAAGAAGAAGCGGTATGAGAGACGATGCCAGAGTACAGAGCAGTACCGAGGTGGTACCTGACTTGATGCCAGCCCCAAAAGGAGATTCTTGGTCGTACAATGGCTGGCACGCGATGCACCTCGCCAACCAACAGCAAATCCATGGTCCGTTTCAATCCCTCTGCTCTAGGTGGCATTGGATCTCTCGCTGTAACTGAAGCCCCTGTAACCACTAGCGCACTGCTGTTTCGCAGTGGAGGCTCAGCACTGATCGTCGCCCAACCCTGTCGACTAGCTCGGCGGAAGGATCGTGGAATGATTCAATGTACACGTCTGGTGGCTGAATTCGTGAGGGTATATACTTCCTAGGTATGCACTACATAACATCCTTTGATTCGTAGCATAGTGAGGCCTTGTAGACAAACTAAACCACTCAATGCAAATGCAACAATGATTGTTATAACCAGAGCAACAATTGATGGACTTAGATCGGCGGATGCCTGTTACGGACCCCTACATGGTACTGCACATGTACATGCACGTACGGGTCATCCTTGTCCAAAGACTCAGTACAAGTACTCGTAAGCTGGGTATCCGATCTCGTCATGTAGGAGATTGGCTGCTGAATGGCTTGAGACGATCAGACACTGGTACACAGCCAAGCGAGAGTCCAAAAATGAAACACGTCACAACTCCATATGTATCTACCTGGCAGCGAGAAGAAGGGAGTGGCTCTTCAGCTATCCAGCATTCCATGTCTCAAACATACAGCTACCTACACATAGTGGTAATGCTATGCTGGAGGAATATAGCTCTGGTAGCAGATCCTCAATGAATTGGATATCTCCTAGGTATTACTTGGAGAAAAATACTCAGAGAATATTGAACTATTGTTTTCTTCACCTTGTCTGTATGGAGTCATAGAGATGGACCACCTAATAGTATCTACACTATCGATCCAGTAGGTATCCATAAACAAATAGTCGAGTTTTTGTCTCCCACATAATTCGAGAAAAAAAAAGAGCCACAATAACCTTGATATCCATCTAATTGACGTAGTTTGTAATAATCTACCGTTTCATGTTTTATAAAAATAAATCTTCTCATGATTATATCTCATAGATAATACACGATTGGATTTTATGCATCTCGTTCTCGTTGCCCCTCCATGCGCGAGGCCACGTGACTCCACGCCGGCTGACTGTTCTGTTTCCCTCCCACATGTGGGGGTTTGGTTTCTATTCGAGGACGTCAGTCTCTCACCAAAACCGCACAATTGGCCTCCAGGCGCCGTGCTCTCGCTTCACCGTCTCGAGTTTCTGGATCGCCGCTCAGCTGCGCCTTGTTGGACAGGCCGCATTTTGACAAGGAGCTCCGCGTTTGGTCAGCTTCTTGCTCGTGCTCTTGGACATCCTCGGCGTCGCAGCGGGAAGACACCATGATAGGTTTGTGCGCTTTTCAAGTCCTCGCCATCCCTTCACTATCTTAGCGGTACGTTGCCTTTTGCTGCCTTTGCCCTGTTGTACACCATCGCGAGAGCCATTCTGTCCAGCCACTGGTGGGGAGTCGTTGAGGAGGGGAAGCTGCGTCCGATATTCGAGCCTTGTCGAGGCCTCGTCCCTTTCAGCCTTGTCGGATGGGCAAGACAACACATCGCGCGCAGAATTGCGGGGCCACTCCGGGGCTCAACAATCACTCCAGCTCACCACCGACCCTTTAGCTTTGGCAGATTCTACCGCTCTTAGCAGCTCAGAGTCTAATTAAGCCTCGCGAACCTTTCTCTACTTCTTGAAACTTTTTGCATACAAAACCTTGTCCACCAGACTAACACCATCATTACTAGTATGTTAAACATATAATTCCTCGTTCAACAATCCAACATGTCTTTCTTCGGCTTCGATACCAGCGGCCGTGGGCATAACACGGCCGCCCCAGGCTTTTCCCAACCGCATGATCCATTCGCTGGCCTCTCTGGTCACCACGATGACGGCGGCGATGCCCTCGACTTCGAAGACACCTATGATGGTCTTGGAGATCAGCTAGACGATGCCGACGATGCTTTCAACGACGACACGTTTGGCGGTGGCCCTGCCGATTCTGGTTCTGGTGCCGCAAAGGTTGGCAAAGACTTTGACTTTTTTGGTCAGACGGCCAAGGTTGCCGATGCCATCGAGGAGGAGCATCTTCGCTTCAACCGGTTGCAACCAGCCGCACGAGCCAATGTTTCCCAGACCCAGGCTCAGCCCATCGGCATACCCTCCCAGTCGTATGCGCAGCAGTCCTATGAACAGCAAGCGTATGGACAGCAGGCGTACGGGCAGCAGGCGTATGGCCAACAGGCCTATGAACAGCATCCGTCTTACTATGCCGAACCCATATCGACACGGCCTCATCGGACCGGATACGAAAAGTACAATGAGCCCGAGCCTCTCCCCGATCTGCATGTCGACCAGAGCATCTGGGGCATTGGCCCCTCCAAGGCAGCGGCTATCCCAATCCCAAAGCCTTCTCCCCAGCCCGCGCTTTCGGCCAGTGTTGGAAGAAAGGTGATGAGCCTGGAAGAAGTCGAAGCAGCCATGCGCGCCCAAGTCAAGCCCTCGCCGCAGCCAGCAGTCTCCGAGCTTGCTTCGTACCAACAAGCCTCTGCTGGTTACCCACCTGCTCAGCATGCATCTCCTCACCCTCAGCACGGCCAGCCGCAACCTGTTACCATCCTGCAGCGGCCTCAAGGCTCACAAGCAAAGGCTTCGCCTTCTCTCGCCAACAAGCTGCCCACCCCTCCTGGGCAGCAGGAGCAATACCACAATCTTCAGCAGCAGCCTGCACCTGCAGTTCAGCCTGTGCAGATTCTTCAAAACCCCAAGCGTATGTCTACCGAGGCGCGCATTGCAGCAGCTGCTCAACAGGACGCCGCGAAGATGGCGCAGTTGAGCGCTCATCCTCAGTTGGCCCACATGTCCGAGGAGGAAAAGGTTGCGTTCTTGGATCAAGAGACCAAACGTGCCAAGCGCAACCACAAGATCTGGTTGCTTTCCAAGGACAACGGTGTAATGACTCCCCAAGACAAGAACTTCATCACTCGTATCCAGCTCCAACAGCTCGTCTCTGCCACGGGCAACCCTGTCGAGCAGGGATCCGACGCTTCTCTCTCGGAAGACTTTTACTACCAAGTCTATAGCCACATTCGTGCCGGTCAACGTCAAAACCCCAGCCAGCCTCTGAGCAACTTTGCTCAAACCTATCTCTTCCAGACTGGTGGCCGCCATGGAAACATGCGCCGCCACGGAAGGCCTGCGGAGAATCATATCCAGCGCATGGAGCAGCAGGTCCAGCGAGCTGTCGAGGCCGCCAAGAACAAGCCCAAGAATCCCCAGCTCGTCATCGCTGGTAGCTTGGGCAAGATATCTTTTAGCAATGCCAAAACCCCAAAGCCCTTGCTCAACATCAAGCGTGCAGCGGAGAACGAGCCCCATCACAACCGAGCTGGAAGCGGAAAGAAGTCGCCTGCCAACGGCCTTGACCGCAAGACGATTCTGCGAAATGCCGAGCGGGTCTACGTCACCTTGATGAAGATCGAAGATCACGTTCGACTCATGCCACCTCCTATCACGAACCAAGCCGACCAGGAGCTACAGGAGAAGCACCGAGAGTGGGCAGCGGGATTGGAGGCTCTCAACACCCGGCTCTGGGAAGAACTCAAGGTGCACGAGCCCATTGGGGTCGTCGTTCCTCACCCCTTTATTGCCTTTTTGTCTTGCGCCAAAGGAAAGAAGGCTATCCCTCGAATCTTTCCTCATCTGAGCTTCGAACAACGCACCACCATCATGACCATGATTGTCTACCACCTCGACCAGCTGGATGTGGTGAATGGTGCCGCCGTGACCAACGATGAGCCTACTCTTAACGCGAGAATGCGAGAGAACATTGACCTGTTCCTGTCTACCGTCATGCCATCGTTGATGCAGTACTTTAACGATACAGGACTGGATATTGTGGACGGCGTCTTGAACCTGATTGCCACCAATCTGAACGTTGATCACATCGCCAAGACCAGAGTCGGCGTTTCTATGCTCACACTAATTCTCAGCCGTGCCGTGCTTCTCAAGCAGACTGGCGGCGGCTCTCCTGAACAGTGGGAGAAATGGTAAGTAGCTCAGCTAAAATGCTCTGACAACTGGTATAAGCACATTGTAGCTAATATTCTCCCTAGGGATCAAACGTATGAAATCTTCTTTAGCCGGCTCGAGATGTCGCTGCCCTACATGTTCCCCGGCAGCATCAACACCGGATCAGACGTGTACGTGTGGCAGCTCCTCGCGGCTCTTGGAGTCAGCGCCAGCAACGACCAACAGACTCGTCTGGTCCTTGCCGTCAAGGATCGTGTCATTGGCACCATCTCTCTGGCAAAGACGCTCCCTCCCACAATGGCAACGGAGCGCCTTAGCAGCGTCAACTTGTTCTTGCACTCGATTGGCTTGGACGTGGACATGTTGATGGGACAGTAAATTCGAAAACAGGACCCGGGAGCTGGTCTTTATATGATTTGGTGAGAGAAACTCGACTATAAAAATACATATTTTTCGTTAGATATCATTGCAGTGGGTAAAGCAAGTTGGAAGGATTGGACTAGCAGTTGTTGTGCTCGTGCTATGGGATGGGTAAAAAGATAATCTGGACGACTTGGAGGGAAACTTGTCGTTTTGCATTTATTCAAAAAGGGAGCTTGTAGTGCTGCAAGGGTTGCTAGTCCGTGGGCAAATGAGCGGGATATTATCGTTTGATCTTGTCATGCTGTACTACTACTATACCAACGAGTGGATGGGGATGATACCGAGTCGCGATGGGGGAGAATCTGTGGCTGTGGGTGAGTCGTTTAGCTCGAATTTCGATCCTCGATATGAGGACAATGCAACTTTTTTTTTCTTGATTAAATCACTTGATGTGGTGTGGGCACTGGATTCGAGTTGTGTTAAGTGATGGGTATGATTGATATTGTATTTTATGTAGATCCAACCACCCAAGTGGAAAAATATATATGATATAGCACATGTTTGACAATTAGAAAACCAAAAACTCCGCGAAACACCTGATTCCATGCAAAAGAATAATGACCGACTCTAAGATCATCAAGCGCCTCTCGCTCGTCCACCTCTTCGAGCAGCCAACGCCGCAGCCGCACCAGCTCTAGGACGAGTCGCCCTCGGTGTCTGCCGAGGCTCCTCTGCCGGCGGCGCAGCAACAGCAGCAATAGGCTCCGGCTTCTTCTCAACGGGCAGTTCCGGCACAGGATCGGGCTTCTTGATGCCGCTGATGGATTCAAGGAACTGCTTGTCATCCCACTTGTTGCCCAGCGTCGGGACGAGCTCCTCCAGATCCCTATCCGCATCCGCAGCAGGCACACCCTGCTCGCCCGCGGGCTCAGGTCTCGGCCGGAGGAACAAGCTATCGTTGTAGACCTCCCACGCAGTCTCCTCGTTCTCGTCGGTGTAGCGCATCTTGCGCCAGGGCTCGGTCTGCACGGAGCGCAGGCGGTCGGCCATTGTCTCTGTAGAAACACCGTCTGCTCCTTCGGCGGTGGTCTTGATGGTCATGTGGATTGCGCGGGCGGTGGGGGCTGCGGGTGCTGCGCCGTCCTTTGATGCGGCGGCGGAGGATTGGCGTTCTTGCGCGGTGGCGGCGTCGAGGTGGTGCAGTTGAGGGCGGAGGTGGATGAGGTTGGAGACGGGGGTGAGATGGAGGTCCTCTGTTTTGGGAAGAATTTTTGTTTAGTTGGGAATTTATATCCCGAGAAAAGAAAGAATGGTTTGCAACGTACTGCCTTGGAAGACGCCGACCATGTACTGTACTTCGTCGGTATCGGGATACTGGCCACCTAGTGTCTGCGTGCTAAGGACTTTACCCTGACGCACGGCATCGTTCCAGTCGAGGTTTTCGTCTTCTTCGACGTCACCCTTCTTCCTGGGCGCGCGCTGCTGGACGGCGCCGACACCGAAACCTCCCGCCAGACCGTGACTGCCGCCATTCTTGACGGCCATGGAGTTTTGCAGCGTGCGGCCCCAGCGGAGGCCCTTTTCGCGGTCGTACGCGGTGGTGTTGTCCATGGGCATGTCGATTTCGACCATGCCGGAGTGTTCCTTGAGGCGCAGCTCGGTGGGGGGCGGGCGAGGCGTGCTGTCGGTGCGGTTGGGGTGCTGCAGGACGAGGAGGCGGCGGCCGAGGGGGAGGGCTGGGTTGAGGAAAACTTGGTAGCTTGCGGTGATGGGGTCGTCTTCGTCGTTGTTGTCGGCGTCGGCGTGGTCGAGTTTGGGGTTGTCGTTGACAATGTCCATGAGGTCAGGGTCTATGTTGGACATGGTGGCTGTTTTGGGGGGGTTCAATTGGGTGGTTTTATGGGTGAGGATATGATGTGAGGGTTTTGGAATTGGATAATATTACGGGTAAAGGAGATTTTATGAGAGCAGATAATGGTTATATCAGGTGTTGTGATGATAGCTGGTGATGAGTCGTTGGCTGCGAGTTGGAGGTGGGGTGTCTTTGGAGAAATTTCCTGGCGGCAGCTCTTATCGGCGCTTATCGGGGGCCCTGCATCTGTGGTGAAGAATCGGGAGTACCTTCACCGAGCCTCTCTCTCATGAATGCCAAAGTTAATTTCGCCGCTTCAGGCCTTGGGTGAGGTTAAAAATGCTGTGAAATATGCGAGGTTTCCCGTGCTGGGGTAGTGATTGGTTGTTACTCTCTCGAGGGGGCTAAGGATGCTTGAATTCGCATTCATTCGGTCAAGTACCGATTTGCCAGCAGAGCTCATAATTAGGTAGGCTGCCGCCTACTACCTACTATCGTAGGCACCTACCTATGCAGAGCTTCGCCTATTACATTGTTTCGAAGTAAAAGGTATAGAGACTTATTCTCTCACGACAATGACATGAGGCTGAGGGTATAGATACATAGTCTTTTGTGAGCCCCGGGCCTTGGGCAGAGTATGAAATGCTGTGAAATGGGGGTTTCAGGCCTTGAGTGCATTGTAAAAATGCTGTGAAAAGCGCCAGGACTCGAGTGAGATCAAGAATGGTGTGAAACGCCGTGGCCTCGACCATGACAACGCGAGAGTCAATAATTGGGTTAACGAGTCAAAGAGTTGGAGCCAAAGAAACCTGCTCGAAAGAAAAGGGGCTTATGATTGGTAGAGTTTTATTATATTAAAGTAAGAGGTATAGAGACGGGGCTTATCTTTTCAGACAAAAGTATGAGGCTAAAAGTATAGATACTGGAACCTTTTGTCAGTCTCCGGGTCTTGGGAGAGGTTAAAAATGCTGTGAAAGTCGTTTATGACTTCATCCAAGCAACTCCACTCCAGTGAGGTTAAAATGTTGTGAAGGATTTTACCTCTTGGGCCGCAGTGCAGATGCGGCTCATTAGAAACTAGGACTCCGCTGATAATTGGCTGCCTAAGTATTGCTAGGTACTTAGTATGGCCTACTATACATGTACCCAGTGGTATGCAGGCCTCCGCCTCTTAAATAATTTCGAAGGAAAGGGTACAGAGACTTATTCTTTCCAGACATTAGCATAGTGATATAAGTATAGATACATGAACCTCTTGCGAGTCTCCAGGCCTTATGAGAGGTTAAAAATGTTATGAAATATCACAGCTTCATCCCCGGCATGAACCCTTAGTTCAATCCCACCGCTTCAGGCCTTGGGTGAGGTCACAAATGCTATGAAGGGGCAGCCAACAGACTGGCACCACTCTCCCACAGTATATTCAACTTCACTCGAAAGCCTGTACAGAGAGGGGAGGGACTAATCTAAAGCTGCTGTAAAAGACACCAAAAGAGTGCTATGAGCTGGTACGGAGGAAAATCACTAGCTATCTAACCTACATCCAGAATCGGTAAGAAGATGATGAGCAGATGCTTGACGCGGTTCCCATGAAGCGAATCCAAAAGTGTAGCCATAGTACGAATGATGATTCATGGGTGTCGTCTTATGTAGAATTCTGAGAGTTGTATCCGAGAGTTTGTGGCCTTTGTCTTTGATCTCTCCCCTTTCGCTAGGTATAACATGCTATAGGGGCGAGGGTTACTTAGCAGAGACAGTCTATTTAATGCCGGTAATGAAAATGTGTGATGCTTCTTACGCCGCGGACGGAGCTGAAAATATTGCAAGTTTCGTACCATTCATCATTTAAGGCGTTGGAATGCAATATGAGGATCGTGCGTCGCAATCGCGTCAATGCGGCATAAGAACATGCAGGCCTTGGGTTGGATTGAAACCCGTCACAGACCGCTCTTTTCTTCTTCCAACACAAGAACTCAATGGATTCAGATTCACTCGCCATGGCGCCCGAGATTACCAGCTGGGAAGAATTACTTTGGGTATATGAACAATTTGACAATGAAACTGAGGACTTCCAATATACCGCAATCGCAAAGGTGGACGATGACAAGATATTCTACTGCGAGATAAACAAGCCAAAAGCAGACATTACTTTTCAAGAAATCACCGCCTCCCTCGCTCGAATTCCTGACGACGAAATCTTCCCACCGTGGCCCCAAGCTGTCACTACAACCAAAGCTCCTCAAGAGCTCCCTCCAGGCATTTTCATCAAACGGCCTCAAGTAGGCCAGTATGACGTGTTCTTAAAGTATAAAGTTGTACATCTCCTCCGCGATGGATTAGTAGAGGAGGCAGAGGTCATGGAAGTGCTAAGGAGCCAACCTCACCCGAATATTGTGGGATATCATGGTTGCCGTGTTCGGCGTGGATACATCACTGGACTTGTCCTGGACCGACATCCCTACGACTTGAAAGATTTCCTAAAGAGTGGCCAAACCATCCAAGATAAAGAGCTCTTCATGGAATCACTGCACGCGGCAGTTTCTCACTTGCACACACTTGGCTGGGCCCATAACGACCTGCACCCGGCAAACGTTCTTGTGGCAGAGGACGGTAGACCCATTCTGATTGACTTTGGCTCGTCTCGGAGAATTGGGGAGAAATTGTCAACAAGCCGTGGTACGAAAGGCTGGATTGATTGCGAGATGAAGGACTATACGACGTCAGAGACACATCATGATACGTTTGCTCTTGACAAAATTTGTACGTGGTTAAATAACCCGACGTTTGAGGATTGAATAGCTGCGATGAATAGCCCACAGATGTAGATGCCAGAAACTCTTATTCTAGAGGATGCACCATCCCGTCAAAACCGGGCATCGTCGAACAGTGGCTCATACAACGCAACACAGAGGGGTCAAGTCTCTGGAGGTTAAAACTAGGCACTCTGTAATATCGCAGAGCCAATCAAGCAGCCTTCCAAGAGTGACAACAACCTTGCTCTGGCTTTCACAGCAATTTTAACTCGCTCGAGGGGGGGGGCCGATGTAACAGCCAATAAGCTAATTAAGCAACCCTATTATTGACAACAACCCGGCTTTCACAGCCCTTTTAACTCCCCTAAAGAAGAGACGATGTAGCAGAGAGCTTCTTTATGTCAGCCATCCTTGTTGCATGCTCACGCTCAGTTTCTCAGCTTCAATTTCCTCAGCCCTTCAGGGTGCTGTCAATAAAAAAGCCGGAAGAAGTAGATAGTTCAGCCTCAATCCTAGTAAAGGCATGTCATGTCTTACCTGGATACATGTATATACCGGTGTAGACACTACAATTGCATCTAGCGGATGATACCAGAGCGACTGAGAATGATGAAGAGACTCTCACCAGAATTACAAGTCCTAGCTGCGAATCCCTTTACCTCTTGAAGATTGATACCAAAAACGCCTAGTAAGTCGAGGTAAATTAGAGCCCCGATTCGGGTCAAGCCAAAAGCCGTGGTGCCATGTTTGTTCAATAATCCGACAGGGGGGCATCACAACACCAACGGCCAATCGTGCACCACGACAAATTTCCGTTCCTTTTCATCTTTGCTCATCATGATCACTCAACGCACAAGCCTATATACATGGGGTATATTGAACTAAATTCTGACGGCCCGCGGCGGGCACTTGTATGACACAGCAAATAGACTTCAAGGGGTCCTGTTCTAGAAGACTTACTGTATTTTGACATATCTTTGACAACTCCATAATCCGTGCGCTGGGAGTTTAGGACTTGGCAGCGCTCACAGCATGGAAAAGCAAGACTAAATAATAGTTTGCCTAACATCTTGGCAGCGGCAACACCGGCTCCATGGCTTATCAGCTTAGACGTCCTTTGTTCCTGGGGAAAGGAGGATTTGCATCTGCGGCTGAACGCGCCCCTGCGCTATCGCTTCGTAGCCGCAACACCAAGCAGTTAATCATGTGGGGACGCGTGCTGGCCATCGTCCAAAGATTATGATCACTTGCTTTCTTCTTTCCCTTTCTTTTTCCTCTTATCTTACTTTCCTCTTGGCTTGTATTGTCTGTCGCTCCTTTTGTGTTTGTTTGTTTGTTTGTTTGTTGAGTTGCGAGAGTGGTGCTTGAGGGCATATCCTCTTGCGCTTGAGAATCAGGGGCAAATTTGTCAACGAAAGCGATCAAGTCGCGCACGCTCTTTTTGTTTAAACTCTTGTCACTCATTCCTGCAAATTTACGCAAAACAAGCTATTGAATTGCGCTCATTACTCTCCTTTATTTCCCTGGGACAACTCTACTTATCCTATCATGTTGCAACTCTTCTCAAGTCGGGTCCGGCGTCCCATTTCGCTAGTCGGCATCGCTTTTGTCTTTAGCACTTTAGCTTTGTACATTCTTGCACCAGTAAGTCGATGTGACAATCCAAGTTGTCATGAAGACAACTCCATGTTAGTTACTTAACTCACACAATGAAAAGTACACTGTCCAGCATGGAACTTCAGAAACGTTGAAACGACCATGGACCACAAGTCGCATTTCCCAACCTCCGAGTAACCAGACTGCCGCCATCTCTCAGACTACGGATCGAAAGATTCACATTCTTTTACCTGCCACAAGAAGCAACATCAACTTTTGCAAGACACTCCTTACCATGATCCTCTTAGGATATCCCAGCCCGACGATTATCGCTTGGGCAGACCAAGACCGCGCGAGTGGACTTCTTGGAGGCGGTTCACATTTTGCCAAAATTACAAGGACTCTGGATTACATTAATGACCCTAAACGTCGCAACCAGCCCGGCTTCAATGAGGAGCTCGTCATGATGCTCGATGCATACGATATTTGGTTCCAGCTCCCTCTTGACGTACTCTTGTCTCGCTACAACGCCATTCTCGAGGACGATGCCGCACGAGTTTCTCACCGCATGGGTCGAGCTTATGCCATGGAGGGCATTAATTCACGGGTCGTCTTTGGAGCAGGTAAACGCTGCGCACCGAATCTGCTTACCTCCGTGGCCTGCTATCCGGTCCCGGAATCACCACTCCCAAACGACCTTTACGGCGGAAACACGGATACTTTTGTCGGTACCAGCCAATGGAGCAGCTACCGGACTCGCTATCTCAACTCGGGATACATTATTGGACCGGTGGGAGAAGTACGTCGCGTGTTAGAGAGAGCTCTGGAGAAACTGGAGGAATGTCAGAACCGAAAAGGCGCTTCGTTTGATGACGGAACTGGGGCATCGGATGCGTGTTACAAGGGTAGTGATCAGAGCATCTTCGTCGAGATGTTTGGAGAACAAGAGTATTATCGCGAAGTCATGAGGCGGCATCATCGCACCCGTGTTGATGAGGTGCTTGATAGAGTCGTTCCAGGACGAGCTGGATCAAGGCCGCCTCCTACGGTTGTCCAGCAAGTCCCTGTGCTTGATCGTCTGGAACCTGCTTTCACTCATCAGCAGTACAACAAGACGCATCTTCCCAACAAGCCGTATGAATTCGGCATTGCTCTGGATTATTGGTCTCTACTAGGTCATCAGACATCCAACGCTGTCACTGATGCGCGGTATATCCGCCACAGCCTCCCCGTGAAGCAGCAAATGGGTAAAACAGGGAAATTCGACTGCGTCCCCAAAACTGAAATGATGTCTCTACCAAACGATCTACCCAGCGACAAGCCTCTCCCATGGATGAGAGGAATGATGCCGGATATGTGGGCGACGATGCCGCTGTACACGGAGATTTGCATCGGCACGGTGCCCGTCATGATTCACCACAACTCGGTGGAAAAGTACCAGCGGGAGAGGCAATGGAGTCAGACGTGGTGGTATAGGAGAGCGAAGCCGCTGTTTGAGGAGAGGCGCAAGGAGGGCATCGCGCAGTTGGCGGAGGGCATTCCGACGGATCGCGGGACGATGGAGAAGTGGGAGGTGATTTGTCCAAAGTTTCTTGAGAAGGAGCTGTTTAGGAATGAAAAGGGGAATTAGGGAGATTGTATGAATACGGGATGGATGAGGGTATGTGTTATGCTTGCATGAGAGGTGTTTGGGCGTTGTGATATGATTCGTTTCTAGATATTCACTGTACATCCTTCAAGATA
The DNA here is from genome assembly GCF_003025095.1 of Trichoderma harzianum CBS 226.95. Lineage (NCBI taxonomy): Eukaryota > Fungi > Ascomycota > Sordariomycetes > Hypocreales > Hypocreaceae > Trichoderma > Trichoderma harzianum. The sequence goes on from NW_020209255.1 coordinate 661,173, forward strand.
TTACATATGTGCTTAATTATAATATAATATCACTGTATACAACTTTTTACAAGCCAAAAACGCCGTATATGAGCGCAACCCAGCATCATGCTATTACAAAAATCTATTTCCTGCCCTTCCCTCTGCTTCCCCGTCCAATCTCCATCAGCCTAGCCTTCTTGTGGAATCTCTCTCCCATCTGGTGTCCGCTCCCTCTCGGTCCATCCTCCGTATCACCTCCGCGCTTCCGGCTCTTCTCCAGCATGGCTCTGACGCCAGATCCTGCGCCGCCCTCCTTTCGCTTGGTCAACCGATCGATGCGATCAACGCCCTCGCCGAGATTATGCCACTCCTCGCCGCCAAACTGCATCCGTCCGCTGCGACCGGCTTGCTTGGCCTTCTTGGCGCGATCCTTCTTGCTCTCCTTGGGCAGACGGGTAAAGTTCATTTCTTCGTATTCGGTGCGCTCCTGTTCGTCCTTGCGCTCCTGCTGTGTCTTCATTCTGCGACCACCTTGGACGATGGTCGTGCCGATACTGGGTTCGGCGATGGGTGCGGATGAGAGCTCAGAGGCGACGAACTCCTCCATGGTGTGTGAGCGCATGGGGCGGCGAGCGGCCTTTTCGCGGGTTTGGGTCGTCTCCATGACTTGACGCTCGCGGCGAGGGGGTCGGTATACACCGGCGGGAGCATCATCGTTTTGGTCGCGCTTGGCGGGACGGATGGCAACGTCGTCCATGAGAGAGCCCATGTTGGGCGCGGCAGAGAGGTTGCCTCGCTTGGGTTGGGGCCTGGAGTGGCCGTCTTCGGCCTCGGAGTCGTCTTCTTCGTCTTCATCCTCATCATCTTCAGAGCCCGAGCCTGACTCGTCCGTGCTAGATCCAGTCTTTGCGCTTTCCTTGGCTTCCTTCATCTTCTCGCGTCGCTGCGCATCTTCCGCCGTCCGAAGGAATCTGTCGATGGAGAACCGCAGCTTCTCTTCCAGCGGCCGGGCTCCCTTTTCGAGAAACAGCCGTAGCTCGACAAGCTTTGTTCGCACAGCATCGTCTAAATCTTGATCCTTTTCTTTTGATGCGGCCTTTCCATCTGACTTTGCGTTTCGTAGCTTGACGAGGATGAGAAAGACGAGGTTCTGGAGGTATGAGAGCAGCAGCTCGTTCTTGACGTCGAGGAGCGAAATTCCATCTTTCGGGTGGTCAATGGTTGAGATTTTTGAAGTTCCCTCTTGTGCCAGAGACAGCGACTGTGTTAGAGACGCCAACAGGGCGGGCAGAGTCGTTGCGGCGGCCATGATGGGCGGATGAGCTGCGGCTGGTAGTTTTGCTTCAAGATGGTAAAATTCAAAAGCCTGGAGAAATCGATATCGATTTGAACTTTTTAGTGGGGTCATGTGGCGCACCTTGCTTGTACCTGTGCCTTGCCTGTTTGGGGCTAGCGGGTATCTTTCTTTCAATTACCCTGCATTTTGTTGCTACATTTTGAGTCTTATTCAAAGAGAGAAAGAGGAAATATAGCTGTAGTGACAAATATTTGGTTTATGAATTAGAAGTAGATTTATTTGAAGAAAGATTCTGGTTATTAAGAGTTTGGTGGTTGCGTAGAGTCTGTTGGCTGCTGTAAACCTTGTGTACACACTGCTATTATTGTACGAGATGGTCTAAAACATTACATGTCAAAAAAATACGAGACAGACATCATGCCCAAGAAATTGTTTAGAAAATTCATATGTCCGTCTATACACTGACATTGACACAACGTTGCTATCCGACTTTTCGTTATAAATACAAAGGTAGTAGTAGTATATCATATATCTCCTTTCAACACCTCTAAGACGCTCATGGAAATCCTTCCATTGCATCTCCCGAAATCACGCCTCTATAGAGCATCGCGCATCTCCTTTTTCATCCTTGTAACCGTTCCAACTCCTCCGTAAACCAAACCCGTGTACACCATCGCTACGCTCGCACCAGCATTCAGCACCTTCAACGCCTGCTCTCCATTCGTGATGCCTCCAGTCGCAAAAAGCACCTTTTGCTCACCCTTGCCCTCGCTAGGCTGCGAGTCGAGCAGCTTGCGGTATCGACCAACGAGATCCAATGTGCGGTCGAACATGGCAGGGCCAGAGTAGCCGCCCGTCTCCATCAGTGCCTTTTGCTCCCTGACTGAGAGCTTGGCTCCCTTGGGGTTGAGGCCGGTTCTCCGCTTAGTGGTGTTTCCGACAATGATGCCGTCGACGCCGCTCTTCTGCACAGCCTGGACAATGCCCTCCATTTGCGAATCTTCGTCCTCGTCGGGAGAAACCTTGACCATGACCTTGGGGCGCACTTCTCTGTCTGTTCGAGACGCCTCGTCGACAACGGCAGCGAGTAATCGTGTCAAGGGCTCTGCGGCTTGAAGGTCTCGGAGACCTGGCGTGTTGGGGCTGCTCACATTGACGACTAGAACATCGGCATAACGGGCCAACCGCCGTGTGCAGTAGACGTAGTCAGAGGCAATGGCCTGCTCGTCCTTCTCGTTGGTCTCCTTGTTCTTTGCGATTTGCACGGCGAGTATGCGTCCAGGCTTCAAGCTTCCCACAGGAACACCGGCCTCTCCACTAATGATTTCCTCCTCGGTGACTCCTATTGAGCGCGCAAATCGTCGAAGTCGGTCGCGCAGGCGGATCGCCATGTCGTCGGCTCCCTTTGAGTTGAGGCCGTATCGGTTGACCATTCCGTCGAGAATCGGCACGCGAAAGACTCGAGGCTTGGGGTTTCCCTCTTGCGGCAGCGGCGTGCAGCCACCGACCTCGACAACGCCGGCTCCGAGCGCAAACAGCGCATCGGGAATCTCGCCATCCTTGTCCAGACCGGCTGAGATGCCAATCGGGTTCGCCAATTGGTGCTCGAAGACGGTGGCTGAGAGGCTGGAGCTGTTGGCAGCGGCGTCACGTTCCCGGGGGTTCAAGCCGACTTCGTAGAGAAGCTTCAGCGCTGAAACGCCCAAATGGTGCGCATCTTCGGCATCGGGGACGACGGTTCGCAGCAGCGGCGGGACGACATATCGGTGGACGAATGCTCGCGTGTCGGTCGTATAGTAGTATGAGGCGTATAGAGCAGCCGCCAGCGCTGTGCTATAAGCTGCAACCTTGAATCCGCCACCAGAGCTGCCGGCTGAGCTCGAATTATAGCGACGAGGGACTGAAGTTCTGAGAGAGTTTTGCGAGGGGCATGTCGATCGGGGGACGGACTTGAGGCCAGTGGCAGCGAGACGCGACCGCAGCAGTGAGGCAGACATGATTGGCGCAAGTCACGCCGTGTCGGCTGCCAATTGCTCGAGTTTGGCTGTCGTGAGTCGAGAAACGATCTGATATGATATTGGACGATATATTGTGGATCTGGTGAAGTCGGGAGATCGGGCAAATCCTCCGAGAAGCTGTCCGTACTGTGGCGATACGAACAACGCACTGTCTCTTATATGAAAAGAGATGCCCAGACTATACAAGCGGTTGTATCCATATCATACCTAAGCATTGGACTATTCATTTACTCAATTTCTATAATTAAAGACCTCTATTGTAAATCGTACTGCTTACCGTCCGCTTGGCCGTGTCCCCTATCTATCTCCCCATGCCTTATCTGATATCGTACAGATATACTCTCTCAAAGATCTCTTATATCACTGTTACCAAGACAACGTCCATAATACAGCTTCCTAGAAAAGGTAATCGTCCATTATCTAAAAAGAAAATTGTCTGTGGCTTGGTTGTGGGAGTGAATTGGTGTTGTAAATCAGACGCCACTAGACATAGATCTCCCCCATGTTATACCTGGACCAACCACCGTCCGAGTCTTATACTTACAATCCGCCACATACGAAGCCATCGTCGAGTTTGATACCTTATACTTCGATATTGCTGGGCAACACGTCTTGTTTACTGTTTATTGTGTCTTTATAACTTTGGATGCTGCATGCTAATTCTTCTTGTATTTGTTTGCCTATAAAGACATGGCCACCCCCCCTAGAATTGTGATTTGAATCTTTCCTCACACACAATTTTGCAATATCCAACGTGAATAAAAGCTCAATTCAAATCTAGCTTGACCCAATTCAAACCAATATTGATCCAATTCAAACCTATCTTGACCAAATTAAAATCTACTTTGACCCAATCCTCACAATGGCAAACACTCGACTTGTACGGTATAGACCTCGTCGACGAGAGCCGCCACGGGCACCTGGAGAGATTTTCCAGATGGAGCACTCTTATCTCGATATGACGCCGAGGACAGGATCATGTGCCATCGCAAACATCCCACCGGAGATTTTACTTACGATAATGGACCATCTCCCAATGCCTTTCCGCCTTTCCCTGGCTCTTACCTGCAAGGGCTTTTACAATACTTTCCGAATTCTAACATCAAACAAACCCGACGAAATGGAAACTTCGTCAATGTTGTACATCTTGCAGAGAGATATACCCAACGTATATTTCTGTTTTAGGTGCCACAAGTTGTGTCCTCTAAACCAAGATCGGAACTGGGAGGGCCAAAATGACCATGGATGCGGCAAGTCGGGCTTGTTTGGCGACTGGGACTTGGTCCACAAACATATTCCCCAGAAGCAGATTCCATTGCTCTGGCATCCCGTTCTCAAAGAAGCACACCTTAACTTCATGGAAGCATACTTGGTAATGGACAGACACTTTTATGGCGAGTCTCATGGACTTCCCCTTTCGACACTCGAGCGACACTCAAAGTTCGAAAAGTTCATCATATTGAACAGGACTACGATCAATGATCGAAACGACTGGAATGATGACCTGAGAGTGGCTTTGAAGGTGTCAAAAGCCTGCAAACAGACTGTATTCGATGTCAGACCACAGGGATCCAAAGCAAAGGCTTTTCAAGCCCCCTGGAGGTTTTCCTTTGACTCCATCCCAAAGATTATCGACAATGAGCTCTACATCGCTAGAACTCACACAGTTGAAGGGCCAATGGTGGGCTGGGAGCACTTGGCGAGACTCTTGGAGAGCATTCACCTGCCTATTTGCCGCCACATGAAGTGCATTACGGAAACGTACTCATATTGCCATATTATCATCAGCCGAAGCCACAACAATCGGAGTATCTGCCAAAAAGACTGGAACCATGATCACCATTTCCAGCAAAGCGGTTCATGTCAGTACTGCTACACCGATTATGATATCTCGCTTCAAAGAGATAACGACAAGAAAGAGTGGAGGTTGAAGATCTGCACATATCACTACCTCGGAGCCTGTCGCTCCCCAGCCGACCTCCTTTGGGACTATCTTGTTCGAGATGTGTGTGGGCCACTGAATCCTTTATACTGGGAAATGAAGCATCGGCATCTGGATATGGATCTTGGGAAAGCGCGGCGGAGATGGCATGAGGGCGATGAGGGAGACTCTTCCTAGGATGCTTTGACATACAATACGATGCTTATTATAGTCTGTCAATGCTTTTGTTTAAAGATGCGATAGTGTATTATTTTTATTGCTCTTATTTTTTATGTAAAATGTTGTGAAATAAATTCTTGTCCGTCAAGTCGCGACTGATAATCCACGAGAATGCAGATTTGTGATAATGCAAATAGAAATGACAAGAAAAGGTTACATATGTACAAGGAACGGACATTGAATGTAATCAATTGACGATTTACATTAATAAAAACAAGAATAGGCGTATTTTGATAGTACAGGTATGTATATGTGTCAGAGGCCAGCCACAAAGGAAGTGTTTCCCTCCTCCTTGGACCCGGATAGGGGTGTCTGAGTTCTCAACTAGCTAGCTAGACGGCTGAGGAGACTGAACAGAGGTACAAGAAAGAGGCCCCGGCCTTTGTTTCTAGAGAGGTCAGAGATAAATACAGTCCTTTGTATAACCCTAGCTGCGTGGTCCGTGATAGTGACCGTGCTGCCTTCATCCCTGACTCTTCCACTCTTCCTTTGAGCCGCCGTTCCTGACAATATGTTGTTCAACACTCCACAATTGGTACCATCCTTATTTGATTCACTATAAGAAGCTAAAATAAACAGACATCCGTTTCCCACTCATTTAGATAGCCGCCCTCCTCCTCCTCCTCTGACCAAGGAATGCCGACTCTGAAAAAACCTAGCCGCACGAACGCATTTGGTCCATCTTCCTCCGATCTTCTCAACACTAGACCCTTATAATAGACTACACTATCAAGCGCGGTTCTCAATCCTTCCCTGATGTCTCCATTGCATACGAGGAGAGTTACTGCCGACGGTTCCGGAAGTTTCATCCAACGATCCATATGGCAATAAATTATCCGCCCTCTCCATATTGGGCCTTCGACGGTTGCAACTAAATCAAAATATGATCCCTCAGATTTTAGGGTTATGGGTTGATGTGATCCTATTTTCATCGAAACCAAAGGAGCCTGTAACAAAAGCTTTCGCTTAGAACGGTCTCTGAAGTCTATGATTTCATCAAGAGAAATAGACTGTTCCGGGTCGGCATATCGAATGAGATCTTTGATTCTCAAAGATTTGTTTCTTGAATCGTAGTCGAGGCTGTAACCGAAATTCGCAGCTGAAGCCCAAGACCAGCTAGGAAAATCCTTTCGAATGAACCCATCTCTTTCATGTCCGATCCTCATACATTCCCAAGGAAGAGCTCTTGAATAAAATCCCTTGAAGATTCCACCAAAGTATTCCACATTATGTTGTAATGAAAGACGACGGGCAACTCCATGAATGGCAGCGAGACGATCTGTTGGCTTTGTCAACTTCATGCCAGCGTATTGAGCTGCTATGCCGAGCCAAGCAATTCCTAAAGCTTCTTCTTTGGGCAAACTCAAGATCTCCCGTAAAAAATGATCCGTTCTTCTATAAGTCTCACTGTGCTGCTGGCGCAGATTCCGAAACGGCTGATTCTCTTGGAACAGACCACTGTCACACTCCCACAACAGACCGATCCCACTCCAGTGTAATCTTTGAGTGGATAGAATCCTTTCTTGTAGAGCCCAGGCACGCCTCATTAGTGGCATGTATTTGAGGTCGGGCTCATCACCTATGGTTCCTTCAAGTGGTTGGAAAGAAAGAAAGTTTTCCCCATACTGGATGGCCTCTTCTTCTCTCCAAGGGTAGCGGGCTGAGTGCCTCTCTCCAAGGAATCCTTCCGATGCATACAAGGCTGAGATGCAAAATAGAGCGTTAGAATAGTAGTTTCCCATTTGGGCTGCCTCGCTATTCCAGTCGTCAAGAAAGTCGTCATTGTCTGGTTGGATGATACATAGTGCATCAACCCAGAGATATCGGATCCCCATGAGCCTTGTGATCGTGATAGCATTTTGAATCGTTTTTGGTAAGTCGTATACCATAATTCGGTGTTTTCTTTGACGCAAGTTGCTCCGTGTTGTTTTTGCCGGTTGGTTCCCCATTCCCCAACAATAGCTTAGAATGAGATATTTTGGGTTTATGTCACTCGCCAACTCTTTGGTGTTGACAAGCCTGGCCGTGCTTCCATCATTGGATTGAACATCTACCAACCGAGTTGGTATAATATTGGGTTTTTCCTTGAGGCCTTGTATTCGTTGACATTTCTCATGATTTTGACTGCAGTTGTCTATCCATTTAATAGTCGTTTGCATGAGCGTCATAAGTTCATCATCGATATTTCCACTCGCCAACCCTAAAAATATACAGTGAGTATCCCACCACCACGTTGGTTGGGGTTTCGTACGTAAAATTGGAGGTATTTCTTGATAAGACGTCTTCTTGTTGAGGAGAGGAATGTTGATAGAAACCACAATGTTATCAAGTTTACGCGTATTTTCCAACTTTATACCATAAGTCAATGTGGGAAAGTAGGTACGCTTTTCCAGATAACCTTGCTTTATAGTAAGCATAGAGTACTCTCCTATTCCACCGCAGCTCATGTGCATCCAAAAAATCTGGCAACCGCGACAGCCCCCATCTGCTGAAGCTTGGAGGTCGGTTGGGACTTTATAGTGGTCAATATCCATGTCGGATTCGTCATCTTTAGTTGAAGAAACTTGGAGAACTGCGTTCAAAAGTTCGCAACACTTTTCACACAAACCTTCATCGACAGTAATTGAAGACTGCATTGTGAAATAGCGAGAACCAGGCGGCCTGAGAAATATAAAAATTAGGTAGATAAAGATACCAGAGAGCAACGGAATCAAACTTGGTATACAGATGTATCTGAGTCTCTTTATTAGGGCGGATCACTGCATCCGGCTCTTGTTCTCGGCTTACCATCAGAGTTCTAGTGCCAACTCGTAGTAACCACTTCCCGGAGAATTTATGGACTTTTAAAAGATATTAGATACTGAGAAGTTCGCAATGCTTGGGCTTAGTTAATATAATGAGTTTATTGTTACGAAGAAACTTGCAGGCAAGTTCAAAGGATAAGAATTGGGCTCGCGTATTAGGCATCAAGGCTAACAGGGACAATAGACAATAGCCAACCAGGAAGCTGAAAGCCCCATATTGCCATATGTCATACTGTGAATGGCCCTTTGATAGTATGAGAGCACACCTGACGGAGCTCATAAACTTGCCCGTCTGCTCGCCTGCCCGTTTGCCATACCGATGCATCAGTCCAATTGATTTGCCTACTTTGATCCATCCACAAAGTCTTCCTCTTGTGGCAAGTGCCAACCCAGAGAGCCATCGTCAGAGTGCCAAATACTGTGTCCATTATATATAATTCTTCATGGTTTATTTTTTGATCAGATAAATGGAGAGTCAATGAGATTGGACGCTATGCACGCATAGGATCCCTGAAAAAGATGTACGGTCGGCGAATGATGCTTTTGCGTGAGCACATCTGCAGCAAACCAAATCTCATTTAATGATAGTGTAGTCAGCAACGCAGGCCTGAGAATTGCCATATATTACGGTTGCTGACTAGAGGGCTGGCTTCTGTCCTGGAGCTCCACAGGTGGAATAGGCGCCAATGTCGGGACGTACGACTTACACTACCAGATTTTCACCATTACAGATTTATCGTCAAATGGTATAGTAGCTAGTTCGCGACAGCCTGTCAAGTTACGCGGCTAACTTTTGGATATATAATTTGCTGGTATTTATAACCGCCCAGTATCAACACGCCAAAACCATTGCTGGATGCCAACGTCGGTCGACGCCAAAAACACTCTTCTATTGCTCTCTGTAACGGAGATAAGCGTGATATTCCAACCGGTCATAGCCTCTATTTTGCAGGAAACAAAAGCGTCCTCAACCTAGTCATCCCAGTAAAGTCTCCCACCACCGTCCCTGCTACCTCCTTGTCTACCCAGCCCTCAGTGTAACCGCCGCCGAAGTCAACCAACCAGGCATTTTCGTTCTCATCAATCAAAACGTTTGCTGTTTTGACGTCTCCACAAACTATACGATTCTAGTGCAGTGCTGATAAGGCAGTTCGAGCTGGCCCATCCACCGTTCCTTAACTGCAGGCGTAGGGTCGTCGGGTTCTTCAGGGTGGACTCTTGCGGATAATGGTCGATCACCGCACTCGATGTAGGTTAATAACGGCCCAAGAATGAAGTCACAATCATCCATCACAATACCGTATAGGCGACAGACGTTCACTGAAGAGCCTAGACCGGCCTCATGAATCTTTTTATAGGTTGTAAGCTCCTGGGTGATCTGTATACTGCCATAACAACGTTTGAAGAAGCACACAGTCTGACCCTTGTCAATCAAAACCTTCTTTGGTGCCTTAAAGAGTGCGTCTTTGGGTGCTTTATGGCTGATGATGATGTTGGCTGGATCGTACAAAGATGTCCAAGTCTCTAAGTAATCGAGAAAGTCATCATCGAAGCGAATAAAGGATGGCCAATAGGGCGACTCCTCAGTTGGCACGAGGCGTGGTTGTAGCTTCTCATCGATTATATCAAGTATAAAGACGAAGAATTCGGGATAATATATTCTTTCAAGGTGACTGTAATGGTTTCAACTGGCGTATCAGGCGCGAGGTTGGTAAAGAAGGGCTCGAATGGAGCCATCGCCCAATTATAGAAGTCGGTGTCGTATATTTCACCTAATACCTCCTGACCGGAATTCAAAACTTCTAGGTAAGCCTTGTACTTGTTCGTCATGTTGGGAGAGTTGACGAAGTTGGATGGTGAAAGCTTAATATAAAAAACCTTGCCATTGCGCCGAACTGTGAAGCGAGCATCATTGTCATCTTTTCGTATGCTAGTGACAACGTTTTCAATCTCGTACCGCGGGGCGGCCATTACAACGATCCTGAATAACAATGAAGTGTTCCCGGCACAGTCATTCGGGATCTGTTTTCTTGAGTCCGATCTCGCAGCCTTTGGGAGGCAACCAAGAATTTACCGGCTTAGCTGGCAGCAGCTCCGCATGCGCTCTGAGGCAGTGGCGTGATAGGAACAAAAATCGGCTGAAGTGTTCCTGATTAGCAATACGATTCTTTAGGTTTGATCTACCGGACTTTGGGGAATAAGTCTGCGCCTCTAGAGAGTGCAGCATAGAGGAGATAAGGTCTACATGACGCCAAACTGATGTCAAGCTCGGCGCCCAACAGTTGGTGGAGGTGGTTTTGCGTGTTGGTTGGGGTGCCGTGACTAACAGCCTTGTACGGAACTGTTGAGCCTGGTAATAAACGTACAGATGGATATGGCTGTGTTTCTTTCACATGTAAACTGAATGCAGCTAGTTGGCTTGATTCTTTAGTCTACTGAGCCACCTACTTGTTCCCTATATAAACCATGCCGTTTCCCGGCGATATCTTACTAGATCCATTATGAGTTAAGTATTACGCTCAGCTTCCGCACCATGTATCAGAACACTAGAACATACTCGCGCAGACGTCGAAGCCAGCGCCTCATTGAGGCTGAGAACTCTAAGAAAAGACTTCGGGACTCAACTGAACCCATCCATTTGCCAATATTATCTTTTCCAACAGAAATCCTCCTATCGGTCATAAGTCACCTACCGTCGCCATGGCAACTTTCTTTAGGTTTGACTTGCAGATTCTTCTCAGAGTTAACTCGCAGAAACACTCTACCACGCTTTGAGGGAAAATATCTGGTTGAGTTTCTTTCAACCTTACAAAGAGACATCCCCAATATGTATTTCTGCTATTGTTGCAACAAGCTGCGCACACTCGATCCTAACCTTGATTACAAAAACCAAGCTCATACAGAGACTGCTGGAGTTTTCACGAATTCACGATGGGCGCCCGATCCCACCAATTTCTTACACATTAAGCTTCCGCCATTTTTTTCTTCCTTTCTCTTCGATACCAAAATATCATTTATGGAAGCAAACTTGGTCATGAATCGACACTTTCATGGCCTCTCTCATGGTACATCTCTCCGGGGCCTCGAACGATGTAGTATCCTCGAGGATGTTATCGAATTAGGCAGATGCATTATGTTCCGCCGTAAGTTGAAAAAAAGGGACTATATCTCGGAAGATTTCGTGGATCCAGAAGCCAAATTTCTCGAAGAAAATCCCGAAGCTCTGCCAAGGAGGGAAGACGCCTGGAGATTTTTATTTCGATCCAGCCCGAAGATCATCGATGATGAGCTCTTCATTGCCAGATTTTATACGTTAACTGGGCCTCCAGTGACTCGAGAGCAACTTAAAAAGTTGATGGAGAGTACTTCGATACCAATCTGCAGTCATCTCACCTGCTCGGCGTTCCCGTATTGCTGCTACCTCGGGAGACGCTTACCAAGGCGCTATTTGCGCTGCTGTCCATTCATTTGGTCAAAAAATCTTTACCGTGATGGTGATGGAAAAATAATCGAATTTGATCCGGAGCACGACTCTTGCTTATTATGCAGCACAGATTACGATATCTCAGTTGATCTAAAAACGAACAACGAAACGACCATCAAAATTAGTATCTATCATCGCCTAGGATCATGCCGGTCTCCGAGCGATAAACATTGGAATTATTTTGTTACCCCCCTCCCACAAGCTCCTTGTTGGAAGTTACTACTAAATGCCGATTTCAAACTCCCGCGTAACTTTGATTCCAATGACGGGCTGTTTGACTTTGGAAACTTCCCTTCGGCCCAAGAAATAAGATCTCGCCATCTGGAGGTTGATCCTGGGGTAGCCCGGCGAAAGTGGCACGAGGAGGCACCGGATGAAAAACTATAAGTTTACCTGGCGCATCTTAAGTTACACAAATGGCAATGTAAACCGATGAGTTTAGATATAATAAAAATTCTATCCCGCCCAGAATTCCTCTTCTATGATCTGGAGGTCAAGCTGGCCCCAAGTTCAGTAAAGATTGTCGTGTTATGTTCAAACAAACATTGAAGCTTCCATAGAGGTATACTTGAGGAAGCCACGCTCTGCAGGCTGCTATATGACACGAGGCGAAAACAACGGAAGACACTTCATTTTCTTTTAATAATTTTATCTCTACCTACATGTATATGTAAATTCGAATAATAGGCTCTTTGCCGTCTTCCTTTCTCCAAAAAGGTATACATCCATACGTCGACACCACTCAAAGTTTAATATGCGATGTAGCTCTTTGTTTCTACATAACATGAACTGTATGGGTTCTTTCCCGTCTCCTAGTATGCCATCCTGTTACTATGGTGATAAGATAGGCCAAAAAAGGTTATAAATAACTTCTATTTTCTTTTCTAGATGCTTTAGAGGGCAACATTCTTCCTTCCCAATAAATTTCATCTCAGATAGAATATAAGTAGGCCCTGGCCGCGTGACCGTCATGATTCGCCAACTCACCATTGTCCACAAAGTTGCTACTCTCCGCACAGTCGTCGAATCCCACGGGTAGAAGCGACAAATATATCTAAAATGGATATCCAGTTGACACTAAATCCTTCCACTGTTAATCGGGAATGTCCATTTTTACTGTCCTTACCGGTCGAACTTCTTCTCCCAATAGCATCTTACCTACCAATTCCAACACAAATATCTCTCGCTTTGACTTGCAAATGCTTGATGAAAGTGTTATTTCCTGAGAATACCCTACCACGGCTCAGCAAAGAGGACCGTATCACATTCCTTTCAACTTTGCAGAAAGATATACCTGGCACATACTTCTGCTTCTGTTGCCACCGGTTACGCCGACTGATACCAGATGTGGATTGGAATGGTCATGATCACAAATGGAACATTGGATACTTCAAATACCCAACGTGGAATATCAATTCAGGTAATAACTGGCATGTACCGGCTCCATACTATTTTTCATCGTTCAAAGACTATTTCTCTGTTGATTTTATGGATGCCTACCTAGTTATGAACCAACATTTTCTGGGTTCCTCCCATGGCCTGCCGCTTCACATTCTTGAACGGTATGCGTCGTTTCAAGACCATATCGAGTTGCATAATTGCCAACACAGTTCACCGTTCCAAGGCGTAACCAAGGAGGAGTCACAAAGTCCTTCAGGATCCGACTATCGCCTCTATGAGCGGAAGGACGATGAACCTGATCGAAAAGAGACCGCCTGGAGGCTTTCGTTTCAGATGATTCCAAAGATTATCCATGGCAAACTGTATTTGGGTCGATTCTACACGATAGTTGGTCCTCTGATGCCTTGGAACTGTATGGCGAGGCTCATCAGTAGCTGTTCGCCAGAGATTTGCAACCATTGGAGATGCTTGGCAGATGCGAGACTAGTATGCCCTGCTCAACATGGCCCCATGGCACACGCGAACTCGGACAGCTATATATCCATTGTTCCAAGATTATACAATATGGAAGGGGATTTCGAACCGCCCAAAAATTATCCGGAGGGCGGCTCATGCCTATTTTGCGATACGGACTACGAGATTTCACTCCACCAGAATAAAGAAAACAAGGAATGGCGATTCAGGCTTATCACGTATCACTGCCTTGGATCATGTCGGTCTCCAAAAGACAAATTTTGGAAATCTCTCGTGGGAAACTTGGGAAGAAGACATGATCATAGTCAGAGCAAGGCACAGTGTTCTTGTGGCAATATCAAGCGAGAATGGCATGAGGGGAGCTAAAGATGGGTCAGAGCGAGGCACGGTTTTCTTGTGGGAATGTCAAGCGATAATGGCGTGAAGGGAGCTAAAGATAGCGAGCGCAGTATGTTAATGAAGAATATACTCTGATATTTCTCTCATGAGTTGACGAACACGTTTTGATAAGATGATTTGATCAGCCTAGTGATTCTTATATTCCTCAGACAAACTAGGTTTCTTGCCTTATGTTCGGTGTCAATAGGACTAGTTCAACAGTACATTTCCAACTATCAACGCAATGTGCTACTGCTAGGGTCTGGATGTGAATTCACACTCAGTCAGTTCTAGAGGCTGTCGACATTCTCCCAGAGAGACATACCTTATATTTTCTGGGGGATTCCAATATATTCCATACCACGTGTAAGAATAATGTTTTTTTTTATAATCTACCTAGCGTATATGTACCTTTATATCATTACGTCTGTTCGTATTAGCATCTATACACATAATAATATACACCGCCTCTATCCTCCTAAAAGTCAAATGAGTCATGTGGGGCATACGCCGCATATAGGCAATTATATTATTGAGTTCCATATGGAACATACATTGTTCAAGATGGCTGATGAATTCATAATGTATAGTTCAGAGCAGGGCTGCGACCCGGCCTTTATTTCATGATCCTGAATCAATCCGTAGCTCAAACTGATCGGCCACAATCCACCAACTCGAATCTTGAAGATTGGAGCTGCAAAGTATCATCGATAAAAGCCCAAGATCAAATTTTGAGTTTAGTATGATACGAAATATTTCTCAAAGTAAGATAAGCCATATTGCGTGAATATGTGACTCCTTTTGCTACAAAAGGCCTATAAAGGAACGACAGTAGCCATGACCCTTCAGTTCTATGAGCAATGATCTTTCTTCCTCAAACATCAAAACCTACTAAAAACAATAAAGAACCGGCAACATATGATTAAACAGCAAAGTCAGATGGGAATTAAATTAGAGGCTCTCAAAGAGTCCTCACAAAAAGCGGATGCCTCTTTCGACGCAGCACAAGGAATACCGGATGCCTCTTTCGACGCATCACAAGGAACACCGGATGCCTCTTTCGACATAGCACAAAGAACGCCGAGATGTTGGTTCGTGACCATGCCAGTCGAGATCCTCCTCGACATAAAGGATTGCTTAGAACCGCAATGGCAAACAGCTTTGGCCGTGACCTGCAAACGCTTCATGGCGGTTCTGTTCCGTGAAGGCAATCTGCCTTGTCTCACAAAGGGAGAACTGGCTGAATTCTTGTCCACATTGTCAAAAGATGTACCTCATGCTTATTTCTGCTGGTGTTGCAACATGCTCCGACTATTGAACCCCGAAGCCGATTGGGATGGGCAGAACCACAGATCGACCGTTCAAGCCATCGAGAATTCCATGTGGACAAATGGAACTCAAAGGAGGGGCAATCTCTACTTGTCGCCACCCTATTTCCTCTTCGCGGAAACTCCTACCATTTGTTTCATGACCGCATATCTGGTAATGAACCGCCATTTCTATGGGGCCTCTCACGGTATTTCGCTTCAAAGCTTGCAGTCCTCTGCGAGTTACGAGGAAAAGCTGGCATTGAGTAAGTGTCAGTGTCGCTATTCGTTTGGCTCAAGCCCCTCTTGCAAAACTACGAGCGGAATCTTCCAGCCGACTTTGACCATAAGCCCAAGAAAAAAAGATCTTTGGAGGTTTTCTAGTCAATCTACCCCCAAAATCGTCGATGGGAGTCTTTATATCGGCCGAATTTTTACAATGGTTGGACCGCTGGTGCGCTGGGAACAAATTGCAAGGCTGATTGAGAGCGTACGACCTGGAATATGCCAACACTTGGAATGTGCAGCGTCGCTACCGCGATTCTGTCGCCATGACCGCCAGGCCTCGAAAAAGCCCGTGGATCGACGTCTTTACATCGCTTCACTGACGGGTAGGTGGGGGGATGTTTTGGAGGACCTCAGGTCTGAAAAGTTCAACCCAGAAAAAGGATCATGCTTATTGTGCGCAACCGACTACGACATCTCGCTCGAACAAGATATAAACGAAAAGGAGTGGCACTTTACCCTTCGTACATATCACTGCCTTGGGCCCTGTCGGACTCCAAACGACCAACTCTGGGCTTACTTCACCAGTGATTTCCAGGATGCACACGGTTTCTGGGGAACCTCATCTGAGAGAAACAGCGAGCTGGAAGAACTTCAATCTCGCCACTTAAAGCTGGATCATGGAGGAGCGCGTCGAATATGGTACGGGAAAGATGAATCTAGGATATAGGTGATTTATACTGAAAAACTAGTTAAGGTAGAACTATAGAGATTTTGATATACTTCCCATTCTTAAAAATTAAGACGTCAGTATGCGACAAGATAAAAAGAAAGAGAGAGAGAGAGAGAGAGAGGGAGAGAGAGAGAGAGGGAGGGAGGGAGAGAGATAGATAGAGAGAGAGAGAGATTCTAGGCGGTTGCCACATATATTCGAGATTGGCAATGAATCCGAATCCTATTCAAACCCACCAAGCAGGAAGATCTTTCTATGTTGCGGCTACGTTATCCACATGTAACATTAGAAAGTAGCTACCCATTGGACAATTCCAGATACGGTGGGCTGTTTTAGCTATATAAAGTAAACCGCCGTTGATCCTTTTTGAACTATCATGGTGTCCAATATTAGCGACTGCTGCTGCAATGAGAAAGAGCCTGAAATGCAATTCCATGTTGTTTTGGCACCATAATGTTCAACTGTTACTACAACTAGCCGAAACGTGGAGTATATTGAACAAAAAAGAGCCTTTGTAGGTAATTCTTTCGTTATCACAGCATTAAGATGCAAACAGATACTGGGAAATCCTAAGAGTACTACTACGTGGGTAGGCATCTGATAGCAGCTGTGGACTCGCAATGTCTGTCAGCTGTCTACGCACGCAGGCCTAGGGATGGCCACCACCTGGCAACGCTGGAATTAACTGCAAAGTGAACTGAAAACAAAGTGAATTACTTCTGATTGAGTGACTTGCTGGGGGTCCATCCAACGAAAAAATTTCAGACGCGTTTGTTTCCTCCTCTCCCCTCTCCCCACCACCAAGGGTTCATTTCCCTCCTTTCCATCACATCTCAACCTCAAAACCCCTTCAACCAGACGATTTTAGCACTCTGCCACGGTTGACGACGATATTAGACATGGCAGCGGTGGTCAATATCACGGCGCCTCTCGGTCAAATCGTCCAAACGGCATCTCCGGCCCAAAAGCTGCACGCAAGGCAATTGGTGCGGCTATTCAAAGACGTGCCTACCACGAATCCCGTCAAAGCTTGTTTCACGACCCCCGAAATTTTCAAAGCAAGATGGCTGGTCGAAGAGAACAGTTCTTTGAGCCGGCCTGAAGAGTTCTTTGAGAATGCCAACGAGGTGCGATATCCTGCCCATTGGCTCACAGTACAGGGAGCCACCAATGCCGTGGCCAATTTCCGAGGATTTGCAAATCTATTGCCGGGCTGGGGCCCTTTGGTCATCACTCGAGGCAATAATCCCGTACAGAGTCAATTCAACCTCAGGATCGAGGTGCTAGGGCGCTCTGAACCTGAACAACCTTGGTCCCCGTCCCACCGACGAATAAAGCACATGGTTGGTACAATCGCCGACACTGCGTTTGCCCTCTTGTCGTCTCCTAGAAGCCTCCAGAAGCTCCAGGAAATGTTCACCATCATCAGGGACAACTGGAATGAGAGGGGAATTGACCATTGCGTCTCCGGGGGGGCCAATTCACAGATAGTGGTGAACCATTTTCTCACCACGCTCCAAGCTCGATTTCCAACACTGAAACTTGTGGGCCATAAGGATCGGACGCTGAATTCCGACCAGTTCCATCGTGGGCTCGACAAGGTGACACGTTCCAGAACCTCGATCCTGAAGCATGTGGTGATTTGATTCTGCAATCTAGCCCATGCCGTTCATCTGCGGAACATTTTGCCAATCACCTACCGGCATCTGGTTGGTGAAATCAAAAGCAGCGGTCGGATAAACCGGTACAACATGAGTTCGATCAGAAAACCCAAGTCACCGGAACCAGATGCTGAGTGAGGGTGGTCCAAGGGGCTTAGCCTCCATGGTGCTGGAGGAGGCTTGGGCTGGTTGCTCCATGGCGCTAGAAGATGCGAGATTTAATTACTGGGCTAGGTTTAAAGCTATTGCTCGCCTGTACTTGCTCAGGAATTGCCTGATTCCATTGAGGCGGGCGGCTTGTGTCTCTCTTATTCCTCTCAAAGATTCACTTGTGCGGCAGAGTACTAGGTAGGCTCTTGAGACACATTCAAGAGCTCGGCATATCCATTGATAGCCGTAAGATACCGTAAGATATAGTAACTCTAGGCCGGGGATAGGTAGTTTAATTGGGCGTTTCGGAAAATCCACTTCATATTTGATTATGTTCTTATCTGGTACATGTATACTGTAACACTCCACATCTCATTATGGCTACCTAAGTTCTACTAAACCTCGCTTTAAAGCGACCCAGGTCATCATGTGTTCCCTACCGCACCCTGTGACGACACTGTTCGTGTCTGAGAAGCTTGTTTACCGCAGCGTGCAAATTGAAGACAATGACACCTTCTACGCAATCATTAGCGAGCCTGGGTGCATGGAGCTTGGCCATCCCTTAATCCCTCGACCGCCAATCTAGAGGTCAATGGACGAGTTTTTAGAAGTGTACCAGAAGAAGGCTTTGATCTTTGTCTTCATCTGCTTGAAAGAGACATCGGAGAGTGGACATCCCACAGCCGGAAAGCCAATTGGATCTCTGAACATGACCCCGCCGTCACTCGAGTCCAAAGAAGATCATCGATCTACCAGCTTTGCTATTTGGCTCTCGGAAGAATACCGCGGCAAGGGCTACGGTGCTGAAGCTACAAAGTGGGCTGTAGACTGGGCTTTCAATTATACGGGAGTGCACCGCATTGAGCTTTGGTTTCAGCTACAACGAGGCAGCGATAAGGCTTTGGGAAAGGATTGGGTTCAAGTTGGAAGGCCGGAAGCGTGAAAGTGTGTGGTTTCAGCGTAAGTGGTTTGATACTCTCCTGTACTCTATCCTCGAGCATGATTGGGAGGGCAAATGAAGAGAATTGTGCCACCAAATGTCACCAGCTTGTTTTGGTTTCACCGTTTACCATTGTTTGCCATATCATTGGCGCCGTGCAGCATGTCTGCAGCGGTTGATGGAAACACCAAATTTGGCGCAATGGATGTTTTGCTATAGAGCACTGAGCTTCATGGAATGAGCCTAGTACACCATCGCTATTCACCTAAATGAGAGTCTTGCTTGTGTTGGGGCTGCTAAGGGAATGCCCATTGGCTAATTGTTGTTTAAATAAGTTGTATACGTCTGTTCACATTGTTGGACATTCACCGAGACTAAATTGCCGAGATAAGTTGAGCGGGTAACTTTTTCATACAGGCCACAATTAGAGATCACCACCAGTGGCTAATCAGAAGTTAGTTGATAAATGACTGATATTCATAATTTTACTAAGGAGTGACGAAAAGCACATTAACAGATTTGAATGAATGTCCGTGGCAATCCACCTTCCTGCGTGACCCCTGAGTGTTCCATCACAGCGAAAACTGTTTGCCAAAGAGAGACATGGCCTGTCGAAGTTGACTGGCAGGTAGTTAATTCCTAAGTTCATCCTCAATATCATCATTGTACACTCGAGCTAGTGGGCTTCGAATGGGAATGTTTCTCTGTCCCTCTCGGGGAGTAGCTTCGGGAATGAAAGCAACCTTGGTTCCCTTTGGAACCAGAAGACAATAAGTTGAGCCTCCGTGATGGAACATTCCAAGTTCTTCTCCCTTTTTAACTTCTACTCCTCCCTCAGGCACATTGATAAACTTCTCATTAATCTCACAAGAAGACACGTCGGCCATGCCAACGTAGAGAAGAGCGATGATGCCAATTTTCGGGTTTCTAATGTAATAGACGGCTCGCGTGGCAAAATGGGTAATATAGCCTTGGGCAAGGTCTGGAGAAGCCGGATCAGGCCCATCAGGATTGGAAAACCCCGTGACAGTAGGCGCTGCAAAGTAGGTGCCTTGGATAACCTCAGTGTAGAGGACTTTGCCGCTGATTGGCGAGTCCCAGCGATGGTAAGAGGTAGCACTCAAGAAGGCCTGATAAACTGTGCCACCGACGAACAGGGATGCATAATCTTCGTTCTTATTCAACATGTCCATGACGGAGTATGGCTGTCCCTTTAGCCAAAACTTGTCGTAGTCTTTTGCATTGGGCTGGAGCGAGAAAGGCTTAGATTCACACGAGTTTATGATCCAATCATCATTGTCCTTGAAGTGAATGGGGCGGAGTTCTTTATCTGGGTACTGCTTGAACGTTCGAATGAAGAAATCGTCCCAAGATTGAAAACCCCAGTAGTCTTTCTTAGGGTCACACTCAAAAAGTTCCTCGAATTTGAGATGTTCACCTTCGAGATTGGTGTCATCTTCGATTTGCTTCCGCGATTCAGGGCTCAACCAAGCCTCATCTAATGGAATGTCGTCACCCTCTTTGGGTAGCAGGACTTTTGCAGAAGCAATTGTCTGTAAGAAGTTTGTCTTCCAAGTGTTGAGTATGACTTCGAATTTCTTATTGATATCTGGCTTGAGAAAAAAGGCATATCCACTAGGAGTAGCCATTGGCCAGTCTAAAACGGCATTGAATGGAAATCCAACCAGACCGACGTCGTATTCCAACTTTCTCCATATAGGAGCCCTCGACGTCATAACCTTGTCGAAACAAATGTACAAATCATCAAGAGATTTAATTTGTTTGTTGCCAACAGGGTCATCGATATAAGGGGGCTTGTTAGGGACCTCGTCTAGCATGGCTTGAGCCAGCATGCGAAGCTCGGCAGAGCTCTCAACGTATTTCTTTAAGTCATCCACCTCTGGACTGAGAACCCATGGGCCCTTGAATTTTTTCTTGTCTCTTTCGATCTCCTCGAGGAGACCGCGAAGCCAATCTATAAGAAGATCGTCGTTCTCAGGCAGCCAGTGCCCAATCCTACGGAAGGGTGGTTGGCGGACGGGGAGTGGAAATGGAGTTGCCATTGTGAGTCTTGTCGCCGATAATCAAGTCGAAGAATATTTGATCTTGGAATTAAAGTTCATATAAGTCGGTTGTTGTTGTTGATGATGAGAAGGAAGAGTTTTTGAGACTAAGGGGGCTCGACTGGCACCTATATATATACTTCTGTGCTTGCCCATCTGCTTTGACTTCATAACCTCCAGGCACAAGATAGTAGATACAGTTTCCTCTCTTCACCTAAGAGACGTAATGGCTTCGTAATGATCAATTATCGTATGTAGATGGATAGGCATCGCCCCGCACTTTGACGTGGTGTGTAACAGTAATAGTCCGCATGGATATAGGGTCCATTATTGCTCTTACGTGGTACGGCTACCGAAGCCTGATGAGACTGGTTGAGATTGGAATGCATGACATGCTGTACTATGCACATCTTCCAGATTAGGTTGCCCACGAGAACATGGAGCTGCAGTGGCTGGCTGAAATTGAAACATTGTTCGTGCACAAAAAGATTTTATGAGTGCTGATCATCAGAGGGAAAAGGTCATATACTGGGTACTTGGCATACTTGCCCTGTATCTGGATAACCAAGGACAATGTCTTATACCAGCTGGAACTAATCTTTGCCCTGAGGGTCGTCGATATATCCTATCTGAATAAAATATTGACATACATTGTGCAACATCAATGAATAATATACAGTCAGACCCTTGAACAATTGAGTAATTGTAAAGTGATCTAAAACTAGTTCATACATAATAGACTGCAGCTGCCCAAGCGTTGGCAAATGATATCGTGCATATAAGAAGCCCATGATATAACGAATTACTGCATGAAGTGGCGAATATATTTACAGCTGTTGGCCAATATCAGATGGCTTCCCCGCTCGGGTGAAGCAGTGCAGCCAATAATAAATCTGATGTGCGGCAACACATCAGATACATCTTGCCAAGACGATCGTCTGCCAGATCGGTCAAATCAAGGAACAGAATCACCGGCTAAAATAGGTGAGAAATCCTTCTTTTCTATTCTTTTTCACGCAACATGTCACTCTAGTGACTATTCCTCGAATCTATACACGTATGGGATCATACGGTGGACTCTGTTATGATGTGCATGGAGGCGTGGATACATATGCAGGTTTCACGGTCAAAAAAGCCCCGGATGGAAAATAGGAAAATTAAAGTGCGGGGACTTGCGCATGCAACCGGTTGGACAAGACAATTGATTTACTTAACCATTGTCACATAATTCATTAGGTAGTCACACCGCTCCTGGGAGGGGCATGCAGGTGAATTCACATATATTCATCTATTCCGCTCCACTCGGTTCGATCTCGTTGGCGAGCATGTTCGGGCGGCGTCTAAGTTTATGTCTCCTTGCGGAACGAAATGCAGACTCACGTAAGTTTGCTCGAGAGAAAAGCTCCGCCTGTATGGCTTGTACTACCATACGACAAATGAGAGGCCAATGTTGTGCCTCGGTAAGAAAAAGGAAACATTTGGTTGTACGTAGTCGCGTACGAGTGGCGTATGCACGTCATATCAGAGGTCCAGAACGCGTATACGCAGTTTCAGATTGTCGGTGTATATATACAATGAGAGCAATTTCGCAAGTCGAGACCGATCCGAGGACAATATTGAAACATACATATGTAGGACAAAGAGGCAGGCGAATGAACTTCAAACACGACGTAAATGCTTCAGCAGTGGCTGTGTGGCGATAATGCACATGTGTGCATTTAACATTGAGACTCAACAACAGCGAATCGTATGAGACGCGTGGAAACGAATCAACGCGCACCACGTCCAGATTACGTCGAGTGTGAGAAAGGAGGAGTTGAGGTGCCTATCTTATGGATTGTCTATCGGTAGGCATGCTGAATTCCGCCCAAGCGTGGACAAACGTAGAGTTGTGGTTATGGTCGAGACATTGGCGTTCTATTCTGTCTGTCTCGAAAGGTGGGATTATATGCGATGATATTCGAAATAAATGGATTAAGATAGCCAAGTATATATGATCTCCATATTAGTTGAAAAGGGATGGAGGACAGTTGAGAAGGCTTTGCATACCCCGGCCATACGCGCTCAAGCGTGCTCGAGAGCTTCGGTAAAATACCCTTATCTTAGAACAAGGCGCGCAAATCGTTAAAGTGTTATCACGTAACTCTTTGGACTTTCATCATATGGCCTAGCCTTGCCTTAAAAGCTGAAATCCAGGCTGAAAGTAACTGTGATAGCGTCGTCAATATAGAAGGCAGTAGTGATCTTGATGATAAATTAGGATGGTCCAATTCGGCTGGATCCAAATTTTCGGGTGACTATTGGTAACAACCATCGTCGCCGTTTAAGCATTGCTCTCAAAAACCCGGCGTCTCAAGAAGACTTTGAAGCTTGCAATGATGACACTGATGATGTCCAAAGCTCGCTGCAATACTTGGCTCCGCTCAGAACATTAACTGTTGGAGTCGTATGGAGATTGCCCGAAAGATCTTTCACAGATGTTGACGGAGTGGAAGTAGCTGATCATCCCCACTGATGACAGGAATCCCGGCAGTGAAGTGGGAAAGGGCTTGGAGCTCGGCATAAATGCTCGAGATACAAAGAAACCGAGCAGCTGGGATGGAAGGAAGAGTCGAGGTACACTTTGATGTGTACGACAGAAAGGCTTCTGATTTCGACATTATCCATCTCTACGTGGCTCTTATTATGGCAGTGTTTCAAACTGGATTCTACCTCCGCCACTCGAAGGGATATTACCACAAAAGAAACTATAGCTCTAAACACGCTATAACTTTATACTAGGATATTTGAACTGGAGTTGTTAACAGAAATTCACAGTGCCTGTCACCGAATCCCTGGTAGCCCAATCATTGATGGCGTAGACGTCATGGCACAGGCAACTGACAATGTGTATGGGCAAGCGGGTTGGATGTCATCTGCATTGAGCACTGGTACTCGCATAACGAGGGAGGTGGTGAAGTTCATTGCCTTACAAACATAATCTATATCCCAGCTCATAGATGATGGGACTGTGATTCATTTCCGGAATATGAAGATTCTGAATCAGAACTAAGCTGGTCCGAACTCTCAACAATCGGGCCTGATAGCAGTAGTTAGTAGACGAACTAACTAGAGAGTAATAGTGATGGCGATATACATGGTTATACCGTATTAACTAGAGTTTTGATAGATAGACTTTGGTCATAGAAATGACTATGGTATACCCTCGGCAGTCTATACCTAGGTATAGTTTGTCCTAAGTTGACAATATCTGTATGCTAGAGTGCAAACAAAGCACTCGGACTCATTACGATATGTGTAGTTAGCAATTGGAATTGCCGAAGACTTCTCTTCTATTATTCTGATTTACCTCTATGCATTCCGTCGAATCAATTTGTCAACGTTCCCCTTCCGTGCCGCTCTGGAGATTCAAGTCGTCACAGGCTCAACTTCCTCTATTACGGCACGGATATTTTTAATTTCTCACATCATCATCCGACAAACAGCTTCGCCTGCTAAGCTTCAGACATTCACACTTATACGAGGTTGGGCGCTACACGAGCGGCGATGCACTTTGGTTACATTTATAAATCCTTCAGCTCTTGATGCATCCTAAATGTTCCGCAACATCCGTTTTTACCGGAAGGTTTGTGAGAATATTCAACAAAAGACGTCATTTGGATGTACCTACATGCAAGTCAGCTGAGTAGATTATAAACATAAACTTACGATAATTTGGAGGATAAAAGTGTCGACTGAGGGGGATGCTTCGTACCCCTCATCACCACCGACGAGCCGACAGCGAAGGATCACGGTTATGCGGCAATAGAGGAAGTTTATGCGCTGGCAGCGCCGAAAGGAATATATTCCTTCAAATCCATTTTGTAAAAATAATCATTGGGATGACGTTTTTTCAGTACTCTTATAAAGGATTGATACCAGAAACCCTTTTGGGGATACCTGCGAGTTGATCGATGTTCCAAATATGTCGATATTTTTGAAGATCCCGGATAATGTGGTGTTACATCTACACATTCGGTCCAATCCATATTCATGCGAAGCCAAAGAGACTCATACAAGATGGAATCAATGTGAAATTCCACTCTTTGCTGGATACAAAATGAATATAAATATCAACGCTCGTTCTTCCCTCGGACGTCAAACAATCACAGCTCAAGCCCAATAAACAACGACAACAGGATACACAAAGCTTCTTAACCACGCTTTAAATCTAATCTCACTGTTTAATCCGACATGCAATTTTCAGCTCTTCTTTTGACTATTCCCGCTGCTTTTGTAACTGCAAGCCCAATAACAGAGCGTCAAGTGGCTTCTGGCTGCTATGCCTTGTGGGTCTACGCTTGCTTTTCTATGTGATTCGTTATAAGCTAATGTTTGATCAATTAGTGAGGACCCTGGCTGTGGTATTAATTACGCCGTTTGTCAATGTGCCAATGGTTCGTACTGCGCTTCAATGATATAGCATGAAGAGTACTAACAATAAACAGGGTGGTTTTATCAGTTTAACCAAGACAATGCCAATAACGGAAACTACTGCAACCCTCCCTGGGGAATCCTTGCAACCAGCGAATCCGGACTTCCTGGCTACAGTTGTTAGGAGAAACAAATGGGATAAGCTTCTAATTTAAGAAATTCATGTCAGAAAGCTTGAACCTTATTATGCAGCTTCTTTCTATAAATAAAAAAATGAGCCCACATACTTGATGATCGCTACGACGTGATTCTAATGCATATCAGCTCTAACGGTAGATCAAACTACATGTAGCGGTATAAGAGACACTAAACATTCCCTTTGTTTCATTCTTTCTAATCTAGCTAAATCATCAAAACCGATATCAGCGAACATTCTAATCTGCCATACGCCCTTACTAGAATGCTTCTTAAAACATTAATCTAGCTGCACATTTCCAATCACGGACCAGTTGGAACCATCATATTGAACCTCTCTTATTTCCCCATCTACCAAATAATAGCAGCGAGCCATACCGTAGTCTGACAATAAAGAAGCCACGGCCCAGAGAGTTGGTGCGAGGCAAGATATGCCCGTGCCTTTGTCGGGACCACCAAGCGAGGCAGGCGTCGATGAGGTTCGCCATCCAGTATCATCATCTTCCCAAGTCATCTGGAGAGCACCTGTACTATCTTGCCAGAGGATATAGGTATTCATAGCGCCGTCAGTTGTATCAGAGTCTCGAGGAACGGTGAACGCACCCATGGCCACGTTTGCTGGGATAGTAATGGATGGTGCACCTGTATTGGTCACTGCATGAGAATTTGAGAATTCCAATACCAAAGATGGGGGTTACAAACTCACCAACATTAAACTTGTCGGTCGAGTTGTTTCTTTCCTCGATGTGGAGCTTCTGATCATCCTGCTGATAGATAAGCTTCTCACCTCCGAACCTCCCAGCCGCTACGGAATAAGGCACTTCTGCAAAGGCTGAATTGTTCTGGCATTTAAGGCCTACTTCGCTCTGCGCCCATGTCAGATTGGCATAGTACGCCTCTTGCATCTGGTCACTGTCATCTTGAAAGATGACGCTTGGCCAGTATGATGCAATCTTCGAATCACCTGCTGCTTTCCACCCTTTGGAGGACATGATTCCGCTCCCATTAAAAGTTTGTGCTGAAGGCGAAGGCGAGTCCTGCTCCCTGAAATAGAACTCTTGCATCTCGTTTGCTTCGTTGAGATAAAAGATTTCGACTTGCGTAAAGTTCTATGTAGTTGAGCTCGGCTCACGTTAGCAGAGGCATATAAACTGAGGAGATTAATGAAAACAAGGCCCACATTACTGCTCGTCACTGGAGTGAAGAAAAAGAATGGTATATTGAAGCATGATGCTGCAATTGGGGTCCCTAGTTTGGCCCTTGTACCCGTCAAATTGGCCAGTGTTGACCATTTACCATCTCCAGAGTGGTACCGCATAAGACGCAGATCTCCATTGTGTCTCTGGTAGATCAAGCGGATGGTGAAGCTTGACGAGCCTGTCCACCAACCCGTGACGCCAATACCCGAGGTCGCATAGACGGCAGTGAGCGGCGGATCTGAAGAACCTGGAGGTTTGCCAGAAGCTTCTGGAGTGGCGGAAGCTCCTCGTGTTTTCGCAGGAGCCTTGTGATTATGTCGCGATCCAAGGATACCGCCCAACACGGCTCCCACGACCACAAGCAGCAGAGCTACACCTGCTAGGATGAACCACAGCTTCTTTCTCCGTGGTTTCGGTTCGGTTTCTTCTATAAAGTCTTGGGTTTTGGTTCCACCGATGCCATTCTGTCCATTATTCACCACCTCCAAACCGTCATAGCCGCTGAATGCTTCCAATCCCTGCGCGATCTGGATTTTGGTTGAGACTTCTAGACCCCCAACATCAGGTGGTCGTACCTCCAATCCACCAATATCCGGTAGCTGTACCTCCAGCCCAGAAGCATCACGGCCAAAAATCGTACTCATGGCATTCCAGCCCGGTATATCGCCCGGAGATGGTAGACAGGGAAGGAGAGAGCGCTGAAATTGAAGATAAATAGTCACACCGCATCGTGAGATTTCTGCTGAAGTTTCGAGGAGCTCGTAGGAATAAAATTGTCCACGATGCGACAGCGAGGCTGATTGGGCTAAAGCTTGGTATTCCTACAAGCCATGTTTAACAGCCTGATCGCGACAAAAGCTATCGGCTATGCGGCAGGACCCTGGCGCTTGACCATGAAGGATCCTGTAGGGTTACTACGAGAGCCAATGACGAGGCTGTGCGTGGAGAGAAGTGTGGCTCGATATCCAATAGTGCTTTGCAGGTATTAACGCGCACTCTATAAATGGCCATCGATGGCGCAAGTTATACGAAGCAGAGCCTCTTGGTGACATATAAAGCTATACCCCTTCTCCTTTGAAAGGGGTGGGAATGGTGGCTTTAAAGGGAGACGCAGAAACTCGAGACCCGCGATAGACGACTTCATCACAGTAACCATTCAATCCAAGGTTGACTAAGCGAACTATATAGATAGTAGAAGGGTTATATTCAAGCTTTATAGAAGTACATTCAGAGGAATTGAGTAGAGAGACGTATGTCGTGGCTGCCTCTATTAGCTCAATCTGAGAAGAGTCGCCAACACCCGCACCCCAACTAATGTAATCATTTCGACATATTGAGAGTTAGTGACCACATCAAGCATATTAAATTGCGATCAAACACCGTATAGACACTCGACATGATCGCCTCGGCCGCATTCTACAATTGCCACTCCTTCTTCAGTGAAGCTAACCACTCCTTCACTGTTACGGTCTCACCACCCACGCGGACGCCGTCAACCAACTCTCCACCTACCTGAACTACGCCATCCCGAGCAGCCGCGTTGCCTCTAGGATTCCACTTGGGGATTGCCAGCCATTCATGACTAGGGCTGCACACAATCTTCTTCAACTTGTTCGCCTTGAGCTGAGGCAAGCACTCGTCGCAGAAACCCACGTTCCAGCAGTACTTGCATACGTTCAAGCCATTGTTAAAGTCCAACGGTGTTTCACCGCATGTACCGTCGCAAGTATAACCAAACGTTTTCGCAATGTCTTTGCTCTCCAAGGGCGCGACGGTAACTTCTCCAGAAGTATCACTTGTCACGCTTCCTTCCGGCACCTGCACTGATTCCAAAGCCGCCAGAGCCTTCTGAATCTCCATACACAATTCTGTTTGCTTAGGTTCATCTCCTTCTTTGCTCGTTGCGGCTAGTCGAGCCTCCAGTTCGGTCTTGACCGCATTCACTCTATCACTCTGCGTGGCTCCGAGCGGGCATTTTGCCTTGACGAATTTGGTCATCTCGTCAATGAGCCATTGCTGAGGCCCGGCCTCAAGATTGAGTGCTTTTGCTACAACATCCGTTTCGATGGGCTCAAGTAGAGACCAAGCCGTCAATGCGTTTCAAATCATCCCCGGAAGCTGCAAGACATTTAAACTGAATGTACGCCGCCCAGTAGTCGTTCTCATCAGTGTCGTCAGATAAATTGTCCATAGAGATCCGCATATACTGCTTGACTGTTTCTCTGGCTGCAGCTCTGTTGCCGTGAAGAGTGTGGAAGGCGGAGGTGAATAGGTCGGCTGCGTGAATACCTTCAATGCCAGGGAAGCGGAAACCACGCCGCAGCTCTTCCAACTTGAGATAATACTCAGAAAGATCTGACGATTTTCTGGCCTGCTCAAAGTAGTAAGAACTCAGGTGGCCGACAATACTGCGATAAAAGGTTTGATATCTCCATACGTCCTCTTCATTATCGACCTTCCTAATGAGCTGGTCCATGGTAGTATAGCTGTCAATCCAGAAAGCCACTGCTTGCGGCGATGACTGTGAGTCTTGCAAGTCGTTAAAAAGAGAGGCTAGGCCGCGGAGCAGAAGCAATGCGAGAAGCTCAATCTCCATACCCTTCTTCCGTGCTGCTTCAATTGCTTGATCCGTTGCGTCTAGTAAAGCAGCCATACAGCTTTGCTGTGAAAGACACCTGTGGACCAGAGTGCGCAGTGGTGCTTTGTAGCTGTAATCGAGTGATTGATCGAGTATGGTGGAGGCCAACTGGTCGAGACCAGGCTCTTTGGAGCTTAATTTACTCATATTAAGTATGAGATCATAAATCGTTTGCTCGGCACCTGACGCAATAGAGGTGGTCAATATGCCACTGAGGGCCTCTTGGTTATCGGGGTCTACTTCAAGTGCCTTTTCATAATGCACAATAGCGCGGTCTGGCTGCTGTAAGTGATTATACCAAAATGCAAGGCGTAGGTAGATGCTTTTCAGTTCCTCTTTATCCGGTGTCTCGGCTGCGTTGACCACATCGAGCGCCTTTTCCATCGATGAACATGCTGAGAGAAGCTCGTCGTTATCATAGTATGCTTCGGCCAGGCTCTTGAAGCTGATGCTTGCGTCGTCACACTCACTTGCTTTCGTGAACTTTACGATTGCCCAGTCGGGCTCGTAATAGTATCTGGCAGCCTCTCCTAGTCGTTCGTACCAGAGAGAGCCCAAGGTTTTTGGCGACAGCATCTCCTCACACCATTTCTCGGCTGCCTCAAGCTCCTCAGAGATGGCTTGGGTCGTCGGTACAGCTGATTCGTCCTCAGATGGCTTCTCCAATGTATCCTACAAAGCGTCAGTACAGCAATCATAATTGTTCTTGAAATGTAGCTTACGAGTCGCAAAAACAGACGCAAAGCATGAAAACAGGTCCCAGCATGCCATTTGTTATCTAGCAGCCAATGCTCCGCAACCGTCTTCATCATAGGGGTAAGAAGCTCTCGGTTTGGCCTCTGGCTCGAGTTTACAGTCCTGAGCCAGTCTTTGTCAAGTCTGCCAAGGTGACCAATTGCGTCCGGATCCTTCAGCCAGTTGCGGAATATCTCAATTCTGTCACTCTGGCCAACCCAATCAATTTTGCTAAACGACTCCCAATGTTTCTCTATCACGTCACCGGAGACAAATAGAGCAAAAAGACCGTCTCCAATCTCCTTCTTGTCAGATGCAAGGATTTGGTCGTATCCAACCGCTTGATTTAGCCTTTCCAAGTGACCATGAAGTTCTCTAACGATATAGGTGCCCAAAAGCTTTGTCCTCTCATCCGGTGGAGATGTGAGAAAACGCAGGCTCTGTTTCACTATAGCGAGATGAGCGTCATACTCGTTGACCTGGATTTCCCGGGCGGCGGAACGCGTAGGGCCAGATATGGTTCAAATTCGAATTTCTCGACCATGGATTTCTGAAAAAGGCTCCAGAGGAAATTCTGTACAGTTGTAATATCGCCATTAGAGATGGTCAGGTTGAGGGAGATTTTAGGTGCATCTTCGCTAATGCGTGGGCGGTCCCTTTCTTTGGTAATGAGAGGTTCGATCGATGGCAATATGGCCACATTTCCGTAGTGAGAAAAAAAGAGTTTAGAATACATGCCCTTCAGCTTGTCCTCAAGTTTCTGTAGGAGACGGTCCCGAAGCGGAGGAACTACGAACAACAAATGATTAGTTTTACCTCAGTCTTGCCAATACGCAACGACACAACCTCACTTACCCGTGCAGCTTCCAGATCAGCAGCGTCAAAGTATACAAAGCCATATACGATCCATATCAAAAGCTCATTCAGTTCTTCGATGGACTGCGGCTTGAGAGATTGTTGTAATTCGAGAATGACGTTTTCAGAGATTGTCCTTTTATCTTGGTTGGACTCGTCTAGAATGGTGTCCATCTCAGCCTCCGAGCCATCTGACATGATCAAGTCTTTGATCTTCTCCAGAGCAGTCTGCACCTTGAGGAAGTTCCCCTTGGCCTCTTCGAGTAACCGATCGTGCACTTTTGTTCGAAGACGAGTTGTTTCAGACTCTTCGCCTTGCAAAAGATTCGTCTTTGTCAGCTCTTCGTAGATGTACGATGTGATATCTGAGCCATTGTACTTCTCAATCTCGATATTGGGGGCCGACTGGAGAGACTCTCTTTGGAAATTATCGCTTTTCCCACTCACAATCAGTCGTACCCGATTCCCATCGCTGCCAGTGGACGTCTGGCTCTGGATTGTCTCGAAGATATCTAGAAAGTGGCTTGCGGCCTCAGGATGCCCTTCAAACAACCCATCCAGGCCGTCAATAACGATGAAATGCATGGTTCCTGGCTTCGGCGTCCCAATCTTAAGCTCGCGCCAAAGCTCTTTGCAGCTAGAATCTCGAAAATACGATTCACTGTGTTTATCGTCACAAAATGCGGCCATGCTTTTGGCAGTACCAGAGTCTTGCTCAGCAAGTTGGTATGCAATATGTTTCACCGCAGTTGTTCCCGGCCGCTTGTCGTCGTCTGCTTTCTTAGCGAAGAAAGGGAAGAAATAATAAGCAACAAGGGCTCGCGCCGTCGATTGGCCCTGAGACTCGTGGGCAGCCTTGAGCTGGTGTACTATGGTCGACATTGCACTTGACTTTCCCGAGTGCGCTTCGCCGGTTAGTACCAGCAATGGACTTGCATCGTTGGTAGACTTATCAGACCACTTCTGGTAGTCTTCCATGTCTCGGAGCCAATCCCCACTATCTGTTATGCATCTTTGCCATATCTTCTCACAGACATCTTTGGACGCCTTGATGCTCTTCTCCTCGATTGCTAATTTGGTTCGAATCTTTGTGAGGTTCTCTTGTCTCGATTTCTCCAGGCTGCGATTTGTCTCTGCCTCTTTCAGATCTAGGATGCCAATTGCAATGTCATCAATCCTCTTGCCAGTCTCACAGGCCTTGCCTAAGATGGTAGCAAGGTCTGCTTTAGCACTTAGAGCCACCTCCAAAGTCAAGGTAGCTTGGACATTCTGCTGCCCCTTCACAAGCTTCTCAAATTGCTCAATCTCATCCTTCAAGCCGGAGTCATCATTCAGTAAGGCTTGCTTTGTTGCTGCCTTGAACCGCTTCCACCTGCTACCTTTCCGGAGCACTATTGCCAGAGCACAAATGTCGACAAAACTGATCATGACCTTGTGAATGGCAGTATTCAACTCCGGGTCGATAGTATTGAACAATTCGATCCTCTCGTAAATCTTGAATTGACTGAGCGTGGGGCCAACAATTCCGAAGACGGCATCAATCGTGCCATGAAACTCGTGGGTTGACTGTGGAACATCGAGAAGTAGAGAAATGGCGTTGAAACAAACACCCGCAGGTTGAAATACATTCAAGTCATTAGAAATAGGCAGTTAAGCGTCAAGAGATTTAATGTTCATTCACCAACTCTGCTCCTTGAGCTGCTACTCCACCTAAGAGCTTTATACAGGACAAGATATTTAGGCCAATCCGTTTAGCTCGTTCATGGCCTCCGTCTGAGTCTGAGTCTGCCGGAGATGAAGGGTCATATCGGCGTTCTATCATGTCCCGAATGTCGTCTATACTTTTGGGTGGCTTCAGGTCTAGAGACCTTTCTGTGCGGGCCTGAAATCGCCTGCCGGCTTCATCCCACATGCCACGAATGCTGAGATCCGCCATCGCTGCGGAATCAGCAACAGTTGTTCGCAGTAAAAGTTCGAATGCTGTTTAATAAGAAAGAAAAAAAGGCAACGTATTTCTTTTAAATCCCATTCCCAAATTTCACACAAGTCCTAGAGGGGAGAATTTAGGCAGCTTATGTAGGATGAAGTGAAAATCGGTGGGAATCCTCTCAAGTGTTGATTGGTTGATGAGCATTTGCAGCTATAATAATACGATGGATACGACTATGCTAAACAACTCGATCCTACCTCAACTAGCGAAATATTTAACCCTGGCCATGACAGCACATGACAGTCACTAGATGGATGCACATGTTGCGAAATACCATACCCCGCGGGAGACAGGAAGCTCGAAAATAATGTCCAGATTGCATTTTGAAGAACGAGGACTGTGTTGAAGCATAATAGAACAATAAGGAAATGTAGAAAGAATAAATGTGAATCATTGGCATAAGGACCTGGAATTTCGCAAGAGAAAGAGAAACATATCGTTATGTTGTTTCGTGCCACTCTCGATCCAAACCACCTAACAGTTGACCTGGATGGTTAAGAACTAATGTCAGTTTCAATCAGTTTCGCGGGCTTCGAGGAAGCAAACGTGATTAGTAAACACATATGCATCATCAATCCTTCCTAGGCAGCGTGTGAGCCTTTCCAGCCGCTCCAGTGACCAAGGTTGTGGCAGATTGGATAGGGACAAAGCGGCTAAATAGATTGATGGGTTAAACCGCCAAGGGCCCTGCAAGACAGTTGAGGCTCAACTGCTGGGTGCGTATATGCACATGATCTGAGCTCAACTTCTTTTGGGCGGGCTTACCTACCGTAGGCATCTATTTAAAGGGACAATTGTATTTCCAGCTTCCTGTCGAACCATGTCTTTCGGCTTTCGGGAATAATCTTACCATCGGCTGTGCGGCAACCAGATCGATATTAGGGCAATCTGCTTCCTGAAAATAGGTAACTTGATAGTTAGAATAGCATCGTGGCTTCCCCTGCAAAAG
Source organism: Trichoderma harzianum CBS 226.95 (assembly GCF_003025095.1). NCBI lineage: Eukaryota > Fungi > Ascomycota > Sordariomycetes > Hypocreales > Hypocreaceae > Trichoderma > Trichoderma harzianum. The sequence continues at coordinate 695,204 of NW_020209255.1, forward strand.
CATCGCACAAATTGCCTCGTACAGTAATGTGTGTAAGCGGAAGTTTACTTCAGCCCTGCCACCGTCTCGGCTACGAGATCAAATGCAAGCTAGGAAAAACCCAGCACGGTGTGTGAAGAGAATCGGATTGCATGACGAAAGAGCGCTGATCCCTACAAAACAAGTTCCGAGTGCAACAAACGCTGGCCAGTGGGAAAATTCGAAATCGGGTTTCACGACTGACCGCAGAGCCCAAGGATGAATCACAGTTTGAGGTAAGCGAATCAAAAGTTGCGCGCCTGATCGGGCGAGTGTGTTTTGAGATGCACAGTGGTGAAAGATGAAACGGCACACGCAGTATCAGTGTCGCAGAGTTGAATCTGGCGGCGTTTTAGAGGCCACGAAGCGCCGCAGAACCACTGCGGGGGGGGCCCAATAAGGCGGGCGGAGGAGGGGCTGGAATGTTGCAATTGCTGCTTCAGGAGTCTTTTTTTAACACAAACATGGTTGAAGACATCAATTTGGTCCATTGATTCAATGAGCTCAGGTGATTTCTGAACGTGGAAAGCAGACCGCATTGTTGACCGGGTATGCGGTTTAGGGGCTGAAGGCGGACAAGAGACGAGAAGCGAGACAGCGCAGCGAAAACTGAAATTCCAAAGCATGACAGATGATGATTCCATTTTAGACAATGCCTGCAGCCCTGGGCCAAAAGGATTCGTGATTCCAGCTTGGTGGTGGCTGGCTAGTGATGTAGTCAGCACTCAGCTCACCTGCATCCCGGTTGCTACGGGTAATGGCCGCGGAAAATTGTGTAGTGCTGCTGGCGTGAATAGTGTCAGAGGACTATCCAGTTACTTTATGTAATTTGGTATTCAATGATGTGACCCAATGGCACCAAGTCTCAACTGCTGGACGCTCTTTGAGATGGATTGGAAACATTGAACTTTCAATCGCCTTGGAACGACTAGGAGACGATACGTAGCATCCAGATGGACCGTCCATGCAGGGGCCAGATGCGCTAGGCTAGGGCTTTAAAATTGATAAAATTAGCAGCAATTGGAGAAATCAGATTCAATTGAGAACATTCGCAGGTCGACAAAAGTACTCGCACATGTACTTTGAAACATGAACCGTTGGATAGGCCTAGCCGATGCTTGGCATTGTCGTCGTTGTTCTTTGTCGCACTCGGATTGCTGCGAATGGTCTCTCAGCTTGCAGTTACGAGGAAGCCACATGGAGGCTGTGCCAAATCGTTCAATTCCGTAGCCGTTGCGTCAGCAGCTGATCTGTGGCGGCTCAATCAATCCAGGCAAGTTTTCGCACGCCAGGCATCATAGTCTACAAGTCAGAAACTGCCCACGCGGGTTAGCATGGAAATCTGGCGTCCTTTGTAGGGGGGGCTGGGGGGTTGGTTGGTTCGATGGAAGAGCCCGATGGAAGAGCCCGATGGCAGCAGGGGGACCCTCGTCGTATTCGTAAGGCCGCCCGAGGTTCACCTGCATACAACCAGCCAGCAGGGCTAAGACAGGAATGTTGAGTTGAGGGCGCACGAGTAATACTGGATTTGGTTGGGCAACGGGATTGAGCGCAGAGGCTTCAAGGTTCGTATTGCTGTCAGAGCAGAGAGCGCATGTGCCGTTGGTACGCGTATTGACGGAGTCTTTTTTTTGCATTTAGCACAGCACGAGCTTTTTTATCCATCAATTGCTGTAGGTAGAGTTTATTTATAGCCTCTGTACGAGAAAGTACACCTCGGCGTCACTTGTGGCGAGTCGTGACTTTGGCTTTAGCCTTTTGGACTTTTGGACTGGGCAAAGATGCATTTGATGTGCATTGGCAGCAGCACTAACCGCCAACCACTTACTGGATGCAGTAATAGTCACAACAATACCAGTAGCAGCAATGATATCAAGATTCTATTGGAGCACATGGCGATGGACATGTAACCTCAACTCGACAACATCATCACCAGCAGATCCTTCTGCAGGCACACGCAGCGGAAAGGCCTCCATTGATGTTAACCGCTTGACCTGCATGCAGCACCTCGGTCACTTTCTCCAATCTCTACATAGTCAATACTCATCCATCAGCTCCAGCCGTTATCTCGGCCCTAACAGTGGTGCACCCAAGGCACCCTCAAAAACTGCGCCACCCCTCACTTTCTCTTGGCTTGGCTAGGGGCCCCCTTATAGCGCCAAACCCAGCCCTGGCAGCTCTCAAGCTTGTGCTGGAGCTGTCTGTCCATCGGTTCCCCCCCGCCTTCTGGGCTACAGCATGTGGGCAGCCATAAACCCCCTTCAAGCCACATGCGCATCTCCAATACCTAAACAGACGCCCATCGCCGCGCAGCTTATCTTATTCTCTTCAAACTTTCCTATTCAACCTTTACCTCCATCCCTTGCATAATAACAAACAATTCTCTCGCTGCTTGTGGATTTCTTCTTCTCTTCTCCTCATAGTTTACGCGCCTGCTTCCGATTCGACCCTTTTCCCTGCGCTCCTCATCGCATTCGTCGTCGCAGCCGCCCTCGATTTACCGCCACTTCGTCGCATCATCCATCCTCTCGAACATAGCCACATCGAATCTCTTTGTTCTTCCGTCGATCCCGCAAACTCGCCCATGTGATCCGGCTCGAATTTGAAACCGATTCTCATATTTCCCCCCTCCTCTCTCTCTTCTCCTCTCCTCTCGCGCTTTCTCCTCCCACGCCTTCTTCAACTCGCCCAGCTCGGGCCTGTTGATCGAAACCCACCATGGACGACGATCTTCTCTTCGCACGATCTGGCATCGTGCCGGGAGGTGATGGCTCTGTGCGACCGGGATACTACAAGGCTATCGGCATTGGCTTGGCCATAGGATCGGGTCTTTTTATCGGAACGTCATTTGTCCTCAAAAAGGTTGGCCTGCTGAGGGCAAACGCAAAGTATAACGAAGTTGCTGGCGAAGGCTATGGTTACCTCAAGAATGCTTTCTGGTGGGGTGGGATGATTCTCATGATTATTGGCGAGGTCTGCAACTTTGTCGCCTATGCTTTTACCGACGCCATCTTAGTCACACCGCTCGGCGCCTTGTCCGTCGTCATCACTACGATCCTGTCGGCCATCTTCCTCAAGGAGCGACTCAGTTTGGTTGGAAAGGTTGCCTGTTTTCTATGCATAGTAGGCTCTGTGGTCATCGTCATGAACGCGCCGCAGGAGTCTTCAGTCGCCGATATCCAGCAGATGCAACACTATGTCATAACGCCGGGGTTTCTGTCGTATACGGGCGTCATTCTCGTCGGATCCGTCATTGTTGCCTTTTTCGTTGGACCCAAGTATGGTAAGAAGAATATGTTGGTCTACATTTCAATCTGCAGCTGGATCGGCGGTTTGAGTGTCGTGTCGACTCAGGGCCTGGGTGCAGCCATCATTGCGTGGGCCAGTGGCAAGCCGCAGTATAAGGAGTGGTTCCTATGGGTGCTCTTCGTCTTTGTTATTGGCACCTTGCTGACCGAAATCATCTTCCTCAACGTGAGTCTGCCGACACCACCTCCTGAAAACAAGAGAGTGAAACTGACACATCTTTCCCCTTGCAGAAAGCCCTCAATCTCTTCAATGCCGCCATCGTGACACCCACCTATTATGTTTATTTCACTAGCACCACCATCATCACATCTGCAGTCTTATTCCAAGGCTTCAAGGGGACGGCCCAGTCAATAGTTACGGTTGTGCTCGGTTTCCTGACGATATGCTCTGGCGTCGTATTACTGCAGCTCTCCAAGTCGGCCAAGGACGTTCCCGACACCGCCGTATTCAACGGAGACCTGGACCAGATTCACACCATTGCCGAACAGGCACAGCCCGAGACGGAGCCAAAGGCAGATGCAATCCGAGGCGCGGCCGCTATTGTCAGGCGCTTTTCCAACGCGCGACTAAGGATGGAGGCCGAAGAATTGAAACGTCTTCATGAGGAGAAAATGGCCGAGGCCATGGCGCCCATCAGCGAGGATGGACAGCCAATGTACGAATGGGATGGCTTAAGGCGAAGGCGAACCGTTGCGTCCAGTATGCGCACCAGATCAACTAGGCTCTCAACCCCGATACCGGTTTCTCCAGCTCCGCCAACTCCTCACCCCCCTCTGGGCATGTCGCATTTCCCAACGGAAGAGGAGCTCGCAGAGCATGATCGCCACAACATGTTTGCAAACATTGCGGGCACAATCCGCGGCCGCCGGTCCCGCAACCACCCGCATCACGTCCTCGTGGTCAACGAGCAGGATGAGGATGATGACGAAGAGGCCCAGTACGGCAACATCGACAAGGTCCGCAGCCCGATGCATCCGCTGCCCCTCACCCACATTGCTATGCCCCAGCAGAAGCCCGATGACGAAGCCGGCGCTTATTATGGCCCGACCCGCGAGCAGACGCACTTCTCCCCAGACACTGCGTACCACGGCGCCGCAGGTCTCGTCGACCCCCAGCTTCTTGGTCCAACACCGCCACCCCACGGGAACCGGCGCACGTTTTCCTTCAACAAAGTCTTTCGACGGACGCCCCAGCCTTCTGAAGAGGAACAGGTCGGGCTCGTCAAGGAGCCTAGTGGTGACGGCAGAAGAGCGCCGGGACCACCAGATGGAGGATCACAGCCTCCACCCCCAGCTTTCATCTAGGCTAGGAAACTAGGGAAGTGGTGGTGACATTTTGCATTCTGGCGGCGTTTTTCGGTATCATTTGATGAACATGCGTCTTGCGGTTTTCTGGCTTCGACGCTGCACACTGTGTATTTATCTGTGACGTGTTGTTCTTGTTTTGCTGCTTTTGTTTAATCTCTCTCTCTCTCTCTTATCTCTTTGTGTTTTTCTCTGTTTGTCTCTCTCTTACATGGTCCATGGTATAGAGAGGAGCGCTACTCTTGGTTTGGGCTGGGACGGACAGTCATGACATGGCGGATACCCACATCGCGTGCGAGCAAAGTCAAAGTAAAGGGGCTTAAAGATATATGCGTTTAGCTCTGGGCGTATGGAGAAAAAAGGGCGGCATCGTGCTTTTGTGCAAACACAAATGACGGTTGGGAAGGGGGGCAATGTGCTTTTGTATATGGGGTATAGAACAGGATAACTCATGACGAGCTTGTGCTTGGACTAGCAATACATGATGTACATGATTGGGACAGCTATTATTCCTGATAAATATGATTATTGAAAAAGAAGAGTACGGATCCATTATCCATCTGGTAGCTAGAAAGAAGTGTATTTACAGGTAAAAATGACAACGCTACCTGCTAGAAACAGAAAAAAAAAATCTTATAAACGCCATGCGATACCTTTTATCACACTGATTGCCAATGCCGCTCCTATACCATACCAATCTAAAATTCCACAAGAAGAGAAGCTGGGATCGTTGTTCGCATCGCCCGCTACAATATAATCGAAAACATGTCGAAGGCAGAAAGAGAAGCCATTGTTGCTCGAATGAGCTGAGTGATACCACTCGAGCTACATGAGCTGTCTGCGGCGAAAGATAGAAAGCTACCAGTCGACGGCCCAGCCATTCTGCTCCAGAAACTCCTCGCACGCCTGCCGCAAGGCTAGGTTGGGCCGCAGGTCAGAGGCGGAGAGAGGCTCGCGGGTGAGGGGGTCGGAGGGGTGGCGGCGGAGATGCTCCATGATGGTGGCGCGTTCGTAGGATTTGCCTGTTTTTGTCTGTGGGGAAATATAAGTATACTGTCTCTTTTGTATAAGTGAATATCCAAGGTGAGAAAACTTACAATGACGGGATCGACCATGATGTCAAAGCTAATGTCGTCAATAGCCCAGTCAGGAACCTCGCGCTTCTTTTGGTTCTGCGACCTAGACGCTTCAAAAACACTGCTCAGCGTCGCAATCTTTTCATTCGCCTCCTCCTCAATCATCCTGCGCTCAATCTCGCTCTCCTCCGCCATGAGCATCTCATCGCGATCCCTCCGTAACAAATCCAGCATGCGCTCCTCCACCTCGCGCTCCAACCGCAGACGCTTCTTCTCGCGATCCCCCCACCGGTCCTTCTTGCACTTGAGCACCATGGCCGTGACGGCGCCGAGCGACTTGTCGTTTGTGGCGGCGCAGAGCTTGTGCGCGGCGAGGGCGTTTTCGAGGGCGCTGTCGAAGTCGCGGATGGAGAGCTGGGCCTGGGCGAGGTAGTAGTGGGCCTTCATGTTGCTGGGGGAGAGGGCGAGGCAGGTCTGGCAGTCGGCGATGACGGATTCCCAGTGGCCAAGCTTGAGGCGGGCCATGGCGCGGTTGGTGTAGAGGGCTGGGTTTTTGGCGTCGGCGATGATGCTGTTGATGATGCTTTTGTGTGAGATTTGGGGGTTTGTTGTTGAGGGGAGAGAGAGAGAGAGGTTGAATTGGGACTTACGCTTTGGAGTAGAGGCCATCGGCACCGATGTAGTCGCCGGCTTGGAAGTGGCGGTTGCCTTCTTCCTTGAGTTGCAGCGATTTAGACATGTTGGTATGGGAGGCGATATTTGTATTGTATTATATAAGGTAGGTTGGATGGAGAAGCGAGGGCGATATAAACGGGTTTGATCGCAACGAAAAGAAGCCGAGGTAGGATTGATGTTATGCCTAACAGCGGGAGAAAGGCATGCCCACGAGAGGGGATTCGATTGCGCTGCGCTGTTCCGGCCAGCCAATCCTTCCAGGATTTATATACCTCTGCCGTCGCACGTTGTGTCTTTGTATCACCAGACTTTGTAGAGAGCTGGTGCCCGATTGCGCATCACACACAGGCCGCGGAGGGGGTGGGAAAATGGACTGGTAAATGAACGAACGTCTATCTTCACCAAGGCATTGATAAGAGATGGCTAGCGATACGATTTGTCGCAAGATTTATCGCGTGATTATTTTGGGGAGAGAAAGGGAACAAAGACAAAGGAGCAGGTTTGGGTTGGCGCCGTGGATGTTTGGCATTTCAAGGTTCCAATGATATTGGGAGCATTGGATTGGGCCTGGCAGAAAGCGGTAATTGGACCCTGAAATCTACATCAGAGCGGCTGTGGCGGGGTCCCGCACCGGCGGAGTTTTGGAGGGGGATTTCTAATGATAGGAGATGGAACATTCGAGAAGGGGAAATTGACACTTTGAGGTGGAAGACTGCATGTTTGGATATCGTGGAATACAACTGAGAGAGATAGTTTGATACAGATAAAAGGAATAGAAAATAGTGCCCGTATGAGATATTCAGCTGGTTTTGATTGGAATGACACATATGAGGTTGAAGTGAGGTGAGGCGATCTACAAGCTGTCAGTGACTGGAATGTTCCTGGAGAACAAGGTGGAGTATGCCGTCACATGGCCCTGGAACCTTGTTGGTTCACTTCACGACTGAAACTTAGATGATGCACTTAGACAAGTGCCGCACATGGAAAAGGATGTTTATTTCAGCTGCCTCCCCCTCACTGGTCCATCACCAACACGTTCCTGAACCGAGGCTTTCCCGCAATCAAATCATCAATCGCCTTCTGCGCCTCCGCCAGAGGGTATCGCTGGACCAAGCATCGGATCCCGTGTCTGACAGCAAACGAAATCGCCTCCTCGCTGTCAATAGCGTGTCCACTCGCCCAGCCGTGAACACTCGTTCCCTTCATTACCAGAGAAACAGTGTCAATGGGAACAGGTCCGAGAAGAGTCAGGTTCAAGAGCTTTCCTCCAGGCGCCAAGGCCTTGACGAGAGCGCTGACCATCTCCGGGTTGGGAGCGGTTTGCACAATGATGTCAGCACCGCCCAGCTTAAGGATCTCAGCGACGGCATCGGAAGTCTTGGTGTTGATGTAGTGGTGGGCGCCGAGCTCTTTAGCAAATTTCGCCTTGTCGTCGCCCGATGAGAGGGCAATCACTTCGTAGCCCATCTTGTTGGCGAACTGCACGGCAAGATGACCCAGTCCACCGAGACCGTTGACAACGACATTTCCTCCCTGCTCAACATGCAGCTTGCGGATTCCGTTAAAGACAGTGACGCCAGCACACAGGAACGGCGCAATTTCCGCAGGGTCGACTTCCTTGGGCACGCGCACAGCGGCCTCATCTCTTAGCAGAACGTACTCAGCATAACCGCCGTCGAAACTAACGCCGTTGACGGCCTGGTTGTCGCAGTACTGGAATTGGGAGCGCTGGCACTGGCGGCAAGTTCCGTCGTGACCACCGTGCCAGGGACCACCGACTCGCTGGCCGACGGTAAGGCGGGTAACGTTTTCACCAACGGCGACAATGTCGCCGACGAGTTCGTGGCCGGTGACTCGGGGGAACACGGGGCCTACGTGGCCGCTGATGACGGAGACATCTGAGGAGCAGACACCGCAGGCGAGGACCTTAACGAGGACTTGACCGGGGCCGGGCATCTTGAGCTCACGCTCTTCTTGGGTGAAGGGGGCGTTGGCCTCGAGGGTGACCATGGCCTTGTAAGTCTTTGGGAGAGACATGGTGATGTTGATGGTGATGTCTTTTGTTATAGTGGGAAGATGCTGTAGTTTGAGAGTAGTGTATCACTTGGGTGATGATGTTGTAGATTGTTATGTTGCTGGCAGTTGAGTTCGATGTTCGTTTCAACAGTTGGCCGTTGGTTGATATATATATGTGTCTTGACATATCATAGATGCCTCTTGTATGCACACACCAACAAGATGTTTTTCCAAGACATGACAAAGCATCGGAGATGGGTTTATTCTAATCACACCAAATCCGATATAACGTACCAAAAAGACGCAATATTTTAAGAAAAATAGAGAAATTGAAAGCTGAATGATCTTCTAGTTCAACCAATGCGCTGTTTCAATATCAGTATTTCCGAGCAACCTTTGGGCAGTAGCGCTAGTTGCAGGGTCTCTTGTCGTTGGACTCGGACTTTGAGTTGGTCTGGGTGGGTTCCCAAGCGCGAAAAGTCCGGGCTGAACATGTCAAGGCCAGCAGTACCTTGCACTTGTGCAACCCGATTTCGAACAAGGTTAAGCGTAATTCCTATTTGGGTCGTTTTTTTATAGAAGTGTTACTGTGAATGGGTGAGTTTATTGTTGCCCTGGTGTAAAGTATGTAGCAGAGCTTTGATGAGGCTGCGTATGCGACGTTAAATCTGCAAGCACCTATAGAGCAGAAATACATATATGGCAAATAATTATGAATTTTGATTGCATTCAATCTTTCCGTGACAGTAGGAATTGTAGTAACAGTAACACGCTCTACTTGATTGACTTGGTGCATTCTGCTATTGCTGCTTCTTCTCAGACTTCATCCAAAGTTTGGTGGGGGTTCTTAACTCCGAGACGCGAGCTTCTTGAAGACCACAATTGAGCTGAGAAAAATTGAATAATCAAAAATATATATAGATTACAAAATACAGAAATAAACATTTAAATATTTACGTCGCTCTACTGACACAATCTCGTGTGTTTGACACCTCTCAGTTTAATGGAAAGACGATATTCGACTTACACATCCATGAAGAGAGTGGCAAGCGCACGAGCTACGTATCGCCTATTTGCATCAAGGTTAAGCTAAGATCATCGGCTGCTTATTCGTCTGCGGGAGATTTGGCGACGATGCATCATTCCGGAGCTTAGTTCAAACAAGCTTAATTTGAATCAAAATAATATAGCAATGCTTTTTACTGTAGAATTGAGCGTATTCTATACATCTCAACAATGTGTCTCTTGACTTTGATTGCTGTTGCGACCACTGTATTGAGCCTACCCTTGATAACTATATGGATGTACTTTTTATTCATGCGATGCATTATAAAGCAGAGCATCTGAAAGATCGAAATCTCATGAAACATTTGGCATACACATGTCAGGTATCACATAGTAACATTTACGCTTAATCTAAGTTCGCTGCATTTGCAGAGACGATGATGTTTGTATCGAGAAGTCATTGCAGACCAGATTTTGTTAGTGGTAAACATAGAAAAGTGGACCCTCGTGACTTCCTCTAGCAGGCGTTCATGAGCGATTCAGCAATACAAAAGATAACCTTAAAACACTTTACAAGCCTTACTAAAGTATACTTAACAAGTGAAGCCTCAATGACCCTTGCTGAGCCGTCTTATCCCCGGAATGACGTTGACGTTAAAAGTTGAGTCTGTTTGGTTCTCTGTGTGGCAACTCTTACTTCCGGCGCGCGAGCCGTGCTAGTGACAGGGTTCGGGAATGCTGGCCACGATTGTGATTGTAAACCCGACAAGGTCTTATCCCGATCGGCCCCACTCGGGAATACCTTCACGCTTCGTCCATCTCGACGGAAGGCTTTCCTGACGTTCCGAAGCAGTAAGCAGAGAGTTACACTCATAGAAAAGTAAAATATAAAACATTCGCTGTCTCAAGGTCGTCAAAAGAAAATAGCAATTAGAATTGATTGAATCAAAAGACAGCCACCGTGATTCAGCACTAGCAGCTTAACTTACACCATTCATATACTTATCATTTACAAGTTTCACGCTTCATAACAATCCCATCCAGCGCCGCAACATGTCTCAAGTATATCTTATCACAGGAGCATCTACCGGCTTCGGTGCCTTGGCAGCTCGAGCCATTGCCAAAAGAGGCCATACCGTCTTCGCGGGCATGTACTCGCACAGCGGAAACACCAAAGAGTACGAAGATGCCATTTCAAAATACGCCAAAGAACACAAAGTGGACCTCCGGGCTGTTCCCCTTGATCTCCTATCGCAAGACTCCGTCGATGCAGCTGTCAATAGCGTCGTTGGATCGACCGGGCGGATCGACGCCGTGGTCCACAACGCAGGCCACATGAGCTGGGGTCCTGCCGAGAGCTTTAGTGCAAAGCAGCTGCTTCAGCTCTACGACATTAACGTGGTTGGTTGCCAGAGACTCAACCAGGCGGCACTACCACATATGCGAAAGGCACGATCTGGACATTTGATTTGGATCTGCAGTAGCTCGACATATGGTGGAAAGTCTCCCATGATTGGGCCTTATTTCGCCGCCAAAGCCGCACAGGATTCTCTTGCACAGTGTTATGCTCATGAGCTGTCTCTTTGGGGAATTGAATCGACTCTAGTATCACCGGGGGTCTTCACAAAGGGCACCGACCATTTTAAGGATGCTGCAAATCCTGCATATCCCGATATCGCTGCGGAGTACGAAGCTGGTCCTACCAAGGGCCTTAGTGAGGACACGATGAGTGGTACTGCAAGCCTACCGCCGCCAGATGCCGATCCTTCCATGGTTGCGGATGCTCTAGCTGAGCTTTCAGATATTCCGAGGGGCAAGAAGCCGTTTAGAATTTGTGTTGACCCCGTTGGGGATGGTGGAGACGCCGCTGCGCTTGTAGTTGACAATAACAAGGTCAACTTTTATCGCCGGATGGGGCTGGACAGGCTCTTGAAGGTTCAGCTGTGAGATTCCTTTTTAGGGTTATCTTATTAAATACCCGAATGTTGGGCTGTTTATGTATTTATAAGAGTGACTGTTACTCTTTCTATGTAACTCTATGAACCGATAATGACATGTGCAGCCCCATTTAAGCCCCTGCTGTCATAGCGATGTATTCCTTTAGCCAAGCTCTCTAATTATGTCTATTGCATATAAAACCATGCCCATTTCAACTGCAAAATGATGTCAGATCCTAAGTTTGGCTCATTGCCTCGTGGATATTCCCAATTAGTATGGGATGCGAGGGGCAAATCGCATTTGCGAAGCGCCAACGTCAAACACAGCCAGCACACTATGTAACCATGTCGCGCCAATGATAGACGGTCTGTTATTGGTTGTAGGTTGTACACCTAGAAGACACATATCATCAAGTCTCATATCTTGGAGGATGAGATCTTCTGGCGACATGTAGAAAGTCTGGTCCGCAATCTCGATGCCAAACTGAGGCGCAGTAGCGTTGCAAGGTACAAGGAATTGGCCTAGAGCTTCGGGGGGAGAGACGGGTGCCTCACGGAATCCCTCATAGAGGGGCTTAGTTATGGTTGGCGACAGCATCGTGAGGAATGTACCGCTGTCGACAATAGTGTATATGCCAGCTCCGGGAGTTCTTTTCTCGTTTCCTTTGGTATCACTAACGACGAAGTTTTCCGCAACAATGGTGTAGTAGGAAAAATTGGTCCTTAAGCCGGTGATTCCAATATTTCCTATATCAGCAATCAGGATAGGAGTGCTGACAAAATTGGGCGTGATGGGTACTGAGGGCAGCCCTCCTATGGCAAAAGCTCCGCCGCTGCCACGCTCCATGGCAATACTGAACAAAGGCGCCGTAAGGTTCTTTCGGAAAATGTTGGTCAACAAGTTGTTGTATGGAAGTGTAGCATTTGGAGTGTCTTGAGTAATGATTGTTTCATTGCCAGCAAATGCGCCAGCAAACGCACTTGTTATTTGAGGATAAGACAGGCCGAGCAAGCCGTCGACTTGTCCCTGAGCTTGGAAATTGACAGAATCGGCAATAGAAATCTCCAGGTCGGGAATAGTAATGCCAGCTACAGAAACAGACTCGTATCCCAAACTACCGATGACAATCTGACCGCCACCATATCTGACGTCAAGATGTTGATCGCGTACTTCACCTCCTGAGTATGTGCCCTTGAATGTGTTGGTAAAGTTGCAAACGGTGTTGCTTTGTATGGTCAAATTTGATGAGAGGCACTGGTAATTTTCACCCGCTACCCAGAGATCACTTGAGCCAGTGTCGAAAATGAGTCTCATAGTCTGGTTTCCAAGTGTGACTTCGCCAACCATCTCTGTGTTTTGAAAGACTGGAGCGAGAACGCCACCGGCGAACTTTTGGAAGATGGATGAACTGGACTTGTCGCTGCGTGAGAGGATCCCCGATGCTTCACGCGCAGCTGATGATTGAGCACTAACGCGGCTAAGTCGGATAGTGTGGGGTGTGACAGTATTTGGGCTTGGATCCTGGAATGGAGCTGGGGATCTCATTTGAAGCAATGATTCTGACTGAGTTTTCTCTATGCTTCGCGGTAAGAGGGGACTCGAAGTGGCCAAATAGGCCTGTATGAGGACCGACCATGGGAGTACTGTCTTCATGGTGGCAATTGAGACGCTCTTTTGAGATTGAAAATAATGGTTTGAAAACTTGTAAATGGTGATATAGTTGTATTTGTCGTGATTGAATGCGAATTTGGTGATGAACGCTAAGGCTATGATGCTTGGTATAGGTAGTGTTTATATAGCAGGCCCTATCTTCATCGATCGTCTTCAAACTGAGTTTGGGCTGAAAATAGTTCTATTTTAAGCATGTTAGGACTTGAATAGGGCTGTGATTAGCACAGCCATAACTCAATACCCCAAATTCCTATTTAGTACATAAATCTGGAGCCACTATTAGGTCTTATGGAGATCACCGTGATCACCACATCAATTGTCTGGCGGCACGCTGTGATTGGGTCGGTGATTTGTCATGCCATAATCATGATAATACCGATGTGTCGGAACTATTACATTCGTAGCCCTATACCCGAGCGAAATACGATAGTTCAAAATTGTCTTATTCTCTTCAACATAAATGTTATATGCTGCATTGTAGCAATGTTCGATCGCTGAGTTTACCCAAACGGAAACTAGGTATTTATGGTTCAAATGTCCGAAGTTCTAGTCCCTGCCGAATTAATTGATTGAGGTGACGATAAACCTACCTTGCCCATATTATGACAACACCTATTGAATCTTACATACTTGTATTTAGCACCTCCACTGCCCCATCGATCATCTCCTGATCTTGAGGGCTCAGACACGGCTTGATGGCTAGTAAGCGAATTAAGCGACGTCAAACATATACATAAAATTGGCCCAAATAAGCCATGAGCGACAGAGCACACTAAGAATAGCAGACGGATGTAGGAAAAGATTATCGGACATGGTTCCTAATGTTTGAGCAATTCTTGACACATTGCTTATTAGCAAAACTGCACTTGATTGACACTTGATTGACGGGATATCAAGAGAGACGGCTTGCGAGTTGGATCAAGTTAATTTACCGACCACTCAGAGGCTTAGGCTGTGGGCTTATTCGCACGAATTGGGTTAAGCAGAATTTATAAACTGACCATAATTGTGGGCAAATCTTGGTTTGATGAATCACCGCGATTTCCGAGTTGGGGTATAAGATTATAAGGTGAAATTGCCTCTGACGGCAAAGTGGAAATATTACATTGGTGTATATTACGAATTACATCAATGAAATCAGTCAAATTGAAGAGGACTCCTCATAAGTTCTCAGATATAAATTGCAAAATTCTTGAGCATAGCTTCATTGCTGATTGACATGCATAGACGCAAGCTTATTAAGGTACGTGGGCTAAGCCATCGTCTGCATCTTTAACAGCTGTCTATTCTTTGACATGGGAAGCATCACCCTCAACGTCTTTCTCAAAACTTGATATAATTGAATTTCATCTTTACTAGATATATTACACAGTTTGGGTAGTAGCAAGTTTTTGAAATACAATCCTTGTTCCAGAAAACGGGCTTGGCCAGGTATCTTCGTATCGAGCTTAGGGTAAGCTTTTGCCTTCATGAGTCTCTTTCTCTATGTTCATTTCCCTTCCCAAGATTGCCTCTATGCCTACGAGCTTTCTTGATGACGTCTGTTCTTTGTATCAGTCGATGTCGCTCTTCGACAGCGCCGGTGTGTCCTTTTTCTACTTTTTTCCCTGAATCTCAGTTAGAGCGTACACTTCATATACAGTCTAACCCTTTCTATAGACATATTCTCCGCATTTAAGCACAGGGACGACCTTCTTTAATTTGTCAGGTCTAGCTTCCATGCCTCTAACTCCCCGAAAATTGAACTTGGTAGCATCAAAGACAAGGCTCCCCTGCTCTTTATCTTCGCGTTCTTTGGATCGCATATACCTAGCCCCCACTACCCCATCCTCTGTGTCTCTATTTGGCCATGACGCGGGGTACTAAGTCCCACGATGAGCTGCCAGTAGCAAGTTATGACGGATGGCTTCAGATTGTTGGTCAAGATGAGTTATACTTGCAGATGACAGACACCGGGGTTTCACGGCTAAATGGGATGGGTGAATTTCATCCCCCATGCAGTGCGACTTCCCCGCAAACTCACCCCACGATCGTTCAACTTCCGGAGTATAGGTACCGGAAATCAATGCCGGTCCAGCCTAGACCAATAGGGCGCCCTTTTTAATAAGCAGAATTCTTTGTTTCTCGAATCTTGGGGCACATCGGGCCGGGTAAAAAGCAAAGAAAAAGCAGAACGTGGACGGTTAAATCCAAACTCTCCGGTAAGTGATCTGACATCCAGGGATCGTAGTCGGGCAGATGTTACAGTATCATGCCATCAGAGCCGGTGAGTGTCATTGTAACATTAACTAAACCTTTTTTTTTTTCTTTTGGCATATAAAAAGACGAGATAATTCGCAATAATGGCAAGAAAACATCAGGGTTCTTGCCAACTTCATTACTCAAGTCCAAGGTTACTCAATCATAATGCGTGGCAGACTTTTGTTCCTGATACTTTCTCTTGGTGTCGGGGATTCCCTTGCAAACAAATCCAAGAAGCCCAGGCCATGGAGTACTTTTGAGCAGAATGTGATATTCCAGCCAGATAGCAGCCATGGTGTTTCCTACCCACGACTCACAGAACTATCTGACGGCACAATTCTTGCAACCGCAGCATATTCTGGAGATCACCCTCCACATTTTCCCATCTTTGCCAGTGAGGATGGCGGTGCGACATGGGAATGGCGGAGTAACTTGACGGACCAGGTCAATGGATTGGGCTTTGGATCTCAGCCTGCCTTGGCTGAGCTCACCTTTAACCTTGGAGGCTTCAAAGCTGGTACCGTGCTTGCAAGTGGTAACAGTGCTGGCGCCAATGGTACAAACATTGATCTTTACGCAAGTACTGACAAAGGCGAGACGTGGAAGTTTATCAGCAATGTGGCTAGGGGAAGTGCTCCCAGTACTCAAAATGGAAATCCCTGTATTTGGGAGCCGTTTATTCTGTGAGTCTTGCAACTCGTGACTGTATTGTCTCCTGAAGCTTGGAACTAATGTCAACTGCAGCCCAACAAACAACACAGTCGGCGTGTTTTATTCTGATCAGCGGGATCCCCTGCACGGGCAAAAGCTTTCTCACCAAGTTTCAACCGATCTAAAGAATTGGGGCGATGTCGTAAATGATGTCGCTTACCCGCTGTATACTGATCGCCCTGGAATGACTGTCATCGATTACATCCCGCCCCTCGGGAAATGGATTCTGGTTCATGAATTTCCAGGCGGAGACTCATGGTCTGGTGCCGGATATCCAGTGTATTACAGGCTCTCGGATAGTCCCTTTGACTTTCGATATGCCTATGGTTACCCTATTGTTGTCAACGGTGTACAGCCTAGCAGCAGTCCATATGTGGTATGGACACCAGAGGGTGGCATCAATGGCACTATCGTCGTCTCAGACGCCGACCATCAGAGCGTCTTTACCAACCGAGCCAACGGTCAGCCTGATCAATGGGAGGAACACAATTCTCCTCAGCCAAAGGCCTACAGCCGTGCCCTCCACATCTTTAGCAAAGACAAGAGTCGACTCATGATCCTCGGTGCAGGTAACTTCCCTGGTGTTGATCCCCCCGGAACAAATCGACCACTCTATGCAAGCGTGGTGGAGATTCAGGACATTTTGCGGAACAAACCAGGAGAATGAAGTTAGTCACAAGCCAGATAAGTGCTTTGAAGTGGGTGAGCAGCTGTTATCGGCCTCGGAGACTATATAGTTTTTAATGTTACAGATTGTTAGCTATATTCACAGTTTTACCCTGGCTGCAGGTAGCTTGATGAACGTAAACATATGAGGCTGCCAAGGTTAAGTTTTCTATGCTGGTACGTCAACATGAGAGTTGAAACCCGCCACCAATCCTTATGGAATCAATTGGGTATCTTTTGATGCGCCACCAAAGATGACTATGTGCAATCATATGGGGCTTTCGGACATATTGCAGATAACGGTTGTGGTAGTTAGCCTCTTGCCATTTTTGCAATCACATTGTTATTACACATGCTCATGTAGCTACTGTACAAGAGAAAGGATGAGTCGACAACGTCCAAAGAGCGCCGATCTGCAACTCGGTGGTTATCAGAGTCCAAGAAGCCGTTAGGTAGTAGAGTGGTCTTCATTGGGTGAGAGCTCCTAAAGCTTCAATTTCTCTTCCAGTGGACGCGGGCAATGTGACACGAAGTGTCGCCCTTGTCGAGAACTTGACCATAAAGGCCTTCATCGGGGTTTGGGTGGCCCTCCTCGCGGGGTATTAGCATTCCAGAAGATTTCCGGCGCATCCCAACGGGTTTGCTACTGCTGCTGCTGCTGTCATCAGGAAGAGACAACTAGCCGGGGCTTAGGAGCGCGTCTTCATCGTCATCCTCGTCAAATAAGAACCTTGCAGATGGATTTGATGGAAGCATTGTCTCTTGCGAAGACGACGGAGACAAGGGTGGGCTGCGTGGGTGCCTCGTATCCTTGCGGTCCTTAAGGGTCGTCGAGGGAAGTTTGGCAATGGTCTTGTCCCCCGTCGACTTTGATTTGGCAGTTTGTTTCTTGACCCTGAGCCGATTCAGAATAACACCATCATCCGAATCGCTATTGTCACCGTAGCAATCTGGGCACGCCTCCATCTCATCCTTGTCATCGGCCCTGACATCAACAGCAATGCACTGCTCAACTTGCTCGTTAAAGCGAATCTGCCTCCGCTTAGCACTAGTGGATGTAATCCCAGAAGACTCCGTCGGAGATGCCAGGCCGCTGCTATCAACACTCATCCTCCTTGAAGAGAAGGGGTAGGCGAAATCATCAACGGCTCCGCGCCTGTTGTTGCTGGGCCTCGGGATGCCTTGTGTTTCTTGGGCCTGGATGGTGGCTGCGGCTTGATCTAAAAGTGAGGTAGTGGACAACGGCCTCTGAAGAGTGACCTGAGACATGCTCCTCTTCTTGAGGATTGGCTTCTTGTTGAGATTGACAGACAAGTCCGTCTTTGACTGTGAGATGCTTGATCGCGCTGCGCGGGTATCGTGAATGGGCTTGGTCTCTGATTGCAACGGACCGTACAACCAAGTAACATCGCTATCCTTGAACCTGTGATGTCTCAGTCATTTATCACTCCCAATACAAGGTAAAACAGATACACACCAGTTAATGGTTTCGGCCGAAACGGTTCGTAGATTATTTTTCACCTTCACCCAGGCTCTCCAAGAAGCGTTTTCCAATCGGGCGCTATTGGGAAAGTCGGCGCGCCGAGTTGTAATGTATCTCCAGGAAGACCTGATATCCTCCTCCTTCCAGTCATGGGACAAGTAGTCAACGTGGCGCGAAGGCCTGATCGAAACGGCGGTATCATCTTCGGCGTGCTCAGTGACTGAGGGGGTTCCAGGTCTGGAGGTGTTGTCGGAACCTCCATCAGAGCTCTCGTGCTGAGGAGTCCATTCCGTGTAAGAATCCTCCCCATCGGGGCTCCGGGGAGGCTCGAGGTTGCAATCTGAGTGAATTTCGGGATGGGAAAATGGCTTCTCCTGAGCAAAAGGAGGGAACAGGAAGTGGTCTTCCGTAGAAGTCATGAGAGTTAGAGCGCCATCGTGCATGGGGGTAATTGAGAAGTTAGTAGCTGGGGTAGAGACACAGGAGGTAATGGAGAGATTGGTAGTCGGGGTAGAGATGCAAGAGGTGATGGATGAGCCAGGCATCACATAATGGTCTGCAATGCTGGGTGCCATCATGGTTGTTGGTTCCCCGTTTACGTCAAACATACGCCCCAGTTTGGCACTTGCCATATCGACTGTCGTAGCAAGATCAACAGATTGACATCTCAGGGTGTTTGCGATGTTGCGGAATGCTTCAGCTAATGGAATAACGTAGCCTCCGCCAAATGCGTCGGCAGCAACGACGTAGCCGTACACCTCAAGGGTTGTCTCGTTGACCACCCATGATCCTGAATCTCCATCGAGAATTTCTGCTCACATTTTAGGTGATCGACTCCAAACCTAGAATAAATGGAGAGGGTTACATACGCTTATGGCCGTCAAGGTTTAAGATGAGTGTGTCGACAAACCCTCTTCCAGGGCCAAGAAGGAGTCTCGAAGGCAGAGCCGACAGAGATCCCCATCTTAACCCTTCTGATCCGCTCACAAGGACAACTGGCTGTCTCTTGCCATAACTACTGGACGGCAAGACGGGCATCATGAGTTCATGATCCCGGAAGTTGAAGACTCTATCCTCCTGAGCGTCATCGTGTGACATCCTCCTCGGTCGAATGAGGTTCGGCTTGTAGCTGATCATATCGATAAGAGCCCAGTCGTAGTAAACCTCTGGCTCATGATAATTTGTGTCGGTCGCTGCGGATTGATATCGCGGTGAGTCCTTGGAAATGGAACCTATCTTGCTCAACTCGTCGGCCGTCCATGACGAACTGGCGCCTGGCAGAGTCAACTGGAGTTCATCCATCCCACGCAGTGGTTCGGCCTCATCATTTTGCTCTTCCTCAGATGAGTCACACGATTTGTCCTCGCTATCGGAATCCGAAAGCTCGAATACCCAGTCGTCGGAACACCTGGACTGGTCGCTCTCCGTGCTGGCCGTCATATCATCCTCCAAGTCGTCTAGAAGGATGTGGCCGACGGTCAGCCCGTACAACTTAATCTCTCCATTCGACCAAGAAGCCTTTATGACACCGCCGAAAGTGCATCTTTTCTCGACACCAGAAGTCTGTCGGATAACGATGGGCGCTCCGCAATATGTCTCGCTTGTATAACCCTCGCTCTCGTCAACGATCGGAATGAGGACATCAATGTCTCCTTCTGCCTGTTTCGTCTCCGGCTCTCGGCCGACGACAAAGACTTCAAACGATGGTTGACCGCCTTCGGGCAAGCGCAAAGCTCTGACGGATTTCTTGTCGAAAAACTTTCTGACCTTCTTGGATTGCTGCTCCGGACACAACACGACAATGCACGGCTTCGCATCGTCTTCGGAGCGGCCCAGGACCATCAATCTTATGGAAATCGGACATTGTTTCTTGCGAATCGTGCTGCGAATATACTCTAGCAGCGGCTTCTCAAGCAGCGAATGCACGTGGCGGAAGCGGGAGATCGTGGCGTTGTCGACGCTCTTGTCAAACTCTGAGAAGCCGGCGATGGGCGTGGGGGCAGACGGAACGGATCGGCCCTTGCCGTTGACGCTGGCGTTGGTACTAAGGTGTGGAATTTGTGTACAATCAGACTCTATTAGTTTGCCGTTGGGCGACGGGAATTGGGTGCTGCTGTATCCTGAATCTTGTTGGTCGTCGGTCGTGGAGGGTTGGGTGGATGCGGGGATGTTATTCATTGTTACACCTGCTATGTGGTGTTACCAACTCGACATGGCAGGGACAGGCGCTGTAAAAAAAAATAAAAAATGGCGTGTAACTTGAAGCATTAAGAAGAAATCTCATAGGCGAAGAGGTGAAATAGCAATGGAACATTTTCCTTCGCGTCGTGCAGGCTTAGCAGCGGGCTCCGAAGCCATTCGAAATGTTCTGATTGGGCTCCAATAACTCCTAAGCCACAATCCTCTCAATTGAGCCCGTAGGGAAGCCTTACATTCACCTCATCACAGCATTGGCCAGGTAGGCTCTCCCAGCCCCCAAATAATACATGTAACTGCGTTGCCCTGCCCATATCGAGGGCCTTTTCGTTTCGAGGAAACTGCTCGTCACATCCAGACTCCGAGTATGATCGGCTCTCTGGCATGTCCCTACCCGCTCAAGAGCATCACTGACGCCGAGCTACAGAAGCTCGCCCAAGCACTCTGGAACTGGAACATTTGCGAGGCGTGTCAGAATGTCGAGACCTGTACAAACTCGGGATGCTCATGGAGGCGCTCAGCTCGGTTAAAGCGCTTCTTTGACTATTACAAATATGTCACATCTTCCTATGTCCCAGATTTGCTGCCTACCAGCACCCCGGCCTTGCGCAACCATGAAGACGTTTTCGATATCATCAGGCTACTCCAGGCTCATCCCGATACGAAGCGCTCAGAGTTGACGCATGAATACCTCTCCAAGCGGGATAAACCACCTTCTTCCAGTGATCAGCATTGGGCCTTCAACCTTGCCGTACAAGTCATGTCCATGGTCAAGTGTTCAGCCGAAAACCAACCCTCGAGTCTGCTAGAACTCGGCACCCAGGCAATCCAGTGGCATTTCGATGAGTCGCTGGCTGAATTCCTATCAAGAGCGTTTCCGCAAAAGGATACAGGCAATCTCCATGTTCACGATGACTCGGGCCAGATTAGAGATATAAAACCGGCCTTAACAGCCAGGCGTCTAAAGAAAGTTGCAGGGCTGAGATTTCAAGGGACTGATGACCTGCAAAACCATCTAAGGATGGACGTCAAAAAGGGAGTCGTGGAGATTTACCATTACACAAGCGTCCTAAGGGAGCATTTGGCGGCGTCGCAAACGCTGCACGACTCATTAGTCTTTGAGAACTCCATCTCAGCGTAAGCCGACTTCTGAAGAGAACTGTAAGCCTTGACAGGCGGGCACTAATCACCGCTATCTCAGAAGAAATATTCCTAGACAAATCGCGCTCGAAGCTTTGGATTCAATGCAGAAGATCCTCTTCCCCTTCGATTCAGACTCGGAGAAGATTCTCCGCGATCTAGTAGCCAAGGAATCCCTCGACCCCGATTGCCTACAATATGCCTCGGCCGTCTATCGAAGGGAAAGTGAAGAAGTCGTATCTTACAACTACTTCGGCGCGCGACTCGTGGATCTATTCAGAGAGCTGGAGGATCCCAGCCCCCGCGGTATACTGGAGAAATGGCTTCAGCGCAAAAGCGGCGCTCGCTATATGATGATGGCAACGCTCGTTGGTGTCATTATAGCAATTATTCTGGGGATTCTCGGGCTGGCTGTTGGGGTATTCCAGGCCTGGGTGTCATACGAAGCTTGGAAACACCCTGTGAGTTCTGGCAACTGATCCGGTCTCAAAAGCGGTGAACTTTGCAGGTAAACATGTTGAACAACCCACGAGGGTTGACGCAGGACTGGATGGCAGAGTGTTTCTACAGCGCTGTATCAAGGAGAGCTGCAGCGTAATTTACAGGGCTGATGACTGAATAACATGAGTGAATCCCTTTCCAGTAGTCTTGAAATATACAGACAAGGGTGTAAATGTACTTGCGCCTTGCCGTTGTGGGAGTGACTGCACTTTACTTGCAGCAGTTGGAGCTCTGTGCCTCAAGGAACAAACAAACAACACAAACAGGTTTCCAGTTTGGAAAATACTCTTAGAGCAGCGAGGAAATCGTATAGCTAGCGGTCAACCTTCTAAATGCAACTACCAGCCTCTATATTTTGAGAAACCTGCCTGAAATTGAGAGGTTCTTCCATCCATGCCTTCTGGAGCACAGCCCTGGAGGTTACATGTAGTAATTGCATGTGGGTTTATGGGGCCTTTGTTTTAGTACGACACCTAAAATGACGCTTATGCACGCTATGGGTGGTGGCTAACCTCTTGCCATTCTTTCATTTATATTCCATTGATCCAATATTATTACACAAAGTCATCCCTATCTATACCAATCTCTTATCATACAAACACAGAGGAAACGAGGCGACGACGACGCTTAAGTGGCAGCGATCAGCCACTCGGTTGTTTATGTTTATCAGCGTTTAACGGACCCTCTTGCGTCCCCCGCTGAAGGTGGCGGCACGCTCTCGGCCTGGCCCGAGGCGGCGGCCCTAGCCGAAGCCAAAACATTAAACGGTTCATCCTTCCGTGATTCCGCAAGCCATTGTTGAAGAGCAAAAGGGCGCTTGAGAGGACTCGGCCCATTGTTTCCATTCTCTCTTGGGTTCTGCGGGGGACTGTTGCTCTCATCATTTCCTGCGCCCGGGACCGATCCGGCCAGTGCTTGTGTACTAGCCGCCTCGAGAGAGCTGCGGCAGCGAGGCTGGATGACGTAGAGGCATGGATCGTTAGCGTCCAATTTCTAGGGTACTTGCAAACTGGAAACACGGGCGCGGAATTTGAATGGTAAGGATACAGGTCTGCTACTTACTGAGGAGCTCATGGCTTTACAATACCTCTGTAGGTATATGAGAGCGGATGGGTATGATGAGAAGCGTACTGATCGTTGTACTGTAATAGGCGAAAAGCGTAGTCAAGATACATGTATTCCGGAGTCGAATTCGGATGGACAACTCGCCTTGATGCCATTCCGCGAGGCCTGTCTAATGGAAGAGGCCATTGCCAGCTTTTTATCATTTGCCCAAGCTCTACACCTGTCATCCGCACATCTTGGAAGTCCTTTTGGGAGCTGTAAAACTTTTTGGGCACAGACCTACCTATGTAGTATGTGGACATGCATCTGTACAGATACCGTCTGGCATTACTTCGTGTACACTGCTTGTAGTCTGGCACAGCACTTTGTAGACCTTTTCCGTCCCGCTCCTGAAACCCTCCTAACCCAAAGCAATACCAACACGCGTCCCCCCTTGCATTGTTTCTGCTGGGCCTTTCGCTGTAGTCCTTTTTTCAGGGGGAGAAGGCATTAGGTAATCATGGGTTTGCATCATCCAGGACCTTAATGTTCTGCAGCGCTGTACAGAGTAACACGGCCCTGCCCAGGTGCTCTTAAGCGAAGGCGTATGATACACGTGCATCGCTGAGGTGGTCAATCAGATTCCAACCCGGACGGTAAGGAGGTGACTGCAGATATAACAGGGAGCAGAGAGAGTACATGTACAATGGCTATCTGAGATTGGTTTGCAAGAGGAGGTTCAGCCATCAATTAACCTTGACAGAGAAAGGTGAAGGTTTAAATACAGCAACGCCAGGTGGAGGAGACGAAGCTACGAATATTGAGAACTACTAGTACAGGCGATTACGAAATAGAAGACAGAGAGAGAAGAGTATGGATAAGAGCCTGTATTCCGGCCGACTCCTATTCGTCGCGATACTGTTTTCATCACTTTCTCTACCCTCCCTCCAGCTTCTTATCGACGTGGCACGCAGTTTTTTGTTCTCTCTTTGTCAGCAATACAGTACCTCTTCAGTACCTGATGTATAACAGACATGGTGCTGAAATGTGATATTACTAGCAGGGAGTTGTTGGGCATAGAAGTACGTCACAAGTAGAGGCGGGGTTTCTCGGCGTTATCCATTCCCCCTCCGCGGCTCATTGCGGGCCAGCCAACCATGGACATCCAGCCTTTTCCTCAGACCCTTTTTTAAGGGCTATAAAGGACTATGTATGTGGGTCTTGCGGCTTTTAGCAGACATTGGCTCGGGCTTTGTTGGGCTTGGAGTATTGCGATGGCGGACCTTATTAAGAACGGCCTGCCCGCTGTGTTTATGTCCGGGCCATTCTTTGGAGCCGCAGCGCCCCTCTGCCATAGCACCAACCCTACTCCCCTCGATTTGATTTGGTTTGTTTGTTTGTTTCTTGGTGAAGATTTCTGGGCCATGGTGATGGCAGCCAAACAACCTTCTTGTAGTCGAGAGCTCAGCTGTAATAATGTACAACTTACATAACTTACAGACCCTGCGCCGCTCGCTGCACGAATCCGCAAGCTTGCTTCCCGGCCCAGTGCATGTGCCTGTATGTAGTTTCGCCGTCCTGCGGTATCCTCCCAAAAACCTCCCACGACTTCCCCAAACTTCCCACGACTACCCAAGACTTCCCAACATCCCCCAAACCCTCCCAGACCCTCCCAGACCTCCCAGGCCGTTCCTAGGTTCCTGCTCTAGATGCTCCAGCAGTTGTAGCCATTCCAAACCCCCGCCCCTTCACCGCCCGCCCCCATCGATAATTCTTTGCCTTGAACGTAGGCCTCAGAGAATACTAATACGCGATGACTTGGCAGTCCCCAGGTCACGACCACTCCAACCATTCCAACTATCCCAGCCATCCCAATGATTTCAGTGCTGCCGGGTCGCAGGCCAGTGGAGACACTGGTCTGTTCACGCCGGAAATGCTTCTTGGAGACGACGCGATTACGTCTCTTGCCGGTTGGCAAAATCTTCCATTTGGCAATGGATATTCGGTCCCGAGCAATGCGGCGCCTACGGAGGGGGGCCCGCCTCCGCCACCTCCAGGCACGGCTCACCAAGCCGAGATGGCCGGATTTCTTGCCGGAGTTGGCGATCGATTTAACAACCAACTAACCGGAGATGTGGGCTATGCTTCCCCTGCTCTCTCCATGGTCGTCGAGGGAAACCAGGGACAACGTCCCCGCCAACGCAAACCCCGTGCACGAGCGCCCGCCCCACAGGAGTGGGAGTATCATAAGAATAACATTGAGTGGTGGTATATGCACAAGAACCTTACTTTGGCGGCAACTATGGTGAAAATGACGACAATTCACCAGTTTATTGCAACGTGAGTTTGTTCTGCATACTCCTAAGAAAATACTGGTCGTGAGAGGTTAATCTAACCGACATCCAGGGACAAGATGTATAAAGACAAGTTCAAACAGTGGAAATGGTCCAAGAATATGACAAAAAACATAGCCGCGCGGATGACCGATTTCAACCCTAGAAGGCCACTTTTAGGTTTGAATATAGGTAACTTAAAGTGGCCCATCGAGCGGATAAAGAACATGAAGTCGTTGGGCAGAGCTTCCGGCGAAGGAGGCTCTTCTATACAGGAGGGTAAGCTTACCCGTACTCTGGCTGAAACACAGCTCGATTCCGCATAGGCTAACACCGGGTGTGCAAAAGACTGCCCCACGCTGGACGGTTCGACCTATGAGACAGCAACGTTTTCCGGCATTACGGACAATGACAGCAACTTCGGGAACTTACATGGCACTGATGGAGCCTGTGCCGATACTACCGAAGACCTGTGCAGGTCCCTTGACGAAGGGCAGTGCCGCATCAATTTGACTTCGGAAATCCACTCCCGCGTCCAAGAAGTTACGAAAGCGTTCGACGAAGTTACCTGTAACTACGAAGAGGCAGAGTCAACCCTTAAGGATGCGCTTTCCTGCTACAACTACCACCTATCGCCAGTTCACCCCAAGACACAGGAGGCTGGCCACATGCTTGCCTCCTTATTTGTCAAAACGAGGCGCATCGGCGATGCTAATTGCATACTTGACTGGATGACCAATAAGCATGGAGGTACCACCTCTTGCAGCTCCAAGATCGTGGCTCATGTGCTCCGTGTCATAGCCTTCCTTCGTAGGACACGAAGGGATGGAGAGGCAGATCTATTTACACTCCGCCTCTTAAAGAACCACCGAGGTCCGGAGGCGCGTCATTTCCTCCTACAGAATTCTTTTATTCGTTGTATCAGGTCGAATGAGAGGATTGAGGATCTGCTAGCACAGAGTGAACCCGATGAGCTGACGACCATGTTCAACATTCTGAAAGATCTTTCAAAAGATCCCAACAACCATGCGTTACTTCAAGATCTACTCTCTCATTATATACGGAAGTGCGACCAACTGAGGCTTGAGCACCTGGCCATCTGCTCTAGATGCATTTTGGCGACCATATTAGCCGAGAGCCACCAACTTGAGAGAGCTTTACATACTGCGGAAGAAAGCGAGCAGCTTTTGAAGCATCAACCTTCAATGGAGCCCTCGACGTTCGAATTGACTAAACGTGTTGCTTTTACGTTCTTTGAGATAGACATAGAAGCCTGTTTCAGAGTCCTAGGCTCCGTATTACAGAATATGGACGTCGAAAAGTTCAACGATAGTCGCAGCGGCTACAGGATTTCGGTGTGCGAGTTTCTCATCTCGACGGCATCTGAATTCCACAACAGGCGTGAATGCGACCAAAGCCGTGCTTGGATGAACCAAGTTTACTCACGGTTCGATATACTGTTTGGGGATAATCATGAATTTACGAGGCAGGTAAAAGAAACGATGGAGACTTGCGACATGGATAGGTTGATGAGTGGTTTGCTTAGGATGAAACTGGATGATTAATATTAAGCATAACAGGGACTTGTTAAAAGCAAAGTTGGTTCATTTTACGGACCTGCGTATATAACAAGATGGCTTTTTGGAGTTTTGCTTAAAAGATAATTTTTTGGATTGAGATACCAGGTATTAAAGTTTACGGATTTTATGGGAAACATTAGGAATGGAATGGAAATGCATTTGTGTTTGCATAGGTAATGAAAGCGGCGGCGTCTGTTCGTTGGTCTACAAGATTGAATACAGCAAGCGATGGCATATTTGATAGAGCGTAATGCGTTATTTAGCGCATTTATACATACTATTTTGTTCGCTTAATGCTTGTGTACCATTGTCATGTCTATGATGATGTATGTGAGGTTAGTGCATGGCGACATGGCTACATATCAGAGCAATATCGCACTGCGAAATTTTTACCGCGAAGATACATGCAAGGCCTCTACTCTGCTCTCCAGTCTTGAGTAGATTGTTTAAGCTGAATCATTTGCATCAAGCAGCCTTGCTAACAAAGAAACTGTAGATGGGATCGTTGGTACTTTGAGTCTCTGCTTCCCGTAACTCAAGCTCAATATAGGTACCCTGCACCATCTCCGGGGTAAAAGTTTACCTGTTAGTCAAACACTCCCTCGACTTGAATCTCAGAAGACCACAAGTGACTCATTTTTTCGTGTCTTGGATCTATTCCACAGCCAATCAAGCAGATAAACGTTTCCTCCGAAGGCTGCTTCGCAAATATGACATTAATTATACCAATGACATCGCGGAAGCTGGAGTCGGCTCATACAATGAGTTCTTTTGTCAGAAGAGAAGTGAAGGCTCTTCACGATAAATTGAGTGCTCTGAACCCCAAGCTTGGCTTGTCTAGCACATACCCTATTGAGGCGCTGAGAACGAAGCGATGTACTCTTCTCATTGTCTATGTTTAGCTGCCTATCTAGATATCGCTAACATGTACATTCGGTCGTGTTGGATTCTTTCCAGCCCCATACTCATCAATAATGTCGTTGATCTTATTGGCATCCAATCCCCTAACAACTTGAAATGGAGTCGGCTTGAAAACTCCCTTCTCAACAAGTTCTGGGAAAGACTTCCAAAAGATTGTCGAGAGCTCTCGTCTATCATCTTCATGTGGGCGGCAGAGGAAGCGTCGCAACTCGTATCCTGCCTGTTTGCTGAGTCTGGTGTCATCGACTTCGCCAGCTGTTAAAGGAACCAGTATTCCCTTCTTGCTATTTGACAAAAGGCTGGCACCTAGTGTCAGGTCTTTTGCCTGGACTGCGGTGCAAACGTGCAAAATGTTATCTCCCACAATGCTTCGTACTTTTGCTTCAATGTCACTGTCGCTCAGTGTTCTGTCGATGACATGTGTGGCTCCGAGTTCAACAAGAAGATCGGATTTAGCCTTGCCCGCGATGGCGATAATGGTACCAAATCCAGCCCACTTAGCGATTTGAATAGCAAATTTTCCGCAGTTAGAGCCGCCTCCAACGATAACTAGGGGTGTGTTCTTGTAATCGAATGACTGCCCTTCTGGTGTCAAAGGAGAAGGGATAGCGTGAGTAGATGGATGGAACAGGGCAATGTACATGGTAAGTACATTCAGTGGTAATGTCGCGGCCTCATCCTGTGTGATTGAGGAGGGAACCCGACCCATGAAACTGACATCCATGATTGCGTACTCTTGGGTGCCCATGTAATCTCCCTTGAATGGATCTCCATTACCAAACACCACATCGCCAACTTTGAACTTGTCGACATCTTTGCCAAGAGCATGCACAACGCCAACGAGATCGATTCCAAATGGAGAGGGGACATTGTCGCCAATGAAGTACCCCAAATCACGAACATACTGATCGTGAGGATTTACTATTGAGGTCAGTCATGCTAGCAAGGCTGTGGAGCATCATCATACGAACATCCCACGATGTTGACCTTCACCAAGACTTCATTGGGGCCAGGAGTCGGTACTGGTCTGGTTTGCAAGGCAAGTCGCTGGCTACGGCCTGTAATCACCACTGCTTTTTGTTCCGCCATGGCTGTAGTTGTAGAGTTGTGCGTTTCGTGCTAAATGATATGATAGAGGTTTTTTTGTTAGAATGACAGACTGAATATTCTAAACTACTGCTGGGTTTTGAGAGATATTTATACTGCCACCTCTATAGCTAGGCAGTTGTTAGTTCCCAACCTTGATAGGATTTTATTTATGTGTTCATTAATCATGCACCGGGACCTGGAATCATTTTTTTGATTCCATGCACGTTTTATCAAGCCATCGATGTCATTATTGAAACAAGAGTTACTCGCATTTCAGCTCATCATGTTGCTGGATGGTCATTTAATAATCAGGATAGTATTCAGATTAATATACAATTCCGAATCTCATATCATTTGCAGCACATTTCCGCTAAGATCCCAGTCTCAGGTAACCTAACTTAGTCTTAGTACGCTATTTGCCAAGCGCATGATTTCAAAGCAACTCTTCTTGTCAAACAATGCCCTTCTTAGAGTCCATGATACGGTCTCGAATGCGTCCAAGATTTACTAAGCATACACTGTAAGCAATAGATCGGCTGGCACAAACCCCCGCGCTGGGTTCGGAGAATATGTGATTTGTAGGGCCATTAATCCGCAACTCCGTGTAGCGCTCATACTCCGCACTGAATAGAGAGCAGCATGAGCGTCCAGCCTCTAATTTTCTGACTACTCTAGCCCAGATCTTGTCTGACACGGATCTCTCTAAAGCAACTTAAATGTCCACAACAACGTTCCAATTTCTTCTTAACTACTGACTTAACCCTCTATAAGAAATCTCTTAACTTCTTCAATTCCTTCGATATCCTCGTCTTCTATCCCACCCACACTTGCTGACCGTAGCCAAGCATCACTCAATAAAGCCGCGCTGAGCTGAGTGTAGTGGCAACACTTGATGAGGCAAAAATGGCTTCTGCTCAAGGCAGCCTAGTGAGCATGATGATGCTATGAGTCGAAGCAGCATCAATTGAATCGCCGTTTGCTTCCATCATGCATTGATAGAAATGAATAACACAACGATCATGGCACCTTCATTTCACTTCCATCGGTTGATGAGCATAAAGAAAGTTATACGATCGGCGGGGTCAAGAAGATATTTGTCGTAGATTAGCTATTTTCTCGATGCACGTCTATAATTAAACACAGCCCTGAAGTCCTAGGCTAAGCATTAGGCAGATAATTGCATCCAATCGCCAAAGCTTTAGCGCTTATTATATGCATCAGGCAGCGAAACATTAGTTTGTCTGCCTTGTCGATCTTACGTTTAGCGGTCAACCAAGCCACCAATGTAAACGATATAATACTAGAGACACAGCAACAGACATGCGACATTCAACCTGGAGGACATAAACTCGACTCAAACCCAACTACTTCTACAATCTAACTTTCCCCCCTCGCGAAGTTGAGTCGATCGCATGGTTCGATTGCCGCGGTAGCCCTTGGTTCTTCACCTCTACAACTCTAAACCAACATCATGGGATTAGGAAGCCAGGCTAGTGAAGAAGACATTGACACTGTCTTTATTGGCCGAGATGATGTCAGTGATTATAATCCGGGGCAGTTGCTGCCCGAGCTTCCCGACGTCATCGAGAAGATTCGAGCTTGGCTGCAGCCAACAGCATACGACATTGCGGGGGGAGAATACCGCAGACACTTGTCGTCTCACGTTGCCGGCACAGGGCAGTGGCTCACTTCAAGTAATCAATATCAAGAATGGATGACAAACGACGAGCATGGATTGCTCTGGATCAAGGGCATTCCGGGATCTGGAAAGTCGGTGATGGCGGCCGATTTAATCAACGAAATTGCCAAGTCGAATCCAGGCTGTCCAGTGTTATACTTCTTTTTCCGCCAAATCATCGACGCCAATCATGAGCCTCGAGCTTTACTACGAGATTGGATGGACCAAATATTGAGTTATAGCCCACCTTTACAGAAGCAACTGAAAGAGTATGTACAAGAGAATCGATCCCTTGACAGCATATCTCCGGAAACTATGTGGAATCACTTGCGCCTAGCCTTTGCCAGTCTTCCTGGAAAAGTCTTCTGTGTCGCTGATGCACTTGATGAGATGGATCGCGGCAATGAGGGGTTCCTCAAGGCACTTGGAGACATTGGCCAGTGGCGACCAAAGACGGTCAAGGTCTTGATCACCAGCCGTCCAGTGTCAAGTGTAGAAGTGCCACTAAGAAAGACCCCTTGCTTGCACATTCGTTTACAGGAAGCTTTGGTTGATGTGGACATTTCAACCTATGTCCATTTCGCTCTATCAAAATCCAGTATCCCAGAGAGCGATTGGAAAACGATTGCAGATGCAGTCCCAGGCCGTGCGAATGGTTTGTTTCTCTACGCCAAGCTAGCCATGGATGCGTTTCTCGAGCCAAACGTCGATATCAATGCAGTTCTCTTGAAGCTCCCAACAGATTTAAATGCCTTATATACCGACCTATTAGAGGAGCATGCAAAAAGATCTGGTGTGCCGGATAACATCCAGCATCTCATTTTGCAATCTGTCACTCATGCTACTCGTCCTTTGAGACTGCTTGAGCTGGCAGAAATGATCAGGATCAGCATGTTTAACGACTCCAAGTGGGATATAAAAGCTACCAAGGGACTCATCAGAGCTGCATGTGGCCCATTGCTAGAGATACTACCTGATGAAACAGTTTCGGTAATACACCACTCCTTCACCGAATACCTTAAGGGTACTACACGACCGGGCGAGAGCCAGCTCATTGGATATCCTGTCCTGCAGATGGGCCCAACACACGCTCAAATTGCCCTGCAGTGTATTCTGTACTTGAAATCTGGATGCTTGAATTCCGTCGTCCTTGAAACGGATGAAGAAATAGCCGACATGCCACACACCCAATGGGAACGTGGCGGTCGCTATTACAAGACGAAGCGCAGAGTACAAGAGATGGAAGTCGAAGTCAGGCTTCAGTACCCATTCTTTGAATATGCGGCCAGTAATTGGCACCAGCATATTGCAAAGTCTGAAGCTGCCGGTCAGGATCAGAAAGAGATCAACGCAAAACTTGACGAACTATTTGGACTCGATAACAATATGAGGGCATGGCTCAAGATGAGGTGGCCAGAACACAGCTTGGGCGCTAGAAGTGTCACAAAGCTTCATATCGCTGCCAAAAAAGGACTGGTATCATACGTGAAAAAATTACTTGGAAGCTTCGACATAAACGTGCCGGATTTCTACGATAGAACGCCTCTGTAAGCCATGGCTCTCTCCCTTCCAGACTGACCACTACTAAAATAGTGGTGAGTTTTCTAGCATCAAATTACTAACGTCAACACAATGTCTAGTTGGTGGGCTGCTTCTGAGGGACATGCGGAAATTATGTCGATATTGATAGAAAGCGGTGCAGATCCAGATCGACCTGATACTTATTCTGGCCGCAGGCCTCTTCATGTAGCGGCTAGCCACGACCATCCTGCAGCCGTAGCAACGCTACTGAAAGCCGGAGTCAGTCCTTCAACGAAAAAGACTCTCCAAAATCCTTGGGCTAGGGGTAGCCGTTCCCCGTCATCTATTGGCGACACACCGCTCCAGTATGCTTGTAATGGCCATTTGAAGGCACTGGAAGCATTTCTCCCCTTTATAAGAGACGATTTGGATTTGATGCACCGTGCCTTGGCATGGGCAGCCGGTTTGAGATCATTAAAATGCGTTGATTTGCTGCGTCAACAACCGGGCGTGGATATCAACAGAATCATTGATGGCCAGACAATGCTTTATAGAGCTTGCCAGACGGTTGATGAAGTCATGGTGGAAATGCTATTGAAGGCTGGAGCAGATGTTAGCATTATATGCGATCCCGGTGATGATGCGACTTGGCAATGGAAATATTCGCAGGATGAACCCGCCAGACTGACCTGCCTCTTTGCTATATGTAATCGACACGACAGTGAATATTATAACGACAAATTGCGAGTTATATTCTCGCTTTTGGTCGAGGCCGGAGTTGACATTCACTACCGGACACCGTTAGGTGAAACAGCATTACACAACGCCGCTCATTGTCCAGTCCTCATCAAGTTGCTACTAGAGGCTGGACTTGATGCGAATGCCACTGATATCACTGGCGCAACTCCACTTCACTTTATGCGTTCAGGAATGGCACCCTTGATACCGTCTATTGAACTCCTTGTTGAGCAAGGACATGCTGATATCAATGCTACAAAAGAATGCGGGCGAACAATTCTTCATTGTCTTATTCTCAATGGTCACGAGCCATCAGCTCTGAGATTCTTGGAATACGGACCAAACTGCAATGCAGTCGATAACATGGGCAACACTCCACTGCATACTCTTATGCAACAACCTAAGCCAACCCCAGAAATGGTCAAAGCTCTACTTGCTGGAGGAGTCGATCCAAATGCACGAAATCACGACGGCATGACTGCATTACTGCTTTGGAACCAGTCCAGCGGGAGTCGGATGGATATTCTAGATATCCTTCTCGAGGCGGGCGCCGATATCAACACGGTTGACAAGGATGGAAACAACTTGATCTTTCGATCACTCTCCGTTTTCTTGTTTATGAATGAGAAAGACCCACATAAAGATCTTAAATATCTTATTGATCGAGGAGTTTCACCATTTCAACGCAATTTCCGTGGCGAAACAGCTCTCCACTACGCCATGAAGTGCCCCTATGCCTACGAGTCGAGACCTACGGCCGCCAATCCCATGACAAGGCTTGATTTCCTGATTAGTTTAAAACTTGACGTGAAGGCCGTGGACTATAACGGAAATAACCTCCTTCATACGGTTGCCATGCTGGATGTAAACCACAGCTCTTATGATGGCCCGCGATTATTGGAACTCTGGGAGAGGCTTCTCGCTCTGGGATTAGACTTGGAGCAGAGAGACCATGCCGGTCGCACGCCACTACACTTATTATCCGCATGCAGTAATCGTTGGTTGCGCATGCCGCCGGGGAAAACCATGCCCATTGACCTCGTCATTTCCCGAACTAAGAATGTCAATGTCTCCGATAATGATGGAATCACTCCTCTACACATAGCTGTGTCTTCTTGCGGGAGGCTGTATGCCAAAAAGCTAATTGATGCTGGCGCGAATCCTCTGGTTTCTACTCATGAAGGGCTGACTCCTCTTCATCTTGCTGCCCGGTGCAGAGACAGCAACAGTGTCGGCCTTCTATTAGATGCACTAAGGAAGCAACAACAGGACCTACCAGATACCGACAATGCACAGTCAGGAAACGCTGATGGTACAACTCTGAGCAGAGAAATGAATAAGCGCCGGGCAGTAATGGGCGTGGATGCGAAAGTAATAACTGATTTAGCCGCCAATACACCTCTTTACTACGCCTGCAGGTCCGGGAGACCTGAAACAGTGTCTCTGCTGCTGGAAGCTGGAGCAGATGCTAAATTCAAAGACATCTTCCGAGGTTGTCTTGAGTTTGAGGAGGAATGCGAACTATGGAAGCATCCTCGTCCACAACAAGATGGTGGCGAATATTCATACAGGGCCCCTCTTAAACTGCGTGATTCATATCGTACCGATGGATCTTGCCAGTGTCACAGTACAGTTCCAGGTATAGGTATAGGCAGTACAACAAGGCTTGAAGAGAATGTTGATATGCTTGTCGAGCATGGGGCCGATATTTCTTTGCTTGTGAATCGTCCTGGGAGACAGAAAGAAGGCATCATCAACACAGCTGTCGTGAAACAAAGGAATTATACGGCTGCCTGTTTAATGCGCGCTCTCGGCACGGACGCTACAGAAGGGATAGATGAGCTCACAAAGTTCTCTCAAATTGCACGTCGCCATGAGCAAGAAGCGGCGGTTCAGGCCTTGACATCGTCAACCCTTATTCATCCCGGAGACGAGGGTCAATCCGTGCCATTGCATTTTGTCACGCGGTTTTTGATTCGGAGGGAATATCATCTTTTAGAAGAACTTGTTCGACTGGGAGCGACATTTCTTCCCAAATTCACTCAAGGTTCTGAGTACAAACCAAACGAGAACGCCACCCTGTTACATCTTATCCAACTTGGCTTCACATCACTTGTTGACAAGATAGCATCCATTGAGACTGAGGCACAGTTAGAAAAGGGAGAATGGCATGCGTTTGGCGACAAGACAAAGCCGGGCTTGTTCTTCTCGAAGAGGGATAACACCACAGCTTCTTTCAGGCCATTTCTTCTTGCCGCCGTTCAGAGGGAGTTGCCGAACATGGATATGGTGCGATTGCTTGTTGAGAAATTTGCAGTCAACATCAACGAGACTGATGCTGACATGGAATCCGCTCTCTTTTGGGTTGCACGAGGCGACGACTGGTGGCAAATCCACCAAGCATTGCCTTATCTGCTTGATGCTGGCGCAGACATTCATATGCGTAATGCAAAGGGGCAAACGCCACTCCATATGGCGCTTCAAGGAGACGGCGATTATCTAGGACCATTTAACTGGGACGCAGCCAAGATACTGATAGAAAGAGGAGCGGATGTCAATGCGGTTGATGGCCAGGGTCAGAGCTGTCTTGCGTGCGCACAACATAACGTCGATATGGTCAATCTTCTCGTCAAGCATGGAGCAACTGTCACACTGGATTCGATTTTTGGCGCTATTGACTCCGGCAATGCCGAAGTTCTGCAAGCGCTCTTGTCTAGCGGTATAGACCTAAATTCTCTTGGAGACGCGCCGCTCAGGGAGGAAGACGAGAGGAGGAGGAGGAAGGGTATTATAGTGGAGGAGTCACATAAAGAGTTTCCACTACATTTTGCCGCCAGGCATTTGAGCTTCAGTTGGAGTCAGTCATTCGACTTTTATCGAGAACTCGCCGCCAGAACGAAAATCATTGAGATACTCATTCAGCATGGAGCTGATCCGTTTGCAAGATTCCTCAAAAGGGACAAAAGGGCCGAGGACGAGTCTAATCACTCAGAGACACAAATCACCACTATTGATGTGCCTAAAGGCTATAGAGAATGCACACTATTACATGAAATATTTGGTGCAGATATAATAGCGGATTCGTTTCTCCAAATTCCAAATCTCGACGTCAACCATCGAGATGCCAAAGGTCGCACTCTTCTCCACGCGATCTGCGACAATAAGGGTGGCTATTCTGGCGGTGGTGGCCCCGATCATATCATCGGATCAGACTCGAATAGGGACGTGATTGCGCCGGAAGAGCAAGTTACTTCATTTCAACAACTTTTGTCTCTCGGTGCAGAATTGGAGGCGGCAGATAACTTTGGCCGAAACGTCATTCATTATATGCTTGGTGGTGGAGAGCACACTTATCTTAACTTGTACCAAAAGTCTCTGGCCTATGTTCTTGAAAAGGCCCCCAGTTTAATGGACCAAGCGGATGGAAATGGCGATACTCCATTTCACTATGCAGCGAGACGTGCCAACAGTCGTGACACTCCCGACGAATTAGAGATGCTGTTGGCGGCGGGAGCAGATCATACAGTTGTCAACAAGAAGGGAGAAACTCTGCTGCATATACTAGGAGATGGTATTTCTCATCTAGCTTTACGCACCTTCTTTCATACCTTGGTCGGTCGAGGTATTGATATAAATGCTCGCAACAACCGTGGGGAGACGGCATTGTTTTCATTCTATAGTTTGCCAAAGACCGACAAGTGGCTTTACAGCGATAGCGACAAACCTTCACCAGAACTTGTCAAGCCAATGCTGGAAACTCTAGGTGGTGACTTCTTAGCTAGGGATAATCGAGGCCGAGGTCTCTTACATGCCGCTGCGGCCGGGGATGTCGAACGATTTCAGGAGCTTATGGATATAGGGCTCGATCCCATGATGGAGGATGGCGCCCAGCAGACGGCGATTGACGCGGCTGCTGCGTGTGGAAACAGAAATGTTTTGGAGCTATTTGAGAAGAAGGAATAAGGAAGGCAATATTTATTGAATGTTGAGCACAGAGAAGGGTCTACATCTGGAATCATTTATTACGTAGTAGCGCTCTATATTTCCCCCACCACATATGGTCACGGAAGTGACAAGAGGAGATTAGAAAAAGTCAATTAGCACTATTCATTCATATGCAGTAATGCAGTAATGCAGCATTGCAGAGACTAATACTTCTATGCAAGCCCGAAAGGAGCTAGCTAGTTTAGTTACAGATATAAAAGTTGTTGTCGCCAGGCTTCGTCTTGTGGGCGTAAGTACCGCAGTATCTTTGAACGTTAGCAGTATTCACATAGTGCCACCTATGGGTTTGTTCGAGCCTACCTCGCCTGCCAAGTATTTCCAACCTTTTGGAAGGTGAAAATACCCCTAACGAGTCCAGGGTCTCCTCCCGTGTAGGCAATTGTCCAACTGAGCGGGAACCCATAGAGGTCACCGGGGCAGTCAGGACGATCAAAATAGTATCTATGAGGGTATTTTCGAGCTCCTACGGGAGTAAGGTTAGTGATTTAAATCATCGCCAAGGGACAAATCTTTGGGCTTCCACTCACCAATAGGACTATCCTTATGTTGAATAGCGGCGTTTCCAGCGTTCTCAATATCCGAAGGCTTGAAGGCGCGGCTGACACCACCTAGGAAAAATAAGAAGGTGTTATTCTTCACTTGTTT
Source organism: Trichoderma harzianum CBS 226.95 (assembly GCF_003025095.1). NCBI lineage: Eukaryota > Fungi > Ascomycota > Sordariomycetes > Hypocreales > Hypocreaceae > Trichoderma > Trichoderma harzianum. The sequence continues at coordinate 732,708 of NW_020209255.1, forward strand.
GTTTGGAAATCTTACTGCATTTCACGTCTTTCGTGGGAAGATTGGTCACCGTAGCATTAATTCCCGAAGCAGCGAGAAGCACACTGAAGAATGAAAGAGGCTTCATTATGAAGATAGTTGAGTGAGGATAGGTATGAGTAAATTGATAGAGTTGGTTCTGATCAAGAATACACTGAAGACCCGGGAGATATACCAACTATATATGCTTCTCATGATAAGCATGGGCCATATACAATTACATCATTTGTTTTACCAGCCAGACCACAAGACGACTAATAAGGTCGCATTGGTCTCTCATTTTCCGGTGGCTTGCATAACTGTATGCCTGTCCTGAGATCTTCAGACCTGTCACATTCACATGCTTAACATTTATCGCGGTAGTTTGCACTCTGCTGTTAATGTGTTCAATGCCACAACATGACGGGGACCCCTTGGTAACACTTGACAAACACTGTCCCACCTGTCGGCCAGACTGTCTCACCGAAACTGTCTCGGAAGTCGGCTGCTCAGCGGCATTCAAGATAGCTGTTTAAAAATCGTGATTGACTACAATTGAGAAATATCAGATGTTAGGAAATATGCATCATACCAGATTATACAATGGCCGACCACAGTAATCTATGACAATGGCGGGTTGAAGCTTTGGTGTGCGTGTGATGACGAGGTAGTATCGACGGGAACTGCGATGGAGCTCATGTTTCAATGTTCCGCAAATATGCACGGCACGATCATGTCATAAAATGTGGCGAGCTGAAACTGAGTGGACACATGGCTCATGTAACACTGGACTGGGGCCATCTCGCGGCCTTCATTGAGAAGATGAGTTCTCCGCCACACTTCTATGATACATAGAGCAGACACTGACACGGGGGAAAAAAATTGGCAATTGACCTCTTCAGAGACATGGGAACATAGTGACCGAGCTTAATAGTCAACTAGCCTTCGTGTTGAACACAAAATAACATCATGCTATTGTGCGAGCCGTCTGTATCTCAAGAGGTCCACAAGTGATAGACTAAGGCATTGTCAGGTACAGTAATACATATTGTGGCCCATGTAACCCAGAAGTTGCCACCGGCATTGGAGATGAAAGACATGCATAGACTTTGGCCAGTGGGCTCACAACCGCATGTTGCACCAAGGCATTCGGCGAGAAAGATATGGAGCGGGATGAACCCGGCCAGCTTTTGTGGTCACCATAGTATCCATCGTGGGCCAACCAGTCCCCCAGCAGCATTGAGCGGTTTCAACACAAGCGTTTAATATTCTTGAGCCATGCTCTACTATTATTGTTGAATATTATTAAAATGAATCAATGATTAAAATGCAAGGAGTCAAGCTGATAACGGACGCCAAACGTACCACGTGGCCGCGTTCAATAGGAAATACAATCCAATCCGAGACTATCTGGCCGCGACCATTGCAGGAGAAGTTCATGTAAGCTTTGGAGAGCGTAGAGACTCCAGCCGTCTGGATCGGATTATTCCGCAGTTGCTGGTGTGTTTCCTCGCTAGGACTGCCTTTCCTCATGAACTGTTTCCGGCTTCCAGTAATGACAAGAGAGTTTCTGGTCGTATGAACCAGTCCCAGAACATGAATTCACAACCTATCCTTTCCGTCGTTTCCGCACACAACTTCGAATAGATCCTTCATCATCTCTCGTCTGCTTAACGACGGATTCGATAGCCGCCGCCGCGGTACAGTAAAATTAATCGCTAGCACTTTAGACCTCATCACCTTCTTCTCGCCTTTCAAGGGCCAATGCGTATGGGCTATGCACTGATTCAGCCGTGCTTTCTTTCATCTTCATCCTCGGGCCACGCTTTTTAATCGGCTTAGACTTCCGGAGGCCGGCGTCTTTCAACACATGCCACACCGTCGTAGACGAGACAGGATGACCTGCTTGTGTTATCTCAGCAGCTATGTCAGCACATGACTTTTCCCCGTTGAGACTATCGCGCTTGTAGTTTTCGGCAATAGCTTGTTCGACTTCCTCCGTCCGTTTTTTGGGCCTTCCACTCCTCGGCCGGTCCGATACAAAGGAATTATTTATTTGTAGCGGCCGGACTGATGGATCGAAGCCATTTTTGAGGGACCGGCTGTAAATCCGGTTAACCTGGCGGAGCGACACGCCTAGGACAGCTGATATCTCTGACGACGACCAAGTTGTCGAAGCTTTTAGCGCTAGAATAGCGCCTCTCATAGCTTCATCGGTCTTATCACGACTTATCACGTTGTTGCGCTCCATTGCAATAGCTATAATAGCTGTTGAAAATAAGGGGATGTTGATTGTGTTGGGTTGATACCGTCTTTTTGCTACCCAACCCCTGCTAGCATGCTAGGCCTAAATGAATATTAGCGATCTGGGCCTTGGTTGTTTATTCCTTTCCCGATCTCACACATGTATTCAGTCGTCAAGCAAAATTATCCTGCCTGCCAACTCTACTTCCCTCGATACTTCAAGATACCCCAAGATATCTGATATATAAAAATGATAACAGGAATAAAGACTAGTAACGCAGAGGATAAAGCTGCAAATAGCAATGTCAAGATAGAAAACCACCAAAAGATCAGCTGCACCGTCCGGAGTTCACCTTTACCAATTCCCCCAAATAGCAGCGAATCATCGGGCACAGTGAGCATCACTTGCATCGAAGATAGAATGAGAGACACACTAGCAAATATGAAGGCCAGCGGTACCGCGGCATGCTGAATGAACGCCAATGCCGACCTTGGAGACTCGTGGTAAAATCGTAACCTGCTGCCTGCGCTCTTGGGCCGAAAGATGAAGATCGCCCAATTCAAGCGCGTAAGGCGAATTTGGCCATAGTGGTACCGTCTTGCTACGTCTTCATTGTTAAGAAGGCGAAACCCACGAATGAACTTGGACCACCCAGCCCAGGTGATATCCTCCGGGATGAGACCGTGCTCTTTTGCGATTCGAAGATCTGATTGATGTAGAATAAGATGAGAATATGATCTCAGAAATCCCAGAGCCATTGCCCGATAGGAATCCGACTCAGGCAATATTAACTCTTGAAGTGTGCAAATCCGATGCCAGATATTGCGTCCAAAAGTCATAGTTGAGTAAGCAAACTGGTATTGGTTTTATGAAAAAGTTCTTCTCCTGCCGTATGAGATGAAACCGGGGATTCTCAACCGGTACAATTCTTCTGCCCTTGAAGTTTTGCGCATGAAGCGCATCAATATTGCTGCCAAGCTTTCTTGCGAATATATGCAGCACGTTGTAAAGCTCATCCAAAATCAGTGTAGCAACTTCCCTTTGCAAAAAGTCTTCAAGCTCAGCTAAGGGTACTGCTGGTTCTCCTGGAATATACTCAATGCTGCCGAGCTGACACTGCGGGGTATGCGGTGAGGCTGGAAAATCTGCATTGAGGACTTGATCGCGAGAATCTTCAAGACGGCTATCATCAAGCGCATCTGCTCTAATAAAAGGAGGTTGGTTAATGATTTTGGCCATTTTCAGATTCTCTTGGGTCGTGAATCAACTGTCTATGTCCGCAGTCGCAGCTTTGAATACATGTAGGTTCGAGTTCATTCAGCGTAGGATTGCCGAACGAAATAACCCGTGTTACAGTGTATTATAGCCACCACTTAGAGAGCATGTTTTTCTGATAATTATCGAGTGTAAGTAACATCTTACGTATGAGAATGGATTCGACCTATATCAATTCCAATATCTGGCAGTATCACAGTATCTGCTGTCTCAGTTTAGTCAAAGCTTTTATGTACTCCCTACCGCGCAGTGAGACTTGGCAAATGCAGGCCACAGTAGTCCCATTTGCCGTACGACGAAATCCCGAAGTCGAGTATTAACAGCTTTTAAAATACGATCGGATTTAGTACACCTGGTATAAATTCCAGCTCTTATATATTAAATATGAATACAGCAACTTATATATTACATATCGCCATCCGCGACGGGATTCAGGTGGAGCAAAGCCTCTTAGCAGCCGGAGTTCCGGTCGGAGTTGGAGCGGGTCCCGGAACTCTAAGCAATCGTATTGGTTCCTTTGTAAGAGGCATCTAATGAGAATCATGTCGACGACTCTGATTAAAGCCTATAAAACACATTATACTCACTGAATATTCATATTTTACAGCATAATCCAGTCAATTTCCGGCCGATTCGGTCCCGATTGTACGTCAAATGCTAATAAGATCGAAGTATAAATGACTGAATATCCGGCTTTCCCATCTCCTCTCTTCTTTCCTTCTCAATCACATTTCCTCAAGATCTCAACGTTGAGCTACATACATAATGGCTCCTATCCGTGTCGGTATCGTTGGACTCAGCCCTGAGCCAGCCGGTGCCGGTCAAGGTAAATGGGGCGTTTCCGCTCACTTGGCCTCCCTCCGTCCCTCTCCTCATTACGAAATCGTTGCCATATGCAACTCGTCAGTTGAATCAGCTCGTCGTTCAATCGAATATCACAAACTGCCTTCATCGGTCAAGGCATACGGCAGCGTAGAGGACCTAGCCAATGATCCTGATGTTGACCTCATCGACGTGTCCATTGTGGTCTCGAGGCATCTGCTCGCCGCCAAGCCTGCCCTATTGGCCAAGAAGCAAGTCTTTGTGGAATGGCCTCTAGGTGCTAGCACGGCACAAGCCGAGGAGATGCTTCAACTGGCCAGAGAGTCTAACTTGAAGACCATAGTTGGGACACAGTTCTGCGCAGACCCATGGCTTGCAAAAGCCAAAGAGTTGATTGAGGGCGGAGCGATTGGCAGAGTAACCAGTTCCGACGTCCAGATTTCGCCTCCCACTGGACCGATCCATACGTGGACTGCGGAAGCTGAGTTTTACCTGGATTTTGAGAGTGGCGGGGACGAGTATCACATCACGTTTGCCCATTGTGAGTACTCTTTTCACATGCGATGATGATCCTCAAACTAACTTGCATCTGCACAAGTCCTGAGTGGTTTTGTCCATGTGCTCGGTGATTTCGCCAGTGTCAAATCGACTTTCGCCGTCCAACAGCCAATCGTAAAGCTCATCAGCAGCAAGACTGGAGAAGTCGTCAATCCCGAGAGGAAAAGAACCTCACCCGATCACATCTTCATCCAAGGCACGCTAGAAAGTGGCGCTGTTGTGAGCATCACCACGCGCACACCTCCACGACCGATTGACGGACAAGGTCTGCGCTGGCTCATTTCCGGCTTTGAAGGAGAGATAGAGCTCACAACTAAGGGCAGAGGGTATCAGACGGGGTCCAATGCAAGGACTCTCCGTCTTATTGGAAAGGATGGAGAAGTAAAAACGATTGACTGGGAGCAAGATGAGCCCAGCCATATCAAGAATATTCCTCCACCTGGAGCCAATACTGCAAGATTATTTGAGGCATATGCGCTCAAAAAGGATTGCTATTCCGATTTCGAAAAGGCCGTCAAGCTCCACAAACTTTTGGACAGGATCGCAAAGGATGCTGGATACATGTAAGGTAGATGTGCACCACAGAAGTCTACTGTGGTTCATAGTCGATGCCTTTTTGGCAGAGGATTGGAAATGGTGGCACTTGCATCTACTCCATTGCTTGCATGATTTCGTGCCGTGATAATAACGAAAGATACGACTCTGTACAGCAAGTTAGAACATGCTCAAATAAAAAGTCTGCGGCAATACGTACGACCGATCTGCCATCGGCGTCCGAGAATCTCCATTCCATGTTTGATAACGTGCAACTTATCAGCAATAGTATCACTAGAAGTAGATTTTGAAGCGCGCAAATAGATCAGCGCCACCTTGTACAGCATATGCAAGAGGAATGGGGATGCAAAGTCGTGAATTTTCTGAAAGGGCTGCTGCGCGATGTACATAGACATTTGCAAAGCCGTTTGAGAAATCAGGTTACTTTCTGTCGATAGCTGGTCAAGTGGTATGCCAGATGTGTCTGCTCTGCCCTTATTTTTGGACTGAGAACAGTCCAGCAGGAGAATTCCGCTTGTAAATGTTAGCGGGGAGGGTGAATAGATCTGTTCAAGTACGCATACCAATAGCACACTGCTGTTTGAGCGCAAAATTCCAGTTGCCTCAAGTGCGCCTCTAGCTTTGAAACGCTGACCAGGGAAAATATAGTGCGCCTCAGCTGTGCCGTCTCGCTCTCACTATATCCTTCGCCAACGTGTCGTAGAACCTGGCCGATTAGATGAGCAGCTTGTGCGAAACGAGCAAATCGGCCTAGATCAAGTGCCGTGGCTGAGCCGAGTGTATATGCATCTTCAGGCCGACAGGTCTAGAGATATCACATTAATTTGGATTCATGGGCACATTGTGTAGTGTGGTGTTACTCACTCCATTATTAAATGTGGCATCGTCAACCGGGAGGATATTCTCCAAGATTGGGTCAGGCGTTACTAGATGGCGACTTGGGTCCGACAAGTTTAGAAATCTGACACTACAGTTAGTATCAACATGTCGTGTGGAAAAGACAAAAAGAACAGTACCTATCCAAAACAAGAATTGCCCACCACACTCGACGACGTTCCTCCAATTCATTCCTCGAGACTCCGTTCAAATCTCGACATAGAATTGACTTGTCAATCCCCAAGGCCGTAGCATAACGAGCACACTCAGAAATAGACAAGAATGCCGATGGATAAATGCCATGTCCCATCTCATAAATGGTTATGAGAACCGAAGCCTGAATCACCTGGAGGGACAAAGCTCCCGAATGCTCAATTCGAAACTGCAAATACTTTGTGATTTGATAAAGCGGTGTCCTCGGTCCCGAAACTTGCTCGCAGGATAATTTCATGGCGAGGATGAGAAAGAACAGCTCGGCGCGCTTATGCGTCAACCAGCTAACCAGGTTGGCCAGGAACTGGGTTTTCGAAACGATTGGCATCCATTCTTGAACAGAGGAAAAGAATTGATCAGATATCGCCTTGATATTGGCAACGTCGCCGACCAAGTCTGATACATCCTTCGTAATTAGGTAGTCGATATCCGGCTCCGGTACCTTGAGCTGAGCACTGGTAAAAGCTTCGGGGTCAAGGAAGCGCTCAGTGAGAAAGTTGGCCCCAGCAGAATGAGAGGGCACAAGATGAAAGTTGTCATAGTCCGGGCTTGCTTGCGAGGTCTCAGCTGTGGCTGAAGCCTGATCTGTAAGTAAGCCGGAAGTGGGAGAGACGACAGCATTGGTGGTGGATGGTGACTTTCGCTCTCGCTTCTTACGACGGTAGGGATAGTCGCACACAATCCGCTTCCTGTAAGGGTGTAGCCGATTAGTAAACGAGCCCTTGAAAAGCGCATGTACATCAAACATGTAATCAGATGAGTAGAGGCCTCACTGGAGACAGCCTTTGCACTGAGGAATAGCCCGGTCGCATCGCCGTTTGGAGTCTCGGCATGCCAAACAGGCGAATGGCGCCGGCGTCGTTGCCAGAGTCTCATAACGCCGCTCCATGGTGGAATAGGAACACACTATATGCGTACTCAGTGCGTAATGGCAGCGGTCGGGCGTTTGCAGTGCAAGTTTGCTAGTTGATCTGCGGCATATTGCGGACAGATGCAGGGAGATATCACCGCTCAAGTGCGGGTCCGGTTTGGGTGAAAAGCTTCTAGGTTGCTGACAAATGGTCGACTAGAGCTGGAAATACCGAGGTCGATGAATATTGCGTGGAGACAGTGAGATGTGGCTGCGATCTAAATCTGATGAGACCCAAGATGCTGGTATTTGCATTGTTCCGCATGGCCTCGGTCTAGCCTAGAGTCTGAGTTGCATATTTGATATATGTAATCATTTATATCAATTTATGTAAGATAGTAATGGATTGTTAATATGCGCGCGTGTGAACCATTTACCTGTACCTGTATTTCTAATCCTAAAAGAGAGCTCTCTATACACTAGACCTTGTATGTAGGACACACTCATATCGAACATTGAGTCTCAACAATGTTCAAGGTTTCCACTTGCCGTTCTTTATCGCTGTCTGCCAAATCTCATCCTTAATGGCGTCTCCAAACTTTTTCGTTGTCCCCTTGCCACCCATATCGGGCGTAACAACCTCTGCATCAGCGCGAGCCATGACGGCCTCGATTGCTTTAAGTAATGCGTCCGCCGCCTCGCGATGCTCAAAGTGGTGCAGTAACATCTGACCAGCCCAAATCATGCCCACTGGGTTCGCAATGCCTTTTCCCGCAATGTCTGGAGCACTTCCGTGGACTGGCTCGAAGAGGCTTGGGAACTTGCCGTCGGGGTTGATGTTAGCTGACGGAGCAATGCCGATGGTGCCAGTGCATGCTGGGCCGAGATCTGACAGGATATCGCCAAACAAGTTGCTGCCGACCACGACGTCGAATTTCTTGGGCCGTTGGACAAAATGAGCTGTCAAGATGTCGATGTGGTATTTTTCGACGGTGACGTCTGGATATTTGGTAGACATCTCCTGAACCCTGGAGTCCCAGTAAGGCATGGTGATGCTAATACCATTACTCTTTGTTGCGCTGGTCAACAGCTTGCGTGGTCGGCTCAGCGCAAGATCAAAGGCATATTTGAGTACGCGATCCACTCCTGTCCTCGACATGACCGTTTCTTGAATTACAATCTCACGGTCCGTTCCCTCAAACATCTTTCCTCCAATGCTGCTGTACTCTCCCTCGGTGTTCTCCCGCACGATCCAAAAGTCAATATCACCCGGCTTGCGGTTCGCCAATGGACTCGGGACACCAGGCATTAGGCGACAAGGGCGGAGGTTGATATACTGATCAAATTCGCGGCGAAACTTAATCAAGCTACCCCATAGGGATACATCGTCCGGAACGAGATCTGGCATACCCACGGCTCCAAAGTAGATGGCGTCAAACGGAAGAAGCTTCTCCTTCCAGTCGGGGGGCAGCATTGCGCCATGCTCCTTGTAATAGTCACAGCTCGCAAAGTCGAAATGTTCAAACTCCAGCTTGATCTTGTAGATTGAAGCTATGCTTTCAAGACACGTGACGCCAAATTCCATCACCTCTTTTCCGATGCCATCGCCAGGGATGACGGCGATTTTGAGAGACTGGCGGGGTGCCATCTTTGCTTCTGGGGGTGGTGCAGGTGGAGGACGACGGGATAGCAGAGTAGCCAAAGACTTCTTCATCAAGCAAAAATAGAAGTAGAGAAAATAATGGGAGAATGAATGATGATAAAGTGATGGATATGAATGGTGGATGAAATGAGAGAAATAGAAACAGATTGCATCATGTAGCAACCGATCAGCATACGCACGCTTGTTCTTTCTTCCGCAGTTTGATTCGCATACAGAAGTAGCCGACTGCAGCGCGGGGTATTTTGTTGCCAGTTGAGGTGCATGTCTCGGAAGAGTTTAAATAGAACCCGAACAACAATCTTCCGCGTATTAAATCTCGCTGGAACGAATTGATCATAAATTTCTGCCGACCTCATGAATAGGCTTTACGGCATAAACTATCGCCCAGCATTTGATGTTCATAGCAAGCTGGATGCTTGAGCTGGATGCTTGACAGCTCAAGCCCCAGATTCCTATTCAGGTAATCATCTGCCGCTGTGACAGACTGGGGCATTTCTGCAAACTCATTCTCAGTTCAACATTCGCCTACAGATCAAAAGCCGGGTGCACATCATTAAGTATTATTCAAGAAAAGACACGAGTTTCATTTCTTACAGCTTAAAGAAAAAATAGGCTGCTTAATGTAGAAAGTCCAGGATGTTAGATACAACTTCATCCGGTACGTCCTCCGGGATGTAATGCCCCGAATCAACGTCATGACCATCAACATAGGCATTGCTAGCAGCTTTCCATTCCTGTACAGCATCGAAACACTTGCCAATGACACCATGCCTAGCCCATATGACCCTCAATGGGTTTTGAAGCAATTTCCCTTCCTTTGCATCTTCCTGCGCTGCGTCCAGGTCTAGTGTAGCGCTTGCTCGATAATCCTGACACATGGAATGTATCGTCGCGGGGTCCCCGAGATTTGAAACATAGGCTGCCAGACTCTCTTTCTCAAAGATTTCAAGTCCTCTCTTCTGTCGGCCTCCCATGAATAATTCCGCAAACCGCCGGGCGTTTGTAGATATGAGTGTCTCGGGCAGTGGCTCCCTTTGAATCAGGAAGAACCAATGCCAGTAAGACTTTGCAAAGTTGGGATCCTTGACCGAGTACATTGCAAGGGTAGGGCATATATCCAGGAATATAGCCTTGCGCACGCGATCAGGGTGATTGACACATAATTTGTGAGCAACTCTTGCACCGCGGTCGTGAGCGCAAATGAAGAATGGCTCTGTTATCCCAAGCTCGTCCATCACCTTCACGGCATCGAGAGCCATGAGGCTTTTCACGTATTGCGACACATCCGCCGGTTTGGACGAATTTCCGTATCCGCGCAAGTCAATCATTACAATGTTGTATTTGTCTTTGACCTGTGCTGCCACGCGGTGCCAGATGCGGTGCGTTTGCGGGAAGCCATGGAGGAGTAACAGCGGCGGCCGTTTCGATGACGATGCATCGCCACTTCTGATGCCGAAGATTGAGACATGCGGCTCATCCTGCGTTGTGATGGTGAAGTGATTGAAGCCTTCCAACATGGCGAACAAATTCAATGGTAATCTTGGAAATTGAAAATTAATTGCAAAAACAATAGAATTTGACGTCAACGTTGGAAGCTTAAAAGCTGATGCGGTCATTCATAGTTGGCTTACATACCTCTGACCTAACTATTCGGTAGTAAGTACTGCGGTAATCGTCGTTTCGCTACATCTTTAAGCTTCGGCAAAAACATTAGGCGCCTTACACGATTTAGCCGTAGATGCGATGCTTCATATGTGAACCATTCGCATCGCGGGTTTGAGAATAGACAAAACTTTTGTTGATTGAATTGACTATGAGTGAGGGAGAAATTTCTTCCGTTCAATTGTAATTGTCTCATACAAGTTGTCAATCGGATGGTGATTGACCAAGCCCGTCTATGGTTATTGCATCCTTGAGCGAGTCGACCGTCATGAGCAAGCAACTCGAATAACTCTTCCTATTTCCACAAGTATGCATTATCGTCTCAAAAGGAACCAACTTACTATTGAACAAGTTCATATACCTGGTTCTACCATAATAACAGGGGCTGCCCAGATACAATCCCAATGTATCATGGCTGGTAGGCGTACGAAATGACACTGAAGATTGTCATGCCGCACGATCAATCAAGGCGCCATATCCAAGAGTCAGCGACAAGAGAAAATATGCGTACATAATGCATCAAATAATTACAAAAGCATGGTTGACTCAAAGCTGGCTATATGTGATGCAGCCATGCGTATTATACAAGCAACTGTCATCAAAGTTCATCATCGGCATTATTCACCAGAGGATGAAGAGAATCCTCCCGGACTTTACGCGCCCGACACCTATTTCCTGATGAAGACAATTCACCCTTCAGCTAACAATATTGAATATCCCGAACCGATGAGCTGAAGATATTGATTCCTCACGGCCAGCGAATCCCGGTGGCTCCATTACCCTAATAAGGCAATTAACACCAAGACACTAGCATCAGCCATATCCATTCGAAGCAACCCAAAGCCGTTCGAAGACCATCCACCCAGATTATTAATCGCAGAAAACCGCACCGAACTCGAATACTAATCGGCCCCATTGGCACTAAGATCCTTAGAAGCTTCCCATGGAACACTGGCGGACAGTTCGGCATTTTCATTGCCTTTGTCCCGCTAATCCCCGTCGCAGCGCATTGCGTAGGATCAAGCACCCACTCGACCTTTCATAATCCACGTTTCTATGGCGCAACTGAGCGTATTCCGAGGTTCGGTTACGATCTTCGATTTGAGAGACTAATGTCACGGCGCGAACCGTTGACCCAGCCTGACAAATCAGCCCTCCCCTTGTCTTGCAAAGCATGAGACTATCGGGCTGGCTAGATGGAGGAACGAAACCCATGGACAAAGTGGGCAACAGCCCGGACCAACAACGGCGTTACGCATAATTAGTGCGGTGTTTCCGGCCATCAGGATCGATCCTTTGGCTGGCTTTTGGTATAAATACTTTAGGTAGCATCGAGATCTTTCCAATTTTCAATTCATAAACAGTACGATATCAGGCTTTGCGTCAGATCCAAGTTCATTTCGTGAAATTTATATAACCCATCGCAAAATCCAGTCAACGAACACATCCACCGCCTCAATCACATCATATTGACCCCAACCATCATGGCTGGCGAACTTGTTCTTGTTAGTTATCATTGTTGCTCCATTCATATATATATACATTTCTAACAGATCACAATTTATAGATCACCGGAGCCACTGGCATGATCGGCTTCCGAACCTTGGTCTTCCTCCTCGAAGCAGGCTACAAGGTCCGCGCCGCTGTGCGAAACCAAGCTGGCTTTGACAAAATTTCACAACTCAAGCCCGTTGCTCCATATGTCTCGCAATTAACCAGCGTCATTGTACCAGACATTACCGTCGATGGAGCTTACGATGAAGCCGTCAAGGGTGTTGAGTATGTCGTGCATGTTGCTTCTCCTCTAGCAAGCAACGCTCCTCCAGGAATCGACTATGACAGCTACATGATCCAGCCCGCTATTCGGGGCACTGTCGGCATCCTTGAATCAGCAGCCAAGACCACAGGAGTCAAGAAGGTTGTGATTACTGGATCTATCCTCTCTTTGGTCGATGCAAAGACCTTGGGCTCAGGCAACTACATTAATGGTAAGTTTATTTGCCATATTCCCCCTTTGACCACAGAAGAAATGCCTACACATGTCGTATCTCAATAAATTACATCATAATAACATGATACAGAGGAAACACGAACCACAACTGCTTCTGGCCCGTTCTCAAGCCACATCGAGGCCTACGCCGTTTCCAAAGCTACAGCCTTTAACAAGACCAAAGAGTGGGTTGCAGAGAAAAAGCCTTCATTCTCTGTCAATCACGTCTTCCCTGTCTTCGTTCTGGGACGTGATGACACCGTCACCACCGCCGAGCAAATCGTCAAGGGAACCAACAACATGCTCATGGGTCCGCTCTTCGGTTCAACGCGACCTCCCATCCCAGGCGGCTCTGTCCACCTTGACGATGTTGCCCGACTTCACGTCCTTGCTCTAGATCCCAAGGTAGAGGATGGCCAAGACTTTTTGGCCGCGTCGCAGCCTCTTGAGTCGTTTGAATGGAGCGATGCGGCTCGCATTATTAAGAAGCACTTCCCTAAGGCGGCTGCCGATGGAATCTTCCAGTTGGATCATGTTGAGAAGGTGGTTACTCTCCAGACAAAGGTGGATAGCACAAAGGCAGAGAAGCTTTTTGGATTCAAGTTCAAGAACTTTGAGGAGCAAGTTCAGTCTGTCGTGGGTCACTACTTGGAGTTGAAGGGCAATAACTAGAAGGTGTTCATGACAAATGATATATGTAGAGTTTACTTATAGATTACAACATACGCTATCATGCAAAATACAAAATAAAGTTGAAAAATATCTCCGAATTATGTTATGCACCAACGCATATGGACTATCCCTACAAATTACAGCTCTAAGTCCGCGCAGCTCGCATGCCCCATCTGACACGTCCCAACATGGAAGTTAAAATAATAATATGACAGGTTTCAATTCACACATAGCTAAGCAAACCGCGTCTCGTTAGTTACTTTAGTTTCGAAATAAAATCTGAGGTCAGACGCCTAGTAACTGGACCCTTTTGCGGATCCCGCCCGCGATTACTACACATTACAATCGGAAAGGGGTTGTGAACTCGCTCTCAATCTTTCTTTTCCGCTTCACCACCCACCACACAAAGCAATCATGGCAATTCGACTCATGACAATTGATGATGTCCCAAAGGTCATGGACTACGTGGTCGAATTGACCTGGCAAGACGGCTTTCACAAGTACTTTTTCCCCGGCAAGTGGGAGCATCCATTCGCTTTCAGGAGATGGTGGACTCAATACGTGCGCAACTTGGTACTCAAGCCGGGCGTCTACGTTTATGTGTTTGAAGAAGACTCCAAGATATTGGGTTGGGTAACGCTGGTTCCCGGAGATAACCCCCCGCCGACAGGAATAGACCTAAGCAAAAGTTCGCCTCGCGAGAGTGAGTTGAATTGCTTTTCCTTTTGATCTTTCAATGCGATGCAATCATTGTTGTTCAAATGAGAATCACTGACCCACGAGTGCGAAAAGAGCGCCTCCGGAGATTCTACCGCCACCACGACAGCATCTTGGAAAAGCTCCGCCCCAACCACGCAGTGCGAAATGAGCGAGTGGATTATTTCCGACACGTCGCCATGCCAGAAGTGCGCAAGACGGTGATGAGTGGTGAAGATAGCCATCACTGGATGATTGTCGAATTTCTTGTTGATCCAGCACTGCCGCGATTACAGAAGGAAGACGTGTGGAAGAAGCTGATTGATGTTGGTCGTAAGCAGTGTCAAGCGGATGGAGTGCAATTTTGGGCTGGTGTTGAGAGGTCGTTGGTGGAAAGGTTTGAGACGCATGGGTTTGACAACAAGATGTGGATGGAGGTTGGGACGGTGGATTTTGCGGCGATGAAGTTGGATGTCAGTCAATAGATTGGTTGATGCTTTCTTCCGGTATGAGCGAGAGGTGTTTTTATCAGGATTCGTTTACAAGATAGATGTTGACATTACCAATTATGATTTTTCTTGTCCATTTCAATATTGAACACGGCATTATTCTGTTCGTCTGCTAACATCCACGCGGCTATAGATCATTCTAGGTACATATAGGTATATCCAAATCATTACCAAATCCTCTGATGCAAAATAAAAAAGTGCAAATTCCCAAACCCGCTTCTTTGATCATCTACTTACCCTGGTCACCAACCTCACAACAATCCAAGATACTCCTCCTCTTAGCCTCATTATTAACTCTTGCCGTACTCTAGCCAGCGCACCAGTTTATCCACGGCCTCTCTCGCCTCTGGCAGAAACTGCACCAACGGCCAGACATGCATCATGCCCTCTCCCTCGACATACTCAATCTCTCGTCCCTGCTCCCTTACTTTGGCCACAAACTTCCTGATATCCGGCGTCAACATCTCCGTTGATCCGGCAAATATCATCGTCGGCGGCAGCTGGCTAACATCTCCATAAAGAGGGCTCACTCGCGCATCATCCGGCGACACATCCGGGCAAAGATACCGCACCGCCTCCTCAAAGCCCGGGATATCCAGCCACGGGTCTGTCTGGGCGGCTTGCCGTACCTCTGGGTTATGAAAGGTAAATTCGACGCAGGGAGACATGAATGCGAGTCGAGATGCCGCTGGCCGTCCTGATTTGAGCGCCTCCTGGGTGAGCGAGATGCCCATGCTGCCGCCCGTCGAATCTCCCACCACGAAGAACGGCGTCTTATCCTGCGACGGCAAAGCAAGATCATCATAGACCGGCCTTACCGCATCGAAAATCTCCATCAGGGTATGTTCTGGTGCCAGCGGGAATATCGCTACCGTTACAACGGCTCGCAGCCGCTCCGCCAGCGCCGCCACCATCTGCCAATGTGCGGCATCAATCTCAAACAAATTACAGCCGCCATGGAGGTAAAGAATCCGTGCCTGGTTCGGCATCTCAGACTTGGGCGCTACATCATACAGGGTGCAGCCTCCGAGATGGCGCTCCTCGATGGTGAACTGCGTTTCCAGATGCGCTGGGGGCCGCGTGCTCTTGGTTTGGCGATCGGTTTCAATGCGCTGGCGAAGGGCCTTGACGGTTTGAAGGGAGCCCTTGAACCTCCACCACACCATCCACGAAGCGACATATGCCTGCCAGCTGGCCATTTTGAGATGTTTTTTGAAGTTTAGATGCTTTGTTTGTTTGGAAATACTTGAGATTGATGCTGAGTGAGTGAATAAGCTGAGGACATGTGATTCCCGTCGGTTTTATACTTGGCCCAATTAGTGAGATTACACATGGATGGATGTTATGCCCAGCCGTGTCTCTGCTGCTCCGCTATCGAATAATCATTGCGCGGCGGCTTACCCGGGCTAAGTTTTGGATTACTGTGCGCCCTGTGTCTCCTCGGTTGTTGATATTTCAATGCTCTGCTTGTCTGTTTGTTTCTGCTCTCTACAGATGCATCATCACAACACAGTGGATGTGCCCCAAAGATGAAGCTGCAAGATGCATGTCATTGCGGTTAGAGTGGAGCGTTTAATGTCGGCGTGCGTCAAGTGAGGGGCCAGCTGAGCATGTGCGTGTAACGTGGAAATGCACATGATGTGGGTAAAAGACAGAGGCAGAGCATCGGGGTAGCAAGCGTATTAGAGAGGGGCCTGTACTATTGCATACTGCTGAGGATGCATGCATGTGAGTGATATTTCTGACATTTTGGCAGATTGATCGTACTTCGATTGTACTTCGTAGAGAATAGCACTTGAAGTATCCGTCTGAATATATGGTAGTCAAGCAAGATCTACCCTGCACCATTTCAAACGAAACAGCATAATGACTTTGCAGTGAGTTGTAGAACAAAAAAATTTCAAATTGTATCAATTTCCCTTATTACTTTACGGAAATCTTTTAATTTTGGGGGATCTAGATGTACATGAACCCGGCGAATAAGTCTTGGCTTTTCGTAAATCTCTCTATCGATGTGGCACGCGACCAGGACTAAGACCAAGCCAAGCTGCATGCAGCTACAAATACACATCGATCAAACAGATTAGCACAATAGAGTCTGAGTCAACCATGCTATATCAAAAATGCATCAGTCAAGTTAACCCAATGGCGAGGCTCTCATGTAAACTGAACCCGTCAAAGCCTCTGAAAGGTAATGAAGTACATCTGTGGATACTCCATGGCTCTGCGGAACTCGGCCTTGGAGTCCCTCCCACATTACAATCGTCCACTGGCCTATGATGGGAAAGTTGCACTCCGAAAAAAATCGATTATCAAAAACAAGTCAAGATAAGACATATAAATGAAAAAGGAAAAAGAAAACTCCGTAATACGATTAACCGCCTTCGCGCATTCCATCCTCCGTGGTTTGCGCGAAGAGCGAGCCAGTGACGCCATTATCGGATTTATCACTTCCCACTTAGTGTCTCTATACCCGATGCCCACGGCCGGGAGACGCAGCGGGGCCAGCCAGAGGCTCGATTTTCGCTGCCATGGATTTATATTTCCATTGGCATCAAAAATCCGTAGCTTCGGGGCAGCATCGGATTGATTCCTTTTCTTTCGGACGGCGACGATGGAACGATGGAGGCGAGTGGGATTCAATTGCATTTGTCAGGAGATGAAGATGTAAATATATAATGGACGGTTTCGTTCGTGTTGCTGTCGAATTTGTCTCATCATCAGCATCTCTATCACTTACAGCTTCAATAGCATCAACAAACACCAGCAATAAACACTTGAAATCACTCTACCGACATCGAATCACACCTCTCACAAGCCACAGTTTAAACTTTCAACTAGATTAAAAAAAAGACTGAATCATGTCTCTCCAAGACAAAGTCGTTCTCATCACCGGCGCCTCCAACGGCATTGGCAAGGCCACCGCCGAACGCCTCTACAAAGAAGGCGCCCGGATTGTCATCAACTACCTCAGCGACACCGCCTCAGCAAACGCCATGGTCGAGTCCTTCGGCCCAGACCGCGCTATTGCCGTGCAGGCTGACGCCGGCAACATCGACGACCTGAGCCGCCTGGTTGACGCAGCCGTGGCCAAATTCGGCCGCATCGACACAATCGTGGCCAGCGCCGGCATCATGCCAATGCGTGACGTTGAGGACACTACGGAGGAAGACTTTGCAAAGTGCTTCGACCTCAACGTCAAGGGCCCTTACTTTTTGGTCCAGAAGGCGCTCCCCCACATGCCGCCCGGATCTCGCATCATCTTCATCTCTACGGGAATCTGTCACTTTTCAATGGCGCCGGCCAAGTATCTGCTCTACGCTGCCACAAAGGGTGCCATTGAGCAGATGACTCGTGTCATGGCCAAGGGATTGGCTTCCAAGGGCATCATCGTCAACGCCGTGGCTCCTGGCCCGACGGGTACTGAGCTCTTCTACAAGGGCAAGCCTGAGACTCTGGTCAATGCCATTAAGAGCTGGAGTCCCTTCAACCGACTGGGCGAGGCTGAGGAAATTGCCAACACGATCAAGTTCCTGGCTAGTGGTGATAGCTCATGGGTTGTGGGCCAGACGGTGCTTGTGAATGGCGGCGCGATGCTGTAATGAATGGCTGGTTGGCTGCATTGTGAGCATTCTGAGCATGGGTTACATTACAAGATTGTCATAGAATCGCAAATGATGGCGATGATTCATGATGGATAGAAATTAGACAGATATTGTTAGCGTTAGAATTGTTTCATTGAATTGTATCGATAATGCCGTTTGCTCAAGTTCCTCTTTCACGTGCTTGTTGAAGAATATGCTGCTTCTTCTTCCATCTCCGCGCTTGACTCTCTTTGGTCAAAACGCCAAGCAACAGCTGATGCGTGTAATACGGGGTACGTACCTACCGAGGCAAGCCGATGCGCTAAAACGTTTTCGATTGAACGGGCATCCCCGTTAAATGCATCCTGGTTCGGGTTAGTGCGCTCTGGGTGCCTGGTAGAAGCGCATGAAGAAGCATCCCTTGAATCAATCTACGGCACATGGATTCGAAGAAAAGATGATGAGTCTAGAAAACTTGCAGTAGTTCCTTGAAGAACTTCGGCTCAGATCCGTGCCTACTACTGTGTGTTCCGTTACAAGCACTCACTGTCCGGCTCTTCCCCTTAACCCGAGGCTGCGAACAAGCTTTCTCTCCTTTTCCTATTCCGAAGAGCACATGACTCCCTTGTTCTTTCGCTTCCACTCACTGATCCCTTGTCATGATACAAGAGGCAAGAAAACAACTCGGAAGGAGACCCAGCTGCACTGCGTATGATCACTTGATGAGTGGTTTCCGGACACCTTGAATGCAAAATGCAACCACAGTTCGTGGGATGAATGCGGAGACGATGCATTCTTGATGGAGACTATGCCTCAATCAATCAATCCGGCCAACGGCACAACAACACAAGCGCCATGGGCTGACACGAGTTAATACCCCAGACTTGGGGATGCTGCTAGATGAAGAAGACGGGGAAGAAAACACGCCGTTGCCTACAGACGGTGCAGAAAACTCACGCCACTTCTTAGTCAAGGGCTGTCGAGTTGCGCGCTGAGCGGACGCCCCGTTTGTGAGAGGCGGTCCGATCTGATTATTCGAGTCTATTGTTAGGTGTTGGACGTTGTCTATTGCCCTTGCTGTTACTGAAAACTACCTAGTAACCCTCGTTTCCCCGCAGACATCAGCTCATAAATATCCATGGATGCATCCTCTTGTGAATCTTGCGTCCATCTAGATAACGAACCCCGAGTGACACTGTAGCAGTTCCATCTGGGCTGTCATTGAGTCCAAATCCACGGACCAAAAACAAAAGCCCGATGGATTTGCGCCAAGGCCCTTGTACCAGTACATGCACAGTGTGACTTGCAGGTGGTCCGTGACGCTTGCCCCAGGCCATCCCAGGCCATCCAGGTGCTGTATTTCCACATTTCCAGCCTATCGCAGCCCCGCCATTAGCACTCCCCCGTACTGGGTACTGACCCGACTGCCCGAGTTTTGCCGACTCTTCGACGTCAGAACCTCTCGGACCGTAAAACTTGCCTTGCTTTAATCCATCTTCGGACCAACGGCCCTTGCGCTCGGCTCAGCTTCATCTTCATTAACCACGACATCTCTCCTGAGTGAATCTTGTTCCTTATTCTTCTCATCATCGCGAGATTGCCCTCCGTCTGCTCTCCCTCTCTCGCGACTCTCTGCGTCTCCCTTGGGCCCTCCCTCTCGATCGCCCGGAAACACGACACTCTCGACTTCAATCTCACTCTTGCGCTTCCGGCTCCGCAAAAAAAAAACACCGCCAGGCCTCACCGCATCACGGCCCAGCCGCGACGAACGTCCCTCATTCGATAGACTGTGAGCAGCTGCAGGCATCTTCGCATAAATCTGCACGCCTGGGACGCCCCCATAGGCGGACTCTCGGGACCTTCTCCCTCGCAAAACCCTACGCAAACGCACGCACCCGCGCACAGGCAGCTGATAATCCAAATCTACCTACGCATAATACTCTTCAACGGCCTGCATCCAACGAAGCGAAACCTAAAAACAACATACATGAGTGTAACACCACCAAACGTCCCTCGCATCGAAGACAAGCAAAGCAATACGATGCCCTCACAACGTCCCTTCTTCCTCTCCTCCTTCTTCAACTCCTTCCGCCAGCAAGCGCCCTCCCTCACCCAGCAGGCCACCAAACACACCTCTCAAGCTGCTGCATCTGCATCTGCCGTCGCCTCCACAACAGCCGCAGCAGCAGCAGCTTCTTCAACCGCCTCCACCGCCCGCGCAATCTCCACAAACGCTGCTACGACATCATCCACCAACGTCGCCATCCACACGCCGCGCGGATCTCCCGGCGGCGCCATCCCCATTCCCGGCGGGCGCAGAAGAGGCAGCGATAGCAGTAGTGAAGGCTTTCGCGATGCCCTCGGCGCTGACAAGTGGTATATCGGCGGCAGGACGGCAGCTGGAGAGGAAAAGTTCTTCAAGCTTGGCGTGATTCGCCGAGTAAGGAGTAATGATGGCCTAAGTCTCGATCGCCTAAGTTTATAGGTGATTACCACATCAACTTGAAAATTCGAGATTTGGACAAGAATGGCTGGTCTTGGATTTTTTTTTATTTTTCTCTCCTTCTCACCTCTTCCTGCTTGGCCACCAGCAACGAGAAAAACGTATATACATGATTAGAGCGACTTTTTGGAATTTGGGCAACAAGGCTGCAAAACATCAAAACAACGCCGACGGGAAGGCATTCATTTGGGACTTTTGGGTTTGGGATCTGAGAACATGGGCGCGGCGTTTTGGCAACCGGGTTGGGAATCTTTTGATGAACGAAACTTTGCATTCGTATTCTATTCTATCTAGCATAAGAAGAATGAGGCTGCTCAAGGACCTCTTAACAATACAATATTCTATCTTAACGGCAGTGCCTCACTTGATTGATGCATTTTTCTCTCTTTTAATTCACCACATGAATCGCTGTAGTCTTCCTTCGTCAAGGATCGTTCCATCTTCAGCCTTCCAAACATACGGCTTGGTGAGGAATATGTATCCAGTGACGAGATTAATGGCAATGAACCAAGTCGTCTCGAGAATAAGTCTCACATCGTAAAAGCGACAAAAAGTCACAAACTTGCCCCATATGGTCGTTGGAGTGACACCATCAAACAAACTATTCGACGCAGTTTGGTGATCGTGCAACCGCCAAGCGGGGACGAGGAGCCTCCAGATGACCCAAGGAATGATAAAGTAGCGGGGTTCGACAAGTGGTGCTGTGATAAGTGACAGGGCGGTGGCTATTAGGAAGATGAGTCCTGTGGATGTCGATACAGGCTCTGTTGAGAATAGGAGAGGATCCTGAAGAAATTGCTGTTGTAATTCTTTCTGTGTTTGTGCTTGCGCGTCTTGAGATTCACCTTTAGTGATTTTGTGAGTGGGTTCTGCTTTCATAAATGGGTCGCAGCTAAAAGGCGATGGGCGAGATGAGTGATAGTACGCTGAGCAATCGTCTTTGTGAGAACCAGAGATCCAGTTCGTACAGCCGGATAGAGTGCCCCAGACAAACCAGCGGCTGAGTGTATAAGGAAGAATGAGAAAGTAGCGGATCCAAGGTGCGCGGCGGATGGTGTATCTGAAGACGTAAAACATGTAGTGGCGGTTGTCGGCGAGAGTGAATGGGTGAATGATGGTGTTGAAGCGGACGATGAGGGTGGACAAAATAAAGGTTGCGATGAGGTATAGTGGCCAAAGCAGACGATTATTGAAGATAGCGCTGATGAATTTCAGCGGGAGTGACGGCGCGGGTTGAGAGGTCGAGTTTGAAGAGGTGTCTGATGTTTCTGTGCTTGGCTTCGGAGATGTAGAACCTGATCTGAAGAAACTTCGCAAGACATCTACCCCTAACACGACATATGGGACGAAGAGTGGGAGCGAGAAGAAGCCGAAAAACGCCCAGATATAGAGCATCTGTGGGAGATGGATGGTAGCAACGTGGTTAGACTTGTCGCCGAGGACAACACCGCCGTTCCATGCTACGAATCCTGCAAAGGCAGCCAAGACGGTGACATAGGGCCATATTTGCCTTGCAACTCGGATGGGGTTGCAGAGGGCGGCTATTATGAGACTCACGGCGGTGAATAACATGTCTGGTTCAATGAATTAGCGACCAAGTACAAAATCTAGCATATCTTTCTCTCACCTTCGGGATATGCCATGTGGAGTGGCAAGTCATGCACATGTCCAACCGACCACCTCTTGATGAAGAACAACAACTGCTCCGATAACGTCGTCATAGATGGCTGAGCGACAGACTTTGGTCGCAGACTCTTAACGGAGTGCACAGCTTCTAGCCCTCCCATGAAGACGACGACCCAGAAAACATTTGTCTGCCTCATGGTGAGAGTCCATAATCCAAGGCTAATAGTGACGATATCGCTTAGGAACGAGCTGTGATCCCGCCCAACTCGGTGCAAATGATTCAGAAATGCCACAAGCACAACAGCGGTGGAAATAACATCCGTGTAGTAAAGACCCGAAAAGAAGAAGAGTAGAGGGAACAATGCGATATTAAAGGCTGTGTGCATGGCATATTGAGATACGGCGTTGATGCTGACGGATGAATGCGCTTGATGCAGACGTGCTTCGATTTCTTTCCGACATAGCAAGGCGATGTAACTGAGGACGATGACGCCGATTGCATTGGTGGCTCTCAATGTCTTGGGATCACATGCGTACGAGGAGATGAGGCCGCTGCTTTTTGCTGCTTGTGGGATCAAGATTGATAACCAGTACCTATACGTAACCAGCCAAGTTAGAGGTTATCCCTCGATTTAAGATTGAGGGCTCGGCCACTTACAGTCCTGGAGGGGTCGTGATTTTATCGTCCCATTCTAAGAATTTTCCTTCGCAATATTTCTGAGCCTGAGGAATATGAAATACTTCATCCTATTTATGCATCATCAGCATACTGCCACAGACGTGTTTGTTCGTTTGCAGACTCACTAGATACGGCTCAGGAACTATTTCAGAAACCACGCCCAACCAGAGAAACGTCGCTGCTGCAAGCAAAACGGTGAATAAAAGGCCCAGTCCCCCAGAACTACTGCTATTACCCCTAAAAAGAAGAATATGAAGAATAACAGCAACTGGCACAGCGCCGGCTGCCCATGTTGCGAATTGGAACTTTGCTGCAATGGTAAGGGCATCAGGGGCGTTTGAAGCCATGCTGGCAGATGAGTGTCTTCAACCGGCTAGATAAAATTAGAAAGAAAGGGCAGAAGTGCACATCTGCATGATATAACGGTGGCAATTATAACGAGTGTGTCATTTTATTGTATGAAATTTCACAGGCTCAGGCGTGTCGTGTTGTTGAAGGGCAGAGAGGTCGAAATGAGATGAGCTGTCAAGATGAACGAGAAGCGGACAGTATGGATAGTACGAAGAGCACTGTAATGGGATCAACTGAGAGACGAAGTACAGCACGAGCACGCTGATTATCTTGATTCTCAACAGATCTAAACCAATTTTACGGAAAAGAATTATTTGTAGTATACATCAGATTACCCAATTTCACAAAGCAAAGCATGGTTACAGAGGTAGATAGGTGTGGTTTAGGAAAAGTCTATTGTGTATCTCTTATACAAAGGCAAGCTGCGCAAAGCCTTGTTACAATTTTACAAACACCATCCAGCAAATGCATTTAGAAGGGCTATCACAATTAGTAATCGAGCTTTTGCAAAATTCATAAGGGAGAGCTTACGTTGTCGGCAGGGTGAACCTCCTGCTTCTCCCAGAAGCCGCCAACGAAGGGGATTTTCTAGGCCATTGTGAGTATACATCTTCTTCCTGCTAGGAGCAAGCACTTACTACGAGGATGTCAGAACGGACACGGGGCAGGCTGGAGGCGAAGAGCATCAGAGCAACGCCGAGACCACCGCCGATGGTGGCAGCTCGGAAGCCACTATCGACCTGTTAGCAAATTGGAAGACTCTATATATACGCGCGAAAGAGCTGAATTCCGGATGCAACGTCGAACAGACGGGCAGTCTCGAGAATTTTGCGATATTCCGTAGCAAGTTTAGCGATGTGATGGGATTTGAGGGCATCTCTCCATCACACCTCTTCATCACACCATTACCCCTCCAGTCGCATGCAAGGTTCGACACCTCCTTGTAGCTTTCCCCAGACTTCCCCAAGTAGAAGAAAGAAAGAAATAAGAGAGACACTTACTATCGGGTGGCAGTCTGGACGGAGATGCCGCGGTAGTTGGGCTGGAAAGCGTACCTTTTGCGAATGTCAGCTCATACACATACCAAAACTATCACAAGCTGCCACAGCCGGAAAGCTTTTCTCAGGAGCCCTCCCCTCTCCAACCATGCACTCCCCCAAATCGCAAAATCTTCCACCGTCAAGATGATATAGTTCGAACGTACTTGGGGCCGTAGGCGCTCTTGAATTCCGCAGCGCGGAAGGGAGTCTATTTCGCAGTCAAAAAGTTAGCTCTTGCTTTTTACCCACCGCATTTCTTCAACCCGGCTGAAGAGCAAACTTCTACCCAGTGAGACAGTCTGAGAACGTACCTGAGAAACCATCCTGACTTGTTCTGGCAGCGGGAACCGCGTGTATCGATCAATTGCTCGTCAATTCGTCGTCGAAAAGTGCCGTCACTCAAAAGTTGCGCGAGTTTGTTCGATTTGCCGGCGATTCTCGGCCAGGATTTTGGCCTGAGGCTATGACTAAGCACATCTCGAATTTGCTTTGGGCCAATCGTATGATCGAACTTAGAAAGGGGCCCCACACCAGCTTTTTGTTATCGAGGCCAAACGTGCCTCGTTTCCGGTTCAATCAATCAGCCTTGTCATTCTGATCTTTCAACCTT
Source organism: Trichoderma harzianum CBS 226.95 (assembly GCF_003025095.1). Lineage (NCBI taxonomy): Eukaryota > Fungi > Ascomycota > Sordariomycetes > Hypocreales > Hypocreaceae > Trichoderma > Trichoderma harzianum. The sequence continues at coordinate 757,684 of NW_020209255.1, forward strand.
TGTTTACTTTTGCGGTTCTGTCATTTTGCAGCCTCACCGAATCGAGTCGAGGAGCTGGGCTGAACACAACCATGGACACATATATTGACGGCCGGTTTGAGCGCCTGGAAAAAGCTCTTGCGACTCTGATTGACTCGGTCACGAAATACCATCCTTCGGCTATTCAGGCAGAGGAGCTCAAGGCTGCAGACAATGAGCTCTGCAAGGGGCTCGAGCAAGGTATGCGACCACATGCATCTAGCATCCATCCAACAGCATACAAGAAGAAACCGCTAATGCAGCTCCTCAGTTGAAATACATCAGAACAACCACCTCAAGATTCTGCAGCTTCGCCAGCTCTCCGCGTCTCTCGACGCCCAGATCCGCGAGACCCTCACCTGCCTCGCAACGACGCGCAAAGACATCGTCAACACCCAAGTCACAATCTACCCCACCGAACCAAACTTTCCGATCGTCTACGAAGAGCTTCTCGGCCATGCCCGTCGCATCAGCAAGACGTCTATGCCGCCCGCCGCTATTCTGAATGCCATGGCCGCCACTCAAGAGAGCCAAACTCCGCTTCCCGACTCTCAGGCTCAATCTGCCATGACGCCTTCTGCACAGACTCCGAATCCTATGCAAAGTCCTGCTCCTACAAATGGCACTATCGAGCAATCCGCCCAGCAAGCACAGGCTGCATTGCACACCACTCTCCCCGACCAGATGACGCAGTTCCTCAACCCTCTATCGGGACAACTCTTCTTTCCCTGGCCGTTGGAAGACAAGATTCGCTCTGGTGCGCTCGCATCGAACCAGATTCTCCTGGAGCAAGGCATCGACCCCAGAGGCTACGACCCTGTCGCAGAGGAAGATCGGAAACGCAAGGAAGAGGAGGAGCGCAAAGAGAAGGAAGAAAAGGAGAAACAAGAGCGTGTGGAGCGCGAGAAGGAGGCGGAGCGTCAACGCCAAGAGAGGCAGCGACAGATCGAAAAGCAGCAGGCCGAATGGCGAAGAGCAAGCATGGCTGTCGGCGCCTCTGGGGAGGCAGCTGTTGCCGCTCCTCCGAGTGCAAAGGCGGAGAAGAAGCAGTTCCAGTTTACTAACCTGGATGATTTGGATAATGACGACGATGAGGACTAGTTGTCTCGTGCAGCTGAATGAGCATTTGATAATAGCAATAGCGAGTTATTTGGAACATTGGGCTCAATACAGAGAAGCATTTAACAAGACCTTTAATAGACACATTTTGTTCATAACATTACACAAGGTCAATCCTAGTCGTACCAGCTGATTCAGTAATAGCCCCTAGGGAGAAAAAAAAAAGAATGATTCTATCCAGGTAGTCAAATTGATCTTGAAATAAGTCGAAAAAAGTCTTCAATTAAACATGTCTATCCCGCATTGCTCTTTTCCGCCCAGCCCAATCTCATCCTCTCCATATTTGCTTGTACCAAACAAAAAAAAAAGAAAAATCGTTGCCTTTAAATGTGCAAAACTAGAAGAATCGCTGTTTTTTTCTTACCCTCCCTTCTCGTCACAGTGATACCGCCGTACACACCATGGTCGTACATGTACTTTACAAGTTTGCTAGATATATTCGAAGTTGCCCCCTTTTTTTCTCAGCTGCGATGGTGTCAAACTGAAACACATCGCCGCCACGCATTGTAACCACACACTCCTTTTTGCTTTAGTCAATCTTAATGGAAGAGTAAATCTTTCTTACGAACCACCAGGAGGCGAAGTAGCCGATGGTGCCTGGTTTCAAAGTTAGACATTGTAGCCATGAGAACAGGGATGATGGTTGACAACTTACCGGAAAGGATAAAGAAGAGGAAGGAAATCAGGGCGCTGTAGCCAATGTACAGGACTGTTCCCGCAAGGCCGCCAAGCTTGACCTTGGTGACCAGATAGAGGAGGCAGTTGAGGAAGACGTAGCCACCGCTCATGCCCGCAGCCAGGAAAGATCTCCACTGCCAGTTGTAGTTCTCGGCACACAGGAGGAAATATGTCATCAGGATGGTGACTGCACCGCAGACGGCAATCATAAGGCCGTAGCAGAGGAACAGGAAACCAAACATGTAGTAGATGCGGCTGAACCAGATGGAGCTCATGATAAAGTAAAGCTCGACAAAGATGGCGCCAAAGGGCAAGAGGCCAACAATGAGCATGCTGGGGATGGGCTGGAGGTAGGTGGTGACGGGGGGAATCTGGCGTGGGATCTGGTTGGTGCGGACGGGATTTTCGATTTGGACAGCCTTGAAGCCGAGCCAAGAGCCAGCAAATGAGAGAGGAATGGAGATGACGAACCAGATTCCGACGATGACCAGCATGGTGGTGAAGGGCACGGCGCCGGAAGACTCTTTGGCCCAGAGGAATAGATCCAGAAGGAAGAAAGCAATGAAGACAATACCGGGGACCAGCAGAGGAGTCAAAACAATGTTGAGCTTCCACTGCTCGCCCTGCATGGCCTTGTACGTTCTAGCCGAGGTGTATCCTCCAACGATGCCGAGAACAGTGTAGAGAATGATCATGATGGTGCCCAGAGATCCACGGTTAGAAGGCGACAAGAAACCCAACAGCGCAAAAACAATGGTAAATCCAGTCATGACGAAGAGCTGGGCTCCATTGCCCAAAAGGATGGAAAGTAGAAGCGGGCGTGATGGGGTTCGGAAGACATCGCCGTGGACCAGCTTCCAGCCAGAATCTTCCTGGACACCATCTTCCAGCATCGAGGTACCGCTCAGGTCGTCCAGGTTGATCTGGTCGAGGCGATTGTATCGCGCAATGTCCTTCTTCAGAGTTCGGATCAAAATGGACATGACGGTGAGAACAAGGATGACGACGATGATGGCGGTGTCAACGAGCCAGAACCAGTGGATCTTGGGGTCAAAGACGTGCAGATACTTGTCCCAACGGGTAGCCCAGGCGGTAGGCGACTTTACCCAGTAGACGCTGTAGCTGAACTTTACCTCCTGAGGACCAGAGCCCTTAGCAAAGACGAGGTTCGGGTGGTTGTCGCCACAGTCGGCCTCCCCTTCGTACTTTTTAGAGGTGGGCTGAACAACGACACCGACAACTCGAAGCTGGTTCTCGTTCCCGCTGACTTCGTGGTACTCGACCCAAATCTCGTAGTGGTTGTTAAAGAGAATGTTGCCCGATTCATCGTCCTGTCCTAGCAAGAACCCGGGGCTGTAGAATGTCGTTCCCGTCAGCTGGTCCTGAATCTGCTGGCCTGCAGGAAGACCGTCGACAAGCCAATTCAGGCTGTAACCCTGCTCAATCCTCGTCGACACAAAATCCACCGACTTCTCCTGGTATTTCACCGAGCAGAGCGACTTGCATGTTTCGTTCTTGCCCATCTTGAGTTCGAAGGCGGACGTCATTATCCTGTCGCCAAACAGGATGCTGCCCAGACTCTCCGACACATACTTTGGCCCGCCCTCTGGCTTGCAGAATTGAAAGGCCGGATGGTAGTAATCGTACGAGACGACCGAGTGTAATCGAGCATCTTGCGGCGCCGCTACGGGCTTGATGCTGTTGACGTATAGCGGGACATTTTCGTTGGGCTTGTATGTGGTAGGGGCCACTCCGGGGAGGTAGAAGGCAGAGGCCAGCGGCGCGAGCAGAGTCGCTAGAAGCGCCGTGGGCGCACTATTTCGTAGATACATTGTTTGAGGGTTATGTTATGGCTGTATCATACCACACAGGTCGTCGAGGTCGAAGATGGTGAGGTGTTCGTTTCGCAGCGCAATCGTATGGTAGGTTAGATTACGGCCCCGGTGCGCAGACCAATTCGGGGGGGTTAGCGGATGGAGAGTGACGCAGCCAGGCGTACTCCAGGGGTTCTGGTTCGGTCGCAATTGACGTCAAAGAGCGATAACGAAGTGAAGCTTGTTCGAGTGAAGCAGCAATCGACGATCCAGTAATGCCGCAGGTCTGGAGCTGCAGATTGTCGAGTCCGAATTTGAAGTCGGGAGGCGCAGCTTCAGGAGCTTGTACGGACTGTATTCGCGTCCGGAGTTGCTGCAGCCAGCTGTTCAATGTCCATCCACCCACTGTAGCATTCTGCTTAGTCAGATGCGGTCACTGTGAATGCCGCTTCCGCTTCTATATCTAGTTGTGCCCACTTGCCGTCTTGGGGCGGGTATAGCCCGAGCTACGCCTAAAAGTGCCAGTGACAGCTGTGAACTAACGAGTTTGAGGATGCATATACGAAGTTGCATCGTATTAATTACTGCTAGGCTGAGGAACACGAGGTACGAGGTATTATTCCGCGAATTGAAGATACAGAAGCAGAAGATAGTAAAGCAGAATGATGCTGCTGACGATAAGGGACATGAGCTGATTTGGTCTTTGGGCAGTGTGATTAGGTGCAGTTGTGTCCACTTACATGAATTGAGTCGGCCAGCGTTTTAACCATCCTTCTACCATAATTGTTAAGCTTAACAGGGCATCAATGTTGCGGTCAATGATCCTATGGCCATTACGCAATTCAACGTAATAGCGACTAAATTCGATCAATCCTTGGATATTTCCTAGGCAGAAGTCGACAATCTTGCCAACTTGCTCAGCGCTCAAGAGAGATGCCTAGTTCACGTGACTGCGTGTTTGGCTGGTGTTTCTATCGCGCATCTCTGAGACTAACCGCCAGACTAGGTTCAATAGGCACGTCGATTCACCCCGCCATCGCATTCACGCATGGCGAAAACATCGCCATGATCGATTTGCTGCTGCTGCGATAATCATGGCCGTACAAACCAGCGACGATGAGTTTGGCTACGACTTTGAAACCGATGACGAGGAGCTTCTCATCCAACTTGCTTCCACTCACTCGCCGCCGCTCAAGTCGACGGATGATGTAAATCGAGCTGTCGTCCCAGCTTCGAGCTTTGCCAAGAAGACAACTTCAAGCTTCGAGGCTTTGGGGGAGGTCACATCGTCTCAGAAATATGTCTACCGCAGCTATGCGTCACCATCAAATGGCTTTGCTATAAAAGAAGAGATAACCGCATCGACATCAATGACAGACGAGAAAAGCATCTCATTTCCTCCCTCTGTCAGTGCAGCCGTCGCATATCCCGATCGTGAGTACATACCAGATTCGCCAATCTCACTTTGACAAGCGGCTAAACCTAGATATAGTAACCACTGCTCTGCAAGCAATTAAACCCATCCAGTCACCACCGCTTACAGAAATCAGCGACGATGATGAGCTTGAATTCGAGGATGACCGATCCCCATTAAAGAGGTTTCGCTCATTTCCAAAGAGGCCGCTAACAGTAAGCGACCTGACGGCTGGAGCATGGTGTGAGCTTCAGTACTGGTATACACTTACACGACTACCTGGTGGACGGAAAACTCGAACACCAGCCATGCAAAAAGGCTCCAAAGTCCATAAGAAGCTTGAAGACGAGGTTCATACGACGGTCAAGGTTGAGATTCTAAACAAGGAAGACGGCTTTGGGCTGAGATTATGGAACCTGGTCCAAGGACTGAGAACATTGCGAGATACGGGTTTGACAAGGGAGCTGGAGGTTTGGGGCATGGTGGACGGCAATCTGGTCAACGGTGTCATTGATGATCTCAGCTACGATAACCCCAATCCAGAATTTGAGGAGGAGCTCTCCAGCCAGGGATCTCAACCCAGTCAAAGCCAGTCAATGATATCAGACTACTTTGGAGGTCTCAAACCTGGCAAGCCAAAGGACAACAACCGCCAGATTTTCCTTGCGGATGTCAAAACACGGGGCACTACGAAACCTGTATCGTCCGCAACCGCTCGGCCTGCAAAGATTCAGTTACTGCTATACCATCGCTTTCTATCCAACATGGCTGCTGGAGAGCTGGACTTCTTCAAAGTGTTTAGGCGATACGGTCTAGATGCAGATGAGTGCTTCTCGGACACATTCATGTCGCAAATCGGCGAGCTCCACGACGAAATCTTCTTCGACACCCCCACTAGTTCGGCAGAAGAATACGAGCAGTTCAAAAGGAACGCTGCAAAAGGGAAAGCCGCTCAAAACGACAACTCCACTGGTATCCCCGAATCGTCCCCCGGCGTGCCAGACCTCCTCAAATACGGATCTCTCCGCGAGCTCGTCACTCTCGTCGAGGACGAGATTCGGCTTACTTTCCCGCGCGGCGCGGAGTCAATTGGCTCTATACTGCGTGTGCAGTACGTCTTTCGGGATGACGGCCGCGAACTTGCGAGGATTGATTTCCCTGCTTCGGCGGAGACTTTGGATACGTATCTCGCTGGGGACATGAGCTGGTGGCGCGGCGAGAGGAAACCAAAGGGCGTGACGATTGAGGAGGCGTTCAAGTGCACGTCGTGCGAGTTCGCGCCGAGCTGCAAATGGAGGCGCAACATGGATGATGAGCGAGTAAAGAGCGCTCAGGAGAGAGTTAACAAGGGGAAGAAGGTAATTGAGACACGATTCTAATGTTTGCACGGAGTTTTGTTCTTTGTCGGGCATATTATCTGATTTCGTTACGATTCACGATGCAGCAGCGGAGCGTTTCATGGGGTGGTCCCTTTGTCATTCACCATATATCATATCATCTCACATGTTAGCATAACATTTCTAGGACATGGATATTTTACTCCTCTTCAACACAATGCGATTTATTACCTCCACCACCTTCTTCTCTACCTTTCAAAAAAAGAACAAAGAATTAAAATGCTCTACTACTTACTACCTCTTCACTTTCGCCTCATGAATATAAGACATCTCAACCATACATGAATTCATTCATTCGCCACCACAAATAAAACTATCGCTCAATCTCAATTCTCCACGCCACGCTTTTAGGGAAACAGAAAAATGTAATACCCAAAAGTTTTGGAAAAACATACGAGTCCAAAAAAAGGCTCTCCTCGCAGTGAAATAATAAAATAAATAAAAAAGAAGTATTTCGTCCGCCATCAATAAATGAATGCCTTCTTTTCTCAAAGGATGAAATTCAAGCTTGCAGCTTCTTAATCTTGTTCCCGCCGCCCGATGATGCGGAGCTGGAAGAAAAGGACCTCTCTCGAAAAGAACCCTACTTCTTTAGGCCTAGAAAATTCCTTCTCTTCTTCTCCTTGTGTGCTTTGCCGTCATCATACGAGCTGTTTGAGGTTGTCGGCCTGTGCCCGCTGGAGTTGATGTGCATATTCGCCATGGCTTGCGTTGGCACGGCACCGCCGCTGGGAGTCGGTCGACTGGGAAGGCCACCCGGGCGAGCCACTGGTTGATGTGCAGCAGCGCCAGGTCGAGGAGCTCCGGCCTGCTGTTGTGGCGGTCGAGCCTGGACTGGTGGTGGCGGTGGTGCTGGACGCTCGAAAAGATGTGCGGGCGCGTGTCTCTTGCGCTCAATGGGAAGATCCAGCTGTCGTTTGTCGCGGCTCAAATCTCCAATTTGGCGGAGGAAGAGCTGGGGCGTAAGCATGTGCGAAGTTGCCAAGATAATATCACGGCTTCGCTCGTTGCCAAGCTCGTAGCATGTCCTGCTTTCACTGTATGTAGCGCCACCAGCCATAAAGACAATCAGCCTCTGGCGGTTTTCGGGAGGTCGTCGGCCGGCCGCTGCCCAGTTTGGCCGTCCAGCGGCACGAAGTGACCCTGCCTGAGCTGCAAGCATATCCTCGTTCGGATCCAGCGGTGGCTTGACGTATGGGAAGAGAGTTTGATCCAGAGTTCCTTTGGTCAGTCCGTCCAGCACCTGCTTCAGGACAGGCTCAAAGCGGGAAAGAGTATAATCGTCCTCGTCTTGAGAATTCTTATTATCAGGGGGGAATAGCGGAGGAATTGCCTGCCGTTGCTCCTTCAGCTGCTTAATGGGTCTCCCGCCAATGTGTTCCAGGTTGATAATAGTCTCCGTATCTTGAATGGGGAGACCTGAATGGGCGAGAAGTTTTTTGACATCATCCAAAATCATACCGTCACGGTACAGCGCATAGAGGGTAATCAGTCGGAGTCGGTCCCCAGGAGATACTGCGTCGTCATCCAGCAATCGAGCGACCGAGTCCAGAATATTTTTCGGCTTCTTGTAGTCCTCATCCAATCCGGTGGCCAGCGTCTGCTCAATGGCCGCAGTGTCGGACAGTTTATGGTGTTGGAATTTGTTCATGCACTCCTGGGCCATGGTGAGATGCAAAGAATAAGCTTCCTTCATCTCCTGGAACTGAGGCAACCCAGCCATCATGTCTCGGATGGCGCTCAGACTCGTCGTGTCGGTATTTTCCCTAGTGAAATGGGGATTCTGATCCAAAAACTTTTGGAAATCGCCCATGAGCTTGTCAATCGTGTCCTTCATGTGGCGATGGCGGTTTTCGACCCAAATCTTGTCCTTTTCTTGAAGCTCCATGTCCTTCTCCTGTGCATCTGGCGTCCCTTCGTTGATTACCGTATGGAAAGTAACCTTGTCGCCGTCCTTGATGGGAAGCAGATCGTGCGCCATGGCTTGATAGGTGAACTCGTGTACTAACGGAGCCATAAGGTCCATCGATCGGTCTGTAATAAGAAGCGTCGACTGTGGCCTGGTCGACGGAGGCGGAAAGTTGGAGTCCCATTGGGCATAGCCATCCAGTTCTTCTTGTACGAATCTCGCTAGGTGGGTGCACAAGACGGAAGCCTCGTGGAAGGCATTTTTCGGCCGGTAGTATCTCACCTTTGGATACTCTCCGAGAGTGATGCATATCCCGGCAATCTGACCACATCATCAGCATTCTCGTTCTATACTAACAAAAGAAAAAAGAAAAATCCATGGCTAGTCCAAGCTTACTCTTTGCGCAAGGAGCTGCATATGCTTGGGGACAATGGCATTACACGCCGGGTGATACAGCATCGGGAAGCTCCAGGGATCTCGGAACGTCACCAAATGTGATTCTCGAGGGTAAAAGTCGACAAACAGCGTCCGAGAGCTCGCGCGCAGCTGGCGCACGCCGGGGAACTCGTCGATTTTTCTTCGCAGGGCCGGGTCTAGCAGGTTCGTCCATACCAGAAACCCTCTTCGGTAGCGCCGGAGCTCGAAGTCGGCCAGGAGGCATTCGACAATGTGCGGTTCGGGGCTGAGGAGGTAGATGGCGTCCATCTCGGGGTTAGACTCGCGACGAGCTTCGATCAGCTCGATGGCTGCGGAGATCGTGTCAGTAGAGGGTCTCGCAATCGGAGATAGAGAAGCTGAGGCTGACTAGCAATATTGTTGTTGAGGATGTCGTCTGACTTGACAACATTGTCGACAATCTTCTTGGAGGTCTCGTCGACTATCAAACATTTCCACTGGGAGTGGTCAGAATCGCTGTCGGTCGGTAGGGGATAAACAGGGGCAGGCGGTCTCGTACATCGTTTTGGGTGATGTTCTTGATTTCTTGCAGGATAACTATAACATGTGTCAGCAATGCGATAAATTCAAACTCCCCGAGCATGAGATTATGGCCCATACCATTGTGCTGCTCTTCAAAGACGGACAACCCCATTGTGACGGAGTTCAACGGAGCTGTCCCGTCAGGCGGTGATGGACAAAGTCAACGACAGGCGGAAAAGACGAGGGAAATAGGCGGAAGATCGGCTTGCGACAATGAACTCGACTACAGTTGATAGATTCTCTTGGTAGCGCAGAGATCAGAGGCGTGAGCAACAGCTGGAAGCTCGAGTGCGGTCGAGGCTGAGGGAAGGCCAAGTTTGTTTTGTGAAGCATCACCAAAGCTGAAAGGAAGGTCGGGTTTTGGCGGGGTTGGTGCGCACAGGCTGAAACTCCGGGCGACCCCAGGCTGCTTCAGGCTCGACCATTAGTGCCTGGCCCCTAACTTTAGCGCTAGCGGTGGCTGGTTGGAGTGCCGCGGGGCGATGAGGTCACTAGGAGGCTTTACTGAAGAACATCCACTGGAGGTTATTCCCTTTAGCGACTTCAAGGGTCTCAGAGCTCGATATGGAATGGATGGAATCATGCCACACCTCGTGCCGGGGGCGTGGATATGGATACAGGCATGCACGGGCATAGCAAAACATCACACGACCATGCTGGAACTCGGTTTCCTCCAACCACATCTGTATCCAGGCCATCTGCAGTCTATTATTCGTCTCTTTGTGCTCTTTGTCCTTCTCATAAGCCATCCTCACCTCCATTCCCCCTGAGATACTTCTCCACATCCACCCGTCCATAGATCTCAGCCTGCAGCCTCTCCCCTTTTCTTCTCTCCTTGTCCGCCAGAGCGCGCATTTCCTTGCCTGTCAGGGCCCGAGGCTTCTCTTGAACCGCTTGCTTTGGCTGCGTACGAGTAGCCCCGATTCCCAGCGTGTCCTCTTTCCGGGCTACCTTGATCGGAAACCGGGAGCCCTCGCCTTCTCGGCCCAGGCCAAGGCGGGAATCGGGGTCCCAGCCCTGAGATTCCAGGGCTCGCAAACCCATGCGCGATCGATCTAGTGCAGATGGCGGATGGGAGTGTTCCAGACTGACTTGATGGGCAAGCGAAGCCTCGTGTTGCTGCAGCGTCGTGGTGATGGGAAGAGAGCAGACGGGACATGTGGGAGGTTCCGGCTCTTTTTCAGCAGCGTCCTCAGTCTGGTCGTCCTTTTCATCGCTAGTGCCTTCAGGTTTTGACGATGAATCCCTAGAGCTGCCGCCTAGGACTATGCTGGCGTAGACATCTCCGATAGAGGCGGTTTCTTTGCCCAGATTCTTGATCGTGTTGCTTGCGTCTGCGTCTGTGGCTTTGACAAACTCAATCTTCTTGCGCTTCAGCCCAGCGCCAAACGGGCGTTTGTGATGCAGCGGAATGTCTTCATCGTCAGAGTCATCCCTCTCACGCCGCATGACCATGTATTGAGAGACGAAGAAGAAGAAAAGATGAATCGTGATCCTGCATTACAACATGGCAAAGTTGAGGTTTACATGTAAGAGTTGAAGAGTCGAAGTTAGGCAACACTAAATGCTCCGTAGCAAGAAAAGTGATTATGTAATGCCCGCTCACCACCAAATATCGGAGAAGCTTCAATCTTCTTTTGACGAATTTTTGTTCATTATGATTAGCTCTAGTAGATACATGTCTAATTATTTGGTACTGCTTTTATCGCAGAATGCAGAAATTCTATGTATACAAAATACCTGAAGTGTATAACTCCATCATGCTAGGGAGACAGATACGCCCCGAGTCTGTTTCAAACGTTAGTAAATGCCTATACGAGAACGAGAATGTAGAGAATAGATTCAGACTTACCCGATAATCACATAACATGCACACATTAATCCGCCCTTCAGGCCGCTGGATCGCAGCGGGCCACTAACTCCCTCACCAAGAATCAAAAAGTTCACCAACAAAACAGATCCAAAGAGAGTGGCAATCTCAAAGAGATTGAATGTCAGCATCAGCGGACGATCCATGATCCAGCCCGCAATGACCGTCAATGGAGTCACGCAGAGCGCAATTTGGATCGATGAGCCAACAGAAACTGCCAGCGCAAGTCCCATGTTGTCTCTCGCAGCAACGACAACAACAGTTGCGTACTCGGCGACGTTGCCGACGATGGGCATGATGATGAGACCAATGAGGGACTCAGACAAATGGCCCTGGCGAATCACATCGTCAATGGCGCTGGCTAGAAACTCGGCCGAGACGGACATGAAGGTCGAGGTCAGGATCAGCATCACGTAGGAAATGACGCGGTCCGTCTTGGGTCCGAACGAGACATGTCTCGGTTTGGCAACGATGCGGTCGAGATTGACGTGGCTGTCGCGGAGGATCTGCCTGGTCGTAAGGTACGGTGCCATCAGCTCCGTGCGGTCTCCTCCCTCTGATGTTTCGCTCATCGCTCCCCGGCTCGAGCCTAGCGATAATGAGCGAGCTCTTGTCTTGCCCCGTCTGGACGAGTGAAACAGACCTTCGCCAGCTTCCTCCTTGGGCTCTCCATTCTCCAGATAATCCTCGTTATCCAATTCGCCATCATTGGGGTCTAATCCATCCAAGCTGTCTCGTTCGCCCTCCTTGAGAGGCGCATGTTCCGATGTGGGGCTGACATCAACAAATCGAACGGTTCGGGGGGCTGCCTGAGAGCCATTGAGCGCGTCTGAAGAGAGAGGCATAGGTCGAAGAGGAACGTGATCCTGGCCGTCGAATAGAGTGGCATCATCGTTTTCTTCGTCTTGGGGTACAGCTTCGACATCGTGAGGAGGGGTTCGGGTTTTGATTTCGTGAAAGAAGTATAGGATGTAAATTAGCAGAATCATGACGGCAGATATTCTGCTCATCTTGAGACTCATGCCTTCTGCGCCATCGGTTCCCTTGAAAGTGTGGTCGAAAGCAGTCTATAAGAGAGGTTGGGGATCAGTACGCATACTCTGACGTAGCGGCAGGAAGGCGACAGCTTACAGGCATCAGAAAGGTAAACACCGACACAAAGAGGAGGGATCCGAGAAGCTGTGTGCCAGCGGCATCATGCAAAAATTCCTGATCAGGAAGCTTCGTCGTAAGGAGCGCAGAGCCGAGAATCAGAAGCAGATTCACAAGGATAGATCCGAGGATCGACGCCTGGACGACGCGGATCTGGTCATTCTTAAGGGCGACACTGGGCGGGTTAGTATGACGGGCAAGTATAATGACGAGCCCTATCGACGGGATCTTCGTTGCTCGCGTGAGGCTAGTTCGACTTACATACTACAAGCAGATGACTCAGGTTAGCTTGGAGGGGCAAAGAGGGAGGAAGCCGGAACACATCAAGCTTCAAGGAAGGGAACAGCAAGGTGCCCGAACTCACAATAAGATCAGCTCGACGAGGTTGCCGAGGCTGATGTTGAGGATGGCGCCAATGGTGTCGCCGGCATCGCTGGCAATCTTCTCCGTGACATCCGTGAGTAGGGACGATAAAGGCACAATAGCGAGAGCGTTGAAGATGAAGATGAGGGTTGAATTGATGTTGAGAAAATAGGCCACATAGCCGATGGGCACAAAGACAAGCAAGACGTTAAGCCATGAGGTGCACAGGACCGATCGCACAATATCCACAATCAGAGCCATCTAGCTATCGGACCAGGCTCTGCCGCTCCAGCCAGGCCGCGGTCTTGTCGAGGATTCAAACAAAAGATACGAGCTATTCGTACTACCAGACTTTTATCTACGTCGGGTCGTACGAGGTGGGTTGTATGGATAAGCACGTGTGGAATCTGTCTGTACCGTGGAGCAGACGTAGAATAAAATGGATAGTAATAAAAGTAAAGTGTCGCGGCGTGTTTCAATAATGGAAGAGAAGAATGATAAAAAAGGAAAAAGAGCGGCGAAAAAGGTCAAACTGCGTCAGGCGCACGCGACCGCTTGTGGGAAAGCAGAAGCGGCGAAAACTCACGATGAAGAGGGATAACGAGACTGGGGGCAGCCCATCGTCATGCTGGCGAAGAGAAGAAAAAACGAAGAAGCTGGTCATATGCATAGGGGGGGAAAAGAAGAGGAAACAGGGGCTAAATGAAGCCCACGACAAAGGCCCACCTCTTTTGAACGGGGATCCGGGACCTGGCGCCACTTTATTCGGGGGAAGGCCAAGGGTTTGCAGGGCAAGGAATTCCCAATGGGCGGCATCGTGAGATTTCGGCTTTTCGGGGCAGTTAGAGTAGAGGAACTGGAGGCAAAAGGCAAAACAAATCTCTCACGCTGAGAGGCTGCTGACGGATGACGGAGGGAGCCGATGATGTCGATGAGGAGAAAAAGGCTAAATGCAAAAAGTGAAAATATCGAGAGCAAAAGAGTAACCACAGTAGAGAGAAGAATAGGAGAGACGCGCTTCAGTTCGCTCATTTCGTTGGAGTGCGGTTGATGAGACTACTGCAACTTTTCAGCGGCTAGCTGGTGAATGAGGCTCCAGTCCCGGCATTGCAGCTGTGAGGCTAGCTAGAATTGGGCAAAGTTGCAAGTCAGCGCATTGTTACCGTTCAATCTACTCCGTACAAGTTGCTGCTGCAAACCCCCGTTACAGGGATGTGAAGTAGGGGGTGTATGTGTGTCTACGTGCGTATCGGAATAGTATCAGTAGTAGCAGTATTGAACGATGACGATGTAGCTGAGAGATAGCTGAGTTTTGGTGGTGGTGATGCATCAAGCCCTCAATTGGCCCCTTTTAGAAGGGAATGATGGATCACTGCCTCTTTAGGATATCCCTCAATCCGTCTCCAGAGTAATAAACGCATTCATGACGAAACAAACTGAGCCATATACTCACTTTTACACTTCTTACAGCAAAACTCTCAAGCTGCCCTTTGCAAAGGATCCGGCATGTTAATCACAAAAGGGTATCGGTGCGGCCTCCCGCGGGATTAAGCCAGCCAGTGGGATTCAACAGAGATGAAGGCAGAAAAAAGCCGCTCCCGTGCATGCCATTACGTGGGCGATGGGGTGTCCCAATTTTAGCGGCCTACAAATCCCCGAGGGCAATCCAATTTGCTGCGAAATGGCTGCCGGTTCTAAATATCTTGGCGCCGCAGTTTAGCGGTGACGAGAAGATGCGCATAAGGCATTGGCGGAGAACCGGTGTGTTGAACAGGCCCGGGATTGCGAGGCCTTTTGGTGGTGTTTCCATGCAATTGATGTTGAGGAGATGAAACTACATGTAGGTACATACACGAGCTGTTGCCAAACAAGAGACGGCCAATTACATAACATGCACTCAATCATCTAATGCCCACCAACCTATCGTTTGTCTTCATTGCGGTCCTCTTCAGTAGGCGCCTTGGAACATTACACAATACGTCGTATCTGTAATCATCCGTGCACCCATTTTCAGGGGCCTGCAGTTCTTCTCCACACGTGCTGGTCTTTTCTTGGAGATCGGCCCAGGACCCTGCACTTGGGGCTACAAGCGAGATCTCTAGCCACGTAAGTCTACCGTACCTGGCCTGGCATGTAAGGATCAATGTCCCGCAATGTGTCGATAACATACAGCTTCTTGTACATGATAATGTTGGAAGATAAACACGGCACTGGCTGAAGGAGTACAGCAATGTTCTACTCTTACTCACTCCATAGCAGAGCAGAAACAGATCACCACTCTAGTCTCCCTTAAAATACTTGAAGCTCAGCTCTCTGCATGCCAGCAACACCAAATACTCTCCATCAGTAGTTTCCTGCAATGATGTGAACGATAAAAAAGCTTATATTATAACAATTTGACACGAGGAACATATACTCATTGCATTGTTTCCTAGAAGTACTAGATATACTAGCTGCATTTATAATTAACCTTAAGCTGTAGGGTACGTATGGGTTTGTTACGTTACCACCTAGATTGACTATGTCTGGCGGTACCTGTTCATCATGAACTGAAGATATCTGTATGACCAAAACCGAGCCATGCGGTATCAGAAAGGAAACCTTTTATTTCTTCTACTTATTTTCTTGTGAGGCCATGTGGCTACTTTGGGCTCGGATCGTCACGCGTAGTGTGGGAAGGCAATTTTCAAAGCTGCTTGGCTCTATCTGCTTGCACGTATAACCCTACCTACTCCGTACAACTTTATCATTGTATATACATGCACCGGGTTATATCTGGATCAAGGGCGTCTTCACGAACCACGCGAACCGCGCAGCAAATTGAGCAAATGAGTCTTTGTACAACAAGGAGCAGCGGAAACGTCACACATGCCTTATGTAGGTACGCGAACTGAGGCCTTGTAGCAGAGACGAGCCAACCCGACAGTGACACACATATGTGTTGCCAGAGTCTCGCGTTGTTGGAAGATAAATATCCCGCCCTCTATGAGTTTCCTTCTCATCAAGCAATTACATTCTGATATTCCCCAATATACCTGCCGAATATGTCAGGAATCGAAATCATTAGCGTCGTAGCTGCCGCTGAGCAATTTGCCGAAGTCGTCTTCAAGACGATCAAACTGGTCAAATCTGTCGCAGACCAAATTCAAGATGGTCCGGGCCATATACAGCAAAATATTAAACGTCTCCAAAGCCTCGCATCGCTTGCTAAAGAAATACAAAATACAAAGTCTTTGCAAACAGAAGACATTGGTAAAATATTGACTCGGTGCGAATGTCATGTGCAATCGCTACAAGATCTCCTGCAAAAGATCTCATTTAACTGCCATGATTCGGTTCAAAAGAAGACATGGCGAGCTATCGCTGGCTTGAAACAAGAAGTAAATGTTTCAAAGCTCTTCGACAACCTGGATCATGAGTATAACTCACTCAACACCCATATTAATCTGTGAGTAAACAGCGTCTAGTGCTCAACATATTAGCTTCTAACCTATACCATTAGTCGCATTCTAGCAATGGCTGAAAATATACAAACCGGATATGATTCCATTGATACCAAACTCAACACAATTGCACAAGCAGCTAATCCAAGCCCCGATTCTCTAAAATGTCTGCAGGCTCTGTTCATCACGGACCCTGCAACTGATCGTGCCAAACTTATTAACTCCAAGGGAGAGCTTGTACAAGGCACTTGCGACTGGATTGCTCAGAAGAAAGAGTTCATCAAATGGAGGGCTTCTGACGGTGGGCTGCTCTGGATATCAGGTGGCCCTGGCCTTGGAAAAACCATGTTATCGATTTACCTTATAACGTATCTCTCGAGTTGTTTTCTCTCTATCGACGATGGGAAAACCCACTATTCAACTTACTTTTTCTGTGATGCCAACGACAATACGCGCAACAGCGCTGTTGCTATCATTAGGGGAATACTCTTCCAACTTCTGGAGCAGAAAAAGGAACTTATCGGACATATACTCTCCAGCTATGAAGTACAAAGGGAGCAGCTATTTTCTCAGAATTCATTTGAAACGGTTTGGAAATTCTTTCTCACAATGGTGAATGACCTCGGAGACTCGCAGGCGACATGTATCATTGACGGTCTGGATGAGTGTGAGCCAACCTCACTGGAGCTCCTGCTTTAAAAATCTCAAGAAAATCACAAGCACGTCGCCTAGGCTCAAAATACTTGTGTTGAGTCGAGAGTATCCTCAAATTTTTGAAGCATCACTTGGTCAATTTCCAAGAATTCGCCTTGATCCAGATGCAAAAAACGAGGTCAATCGCGGGCTTGAGCAGTATATCTCAACGCGTGTTGCAGAGTTGTCTGAAAGTAAGCAATATACAACTCAGCTAGCGAATCATGTTAGAGAATGTCTGATGGAAAAGTCCGCTGGCACATATCTGTGGGTAAGCTTCACTGTGAAAGATCTTCAAACCATGGAAATGTCTGAAGTGGAAGAGAGCTTGAACCAATTCCCTCGGGGACTTGATGCTCTTTATGAAAGAATCCTTCAACAAATCGAAAGCACACAGAGAGGCCTAATATTGGATATCCTCCGGTGGTGCACATTTGCAGTTCGGCCGCTCTCGCTCAGCGAACTTGCTACCACTTTAGGGATCAAGCAAACCGGGCTGTTTGATAGCGTCACAGTCTTACGAGGAAAACTCGCGTACTGCGGCCATTTCCTAAACATCACAGACGATACCGTAACTTTGGTTCACCACAGCGCACACGATTTTTTAACGCGCCAAATTCCAAGCCCTGAGGCGATGCCTTGGTTTTCATTGTCTAATGTTGAATTGGAGCAATCAAAACTGTCATCTGGATGTATTTCCTATTTCTACGACGTGTTCTTCAAAGATAAGGATGCTTTTCAGTATCAGACGTTTGAGGAATACAAAAAGATGCAACTCCGCTATCCTTTTTTTGATTACGCATCACACCAGTGGACTGAGCATTTTAAAAATTCTGGCGAGCGGGGTGACAAAATATTAACAGAGCATCCAAAATTTTTCTCTGATAAGTCAGAAATCCTTGATTTATGGATGGAGGTGGTCTACGACACACGTGAAACGCGTACGTCGAAGTTGTTATGGTGGAAGGGGTCATGGGATTATAAGCGATTAAGTGGACAAGCTGAGTTGGCGGCCCACTATGGATTGACCATTCTTATGAAAAGAGTTCTCAAAAATGAAGGCAGTTGGCGATATTTAAAAAGATTATTTGCACAGACACCCGGAAGCCCTCATCTCCAAATAGCTGCTGAAAAAGGACACGTTCCTATCCTCGAGATGCTCCTCAAGAATAAGGCGCGCATTAATTCGAAAGATTCGCTTGGCCGAACGGCTCTACATTGTGCCGCTAAACATGGACACCTCCCTGCTGTCAGGCTACTAGTAGAAAACGGCGCGCGTATTGACTGCGCAACCGCTGGGGACACAGCGCTTGATGTCGCCGTGGAACGGGGACATTATAAAACAGTCGAATACCTGCTAGCGAAAGGCGCAAATGTCAACGGGGGCACAAAGGCCACGCCACCCTTACGAGAGGCAATTCTCTTGAGGAGACTGGAACTAGTCAAGTTATTGCTTGACTGGGGGGCCAACGACCAACTGGGGAACGAATTTCGATGGTATTCCGAGGCAACGTTGGGCGTATTTTTAGAATATTGGGCTGAGAGATACTCTGCGGCACCGTCTCAGTTTCGAGACAAGGTTGACTTCGGGGGAACCACAGCACTTCACATTGCTTGCGAAACAGAAAACTTGCCCGCAATTCATAGGCTATTGGACCCAAAATGGAGCCTTGATGTGAATCGTCAGGATCAGAACGGAAACACAGCTCTTCATTGGGCCGCAATGGAAGGAAAGCTTCAGGCAGTGAGGTTACTTTTGATGAAACCCGGTGTCGACCCCAAGTTGCTCAACCATTGGGGGGTCAGCCCGTTTCATCTTGCTCTATTCCACCGTCGATTGAATGTTGTTGAATACTTATACATGATAAGGAATCGGAATATATCACCACCGGAACCCAATGAAAGGTGCGGATGGGATGCGATCCACCTCGCATTAATAGGGGCAGATACGTGGAAG
Organism: Trichoderma harzianum CBS 226.95; assembly: GCF_003025095.1. Lineage (NCBI taxonomy): Eukaryota > Fungi > Ascomycota > Sordariomycetes > Hypocreales > Hypocreaceae > Trichoderma > Trichoderma harzianum. The sequence goes on from NW_020209255.1 coordinate 776,489, forward strand.
CCAGTTCAGAATATTTTACAACTTTTCGTTGTAGAGTTTGGAGTAGACCCGGAGATACGAACACCCAAAGCCAAATGCCCCGATGATAAGTGGCATAGTCATCACTTCTCATTCAGAAGGGGTATACCATCCAACAATGCCGGCCTGACAGAGTCGATAGACCCGGAAGAAGACTTTTGCTATGAGACGCCACTGTCTCTTGCTATACCAAGAGGCTCACTCGTAGCTGTGGATTACTTCTTGCTAATTGCAGCAATATTGACCCTAATGCGCCCTGCAGGGGATGTGACGGTGCGACCCCTTTGCATGTCGCTGCTCAAAGTTTAAAATACGAAATTGTCCGTAGACTCACATCTGATCGGAAAGTCAATGTTAACAGTCTGGACAATTTTCGACGGACACCACTTCACTCGGTGGCTAGTGGCTTGGTATCTCATACAAGGACACGCGCAAAAGTTGATCAAATTGCCATGAGAAACAAAATTATACAAGTTCTTATAGAAGCTGGCGCACAAACATCTGCAATGGATGCTAATGGTCGCACTCCTCGAGATTTATTCGTTTCCAATAAGAGCTTTAAATATGGTCGGGGAAACACGAATCGGGGAGAAGCATTTGATAGCATCATTAGGTCATGCAGTGAGGCCAATGGCCCATCTGATAAGATATGAATATGACAAAAAAGGCTGATGAAATCCCAAGTATATCTTTTGTCTCATCTATATATGTGTTGGCCGTAAAAGGTGAATGAGGCGAGTAAAAATACTGGGTAGCTGCTCCAATTATCACCGCTGCTCATATAGACGATATGAAGTACGCGTCAACCTACCACGTCGGTGATCCATGTGCGGTGATGGAATAAGCCAACATGACGGCTATCCCTCGGTAGATAAATAGCGATAATACGGTGCCTACTAAGACAAATGGTGTCCTCAATAATCCTATTAAAATGTATGTGAATCATTGCTCGTGTACTATATTTGGCTCATATTGGGAAGCTTGCTCTTGCGCTTGTGCTCATACTCCCAATTTCTTCATCCGAATCCTCGACACCGAAGTACTGCAGAATTCCTTCCGCCGCCCTCATCCCCCCACTTGACGACAAACTGACTTCATCCATCATGTCAGCTTTATCGAAGACAACTTGAACCAAGCCCAAGAATCGGGGCTCTAACCCTTCTGTACTGTTTTTCGAGGGGCATGGGAATTTTTGAGTGGCCACGAAGACGTTGTCCTTTGCGTCGATATCGGTCATGTCTTCAAAGTCGTCTTTGTTCAAGTCTTTCGTTTGCGAAGTGTTCCAGCCGTGAATGATTTTGCAACTTGGTCGAAATGTTGTGCAGCCATCTGTCGTCTCTGGTATATTGGCCAAGTATATTGCTGTACATTTGGCGGGTCTACATCCTCTCTTCTTAAAGACGACAACTACACCGTATACCTCGTTCTGTATGTCGTCACCGTTTGGTGCTTCGCTTCCATCACTTGCAGTGTCTGCGCTCCTTATTTGCGATATCTTCCGTGGCATTATAAGAGGTAGCAATGGTGGTTTATGGGCAGACCAAGATGTCTCCTGTACTTCGTTTTCGCTGGGGTATATGCCCAATAGACGATAGTCCCCTGTGCCTCGCGGGAAACACACCAAAAATGGGCTGCCAGCTAAACGGGGCTGCCAGCGAGGAGCATCTACTGTAGTTGCATAGGGATTCTTGATCAGTATACTCTTGTGTATGTCCATGGACGCAATGTCAACATGCTGGACAACGTCAAGTATTGAAGCTGTCTCAGTGGCCGTTGCTTGCTCTCCTTGCTCTTCATCTTCACCGGCTTGCGTAACTTGCATGAATCTATGCTTGCGGATGAGCTTTACTGGACAAAAGACCTGTGGCCATAGTAGTCGTGAATAATGTCGCAGGCCTGGATGGTCCTTCTGCAGTAGAGGAATCCATATACGGGATACCGAACGAGTAGCCTGGGTACTGTCCATGTCATACTCCCAGCAGTCTAAAACACCAAACACGAAATGTGGTACTAGGGTAGGTACAATAGGCAGCGTTATCTGCAGTCCGGTGTTCGTCAATTGAAATGGATACGAGTGAGACACAGGCGTATAATGTTTCTGTAACTGCGGCGAGTTGCCAATCACCACGTTACGGGAGTCGCAAAACTCCTTTGGCGATCGTGGCAGAAAGTCGACATATCGGAGCTGTGAAGCAAAGAAACTATGGTCGGGATATTTACCGATGATTTCGCCCAGGAATCGCGTAAATGCCTCGTGGCCCTCTCCGTATAAAAGTGGCATCGTAATGTCAAAAAGGCCTATCAAAGAATAGGCTTGGTCTTCGATGCGAGTAGTTGATCTACGAGAAGCCCATGAAAGACGCTGAGCAACGCTGTACCCTCGAAGGGGATTAGATTTCGAGAATTTGGGTTTCAGCAGGCATGTCCATGCGATGCCAGTGATCTCAGAGATGCATAGCGCTAGGTCGGCCTTCGTCCCAATAGATTGCCAATCTTGCGAGAAGAACTTGACTTCTGGTGGTGCAATGAGCTCTTGCAGAGTCCAGCCTCTGGTAAACCACTTTGCTGCTCGAAAAGCGCTGCCATGTTCTTCACACTCTGCGACACTCATGTGCGGTGCATCCTCAAGATACGCATAGCACATACGCGCCCGGCGGTACCATTTGAACATGGAGTTGATGGCTTCGGAAAGCTCCGCCGAGCTGGTCTTATCGATGCAATTAGTATCGACCCAGACATATTGCAGATTGTCTCTAGTAGCCTCTTCACAAGTCCAGATGATCTTCTGATAGCCGGGCTTGAAGCGTCGGTTCTTGCGATCAGCCCACTCTTGGAGGGAGATTTCGCCGTCGGCCCACGTGTGGGAGAGAATGGCGTATTCGGGGACATAGATGTCGAAGAATTCTTCCAAGTCAAGGGTCTGTGTGTTTATGAGACGCATGTTGAGATGAAGGGCCGAGAGGGCATGTTGATGAAGATGCGGAGATCATGAGGAGGCTGTGGAGGGTCTGAGCGAGTTGTGATAGGTGGAATCGGATGGTTGCCTGAACTCTTGGGAAAATTTGCCCGTTTATGGATTGAATGGGGTATTCATAATGGCAATTGAATCGGTTAATGGTGAGTATTATGAAGATGACAAATAGAAGAGGTGATACAGATGTGACGGCATTCCCGAATCTTGACTAGTAGAAACTAACATTAACATTGAGCAACTAGATTTTTGCGTATGCGAACTGCTGTCACCCATTAATCCCTCAACTGGAGCTAGGTAGCTATAGTGATCATGACAACATGTTGAGGAGTCAATAGGAAATGTGACGATGCACCAGAAAGGAAACAAAACGCAGCCTCCCTTCAAAATCATCTGAGGCATCATCAGATGATATAAACTGCCATTCGAGTCAGTTTTCCATCTGCCGAGCCGGGATATGCTGCCACTTTGGGACACTTCGGCAGCGGATCCCGGCCCAGTGGAGACCGGACACGGAGCAGAGCAAAAGACGCTGGAAGTACCTCCGAATCGCAGGGATCTGGCCCGTACTGTTAGGCGGTAGAGCCCTTGATGTTATCCATTCTCAACAATAAGGGTAAGTGGTAGCCTTTTGGAGTGGATATACTAAAGAGAAAAGCCGCATACTGGCGTAACCGTGCCCGATCCACTCGATTCCCGGCAGTGCCTGAATCTCCAGTTCTTAACAAGCATCGCCATAACACGTTTCCGTCTTGGCCGGGCGGCGCCTCTCAAGCCATACCTGTATATTAGGTTAGAGTAATTTTAGGGTTTTTGCTGCCGTGTCTGGAAGCTGGACGAGTCGCCGATTCGATGCTTGGCAGCTGAAAAGATTGGGTACCCGGTTGGTAGACGGGAAGGCTACCCGTAGATGGGTTACCGAACCGCAAAATGGACATCACTATGATGGAGATGCTTGCGCGGGGGAAAAGTATAAAATGCGGGAAGATTCTGATGAAGTGAAACAGTTATAGTTGTTAAAAAAAAGCCTTTTCTCTTGTCATTGCACATTCTCTGTGTCTGAATAATGCCAAACCTGTTGTCAACTGCCAACCAATTCGTCAAAATGGCTTCTGCTAACCTCCCCACCACCATCCGAGCTATCTATCAGATCGATCCTAAACTCACAACCCTCGAGCTCCGGCGAACTCCCCTTCCTAAACCTGCTGGTCCAGATGACCATCTTATCAAGATCAAGGCCACAGCTCCTTGTCTCGGCGAACTAGGATGGGAGGTCAACTACCCATCGCTGTTCCCACCAAACCGAGAGCGTGTTCCTGGAACTGAGGCTGCTGGCATTGTCGCCACTTCACCAGAGTCCAGTCCTTTCAAGCCCGGTGATGAAGTGTATTTCCGTCTCCATGCAAGGTTTCCTGGATGTCTGAGAGAGTACACAATTGTTCATACTGAGGAGTTGGCCTGGAAGCCCAAGTCTCTAGACTGGGTTGAAGCCACTGCAACGCCACTTAGCACATTGACTGCGTGGCAAGGAGTATTCACCCAAGGAACCCTCAACAAGCACGGGATTCGAGGTGATGCGGACGCAAGGGCTCATAACAGCAAGCTAAGAGTTCTTATTACTGGCGCCGGAGGTAGCGTCGGAACCTGGGCTGTCCAGTTTGCTGCCGCCGCTGGTGCCGGTTCTGTCGTTGCTCAGTGCAGCGGCGCAAATATCGAGGCTGCCAAGAAGGCTGGAGCCACAGAAATTATCGACTATAAGAAGCAGTCAATTGACGAGTGGGCTAAGGAGGATCCCTCTCGCGAGGTTGACCTGATTCTAGACTGCCTTGGTGGACAAACTTTGGCTTCATGCTGGTCGGCTGTCAAGGAGAATGGTGTCTTGCTGAGCGTTGTTGGTGGCCCAGATGAGTTGAAGCCAGAGTCTGTGACTAAGAAGCTGGCGAAGAGCACTTGGTTCCTCATGGACTGCAAGGGCGAGGATCTGAAGGAGATTGCCGACTTTATTGATGCTCGGGGGTTGAAGCCCCAGATTGACAGCGTTGTTGAGTTTGAGGAATTTCAGGCCGCTTATGACAAGGTTGAACAGAAGAAGGCAAAGGGCAAGGTTGTGATCAAGGTCGATATTTAAGGGAACAAGATGGAATGACGGGCAGTGTTGATAGTGATGAAAAAATGATCATGCAGTTACTTGAATCATGAATGAATGTCTCATTGACTTATGTTATATGATTGTGATAAGTGACGTGAATTGACATGTGAAGAGTAAAACAGCTGGTTATTGATTTGAGGCAGACATGTGCGGCTATTCGACTGCTCTTATACCTGTTCCATGTTCACTAATAATCGGAGACCTACATACCGGGTACCCGGAGGCTGACATCGGGATGCTCGTTTATGGAATACCCACGACCGCCGATACTACTACCTAGTAGTGCTCAATATTGAGTGAATTCGAGAATATTTGCGCTCTTGGTGGTATCTTTCTCACTTGTGGCTTTCTTTTCCTTGTCAGCTAAAGAGCCATTGCTTACTGTGTATGTCTTGGCTTGTGGTGGTGCGTCTTAGCATCACCTTTACAAGTAGTGTATGTTCATGTCCGCACGCAAAGCTGCCGCATCAAGTGTATTTACATGACAATTTCAATAACAGCAGTGAGCACTCTGTATTACCACAGATGATAATAAGAATAAATGGCAAAGCTATTCGTTCACATCATCTGATGTATAAATGTCAAGCTGTACCCCGCAAAAAGTGGACGATCGACACCGGTGCCGCCGGAATGGACCGAGAAACGGCTTAAATGCAATTGGAATGAATGTCACGGCCTTCATCTTTAGGCGGTGACTTTTCTATTATATCACAGTGTTGTAGCCCGAATTACGTGCAGCTTCAATTTGGGTGACATTGCAACACATCAACTTGCCTGGCAATCAGGTGGTTGGTTCTGGAACCTTCAATTGTTAGCTGGACAGGCTGACTGTGGCTTCCTCTCCATTATCCTCTCATCACACGTCTTTCAGATGTGAGCGTTATCAATAAAGCTGCTGCTATATCACGTATCCAATGATGAAACGCTCATCAATATACATCTTTCTCTCTCTGGCCTCATCCACGATAGCTCTGTCGTCTCACCCGGATCCCGCAATCAAATCGCCGCCATCAGCAGCAGACGTAAACAGCGATTACCACGCCAACGCGGGTGTCCTGCAATATGTCAACCCTCTCATCGGTACTAGAGGCTACGATCCTAATGATCTCGGTGGCATGATTCCCTCTGTATCGCCGCCATTTGGAATGACGCGATGGACTCCGCAGACGCGCGAAAACTTCATCTCACAGGTCCCCTACAACGACCGCGATCGCCGCATGCACGGCTTCCAGGCAACGCATCAGCCCGCCATTTGGATCGGCGAAAACGGCCATGTGGCGCTTATGCCAGGTCTGGGAGATGAGGTCCGACACCTGTTTCAGCAACGAGGTCTATCGTTCAGAAAAGAAGACGAGAGAAGCACACCGTACGTGTACGAGGTGACTCTCGACGCGGATTCAGCGGGAGAATCCGGCTGGAATCTTACTGAACAGGCAACGTCGGAGCTTCTTGGCGATGCTTGTCCTCCATGTCCCGGTGGTGCTAATTTTATACCTAACAAGGATGTGACTGAGGGTGCAAATGGCCGCGTGAGACGACGAGATTATGTCTTTGAGCCGGAGAACCAGTTCACCGTTCAAGGCCTATCGGCAAATGCTTCAGAATACTCTGGAGGATACAAATATGAGAATTCCATACAAGTAGCCTTGAGCGCGTCGGCGCATGTCGGCCATCTTCGCGTCGATTTTCAGGATACCCAGGCACGGCAGCCTTACTTCACCATCCAGGCCACCCGACTCAATTGGACAGGTCAAGCTGAGATCGATCCTGAAGCTCAAGAGGTGTCAGGCAGTAATTCCCAGCGACAAGAATATCTGCTAGGCCCTGACAAGCCCGAGTCTTTTAGGCTCTACTTTGTGTCGCGCTTCTCTGAGCCTTTTACTTCTTATGGAGTCAGTCGCGCAGAAAGGTTGTATGATGGAGAAAAGTATATCGAAGACAAGTTTGTTGGTGCATATGTTACCTTTGACAAATCGGTCAAGAGAGTCGAGGTGAGGACTGGAGTCTCGTATGTCAGCGTAGAGCAGGCCAGGAAGAATCTGGATATTGATATACCGGACGGGACGACATTTGAAACCACTGTCGATAACGTCAAATCGGCTTGGTTAGAAAGACTGGGCAGGATCAAAATTTCTGGAGTCAACGAAACCGACTCAGATCATGACCCACGGACGATCTTTTACACTGGTCTGTTTCATGCTCTCCAATATCCAAGCGACTATTCTGAACCTACCAAATCATCCGAAGGTGGCCTCCGACGCTTTTACAGTGGTTATACAGACAGCGTTCATGAAGCAAACGATTCATATTACCAGTCGTGGTCGATATGGGATACCTACAGGGCAGAGCACTCACTACTCACCATCTTTGCTCCGGAGCGCGTCGATTCCATGATGCGCTCTCTCCTACGAATATTTGACTGGTCTGGGCGATTGCCTCTGTGGAACAACATGATTGAGAACAACGAAATGATTGCGACACATGTTGACGCTGTGATTGCAAACGCTCTAATCAGAGGCTTCGATAACTTTGATGTCGCCAAGGCTTGGGATGCTGTTTATGTCGATGCGTATGTGCCTCCTGATAACGACACCGACCTCCTATACTACTCCAGAGAGCCAAGCACTCCATACGAATGCCGAGCTGGACTAACGAGCTACCTCGAGCATGGATGGGTTGACAACGATCGCTGGGCCGAATCCGCCAGCCGTACACTCGACTATTCCTTTGATGACTATGCCGCTGCCGTGGTGGCTGAACATGCAGGGGATCTCGAGCATGCAGAGGAGCTAAGAGAGCGCTCGAAAAACTACAGGAACCTCTGGAACCCAGAGACGGAGTTTATGCAAGCTCGCAATGCAAACGGGACTTGGGCGAATGAATCTTGGGGATGGACTGAAGGAGACAAGTGGATCTACACATTGAATGTGATGCACGATGTAGGCGGCCTAGCCTCACTGTTTAAAGGCGGGAAGAAGGCCATGAAAGCTCGCATGGATGAATATTTCGCGGGCGGCCATAATATGCACAGCAATGAGCCGTCGCATCACGCTCCATACCTGTACTCTGCCATCGGATATCCCGCTGATGCGGCACGGCAGATCCGCGAACTTGCCTGGGAGAATTACAACGCAACGGCCTCGGGGCTGAGTGGCAATGAAGATTTGGGGCAGATGAGTGCCTGGTATGTCTTGTCGGCGCTGGGCTTCTATCCTGTCAACCCGGCGAGCGATGAGTACGTTGTAGCAACGCCATTCTTTGATGAAGTGGAAATTTTGTTGCCTCCTGGCCCCGGAGATGATGGAAAAGAGCACACGCTCATTATTTCAGCGCCGGGAGCGGGTACAGATGGGAAGGCATATGTGAAGAGCTTAAAGGTCGATGGGGAGGAGGTTCACAGACCGTTATTGAAGCATAAGCAGATTGTAAAGGCGAGCAGGATTGATTTTGAGATGAGTGACGAGCCAACAAGTTGGGGGGAGGAGGGAACAGTATAGGCTGGATGCATTCTATTACATGTAGTTTCTCAAGTCCTCAATTCTCTCTACGGATGATGTGCATTCTTATACCCCCTCATAGCCCAACGGAGTCTATTAAAAATAAATAATCATTTGAAGGAATTTGGTCAAGTCGTCATCACATTACTTGCTGACGCCAGGCCTTATCCTTGACAATGCCCATGCTATGGTATCGTCCCACTCTGGCCCAATTTGTGCAATCGCCGGTCGTGCAACGTTTTCAGCCCATCCCTCCATGAACCATTTTCTGGGCGAAGACTTCATTACTGCACACCAGTGTACAAGAATTACCAGCGCCATGGGATCATTCGTTCCCAAAAGATCCAAATATTCTTGGTCAATAGCCCCAGGCCACCATACAAAATGTAGCCATGTGCGTGGCTTCGACTTACACAGTCTAAGCCAGAATTGTAACTTGTTGAGGGCATCTTTGAAGATCCCGCGGCTTCGGAGCGGGGACGAAGTCTCGTTTATTAGCTCGAGGTTCGTTATAGCCTGCTCGGCGAGGTCGTCCCACGGCAGGTTCTCGGTCTCAATTCGCCTTCTGGCGGCGGCGAGCAGTTTGCTCTTCATAAGATATGGCCCCAGTTCCATGCCCAAGAGGGCGGCCCCACGTAAGGCCATTATTGGTTCCAAATATTCATTGTCGGCGAGCCCGCGTTTTGCTCTTCTGTGAATGTCGAAGTGGAAGATGAGGACTGAAATGGCAAAGACGAGGACGGTGAACCAGTTACGGTCGCTGATGGCGCCAACCGATTTGCGGAACTTGCTCGATGCCGCAATCTGATGTTGATATGCAACTAGATCTGATTTGGTAGTGTCGCCGTCTGGTCGGAGTAATGAGTCTGTAGACTTGTCGTGAAGAGTTGAAACGACCGCCATGTTATGCTCAAGGAATTCACTCGCATCCGCTTGGTCTACAAGCTCGTCGGGGATCAGATGACTCTCGTCGTCTTCAAGTAGACACAACGCCAAGCTCTCAGCGGTAGGGTGAGATGCCGCTCTTATAGACCCAACATCGACGCCTGACTGATAGTGGGCAGCGGGAGACATGTAAGATAGCTCGGGCCCTAGTGGCGCCTCTGGGGATGACGAGCTACCGGAGTGGCTGCTTCTTTTCATATATGCAACATGACTAGACGATACCCTCTGCGGGCTGTCTCTGCCGAGAAATCGATAGTCACAGAGCTCGCCTCGCCTCGTACAGTTGGCACAGCTCGGGGCCTGCAGATTACACTATCGCCATTACAGATGTATAAGCATGACTGCCAAGAGTTTTACGAACAGGATACAATAGCAGGACGGACGAACCCTGACACGCCGCTTCTTGCAACGGCTACAGCCATTCCGGGACTTGTGGTGGAAAGTTCGCGAGCCGCCAGCCATCTTTCTGGGCTCTGTTTTATGCAAACGGGGGCTTCGTTTGATTATTTCTCGTTTGGCCTGTTTGGCTTGCTCCGCACTCAAGTGGCGCTCAGGCCGTTGCATTTATGGAGCAAGGGGATGGAGTCTGCAAACAGAGATGGAGACGGCAGACAGCTGGAGGCCGTTGTGGGCGATGAGGCAAAAGTCAAACAAGGCGCATGGGCGAAGTGCATGAGAGGAGGTTACGCCACTGTTAGCCCAGCCCGCGAGGCTATACAAGAATAGCAACTTGAGATCTGCCCCGGAAATAATGATGAAGGCCTGCAAATGGGCTCCCCTGAGCTATCCCTCTCCGACTTAGTGTACGAGCCTGACCCCTGCTAGCTTCATGTCTTGATGAGCACTGTGGTGTTGTCTAATCAGATGAGGGTTGGACCATGCATTATAATATGCATCTTTCCTGAACCATCGCAATCCTTTCAAAAGGGAAGCCCAATTAACTAAGATTGCCTTCGTACGCTTGACTGAATATGGGCCAGATCTGTTTGAACAAAATATTCAGGCTTTGCTCGTACAATCCTGCCATAGCCTCGTGGGCTGATTGATCCCTAACATTGCTTCACGTTGATTAATGCATCAGCCCTAAGGCAAGATGAAAGGCCCTTGCATGTTTCCCTGTTGTGTCTGGTAATGGCATAGTGTACGAATATGCACAATGATAGATGGCGATTGGGCAGAATTGGGTTGATGATGAGAATAATTAGGGTGACGTAGAAAACAAAGTCATGGAGTATATAACTTTGGACATCCCTCTTGGCAATACAATTATAGATTCATAACAAGCTTCAAGGCAGATGAGCATAGGACTACACTTCTAGACGCTCATTATACCTCTTCAATTGAAAACTAATTTTTTTCTCCTATTGTTTCTACTATTCATATATTATACTCTAAAATGAAACCAATTCAATTCCTTACTCTCGCCACGGTGCTTTCACAAGGCGCTTTTGCCTGCCTTGAGCATCTATTACAAGAGCGGACCCCAGATCCCAACGACATGATTCGAAGACAAGAGCCCGCTCCAAGAACCAAGACCGCCATCAAGAATGTTCGTGTTTTCGACGGCACTAAACTCACCGGGCTCCAAACCGTCATCATCGATGGTGAAAATATCAGCAATGACACCAGCAACATCGAGACCACAGTTGATGGCAACGGCGGTGTTTTAATTCCTGGCCTGATCGACTGCCACGTCCACATATCCAACGTTGCCGGGCTGGAAACCCTGACTTCTTACGGAGTCACCACTGCCATGGTTATGGCTTGCCGAAACTACACACAATGCGCGCCGCTCCGCAACTTGGAGGGTGTAGCTTCGTTTGTCTCGGCCGGAGTCCCCGCCACCGGACCCGGCAGCCAACACTCTCGAACTTTCAATCTCTCTTCACAGTACCTCATTTATCCAGACGCGAATGCCACTGAAGTTGTTTCTTACACTTTTGGCAACGGCTCCGACTTTTATAAAATCACGGCCGAGTTAAATGGACCTAGCCAGAGTATGCAGAACTCTTTGGTTGATGCTGTTCACAACCTTGGCAAGCAGTCCATGACCCATGCTGCCGACCTTGATGCCTGGACACAAGCAGTCCTTTCGGGCACGGACGGAATCCAGCATATTCCTACAAACGGCCGCATCAATGCCTCCAATGTCCTAAAGGCTCGCAGGTCTTCCAACAGCTGGAGTACCCCGACTATGAATATTGCTCGATATGCGTTTGCCAACCCTGCCATATTGACCTTTACCGGTCACCAGATTGGCGGACCAGACAGCTACGATAACGTGTATCAGAATGTCCGGGCTATTCACGCTGCTGGTATCCCCATCTTGGCAGGCACAGATGCTGTGGGAGTTATCAATGCCAACATCTCTGTTCCATTCGGACTAAGCCTCCATTTTGAGCTAGAGAATCTTGTAGAAGCAGGATTGACCACAGTGGAAGCCCTACGTGCAGCAACTGAACTCGCCGCTCAGCACCACAGGCTGGCAGACCGAGGAAAGATTGCGCCTGGCATGAGGGCTGATTTGATTCTTCTCAACAGTGATCCGCTGGCCAACATAACCAACACACGGGATATTGCTAAAGTGTGGGTTGGGGGAATTGAATACAAGGACGTTGCTAACAGCACTGGACTGTCGAATCCTCCCGCCAATTACACCAAGGCCGGGACTTCATCTGGTTCGGGGTCGGGTTCTGGATCTGGAAGCTCTGGGTCTGGAAGTGGCACCGGGAATGGTGCTGGAAAAGCGATTGAATTGAGCTGGATCTCTTTGCTGGGCTTACAAGTTGGAGCAATGTTTTATTTCTTCATGTAATTCTTGTTTTGTAGCTATGTTACTTGTTTTTCAGGCGCGACATGCCTGATAGATTGATTAATAGGCTGAGTTTCGCCCCTTTGTTTGTAGGTAGCTTATGTTGTCATGCGGCTCTGAGATAATTATTAATTAGAAATATGATTCATATTGATCTATGCATGTCCAAGTCATTCTTTTAACTCTCGTAATTATGGCTCGACATGAATTCAGTCGCAATTTCTTAGCTTGTAATACGCTGGCATTAAGAATGTTGGGAGTGTGTCATGTCCTGCCTCTCTCATTGGCCATGTCTGGGCAGCGTCCCATTTTTTGCTTCAATTCGCCCCGGCGGTAATGCCATTATGGATCACAATTGAAGTATCAGTTCACATACTTTTATGGCAAAAACTTTCTCTTAGCCGTTGAAATGGCCAGATAAATTCACGATATTTTGCACTTTAGTTCTGTCTGTTGATCACAGCCTCTTTTATCACTATCAATATCGATATTCAACACAGAAAAGGCGCGAAGCCTTGCTTCAGATTGATCTGCCATGTCTGATCATAAAGCTGTGGAAGCACAAGATGCTTCAGAGCCGGAAGTGAGACAAGAAAAAGCATCGAACGATATAGAAGCTCAACAAACTGATAGCGGCGATGTACACCATATCGATGACGATAACTTACAGCAGAAGCGCAACTTTTCTGCTTTCGCATCTCTAGGCCTGTTGGATCGCTTTCTGGCAGTCTGGATCTTCTTGGCGATGGCTGTAGGCATCATCCTCGGAAATTTTGTCCCCTCAATGTCTCCAGCTCTGGAAAAAGGAAAATTCGTTGGAGTATCTGTTCCAATAGGCAAGTTGACCTGCGTTGAGAATATTTAATGGTTCGCTCAATAACACTCTTTTAGCCATTGGACTGCTGGTGATGATGTACCCTATTCTGTGCAAGGTCCAGTATGAATCCCTTCACAAGCTCTTGAACAAAAAGGAGTTGTGGAAGCAAATCGGCTTCAGCGTTTTCGTGAATTGGATTATAGCCCCGTTTCTCATGGTGAGCAACTGCTTTTACGCGATAGCCTTCTTCAAAATACTAACGCTGAAAAACTTGCATAGCTTGCGCTATCGTGGGCATTTCTTCCAGACAAGAGTCACCTTCGTACTGGCCTTATTCTTGTCGGCCTGGGTAGATGTATCGCCATGGTATGTTCTTCGCTTCCACCATGATCGAGTTGTGCTATAATCACATGCTGACATATGCGTCGAGGTCTTAATCTGGAATGCCCTCGCCGGTGGCAACAACGACTACTGCGCCATCTTGGTTGCCGTCAACTCCATTCTGCAAATAGTTCTCTTTGCGCCGCTTGCCATCTTCTTTCTTAATGTCATCAGCGAGGAGAACGACATCGCCCCTATCTCGTATTCGGTCGTCGCAACGAGTGTGGCAGCGTTTCTAGGCATTCCCCTAGGCGCTGCCGTAATAACGAGGTTTGGTCTTCGATTCATCGCGGGGCCGGCATGGTATGATGGCATATTCATCCGCTTTGTCTCGCCATGGTCTCTTATCGGGCTTTTATATACCATTTTGGTCTTGTTTGCTGCCCAAGGCCATCAAGTGGTGCATCAGATTGTTTCAGTCCTTCGTGTTGCCGCTCCGCTTGTTGTGTACTTTGCCATTGTCTTTTTCACGACCGTGGGCATTTGTCGGATGCTTGGGTTTGAATACCAGTTTCTTGTGACGCAAAGCTTCACAGCGGCAAGTAACAACTTTGAGTTGGCCATTGCTGTAGCTGTTGCGACGTTTGGTCCGAACAGCGATGAGGCATTGGCATCCACCGTTGGGCCTTTGATAGAAGTGCCTGTTTTGCTGGGTTTGGTATACGCTCTTCGATGGGTCGCAAATAGATGGGGCTGGAAATAGATTGGACTAATCAACGAATTTTGATGATCCAGTGTAGATACTTTAGCGAACTAGTCAAATTTCTCCAAAAGTTGAAAAATTTTGATGTTGCTGACATTGCAAGTCTCTGATCCTTTGCAGCCAAGGGCAGTGCGAGCCTGTTCATTATCCATCCCGTGGTGAAGATCCACTAGAATGGATGCCGCCGTATCGCAAGATGTTTCCATAGAGTCGGTAGAGCTAATAGCTTCAGGTTCTGTAGGATTTGGAAGAGGACGAGGTGTTGCGAGATGGAGTTGATCTTCCAAGGGATTTTCGCTATGTTGGTTGTCGCCTTCACTTGAACGGGATCCGCAGCATTGACGTTTTCTGCTCTCTTGGGACTGAGATTTCTGAGATTTTCTCGCTCCTTTAATATTTCTAGCAGAGGGACCGGAGCGAGCAATGTGGTTTGCAGGTGGTGAGTTGAATGCTGTTGGACTAACTCCCACGTCGGTATTACTTTCTATTCTGGAAAGTTCAACTGTGTCGCATGAGATGGAAGGTGATGGAAGGGCACAATCGCTCATAATCTGTGGCGTGGTGTGATAATTTTGATGTTGATGTTGCAGTGGTGATAATACAGCCGGCAGATGTTGTAGCATTATGGATGTGCTGCCGCATGCCTTGCACTTCAAAGTACCGGACTCAGGTAATCCATCTGGCGATCCAGGTGAAGTGGCCGGAGGAGGTGAGATGAATTGATTAATCTCGTCCTGCGATACGCCATGCACGCTCAGCAGGCTTCTTAGGCGCTGGTTCTCAAGTGTCACTGCCTGAGCCACCCTCTGCATTTCCAAAGAGGCAGATGCGCCTTGCTGCTGAAAATCTTGCACTTTCTTCTTGAGATCATTTATCAATTCAGCGCGCCGAGCTCGCGATCGGCGCTGACTCTCGCGATTCTGGTCTTTGACCTCTTGAGTAATGAACTGGATGCAAAATTAACATGGGCTAGTACAGGGTTGGCGAGATTACGCATCAGAGACGGCTGCTTTGAAATGGACACACCTTTCGAGGCATTGCTGCGGTGTAACTCAGCTTCTTTCTCCATGTATCAATACGGACCCGAGGCAAAGCAATTACTTTCCAATCAGGCTCATTAAACGTCAACTGAATACCATCTCGAGGAATGAAAGAAGGGAGAGTTACTAATGGCGGAGGAGAAGAGTCAAGGTGTAAGTGTGCTAAACTGCTTGTGGCATGAGGCGAAATCTAACTCGTCACCTCGCAACGGTCCAATAGTTTCACATAGAAAGTGGCGCACCAATCTCCACAGAAGAACCTGGATGTAGACTCCCTTGCATTTGGCGGGTGCAGCTGTACTCCGCATATTGACGGAACAATGCTAGAGGGCGCCTCACGAAGAGCCGAGTAATTCTGTCGACTGTTAGTAAGTAAACTGTTGCATCGTTGAGCTCTGATGTCATTCCGGGCTTTATCTCGGTATAACTTCACCTAGCTAAAGAGCATTGTCGTCGTGTTAGCTTTGTGAAAGCTCTTTTGGGATGAAAAGTCGCCTCCTCAGCCTTATATGGCAATGAGCTTATCAGCCTGTGCTTCTCTTGTACATCAGATATGACCGACCTATGTATTGCCACCAGAGACGTATAAATAAATTCCTGCATAGCACCGAATGCATCTTCATTCAGCTATCAAGGTCCAGATGACATGCTATTCGACCGGCCTGGCGGAAAAGCGGACGAACCTCCCTGGACCGTGACAACGACCAATGACTTTACTCATATCATATATCACTGGCAACGCATCCAATAGGAGAGAATAACGAAAGGTGGCTAAAAGTCGGTGTGTGGGTTACCATGCAGTGTACATAGCACAGCCTGATTCACTTGTAATCAAACAGATGGCCTGCATTGCAACATACAACGGTTTTCCCCGCCCAACACACTCGCCACTGAGGCTGTACAATGCTCGACCTTTTGCTGGGACCAACTGACAAGTTGTATTCGGCGAACTTCGTGTGCTCATAGCATTTCAGCCACAGCATGCATCTGGATTACTGTACATGAGCCCTGGCCAGCCTTGTTCAGATCCAAGAGCAAGGGATATACCCGGCTGATAATGATTGGCCAACGTCTGCGGCTCTCTCTCAGCACCATGCAGCCTTCCTGTATAGCATTGCATAGCTCCCTAGCTGCAGTATCGACACGATGAGATATCGACGTAATCCTACGTCTCGGGAGTGGTTTGCTCTCAGTATAAAATATACTGCATTTTCCCACCTTCCATGCTGTTTGAGATGATCATCTTGACTTGTCATTTGAGATATTGCTAATAGCTCTACAAAGTTCTTTTTTAATCAAAAATCTTTTTGTATGCCGAGTGCATCCATTCTTACAAAAATGGAAACTCACTCTCCTAGCATTTATACGCAAAATAACCAAGATCCTGACCTTGGAGTTACTTCTACCGACGGTAGTCATGCTAATGACGCGAGTGACAATTTTTTGCAACATGGAAGTTACAACGTGCATCATATACAAACTACTGATGACGAGGATGACAAACGCACTTGAGACTCTCGAGGAATGGACCAAAATCATGGTCATCGCGCACCCACTGATCCTCTTGACGAAACACCACGGTCTTTGTCGCCTTTTGATTATGGCCTGAATATTCTTTCGCAGTCCATCGATGCAACTGGAGAGACTATTGAATCATTCTTTCAGGGACAAATGGCTTATGAAGCTGAAAATGAGGGACTGTCCATCAATATCCCTTTGGCATCTAACTACAGAGATTCCATCAATAGCGCTTCTCACGCCCCTTACTGGGACGAAGGAAATGCATATATTAAGGGATTCATTAAGAAACTACAGACGTTTGGGAATCTCGAATATTCCGTCAATGATGCAGGAGAAGAGGAGGTGTCTCGCCAAGAGGGGCCTCCAACGCACGATGAATCTCGCAACTCGACGCAGACCAAATGGCTGTGAGATTTTCGCCCTCCTAAATACTCTGACAGACACTAATAAGATGATGTTTAGTCATTTGCAAAGTGCCGCGATGGATCTTGATGTCTTACACGTAAGATATAAACAGCTGAAACAATTGGCCATTGCTAATCGGGATGCAGCAATTCGTTATGGAGTGTCACTTGATTGGCGACGATGTCAAAACTGTTACGATAGAACTCGTCAAAAGAGCCGGGAAAAAATATCTACGACATTCTGAAACAGGACCCTACATTGAACCTGGGTCTGTTCTGAGAGGCATCGGCAATTATTCTCAGCAAAACTTGCTTTCGCAACAGGCTCGCCCAACCGTTCCGGTTGTTTTTGTTGCCTCACCCTATTTGAGGTTACGTCCTTTGAAAGGGCACCAAAATGGGGAAAATCGCGGCGACCATCATCCCCGGACACTTCTACAGAACCTCTACGGGTTCGATGTTACTCCAAACCGCGATAAGACTCAAATTGTTCGCAAGATTGGGAATGGTTCACAACTGAACAATGCACTGCACGTGAACCAAATGTGGTGCCTTCTGATTGGTCCTACCCTTCTGATCACCATGTCAGACCATACAACTCAGGAACTCTTGGACGGAACGATTGGAGAGCGAAGTCTGGGACATGAACCGCCAATCAAGATTAAGATCATTGACGATAAGCAAAAACATCATGATATTGCTGTATCATCAAGCATTACATGGGTTGATCTTTTCAAAATTACGATGGATGCCGTTCAGAAAAAGAGATCTGATTTTCTCAATTATGATCTGCGCGATGAGAACAAAGTCATCATCACTGCCGAACGATGGATTAAGATTGCGAGCTCACGGAACATGCGAAAATCACCATTTTATACAATTTATCTTACCCTAAGACCAACGAATGCAGATCCGAGTAAAGATCGGCTCTTTTTGGAGTACAGAAGATATGATGCTTCCAGTATATTGGACGAAATGCCAACAAAGCACCGACGCACCGACGCATCCTCTAGACTGGTGGGATCTTCTAAGAAGAAGTCCTCTAAACACGAATCAGCAGACCAGCTCACCTCCAACACCGCTTCCGCTCCACTCTTTCTGTATCAAGATGGTACTGGTTTTATTGTGTCTTCTCCAGATCCGCAAGATCCCGATGAGCTGTACGACACTGATACATACCCTTTGGGTATTATCCCGCAATCACACGGAAGTGAATTGGTTGAAGGCACAAACACAACAAGGCCACTAGGAATTAACAACTCTCCAAATGACAGAGATGCACCGGAGGCTTCTTCCACTGGTAATTTCACCAACTTCAATGATGATATTGCAGGTAACATGACAGACATTGACGGAACCATTGATCTCCCTGAGACGAATAAACACAAGATAAATTACAAAAGAATACGACACAAGAAGATGCAGCCTGGTGCAGAAATATCCGTTGAAACTTACTCTTCTGTGAGTTTCACACCCTACGCTCTAACGAAGGTTGTCTCACATTCGAGTTCTTCATAGGTCCAGGAAGATGACCCCAATGCAAGTAACGATTTGTTTTTAAAACAACTATTCATCCATAAGCAACGTCAAAGTCAAAGTCAAGGATCAATTCCTTCCTTTGCGTCAGGCGCGAATGCGGAATCGTTTAGCTCTCGGCGTGACAGTTTGAGAGCTTACCACACGCACCAACACACCGACTCCCAATATCGCTTACCGTCACCTATTATCACCAATCTCAACTCGGAATATCCTCGAAAACCGAGTATTGTGGAAAATGACAAAAATAGGGACCGAAGACATGCATTGAAAGCTAAGAGTACGTACGAACTCGGGCAGCGCATCTCATTCCCACCATCGGAAGCGAGATGCCTCCACCGAACAGACACCAGTTACTTCCACCACAAGCGGCTTGGCCAACGACAGATACCCTACGGCTAAGGTACAAGGATCCAAACCTGCGAAAATAGTACCCTTTTTCTTATGGGGACCCTGCATTCCAACGACCTCCAGCTCATTGCGAAGCGCCAAAGAGGCAGACATGATCAAGCTTCTTGATGAAGCCGACGAAGCAATTTCTAACAGCCAAGTAGGCATGTATTACTATGTCAAAGTCCCAGAGCTTACAGAGGAGGAATTTCTCTCTCGACAAGATATTCCGAGTGGAGGCTTACAAGAAGACGATCTCACTATCGCAAAAGAGAGTCTTACTCATCGAAATGGTGGCCCGATGACCGCTGATATCACAGTGAAAGACAACAATCTGCCGAATAGCGTATCTACAGTTGATCACGCCAGCGAAAACGCCCACTTGAAAATGGAGGGGGTTAAGAAGAGCAACACTGATTCAGAAATAACGCTGCCTGCTATTGGACAAGACGATGTCGCTATGAAGCAGGCACAATCGTTGGGCATTTTGAGCCCTGATAAAGAGTTGATGGAACAGCTCGTCATAGTCAGCCGGCAGATTCTGTGGTCATTTTTGCCAAAGACGGGAAGCTCAACAGTGCACAAGCTTTTGAAACGGTTTTGGGGTTGCATGGATATAATTCGCAGAGTAAGACCACACCATTCCACCATATATTCACTTTCTTATTGACACTCGTGGCGTGTAGCAACTCATCTGGGAAGAGAGCGAACGTGAGCCTCACGATGTACCAACATATATCATTCGCGACTTTTCTGTGATCCTTCAAAGAACAGGCAGAAGCCAATCTCCAAACTCTCAAAAGACGCTCTTGGCCAAATGCGGAGATTGTAAGGGAGGGAAGCACTACTCGTCGGCAGAAGAGGCACTGAAACATTTCCACGATGAGCATTTCGATTGTCACCACAGAGGGAACAGGCCGTACGACGATCCATGTTACTCATGGCTGCATCGTATTTGGCACTCACATTATCCTGTGCGAAATGAGCGAAATGATCTGCTTCGCAACGTACAAGAGTTTGAAAGAGAGCTCTCCGAGCTGGCACTTCACATGAATGAGCTACATGCTATGGTGACATCCAAGGAAGATTACTCAATGGGTGATCTAGCGATAAGACCACCGTTACCGAAACATATCTTTTACGCTTTCCAAAAGATTGTTCAGGTATTTATCCTCCGATCAAAGAGACTATCTTTGATGACGAGAATAAAGACATCCTCGGGAATTGACCAATCAAGGATTTCGGATAAAATCAACGAGCTGCAGCGATTTGAGGAGACTGCAAAAGACCGGATGTTAGATCGATTGGATCATGCTAAGAGAGACATATTCCTGTCCGGCAATACGTCTAGTGACATCGAAAGACCCCAACCTCAGGCCGTTGGAGCTGAGTTCTTGGCCTTGGCTTTAATTTGCAAGAGTCACAACTTACTCTTCGAGGTCAAGACCTCAAACTCACGCCCCAACGACAATACTCTCGAGGTGTATAAAGACTATGCTTCAGAGCTTCATTACCAGGCCAATCAGCGACCCCAAAAGCGAGTCTTTCTAGACATTCGCGATCTTGAAGAAGAACTCGATGCTTTACACACTTTGCTAAGCCACCAAAAAGAGTGCCTGCATAAATTTGCAAAGTCCATTTCGCCTGATACCCTCCGTCTTACTACCATGACAAGAGTCGCGCAGAATCGCGCCGAAAAGGCGTACCAAGACAACCACACACGACAGCTCGACAGGCGAATACAAGAAGTACAGAACATGAAGACACGGTCGAGATTTTTAAAAGAACAGGTGAAACAGGACATTGAAATAATGGAAGAGGATCATAGAAAAGCCATCAGAGTCTTTACGATTGTAACGCTTTTCTTCCTACCTCTGTCTTTTGTCTCGAGCTTCATGGGTATGAACACAGCCGATGTGAGAAATATGCATTATAAGCAAGGGCTATTCTGGGCAACGGGAATACCAGTTACCCTCTTCGTGCTGACACTGGCCTGCATCTACGGGTACAAAGGGGATGAGATCCACGGCTGGGCGATGCAGCTATCACTTTGTCCAAAAAACAAAAAACTTCGGCTGCCAGTGGACAGGGGAGACGAATTAGGAGAGGATTACTGCAACGTGTGCGATGTGACCTGTCTCCCTAGCACCAAGAAGCCTCGACGAGCTGCACGCCAAAAAAGGCTCAAGTCAAAACTGGCGCATGGTGATGAGGGCAGCGATGGGAGCAAAGAACAGGGAGACGATATTGTGCCTTTAGCACGAAAAGAGACGCTAAATAGCTTGACTCTTTTGAAGCAAATCAGTGGGAGTGAAGAGGTGTAGGTGACGTGGTTCGCCGCGACTAGCAGAACTGATGATTTACCGATATCCTCTGCTGTGATTCGACATGTTTCTTTTTAGCTTGTCCATAGTCCATAATACAATTGCTTGGCTAATAGATTGGTCGCGAGTTACAAAAATAGAATAACACGGCATCGTGTCTTGACGTGGCGTGAATCAGGTATTCAGCCGCAGCTAATAGTGGACATGAGTCCAGTCCCTTGCACACTACACTTCTCAGATCGCTAGGACTTGTGAGTCCTTCGGGAAGAGTCAACACTCAAGCTTCATATTCCGGGGTAACTTACTTAGTCTCATCATCATTGACGTCAAATTCCCTGGCAAACTTTGTGTGCCTGGATGCTAAAGGCAGCCAGATCATCTAGCACGAAGCCACGTTTTCCCCCTCCACGGCAGCCATCTTGAAGCATGGCCGCAAACCAACCAACCACACCACATCCATGTAAACAAACCACATCTCACGGGATCTACAGCCATCACTTGAGCAGCTACAGGGATCAACAGGCACCCGCAAGTGCTCGATCGCTGCCTGACTTAGCGGCCACAAGTGTCAAAATGCAGCAAAGCCTCCACTAAAGGCGCGATGGCCAGCCACCCAGGCCCTTGCAAATGGAGCTGCCTTGCAGTTTTTAACACGTTTGACGTTGTGCAGCAGCTGCTGCATAGCCCGATCAGCGATCCGTTGTTTCGGCTCCCCGTCACCTGAGGCGGCTCGTATTTTGGGGGCCTGGCATTAGTTCATACTCGGGCTCAATGTCTCTTCTATTTGTTTTGGTGGCCGTGCCGCCCTGGCTTAGACCAAGGCATTCACTAACACGACGGAGGCAGCCATCAAATACATAAACAAAACATTCATGATCCAGCCATCTCAAAGTAACATACCTTCACTCTGATATCCGCCTATAATCCCCTGATTTCTCCTATTTCCTCGGCAAAGCAATCATCACGCTGGTTTTCTTCTCCTCACCTTTTCTCCCGACTCTTCCGCCATGAGCTCCACCATCACGAAATGCAGCTCCGATATCAACCGCGGCCCCTCGGAAACGGAAACCGACATGATGGAAGACAAACATGAGCCGCGGGCTTCATTTCTCAGCCTACCGACGGAAATTCATCTACAAATCTCAAAACTTCTGATATATCCCGATGCGCTCTCTCTCAAATACACCAATCGGTATTTCCACAGCTTTGTCGACACCGACGTCGACCTCAAGGTGGAGTGGCTCATTGAGCGGCGCCGTCTTCATCTAGAATGTCCGAACAACGGGCGCTGTGATTTGGGCACGGATTTGCGATTCTGCAGAGGCAGTGTAGCGTAAGTCACACTCACTCATTTTTCTCATTGAATCAGAAATAGTTGTAAGCGAGATGCTGATCTGAAACAGGCTACTCATGAAGCGCCGGCGAGAGCACATTGAATGCGAATCACGGCCTGGCTTGGGATGCATAATCTACGGAACCCCCACTTGTCCCAATCGCCGACGAGGCATGAAGGCATGGCAGCGCTGGCTTGAAACCAAGTTTACCATTGAGCTGCGGTGGGTGCTGGTGGCTTTACTTGTTGCTTTGTGTAGCTGGGTCTGCACAATCTTGGTGAACTAATTGCTGCTGCTGGAGACGCTGCGCTGGATCGCTGTCTGTACCATAAACGACTACAAATACCTAATGTTTAATGTCACAGTTGTATGAGTAGGGAATGTAAAGGGTTAATATATAATAAAAATATGATTCTTGCAAAAATATTACAGAGATACAATGGCCGAAACAGACATAGGGTTACCACCACTCCTACTCTCAATACTGATAACTACACACAAACGCGGCCAGCGCGTTGCTCTCTACTCGAACGCCTTCCATCCCAAGCCACATAACCCATACCAAGCAACGACAGTTAGCGATCTACACTAAATCTACCCGTGCCCAATTCGTCGAAAAATAGGCAAGAAAATGACGGAACCCTTACTCTCCGTGAGCTAATAGTGAAACACGTATTCTATAGTTCTTGGATACTTGTCAAGCTCTAGACTTGGTGCCCTCTTTTAGCCCAATTATGAAGGATATCTCTGCGCTTGCGAATGGTAAGTTACAGTGCTTTTCAGCTTCTCTCAGCTTCTTCAGGTCAAGCTCATCTCGTAAGCAGCTCTGAAGATATCTGAGACCACGCTTGGCGAAGTAATTTACAACATCCTCTTTTTTTGCTAGAAAACTGCCTGTAAGAATGAATCGGTTATAAAGTAGGGAGATGGGACTTTGAACTTACTCGATAGCCCTTTATCATCGTTCCGGGGGCGACCCTCCAGTGCCTTGTCTATGAGTCTCCCGTAACGACCCTCCACCCAGTCGAGGATTTCCGCCAGACATAACCGCTCCTCTCCATCCAAACACAAGCCAGAGATTTTATGAAGCATCTTTTTTTCTCTGTCCTCTTCGGTGAGGCTGGTGTCCCGGCAAGTGCCCTTATCATTTCTCTGATACCTGGTTGCCATGATGCATGCAAACTGATAGTGATAAAAAGCATTGCGAAACGAGATCAGTCTATCGTCAGTTGGATCATCCCCTATCCTACGAAACATTGTGAACATGCCTGGATTAAACAGGAATCTTGTTTTCAGAAATTCCCGAACCAATGGCTCAATGACATCCGTGTGAAAAGTGGCCATTTCCTTCCAGTCGGACGATCGAAATTTCGTTGGCTGTCCCTGATTATAGCGGTCCTCAAAGAGGTACATGCAAATATCCTGTTTAACGACGTAGTCTCCTCTCATGAAGTTACGTTTGGCAGCATCAATGACAAGTTTTGCCATGAAAAGGCCTAATGGACCTAGATCCTGGGATAGCTTCTGTTTAAGGTGTTCTTGGCTCCATGCAGAATCTGGGGCTGGTCTGAACCCAGCTCGGCATGACTTGAAGATGCCCATTAGTTAAATAGTGGGATTGGTAGAGCAGAGCTGGTGGGAGTTTGCTGTCTCGCAAGGCAATGTCTGGTAATTTAAAGCAAGCAATTATTGGCGCCGTAAGGCAGATATATATATTTATTTACAGACGGCCACTTCCTTCTCTTACCCCATCTGATGTTTATACCAATCTGCTTGATTTACCAATACATGTCTCGACACAGCTGAATCACCTTTGAACAACCACTTGCCGTTGAACACGATAGAATAAATAGCCGCCATGAACATTTCACAGCCAATTATTCGTGTTTTCGAATTGAAATGTCCAAAATGTAATGCGCTCCGTCGACACGATGTTCAGGCCCAGCCACAAAGACAAAAACCGCTTTTACTGTTCACTGATCAATTCAATCATCCTTTCAACAAAGCAATAAACGACTATAAATACCTAATGTTCAATGTCACAGTTGTATAAGTAAGGAATCTTACGGGTTAATATATAATAAAAATATAAATCTTGCAAAAATATGACAGAGACATAATGGCGGAAACAGAGATACTACCACTTCTACTCTGCTAATAACTACTCACAAACGCAGCCCGGACAGCTTCCCAAACCACATAACCCATCTTAAGTAACCACAGCCACCAGCTTGCGCTATATTGACCCATCTCTTATCCATCCGAAAAGAGGCAAGAAGGTGAAAGAAACCTTCTTTTCTGTGTGCTGAGGCAAATGATATGTACCTCTACTGAGCCAAAATCTAGAGGCAGAGATATTCTAGCCCATCCCATAAAACACACAACCCTTAAGCCGCTGGTCCATGTCTTTCAGATGATCTATGACAAATGACTCGGTCGTAAAACATTGACCTGTCAAGCGATCATCAGCTGCTACCAGCTCTTTCACCAGCTTCTCTATGTCAAGTGTATCTAAGAAGCGGTTCCGCAGAAGATGATCAAGGCCATGCAGAGCGAGTAAATTTGCCAGTATTTTGCCTGTTGCCAGAATTCTGTCAGTTATAATGAATCGGTTATGAACTGTGGACATGAAATTTGAACTTACATTCACGCTTTGGACAATCCTCCCGGCGAATCGTCTGCGCGTAGCTTATAACTTTTGAGTAATGACCCCCCACCCAGTCGGCTATTTTCCCTAGAATACGCTGCTCCCACTTCCCACACAAGTCTATTTGGATCATTGAAAGCATCTTGTTATGAAAATAAACATCATGATCAGGCTTGCCATATCTGGGCATCCCCCAGTCCTTGTAGACGCCTTTCTCATCCTTTTGAAACCTCGCGCACAGGCTGCAGGCAGATTGATAGTAGTAAAATGCAGCGTAGTAGTCCTTAAGAGATGGGCCTGCCTCTCCAGTATCAGCCTCTTTGGATTCGTTTTGGAACCACTCAACCAACGGCCGCACGACTTCCTCGTGAAATATAGTCATTTTTGCACGTTTCCATTCAGGAATCCGCTCGAATGCACCTAGCTCCTCGTGATTATTGTTGCATCGCACTAACTTGAACAAACACTCTTGAAACTGGAATCTGTAGCGTTCTTTCTCGGAGTCATATTGCCTGAGGTGGTAGGCAGCCTCCGCCGCAAAAATAACAGTTGCACCTAGATCCTTCAATGACTCCTTGTCATTTTTTTTGGCGACTCGATGTGTGATTCAGGGCTTCTCTTAACGAAGCTCGGCATGGCTTGAAGATGTCCATTGATCAATTGGTGGGAGTTGTACAGCAGAGCTGGTGGGAGTTTACTGTCTCGCAAGGCAATGTTTGGCAATTCAACGCAAACAATTATTAGCAGTATAAGGCATATATATATATTTATTTGCAGACGGTCACTTCGGTCTCCCATCCCATCTGATGCTGGCCATAATCTGTTCAACTTCAATACATGCCTCGCCAGAGCCGAATATTTCCTTTGAACAGTGAAAGAAGTGGTTACACCCGTTGAACACACCAAGAGCCACCATGGATAACTCACAGCCAATTATTCGTCTCTTCGAGATGAGACTTCATAAATGGAATGCGTCACTCGTCGTTCAACACATATTGTTCAGGCCCAGCGCTTACCATGTCGACCAACAAAGACAAAGACAGCTTTTACTGTTCACTCATCAATACAATCATCCTTTCAACAAAGTATTTAGGTCATTCGTCGTCTTGAAGACTTGGCCACCATGTCTCGCCAACCTATCACATCTCTTTTCCCATTGTTCCATCAAGCCACTTCATCTCGCTCATCATGTGCTCCGCTCAAGTAATGAAGCCCGCTTGGACTTCTGCCCAAAGCGCAGCGTTAATCAATTCTTTCCCCCATGTATTTCTCTCTCGGATCAAAGAAAGCACAGCCATCATGTGAACCTCCCTTGCTCCATCCACAATGCGCACAAAGACCGCTCTTCAGCCAATCATGACAACAAGTACCGCCCAGAAATCTCTCCAAGCCATCCATCCCAACCAACAGACGGCCTTGCATCCATTGCTATGAAAAAATTGCATGAACTTGAAATGTCACTCCAATCTCTTCAGAGCCTCCATTCCATGCTCAAAGCCCAGCACGCAGCTCAGCGTGAATCCACTTACAATTGCACATGGCCACTCCCATGGCCTCCCACACTAGGCGCCGCGTACAAGTTGTATAAGAAAGATGATGACAACTGGCGCCCTTTGAGAAGGCACTTTGCTACCCATTGCTCTCGATATCGTGACGTACAGCCTGGATTAACTGCATTCGTAGCAAGACTACGTATGGCCATAAGCCTGGGTGATGCAGATAGGAGGTAATCTCATCCCCAAGACCCATCCTTTGGAACCTCCATTGACCAAGCTCGCCATACTACAGGACAGCCACTGGTCGCCTTCAGTTCCTTGCCAAATATCCTGCCGCTTTTCCCAAGTACAGACAAGTTGGGACACACCTCTATGAAGGATCCCAAGCCATGCAAACAAAGTGTTTACGAAGTTGTGATAGAGTTAGACCGGATGCTAAACACGATGTCTTGTAGTGGATTATGATCATCTAATTTTAGAGTACCTGTTGTATCAAACGTTCGCACTTGTCTCTAACCACGTCCATATATCTCGCGGCGCCAAAATCAACACTCATATCCGCTCATACGTGCCATGAATCGTATAATCCTTCTTCGGACCGTTGACAGTATACTCTATACTCCATTTCTCCAAATTCACAGCCTTGAACGCAAAGTTGTACTTAACGTTGTAGTAATCATCAATGCAAAGATGTCCAGCCTTTGCCTTCCAGCCTTCCTTTTCGCGCTTCTCGTTGTCCTCCAGCGGGGGTGCTTCGAACTCGATTTCGTGGAAGAGATAGTCTGCGCGCTTCTGGTCGTCTGGCTTGGCAAACCATACGCTGATGACGTCTTTCTTGGAGTCATAGCGCCAGATGTACCGACGAGTTGCCTTGAATCCGAAACCAGCCGAGGTTTGGAATTCGCCGTCT
This sequence comes from Trichoderma harzianum CBS 226.95, assembly GCF_003025095.1. Taxonomy (NCBI): domain Eukaryota; kingdom Fungi; phylum Ascomycota; class Sordariomycetes; order Hypocreales; family Hypocreaceae; genus Trichoderma; species Trichoderma harzianum. The sequence goes on from NW_020209255.1 coordinate 804,384, forward strand.
TCAATATACAGATATTCTAGATCCTCTCCACCGCCATTCTCGTCGCAAGCATCGACGCTGTTTGGATCAGAGGCACACTGAAGGCCCTCCGACGTCCTTTCGCGAAGCAGAAACTGGGCGGTGCCGACAAACTTGCCGCTTGGGTGTGAAGGAAGTCGACTGTTGAGATCGCGTTCAAGCCGCCATGTGCCAAGAAGGCTCCTGAAAACGCCTCGTGCGACGAAACGGGGTGTCGTAAGACATTCAACAGCCACGTCGCGAGTCTGCTTCAACGATTTCTCGGCTTCGGCTTTTGCTTCGGGGCTATCGCTGGGTGACGGGTATCGAGCGGGCGTCAGCGTGTCGAGAGGAAGGTTATTGCGAGAGGTTGTCGGAGTCTTTGGCATGATTGATTCGTGCATGGGTATCGAAAGCGCCTCGGAGAATTCTTGCATGAGGTACATGTAGTCGCCCATGGGGAATTGAGAAAGCCTAGGATCATCTCGCAAGCTGAGTGTTCTCTTGATAGAGTCGTCCGTTTGAAGTTTTCGCTTCAGTGCTTCCAATTTCGAGCCAGTTTGACCAGACCATAAATCAGTAATAAATCTAGCATGCATCTGTATGACTCCCCAGTATGGGGATCGATAGAATCCAACAAATCCGAGATTTGGGACCTCTGGATGGTGGGTGCCGTGGAACGCCAAGGCGAGCGCTTGACTGAGGTGTTTTGGAGAGTGCTGGAGGGTGTTGAGAATGTCCTTTGGTAGGAAATCGACACAGGGAGAGGGATCAAAGCCTGTTGCAAGAACCACAGCAGCTATGTCGTCGATCTGAGCGCCATGGTCGTCTAATGTAACGAGGTCGCCCTCCAAGGAAAGAACCTTGCCAAATGATAGAGTAATCATCCCGGATCTCACGAAATCACTGTACCAATCGCTAACAGCCAGATATGCTGGTTGGTCTCTTTCATGTTGGTTAGGCATCAGCAGAGGCGAGAATTGTTCTTGGTCACCGAGCGACGATTCAAAGATGGTATGAACCATGTTTGCATGCTCTTGACTGATATGGCCCTGTGTGTTTTCGAGTGGTCTGGGTCGGTTGTTGACGTTGTACGAACCCAAATCTAAAGGCGCAAATGGGGCAGCTGTAAAGGTAGGCTGATGCATGTGAGTACTTTGGCAAGGCATATAATAAGAGAAAATCAGCTTACCTCGGGGCTGGTGAACAGAGGAAACACCCAAATAGGTCGCTGTATTGCATTGTAAATGGAGTATTTGTCGATTCCGGCAATATCTGATTCCTCCGGGGAGTTGACGGCAGATGAAAGATGACTCGCTATGGTGCCTGCGATCTCAACGCCGGACATTTGGCCTCCAACGATGAGAATCTTGCCTCCCTTCTGCTTGCCCTCTCCTAAGAGACCCTTCAGGTCGCGGTATTGGCTGCTGTGGATGATTGGAACCGAACTCTTTGCGTTTTTGAAGCATTCGGGGATGATGGGTTTGCCAAAGTATCCGGAGGCAACGATCAAGTAGTCAAAATCCCTCGCCTCTTCGCCGTCCCCCGACTGAATGTGTATCTTCCAGCCTTCTGTACCATCATTTCGCTTCTCTGCCTTTGCCACACGGCTCTTCAAACGAAGCTCGAAATCGGGATTGCCGCTGAGGTATCTGCTCTGATACTGCTCCAAATACTTGCCAACCTGCCATGCGCGGGGAAATTGCGGCGCATCATCGTCCCAGGCCAAGTCGCTGAACTGAACCGTGTGTCTGCTTTGATTAGCAACCATCAATGGATGTACCAGACGCCCTGAATCAGTCTTTGAGGTCGGCCACAGCCCTCCAATGGCGGCTTGGCTGTCAAAGATGCTGACTTTGAAGTGTCCTTTGGGTGCATTGTGAAGCAGCGTCTTGGCCGCAACAAGACCAGATGGTCCGGCGCCTAGGAGCCGTTAGAAGAAATTTCTGTGACTTAGAGATTTGGATTCTTGTGCAACTAACCGACAATGCAAACAGACTTGGACATGACGCGACTGAGGCCCTTGTAGAAGCTGGATGTCATGTACGTACTTTGTGAAAAAGAGGGACTGAGTCTAGGGTGAGAGGATGAGGGGCAGCTGAAAGCCCTGTAGAAGATGCATCCACCCGCTGGGAATCTGGAAAAAGTGTTTGTCAAATATGAAGTTGTGGGTTCGTTGAATATATAATTTTTAGGAGAAGAAGGAGAATCAGTGAGACGAAGAAAAGTATTCGTAGTGCTGAGGACAGCAGATCCAGCGCATCTCGTGAGATTGGCGGCTACACAAGGAAAACAAAAATCAAGCTTCAGACTCAACAATAGTGCCGATCAGCGGCCCCCTTGTCAGAATGCCGCTGAGATCAGAGGCTACTCTGCGTGCTGACATAAGACAGATTCATCATCTCTCAGTAAAAGGTTCAGCAGGTTGTTATCCTAAAGATGGTTTTACAGTTTGCCACCTTGTATGACGCTTTGATAATATTAATGCCGGCTGGAATGTCGAAAGTCTGGGCTGCTGAATTACCTGGTATTCTGTTCATCCAGTGATGCTGATGCCAAAGTTGAGCCATCAGTTTTTGGCTCCATCATCAGAATCATTATAAATCAAACTTGACTTTTACCTTGGGTGTTGTCAACAATAACATCTTTTAACACCTCGGTACTTAAAAACAAACTTTTATCTCCGCCAATGTCAGATTCTTCCATCAGCTTTCCATACTCTCAATTCGGCTTTAAACAATCCCTGCTGCTTCTGCCCCGCCCCCTCGCCCAAAAAAGTGTCGTCATGCCCCTCCCTTGCGTGATCCCATTCGGATAGCTTCAGGAAGCTATCCGAGCCGTGGTGCATCCGGGTCTGTATCTACCAAGGTATTACAGGTATTTAATAAGCTCTGCGGCGCTTCTGGAGCTTTGGTGTAGATTCGTTTGCTCCCTAGCTGCAGCTTTCAGTAGATCGGTTGATTTACTGTAGGTTCTTAATTAACTTCTCTTCATCGTAAATCGTTACTGTATATTACCCTAAATACACTTCTCAAAATGGCTTCACCACACCACGTCCTCATCCTCGGCGGCCACGGCAAAATCGCCCAACTTCTCACCCCACTGCTCCTCAAGCGTTCCTGGACCGTCACCAGCGTAATTCGCAAACAAGAACAAGTCCCCGCCGTCGAAAAGCTCGGCGCTGGATTACCCGGTCGGCTCAGCGTCCTTGTCCGAAGCATCGAAGACGTCGACAGCCAGGAGAAGGCAGCGAGCATCTTGGACGAGGTTAACCCAGACTACGTCGCATGGAGTGCCGGTATGCAAATTGACTCCCAAGGTTCTTTGATTTCCATATCTATTACTTACACTTCTACCAGGTGCCGGTGGTAAATACGGTGCTGAAGGAACATACCGCATCGACCGCGACGCCGCAATCAACTTCATCAACGCCGCCGCAGCCAAACCCTCCATCAGCCGCTTCCTCCTCGTCTCCTACAACGGCTCCCGTCGCAAAGCAGCTCCCTGGTGGACCGCCAGCGAATGGGAAGACTACCACAAGAACATCAACTTTGGCGTACTAGCGACCTATTACCAAGCCAAGATCGCCGCCGACGAAGTCCTATACGAAGTTTCCAAGCAGAGCCCAACCTTGGTAGGCATTGACCTCCGCCCCGGCAGATTGACAGACGATCCCAAGGGAAATGTCACACTGGGTAGAAACAAGAACGTCAAAGGGGAGGTCCCTAGAGAAACTGTAGCTCATGTAGCTGATGCCATTCTTGCTGCTGATGGTGTCAAGAGTGGGTGGATAGATTTGCTGCAGGGCGATGATGATATCAACGAAGCTGTCGCCGCCGTAGTCCGTGATGGCGTTGATGCTGCTGAGGGCGAAGACATTTATGCAAAGTACGCGTAGAATTGCGCAATCAAATAGAGAAGAACACAAAAATCAGGACCAAATTGCACGTAACATTATTAATATTATAGCACATGGCTCCCTATCTGCTAGTTCAATATTAGGAACCTACCAAGCATTGTAAAATCTGAGTGGAGAGGAGAATCTCGTCTCGCCAACATATATAGCTCCCCCACAAGCATCCATGACCACTTCCGTTCTGATGAAATGTGGAAAGAAAAAAAGAAAAAGATATACCCCGATGTGCCTTCACTGGTCGGAAAGATAATCTCGCAACGATACTCTCACCTAGGTAATATACCCCGGCCTTCGTCCCCTAACTGGAGAGATAATCTAGCAAGGATAATCTAGCAAGATAATCTCGAAAAGATACTCCCGCCCAGGTCTTGATTAGCTGGAGAAGCTTCAACGGAAGCGCTCTGAGAGCTCCAGCTCGTCATCATCGGAAACACGCGAGGGCTTGAGTCGGGCCATGGCAGGCAACTCGAGCGTGTTCCGATTACCGTACGTCACGACATCCAATCTGCCATCCATCCGAACAGTATTGCGGTAGTCTCGGCGAGGGATTGGCCAAATGCTGTCTTTGAAAGCTTTCAGCTCTTCACGCACGGTGCCCTAGCTCGTGGTGAAGTAGATCAAGGCATTCCAAACCCCCTGCAACGGCAAAACACACCCGCTAGCAATACTGAGCTGGAAGTCAACGCGGCCATCATACGTAAGGCTGTAGAGCCGGTTGACAGAACTTGGAATCCAGGTGATCAAAATAGCAAAACCAAAGATGAAGCTGGTGCGTAAGTAGGCCATCTTGACAGGATCAAGTCGCTTCAGTTTCATGGAAGCACTCGACTTTATATTCTTCAGGTACGAGAATACTGAATGCGCAAAGTGTGGCCGTGCAGGAGGAAGAGCTTCGCTCGGTCGGGGGAATCTCTCAATGCTTTGACCATAATAACTCCCTGCTTGAGGTACTGCCCACGATCGGCCGCATGACACAATAGCAGGGCCGTGAGAGTAAATGGCAGGAGGGATCATGGGAAGAGAGAAGTCATCATTGTCGGGCGTGTTTGATGTGACCTGGACTTCAGTGGTTGCAGTGCCATAGTAATCTTGTCTCCGGGTGAGGCTCTGGGTAGCTAGTCAGTATACCGCAAAGTGCCTATCAAGATAAACTTCCATTTCTTACCTCTTCAGTTGAATCTCCAGCTTCGCTGGCTCCACCATCACTTCTCTTAGCTGTGATTGGGATGCGGACTGCAAAGTTGCGAAGGCGGTTCCGGTTGCGGAATACGTGATATCCCACGGCGACGTAGATGATGATTGATCCAAAGATGCAGATCCATATGGGGATGTAGTAGGCGTAAAGGCGTACTAGACTCCAGTTTGAATCAACCCAGCACCAAAGCTAGGCGAGTGTCAGTAATTACACCCCAAAGGTTGGATCAGAACGTCTCACTGCTGCATTCCCAAAGACGGGACCCTTTGCATCGTCGTGGATGGAAACTAAGACGACGGCAGGCACCAGAGGGCCGCCGAAGCAGATGATGCAGTAAATCCAGATGCGCTTCCGAAAAGTAGCGGGATTAGCGTTGAAGAAGAAGACGAGAAACACATTGAACGCCATGGCAAACGACCACCAGGGATCAGATTGCATGAACCTAAACACCACATCAGTTTTTGTCGCTCCATAGGGGTATGAGCAGCCGAAAACTAGAGCGCCCACCATTCGAAGATGAAGCCTTGACCCTGGCAGAGAGCAGAGCTTTCGCCCTTGTCGAGGCCATCGTAGCCAATCATGGAAGCGATGCTCGCACCAGCATTTGCAATCGAAGCCAGGACGATGAACATGTTTGGAGTGGTTCGGAGTTTCTTGATCAGGAAGAAAGACACCAGAGTGAGGGTGATGGCCACCATCGAGAGGCCTGCGCCAGTCCGCTCGATGGTGATGAGGACCTCGATCTCTCGAGGGCTCAGCTCCGATCCGCTGGTATCGTTGGCAGGGGAATACATCGTAGAATGGATGGTATCAACTATTCTAGTTCATAGCAGTAATGAGGATGCGTGGTTCTGGTTTAAGGTTCTAACGTTAGACGGATGAAAGAGAAACAGTGGTGATAGAAGAAAGTTGAGGCTGTGACGAACTGAGGTATTCTGGGAAAGAAATGGCCTGATGTTTCAAAGAGAAAAAAATCCCTAGACTTTGAGTCATAGAGGACCTTCAGTGTTTCTTAGGGAAAGGGGAAGGGGAGAGGGGAGGCGTCCTAGTGGGCAGCTGCCAAGTCTGAGCTCGAGGTGAGCTACAGCCCTGGAGGTCACTCGTAACTCGGGTCGGGGTTTGCCCTACTCTTCCCAGCACTGATTCGAATACTTGTGGACAGTGAAATAGATGTTATCAGTTTTCATCTTCCATTTTCCAGCAGTGTAAAAACCGTCCATCTCGTCCTCTCTAACTTCATCTTGTAATACATTGATCTGCATCCCATTACGACGGCTCACACTGATACGACGTTGCCTTGAATAATATATGATTATTTTAGATACATTTTGTCTCTGTTTTTTCATTGAAGCATCTTGATTTAGACGCCTTTTCTCGTTCTTTAATCCCCTCTCCTTTCACTTCCAATTTCTTTGTTTCCCAATAAACCCAATTCAAGATGGCTTTCGTCGCTGTTATTACTCCTACCACGCCAGGTCGATCTGTCAATTACAGCTTGTATTTTTTTATTATTATAGCAACTGTTACTACATTCAAGTAGGCGATTTGAAGTTTTTTATTACATCACATTCACCTCTACACTGCTTGCTGGTTCCGTCTCTGGCTGCCGCTCGGCCAAGTACATCTTTCAGAGGCGGGCATGCGGCGGAAAAATCCATAGGTTACATCGCCGCCTATTAAACAACCTTGGAAATTTATAGCAGCTGAGTGGTGTTTTTTGTCCTCCACTGGCGGGCCGTTTTTCGCAGCAGCAGCAGTGCTGACTGAAAATACAGGTATCCTTGACCACCAATAAGAATCCATCAGTCAGATTTCGAAGATCCCCGAAACACCTTACTAACCGAGCTGATGAACTATGAAGTTATAGCACATACTTTACTATTTTACTTCCCCTCCTCGATATTGTACTCAAAACCTGGGCGCTTGGTGGGCTACGAATAAACGAATTGCAGCGGGATTCAACTCGGCCAGCAAGCGACATATTATGGATCTATCGCATCAGTGTCTTGTCGATGAAATTGAAAGACAAATACGCATCTTGGAATCCGATACAAGTGATAATCTCACAGCGCGACGGCGTACAGCGCGACGGAGGGAGGAGTATCTAGGCATCATCGATGCAAGACAGCAAAATTCTGATCAACAATATCGTACTGATCTTCTCACCCTACTTTCGAATCTAACTAGTGGTATGCACATACGTATTCCCATTTCTACATATCCTCGTTGAAATTAAACGACGATGATGAGTACGCAGACTACCTCCAATCTAAAGCCGAAAACAAACCACCTCTACATCTCAACAACCTGTCTCTGTTCTGGCAAATACCGGCTTTTTGCGGCGATGCCATCGTTGTTGATCAAAATTACGCAAAGGACCGCAGCAAAGCGCTTCAAGACCATCGTGCAGCCAAAGACACCTATACTGCCGATATTTGGGAAAGACGCGAGCTGACGCAATGGATTTCTGGCCCAGAACCCTCTGTTCTAGTAGTTCAGGGCACTTCACAGTCTGTAGAGCGACTGGAGAAGTTCAGCGTTGAAATGGTAGACTACCTTCAGGAGAGGTGTCCGACTGTTTTCCTCCTCAGCCCATTACCGACCTTCTTTTACGAAAACTCATTCTCCAGAGGCGTCTCTAGAGGCGGTGCTGTCCTGCGCCAAATCGCTGTCCAATGCCTACGGATAATACCCTCGTCAGTTAAAGATGGAACACTCTCCTTTCTAGCCAATGACGCCCTATCCTTTCTGGACAAGATGACATTCAACTTCCAAACCGCTTGTCATGAAGATTGGTTTTCGAGTATCGAAGCGGCTCTATCTTACCAAGAGCAAGTGTATATAGTTCTGGATATTTCGATTCTTCACCAGCATTCTAGAGATGCCTTTTCCTGGCCCGCTCGATTTTTCAATCTGATCCACAAACTTCGGGGCCAGAAGACAGACCTGAGAGTTATGATCTTGACCGGTCGGAGTATCGATGGACTCCTTGGAGCTACAACTCGCATCATGTCAGTTGATATGGCGCCTCAATCTCCACCACATGCAGACGGTTTATCTGAATCTGAGCATGCGAGTGTTTATTTACCGCAGTCAAACAAACCTAGGGTTATCGTATCGCTACCGGCATTGGCGGACGACACTGAGACTACGAAGGAGACCTTTGACCAAAATTCCACGCAGTCGGATCCTATTAATGGCAACCGAAAGGAAGAGCGCCAAAATTTAGTAGAGGGCACGCATAGAAGTGGCCTTGGAAGTTTTCAAGCTGCGGACTCTGGGGTGACGTACGAAATCACATATTCTCCTTCCTCGACTTTCTTGACTAACAATTAGTAGCGAAGGATCGCCTATATCATGGTTCAAGAACTTGACTTCAAAAACCCAGCCCGCTATATATTCTTCCAGAAGCGCAAAAGGCATCTCATTCAAACCCGTTAAAATTGCCGTACTGGACACTGGATTCGCCTACACTGAAGAACATGACAAGAAGTCTCTCAAACCATATATGCATCGTATCAAGAAGTTTGTCAGCTTTGTCGAAGACGAGACAGATTTAGAAGCCATGAAAGATCCTTCAGGCCATGGCACAGCGGTCGCTGTACAGTTGCTCAAAGTTAGCCTCGGCGCCGTTCTATACATCTGTCGCGTAGCTACGTCCAGCAAAGATGGCAACCGGGAACTCTTTCCTGACAAACAGGCTGTAGAAAGAGCAATTAAGAAGGCTGTTGAAGATCCAGAGAAGGGTGGATGGGGTGTGGACATTATCAACATGTCTTTTGGATGGGCGTTTGACGATCACGATGGTGTTAGAAACGCGATCCGATTCGCACGCCGTCAAGGAGTTCACATGTTTGCTTCTACGTCTAATGATGGTCTACTTGGTCCCCCAAACGACATTTTATATCCTTCTCGGGCGCCAGAAGTCATTGCGATAGATGCCGCTGATGGATTCGGCGAGTATACAAGAACAACCGCATCATCCGTATCCTCATATGGCAGAGGCCGAAGGTTTAGTGCACCTGGTACAAAACTCACAAGCCCCCATTCAGCGGCCCTCTACGATGGATCATCCTTTGCGTGTGCCATCGCTGCAGGTATAGGCGCTTTGGTGCTGGAATTTGCAAGGCAGCCTCCTCTTCAAGCAAGCAAAACGGTGCAGAATAGTTTGAAGGAAATGTCAGCCATGATTGCCATACTTGAGCGAATGAGCGCTGAGAAAGGGCCTGATAGATTCAAATTTCTCTTACCATGGACACTCCTCGGTAAACCTGGACAGCCTAGAGAGTTCACTGCTTACAGCCTTGTGGACGAACTAAGAAACGAGTTTGGACTTGCTGTAGGGTCGGAAGTTTTCCCTTTAGAAGGAGAGAGTTGAGGCAATTGGATAGAGACAAGCCTGGAATTAGCATTTATCTTCAAATATCGCTTGCTACCTCATCTGATGCTATTTACAGTATTGTCAGGTTCAGTCCTCTGATATCACACATTTGCAAAGACCATCTCCAGGCGAGGACTCATCCAGCGCATCCCTGCTCTCTAGCTGGAATTCAGACCCATTCACATCCTCATCGCTCTCAATATCCTCAACAATAATAGGGATTTGTGCACCTGGGTCATCATCTTCGTCTCCCTTGATGCCGAGCATCGCTCCTTTGCTGTACTGTTCGTGACTGACCTCTCCCGACAGCGACAATTTAATTCTTCGCAAACGGAAAGCAAAGACAAACGGGTCGGCTCCGCCCTGCGATTGAGAGACTCCAATTTCGTCATTCCGAGAAAATTCAGGCCCAACATGGTTCCCTGTGAAACCTGACCCCAAGCGCAGAGCTATTCCTTTCTTCTTTGCGTACTGCACGACGGACGAAGCACCGTAAGCGACTTTGATACCGGTAATCATGTATAAATTCGAGGCCCCAAAGTGCGGCTTATTTATCCGCAAAAAGTTCCGCACGCCGTCGTCTTCTAGGCATTTGGTGATGTATGCCAGTTTTGGTGCGAAGGAAATTGTCTGCAACTTTTCAAAGGCCCATTGTTCGCTATGCTGACGGCTGTCTTCTAGAGTTGCTTCTGCTTTTAGGCCTATGGTCTGTAGGAATGATGCCCAGATACCGATTCGTCCGCCGCTTTTCGCATTCACGTTGAATGTGTAATCATATTCATTGTGCTCAGTAATCTCCATTGGGATGGAGCTTAATGAAACATGATTCTCATTGATGGGGTCGTCGGCAAGTCTTGGGAGCGCGATAATATTGCCTAGTTTGATCTGCCCATTAAGAGGGTTCCCAACGGGCGCAAGGAAGTAATGCGTTGGTCGTGGCCCCATTTCAGCAAAGCAACTCAACTAATGCAGAAAGAAATTGAATCCATTGTCATTTAAAATCATGAGCAGTCTGTTATGCCCGAGTACTTAGTATACTCAGGCTGTTGTTGTAATGCAAGCCTTGACGCCTTACTCCGCACCTGCGAAACACCCAGAGCCCAATCATTACACATTTAGCACAGGGATCTCAAAATCCCCAACGGTACATACACTAGTAAGTTTATGTAGGTGCCTTATCATCCATTTGTTCACACTACCTACTAGGTAGTATCTGTACTGGGATCAGGTCGATATAAGCACATAAATTTTCTCGTTACTTAGGTGCCTAGTACTTACATCTGTACATACTTGGTACCTAATATCTACCTAGTAGAGGTACATATCCCTATGAAGAGGCAGTCGAAGTTCCTGTTTTGCATGTAGACTCCGCACACGGCATTCATAGACATCAGCTGCGGAGTTATTTCCATCTATATGTACCATCAATCAGTTAAATCTCGCAATATACCTAAGTCATCATCTCGAACCCTCACATGCCATGCCTTCTTCAACTGCCCGGCGACGGCAACGCCCGCTTGGTAGAGAGAGGAAGTCAGCATTTACCTCGTCTGGACGCAAAGCTTCTGATGATGACAAAGTTGCATCAGCGAAAGGAAATGTGGGTGACTCAAGTAACTCAAGTGGTAAATCATCTGTCCTTCTCCTCTCAGATGGCACTTTTAACACGAAATATTAGATTCTAGCGAATCACCGTCGTCGCGCTCGAAACGATGTCCCCCCACATATCGCCCTGTGCTTACGATCGACTGGCGAGCCGAGATATGTCGACTTGTGGATGTGACTACACAGGTATCGGACGAAGATCTCTTTAAAGCAATAGAGCGTACATCTCAAAATCTCAAGGAGCTGGATAGTTTGAGGTCCAAAGTGACAAAGAAGCTTGGGCCTCCCCGGGGCCAGATCATTTACTCAGTTCGTTGCCATGCTGCTCGCGGTAGAACTTGGTTGTATCTTGAACAACCGTGGGCAGTTGAGGAGGGCCCAGATGTCCATCTCAGAGGTAGCAAGCCTATCAATAACTTTGACCTGTTTCTTGAGAGAAACAAAGAGATTGCTTTTATTGTTTATAAGGATTACGAGTGTTGTGGTGACTTACCACCTGAAATCAATAAGAGTAAGATTGAATTGGGTTTGGATATTGATGCTTCGACTTTTGTAGTGGGCGAGCAAATTCAACTCATCTCAGCCGATCTGAAGCTAGCGCTACGGAATCTTGCTAGCGAGGCATTCGAAGGAATACCTCATCCATTTTTGGATGAGAAAGAAAACCCGACTATCGAGCACCCATACATGTTCTTGTTCCATCGCCGCAAAGAAGCTGAAGAAGTGACAATGAAACAGTCACAAGATGCACAGCGACACCTAGATGTATTCTTCAAGTATATCTTTAGCTGCATGTCCGAAGAATGGACAACTGTTGACCAGTTCTTGGCCGAGAAGAGGATATCGGCTAAATACATAGACTATCTCTTTGTGAGTCGCTTCAACCGTGTTGCATCAGTCTACATCAAACGGCTCACCTTTCAGGTCCCCAACCGAATAGTTATAATGAAACGAAAGGATATGGATATCGCAAAGATCAAAGCATACGTCCTTCAGAATTGGCTCCAAAGGCCATTTCGGCGCAGTTCAACAGTAACAGCTCCAGTGTACTCATGGAAATTTGACGGAAAATTTCACAAGTATTTTAGCAGCCTCTCCATCGAAGACCTCCCATCCGCAATTGAGAGCTTTCTCATCACCGATATGCCCGTATATCCAATTGAATTTGCTAGTCAGGAGATTGTTAGTGCCCTACGAAAGCGCGGTAACATGTTTTGGAAGTGCCGTGAAAGGCATTACGTGTCTTATAGCGGGAAAACAGACAATGCTACGCAAATTTCGGTAAGTTGTATAAACTAATGCATCTTTTTTTCTGCATTTCTATATGCGTGTGAGCCTTGTTCTTTTCTCTTTCTAATGAATATCTTCCTACAGATGGACTCGCGTTTTATGATAGATATCGCTACTTACAAACAAATGCATCGCAATCAAGGCAACGAAACAGAACAACAATTCCAATTACCTGATGGAGAAGAACTACCCGTTCGATACCTTTCCGAACAAAGCCCAATGTTAGGGGACAATTTTTTCTTGTGCCTTCCTACTTCGATAGCTGGATTTAACATGCAGACAAAAGAATGGAGTGAGTGACACTTGGGCTGATTCAGTTTGACAGCGCATTCTTATATGGCGAGAACTGATATCTTGGCAGTCACCCTGAACGTACACTACATAGAAGATGTCGTATGGAATACTGAAGCTTTTGAGTTCCTTGTCATCGACCAAGAAACCAAAAACATGATCCAAGCTGTAGTCACGAACCAACTTCGCGCTTCACAGAATGCAGACCTCATCCGTGGGAAGGGCAATGGGCTCTTTATTCTGCTCCACGGGTAGGAACAACTTATGAGGCGCATAAAACCTTTAGAAACTGATATCTGATTGCTAGAGGCCCCGGAACTGGCAAAACTTTGACTGCAGAAAGGTATTTCAATTGATATCAGCTACATTGAATTTGGTGCTAATAACTTCAAGTGTCGCGGAAATTGCAAAGAAGCCTTTGTATAGGGTCACCTGTGGAGACATAGGTACAAGCGCTCAGGATGTCGAGAATGTAATGCTGCCTAAGACATACGATTGGATAAGATCTAATTATATACAGTACCTTGAAATCGTTTTACATCTCGGAAAGACTTGGGGTTGCGGTAAGCTGACATTCCAAATTTAAATCATTTCGTTTTAACTTGATTCTTACAATTATTTTTTGCTTCCTTGTAGTTGTCTTGTTAGACGAAGCGGATGTTTTTCTGCAACAACGATCTCTTCACAATCTGGAACGGAATGCTCTAGTTTCTGTCTTTCTTCGAGTGTTGGAATATTATGACGGTGATATCAGCTCTTGCTAACTGCAACCAATAGTGAAGGCTAATTTTCGTCCTAGGAATTCTCATCTTGACGAGTAACCGTGTTGGTATCTTTGACGAAGCTTTCAAATCACGCATTCAGCTGAGTTTGCGGTACAAGAGCCTGGAGAGAAGTCAGCGACTGCAAATCTGGATAAATTTCTTGAAGCGTTTGGAGCAACTTGAAGACAAATCTCGTGATATCGAGAGGAGTGTTGACGAGAAAGATGGCACAGCATTAGGCTATGGAATCAACATCAATGAAATAAGAGATAGAGTGGAAGAATTGGCGGACGAAAGCATGAATGGTCGTCAAATCCGAAACACGATATCCACGGCACGTCAGCTCGCCATGTACCAACGTAAAAAGCTAGGCTACGAACATATCCAGGCTGTGATTAGGGAAGCAAACAAGTTCGATGAGTACTTAATTGAATTGAACAAGGGGTATTCGGCAGATGAAATCCAGAGGGATAAGAGGGAAAGATAGGTGTATTGAATCGATATAAATATAACAACCATTATGATCGCAATGGGCGTGCAGTCAGGTTTTAACGTTCAAGATTACTGATAGAGATAGACAGCTATTACCAATTAAAGCTACCTCTAATTGCGTACGTAATTTCTTCTCTCGAACCGTTACCACATTTATCTCCGCTTGTCAAGCTTCACTGGGAAATATTAGCATGTAGAACCACAGTTGCGTAAGACAAAACAAACATCTTCCTTCCCGAATGTCATCGGCTGTTTGTAGAAGTTCATCAATCTGGGATTTACCAAGAGCTAATTGGATGACGATAATGTTCCCCTAACACATGGTGTCAGCATTGCTGCAGAGAGATTGGCCTTTCTAGAATGGGGACAATCCATATCCTACATCGTGAACGTAGTCATGATAGCCTAAGTACTGCAGCGCGTCTTCATGCACCAGATGGTCTGGAATTCTGGTCTTGCCACGTTTAGGATACCTTCCCTCCCAATCATTGCTCTTTTCTAGATCGTCGCCCTTGTCCGAATTGTCACCTTTTTTCGAAAGATCGCTCGTTTCCGAAAGACCGCTCATTGATGACTTGTCGCTTTCTGCAGGATCGATGACCTCTATGAAACCCTTTGGATGGTCCCCGTCGCGAAAATCCATCGTTTGTATTCTGCCAAATTGATCGTCCCGAAGCGTATTCACCAACGATTGCAATGCTGAATGCGTCGTGTCGGCATTTAGAGCCATATGCTGAGATCTCATGACTTTGTTCCCATGCTGCGCCAGAAGATCCGCCATGCGCTGCTCATCACCCTGTATCTTGTCTTTTGAGATCGTACTTCGATTTTGCACATCATCCATGCCTCGTGCTTTATAGGGCTGAGAAGTCCATTGAGCATTTGAACCTACCCGCATAGAGCTGGAGGTAGAGGTGGAGGTGGGGCTGGAGCCAGAGGGATACGGTGTCGCTGGCATAATCCTACGGTTGGAGAAACGCCCCAGGTGATTTGCAGAATCCATGGTAAAGCTCGGATATTAGTCGCTGAGTACGTATCACAGCTTGTGCGGCGCTGACAGCTGTTTTATTAGAGACAAATTCTAGACGTATTTCGCGATAGATGTTGGGGCAATATGCCATGCTGCGATCTAATGCAAGAGATGCTTTTTGGCGAGCGATCTTGGAACAACTGATTAGCCGACGTACCAATAGGAATCACAGTAAATTAACGCACAAAAACACCCAGGCATTAACATGACCACTATGCAAACTTCTATTCCATGTAGTAATATTAAATAACATTAGATGTGTCCCTATCCATGCAAGTAAGGAGTAGACGAAACGTTCAAGAGTGAGTAGAACTATTCTTGTGCAACTCATGGTGCTTTACGAGAAAAGCAGACATTGCCTGTCTTTATATATGTCGCAGAATATGAATGATTACCTACCCTTGGGCCAGTTAGTAGGTATGAACCACAAAATGCATTAGATGTGTCCATGTAACTCAAGTTAAAGATCTTTTTGACTGTTCCTTTTCTCCCAAACCGGGAGTACTTTGACCTGACTCGAGAGTGGTGGAGTTGAACACGACGCTGGAAGAAAGCGTGTGAAAAGACAGCATTTTTGTTTAAGTTGATGAAAGGTGGTATTGATATTAATAAATTCAACAGACAACATTTGTTACAAAGCCTGTGCTCTTGCTGTCCTTGGCTATCCTCAATTTTGTCAACCCATCAACACCCTGACTATTGCACCAACCAGCACCAAGTCTCTCCTTTGCAGTGGAGAGAATGGCATTCAGCGCTTCACTCTGCATACCAATCGCTTCTCAATGTTGGTCCTTGCCACTGACTGCATAGTTTTCGTCGATTTGATGACGTGGTTCCATCTATTTCTCAACCGCATTGACCATCCCGAGATAAAAGGATGCGTTTGCGTCGCACGCACATTCCCACCTTTTCTCTCCAAACTTCATTTTCCACCCCTCTTCCTCTTTTTTTTTTTGCTCTGAGTCAAAAGTTTTTGACAGACATTTTGACTACCATGGCAAATATGAAAGGTGCCATCCTTTTATTCGCAGCCTTCTCTCATGTATGGGCTGATGTGGATTATGGCGGTAAGACCTCAACAACAAAAATATCCAATATTTAACAAGCAACCCTATACTGATGGAGTGTTCTAGTCCTCCACAAGAATTATATGGCAGACTTGCAATCGCTTTTTTTCCAGACAGCCAGGGCGACTCCTGCAAAGCCAAGGATATCAGCAGAGCCATAACTCTCACCACCCCTATTATCCCGGAGGCAAACACCTGCTTCAACATGAGCGACATTTTTTCCATGAACAGCAATTCCGGTTTCCAAAAATCCAAGCAACAAAGTGGCGGGGACCCGACACCTTGGGGTGTTAGTTGGGATCTCATCAACCAAGACCTTTACGACGAAAACGCAAATTACACGCACACTTGGGTCAGGATGGTAAACGAGCTCGTGCCGCATGAAGGCAGGACAAGTCGGTGGTTCTATGAGCAATACACACTACCTGATTGCCAGGATGTGCGCCTTGGCGATGAAAAGAGCGACGATGTGCCGTTCTACTGGATCAACTGCCAAACCGACAAGCACGGTGACTGCAAGACTGCGGCATATCCGATTCGGAGTTTTGCCATTTGGAGAACAGTAAATTACGATGATCATGAAGGCAATGATGATTGCCGCAGGTGGACGGAGTTTGGAGCCGCAAGTACGGCGAGAATAAATGCCCGCTGGCTGATGGCGGCGATGGTAATGGTTATGCTAGTGGTGGTGTAAAGTCGTGGACAAGAGTATGCGACGGATTTCGCATACGAGAAGAATTAGATTAGCTGGTATATGACAACAACTAAAGTTTCATTGATATAAGTACTTAATGCGATAATTCTGAGGCCTCTCCTCTTTATGCACGCCCAAAATTAGAGCCACTGAGGATGGTTACATATATGCACGCCCCATCGCTGCCTGTTGCTGCTGGTGAACACTGAAGTTTCTGTTGTCGAATAGCAACCCTTTATTTAGGCTCTTGGGTTATTCATATTAACTAGGTTCAGGCCTATGTTAGTACCAAAAGATATTTTCAGGCTCCTCGCGCTCTCACTCACACCGCTGTTGCAAATACTGCTGTTGTTGCGCAGGACTTGGCTGATGGACCGCGTATAGGCCAGGACTGGCGTTGGGCGATATGGCACCCATCGGAAACGGCTTTGTAAAGTCTGTTTGCATAGAATCCCAGTCTGGGACGGCAGGCCGTCTATTCAGTTGGACTGGTTTGGAGTGGAAGTCACTCTTGTGATCTTCGTCTAAGCTGCGCCAAAGCTCTGAAATGTCAACGTCAATGGGAGGATTGAGGGAGTCACCCGGGCCGAGGGCGGTTATGCGTGGATTGTCGTTCTCAATTTTATTTTTTAACGTCGCAGCTCGATTTTGCATCTCGGGCTTAAACGATCCATCGCGTTGTGTCAAGTCTTTCGATATTGTGTCTCGATTCCGCAACTTGAACGCGCACAGCTCCCTTCTCTGTGTCGAGTCTTTTGAGATTGTGTTTCGATTCGATACCTCTGTTATTCCCCGCGCTTTATGTGGGTGAGAGGTCCATCCGCTGCCTGATCCTGCCCACTTGAAATTGGAGGATGGCGGTGCGGCGAGCTGGGAGAAATCCTTTCGCGAATATCTAGACTCCATAGATGGGCTTTAGGATGTCGTTTACTGAATGTCGCAAGCTGGATAAGTCTTGATAAATGTTCTGTTTAGATCAATTAGGCATCAGTGTGGCTTCCTATCAGCGCAAACCTAACATGAAGGAAATATTGCTGTGAAACAACATATGCGGTGCCGGTCTTGGAACAACATATGTGCCGACCTACCAATAAAAATCACAGGCAAAGCAGAGCTGACACGAGAATTTCACATACGAGAAGAATTGAACTGGCTGGTACATGGCAATGACAATAATTTCTTTGGGATAAATTGCAGTGTTGTTGCAGACACTCTTTCCAGACGGTCTCGTTTCAGAAGCGCAGAAGGTTTTAGTCATTTTGGGACAGCTCAATTGATGGATGTGAATGACACGCAGCGGCAAGCTACATATATACTGAGTACATGTGATAACACGAGACAAAATAACAGACTTGATTCACTCCACGGCATTCTTTGTGCAACTGTAATTGCCATCCAGTTGCAGCAATTCAAGCATTGTGTACATAATGCTTAATCCATATTCGGCCTCCGTCCCACATCATCCTTCATGATCCTCCTAGGAATCGCCTCATCGCCAACCACACCAAACACAGGCTTCATGGTCTAGTGGTATGATTCCTGCTTCGGGAAAAACAAACCTGGAGTCCCCGGTTCTCTAGAATCGCCTTTGCAGGAGGCCCCGGGTTCGAATCCCGGTGAAGCCCCATCTTTTGCTGCTCTGAGCAACTGTATCTTTTTTCTCGCTTCCAGATACTATCTAGATGACATGTCCTGAGCTTGGACGTGGTTCTCCAAGAATGAGTGGCGATTGTTGGTGTTTACTTTTTGTTCCTCGCACGTTGCAAACATCTTATTGTTTGGGCTGTATGCTCAGTGCTACCTTGCGTCTAGTTGTACTGTACAGTTCCCAGGCCAGGTCCCCAATTTCGGGTAAAAGTGGACGACCTCGGCAACCCGAATTGGGCATTTGGATCTCCCCGTTTAGTCAATTCAAAACACCAGCATTTGATATCACCATCACGGTCTACACCTACATCTACACCTACATCTCAGTCCTCACACTCAATGTTATATCGCGATATTTCCTCTCGCTAATCAACTTCCTTAAAAATGCCGCAACCAAACGAAACAACAGTCACTCCCCTCTCCCTGACGCCCCTCAATCGCGTCCTCAGCCCTCCCCTAGGCCTCATCCCCCCCAACACGCCCCCAAGCCTCTACGCCTCCTCCGTCTCCCACTTCCTCTCCATCCCCTGGTGCGCATGCCTCATCCAGACGCCAAACACAATCCCCTTTATCCCGCAATGCTTCAACCCCCAGAGCCCAGCCCACGACCAGCTCGTCGGCTCTACCCTCTCCGGCCCACGAGGCCTACAGCACATGCTCTGCTTCTTCCACACGGAGGATGAAGCGCATTTACAGGATCACGAGCGCCCAATCATGCACGTGAGCTCTCTCTTCGCGCTGGGGCAGGGGCTTTCTGGGTATGAAGGCGTGCTGCACGGGGGCATGATGATGACCATGGTGGATGAGGCGATGGGGACGCTGCACGAGATCAATATGGCGCTGGGCAAGACCGGCGAGGTGTTTGGGACTGCGAGCGTGACGGCTGGGCTTGATATCAAGTTCTTGAAGCCGGGTCCCATCAATCAGACGGTGTTGGTGAATGCGTGGGTGGACGGCGTGGAGGGCAGGAAAACGAGGATCAAGTGCGAGGTCAGAGATGGAAATGGAGTTGAGCTGGCACGATGCTCGAGCACGTGGATTTCAGTCAGGCCCAGGATGTGAGGTTTTTTCACGAGGACACAAAGGGAGCGAAGGGCATAATTAGGAAATTCGTTGGATTCGAACATTACATTATCAGGGACGACGACGACGGTAATAACGACAAATTGAAGGAAAGAGTGGTATCATATCATATCCATACAGTCATAGAGATTCTCGGACACTTCTTTATATCTCCCCCCATCCTCCTCTTTTTTTGATCACTCCTCCTTTTTCTCGCGATGTGGCAGCATCACTTCCACAGCCGCCTTGAGATGTGCCTGATCAGGGTTCCTCAACGCCGAATGCGCTGTCTCTAGCTTGCTCTTCCTGCCCGACTCCCAGCTCTCATTGCGCTCATTTAGCTCGCTCTCCACAGAGCTGAAGCTGTCGGTACTGCTGTTCATGACCACTTGCATGATCTTGCCCTCGCTCTTCTTGATGGAGCGTTGCTCGTCCTTGAGCTTCTGCAGGCGCTCATCTTCAACATTCATGGCGACGATGCCCAAGCCGGGGAAGTTCTTCTCCAGGAACTTCTTAAGATCTGGCAGAATGGATTTATCAGGGCGGTATGTTCCAGATTCGTTATCAATGTAGAGCTGGTAGAACGCGGGGTTTGGAGGTGGTGGCTGGTTTGGCGGGCCTCCAGGGATGGGCTCGGACGGGTGTGTCTTTTCCTGAGGCTCGGGACTGTCATTGGAATCCGGGTGTTGCAGCCTTCGAATGAAGAACTCTCCTGAGCAAGCAATGTATTTCTCGGCATCTGCGTGCATGGTATGCTTGCTCAGGAAGTCGATGCCGAATTCCTTGCCCGTCTCGGTGAAGCGAAGCAGGCCGTCCAGCGTGAGTACGTAAGTAAAGACACGGCCGCCCTCGTCAAAATGAGCCATCCTTAGGAACTGAAGCGATGCTTGCTTAGAGCACGCCTCAAAGGTACCATATTCGGTGGAGCTGCTATAGTTGTAAATCCTGTGGTGCTGTTTGTGCAGGGCCTTGTTCAAAATGGTCCCACGAATGCCAGTAGATGAAAAGAGCGAGCCAATAACTGGTCTAAATTCCACGTAGCGATGGTAGAGGACCGGTGGAACTGGTCCCTGGAGTTGTAGTTCGTTGGCTTGGAAGCTAGATTTCAAAACGTCAGTCAACGATTCGTTGAACAAGTTGAGCATAAGCGCGCAGATATCTTGCAGCATGGAATTAACTCACTCATATTTCGTAGACTTTGGGGTATCGTCGTTCGAGTTATGCCCCTTTTCATCGTCACTTTCGTTGGCATTCACCTTTGCGCCGATTAGACGACCAATCATGGGACTGTTGTGCTTGATCCATCTAGTCGGGGCCAACGTGCACATTTGCGCATACGGAGGCTCCGACTTGCCCAAGACTTCCATGCTGATTCGCAGCCGAGGAGCAATGTGGTTTCCGTGAACGATGGCACTAGCGATTCCCTTGAGGATAAAGGCACGTTTGCTCATGACACGCTTCTTGGCCTCAAACTCCTGGCCTGGAGGGGGGATTCCCGGCCAGTCATCAGAGATGGAGTCGACGTTGATGGTGACATTCCCGAGTCTGTCGTCCTTGTCGGCAACATCCTCATCGTACATTCTGCACTTGAGAGTGAAGCCGGTAGGAGGCACATTGGACACGACCCATTCCTCTTCCCATTTCGGCTCCGTGGTTGTGTGCAGAGTTCGTGTCCTGTACTTTAAGTCGGGATCCTCCTTGTGACGCTTCGGCTGCGTTCCCTTGAGAGTTGCAATCAAGAAGGGATCTGAAGATCCCGTGTGAAAATCCGCAATCGGGATGTTGGTCGCGGCATGAAAAACAAAGCGGACAGTGTATCCTTGGGGCGCATCGGGAAGTGGAGTCTTGTCAAAGCCACCGGGAGGGCCCTTGTGTTCGTGTTCTTTGTGTTCTTCATGGTGATGTTCATGTTCATGGTGGCCACTGTCGCTCGACTCGGGCGTGGAGTCGTCGTGATGAGTGGTGATGTTTCCCGGCATGATGAGCGAATGAATGAATAATGAAACAGACGATCAAACACCAAGTATGGAAATCGAAAATGAAGCTCCAAGCGGGAGTATCGTGATGAGCAAGGCTGCCAAGACTCGAGTATCCGCGCTCAGCCTCCCGAAAATGGCGAAATGACGTTGTGAGGGGTCGCCCGGTGGTTTTGTACTTGCAACTCCAACTGGTAGGGCTAGAGCCGATCAGTCGTAGGTAGGGAAAAAAGGCCTCCAACAAATGAAACCGGGAGATGAATAAATAGCACGAGCTAAGCCAACTGAGGTGAGGCAGAGAGGTCAGCACATCAGCATTCCGAAGCTGTACAATATTGGCAGTAATATTGGCAGTAATACAAAAAATATCACCAAAAGCGGGATGTGCAAGGGTCAAAAATAGGAATCGAGAAAGGTATAGCCCGGGACAAGACGCATGGACTGTAATGGGCAGAAAAACGCCTTGCGCATCGCCTCTGTCACCTGCGTGCCAAATATGCGAACCACTGCAGGCCACAGATCTAGAACCGCGTCTGTTAGTCTCTTCTTTTCCCTTGCCAAGATCATCGTCAGGGAAATCGCCCACTTACGTCACGGCGCCTTGCCGATTATCCGAGATATGTTGTAACAAAATCCGTAACAAGTTTCTTTTTCTTGGTGTTTGCTATTGCAAAGTACATACATGATCCTTGCTGGCGTCTTTCTGTTTGTTTCGTCCCGCCCAGACCATCGGGAACCATTTACTCTCCGATAAGGCTCTCTCCATAGCTGATGTCATCTCTCATATAAATCAGATGCTCGGCTGAGCTCATGCAGCAGCACAGCAGAGCAGTGGATTGGTGGACATGGAACCTGGAAACACTCAATACCAGACGCTAATAAGGGATGATGTGCCACTAAAAAATGCCAAGTCAAGCCTCTATCCGCAGGGCGCTAGGGCGTTTCTCTCGGCGGAGCTGTCACCTAAAAACATTGGGGGGTGTAACGGCGATATCCGGGCGGGAATCTGGAACCTCATAGACAGAGTTGAGCTGTTGGCATGTGCTCCATGCTATTAATACAGCCCGATACAGTTGCAGCTAAGATAAACACGAGATAGATAATGCAAAATACCGTAAGATTATTGAAGTATTTGTTTGATTTTAATACAGCTTGGTGGCTCTCGCATACAAACCAACTACCACCTCCATGTCCATCCCAAGTCAAAGTCATGTCGGTCGCATCGTGACCCGCCGAATCTAAGCTGCTACTCCTGCCAAGAGCCAGCACTGCCACTTCGCCAAGATTGTGTTACTTGAAAAGTACTGGCCCTTTCGCTCGCCAAGAGAGGCATTTCCAAGACACATTTAATAATCACTGGATAAGAATTCGCCATTTTACTTCAGAGAAATCAATACAGAGTTGTATTCTAAACTAGAGGGTATTGTTGTGTTGGAACTTGCAGAGTATTGCTGCTATGGCAACGTTAATATATGTATCCTTCCATTCTTTCACAGCCTCGCTTATCCACCCAGGCAAGGCTCCGGGTAGGCTTGAGAATGCTGTGAAATTTGTAACGCGTCCGGCGGATGGAAGGAAAGCGTTCAAAGCGATCCATCACTTCTGCACTAAAAACCACTTCCTCATATCCTCACATCAAACAACAATTTCAACATCTTGCGAGTCAATTTTTGAAGTTGATTTTTGGAATCATCTGGGGCTATAGATTGCTAACTCATACACATGTTCCCGAAACCCTTCAACCTATAAGCCCATTCCGTATATCAACTCATGAATAATGTCAGCCCACCCATCCAGCCATTGTGACATAATGTTCCATCCATCCAGCGTCGTTCAAAAGCAAATATCCACTACTCTGATTCAAGCCAATTCGTAAGATACTTGCAACAATGATCGATGCATGTCAAAAGCACGTATCCTTTACTTCTTGGACGTCTGGGAGACCTGCAGAGAGGTCGAGCGAGAAGTCCTGGCCGACTTGCCTGGAGTCAGCGGCGGCTGGCTGACCACCGGAGTCGAGACGGATCTGGCCTTTCCCTTGTCAAAGACTTGCTTCTTGGCCGGGCCGTCGTCCTCAGGCTCTTCGCTGAAGAAGCGCTTCATAGTCATCGCCGGGACAGGGACGGGCTCGGGTTGTGGTTTTTCGTAAAGCCACCCGTCTTCGTCCCCCTGCTCAGGTGGAATGATATGACCAACGCCGGCGGCTGGGGAACTGTTAGAGCGATTGCGACTACGAGTCTGGGAATAAGGGATACCTTACCTTGCTCATCGTCATCGTCGCTACCTTCTGACTCTACGAACCAACTCCGTTGCCAACCCTCAACCCTGACAGCGTCTATGGCCCGGTTGGATAGAAGTGCCTGCACAGCTTCGGCCGGAGTGATCTTCTCCACGCAGCTGTCAAGCATGCCGAGAAGGTTTCTCTCCAGCATGGGAGCGCTGGACAACTGAGCGATGGGATACAGGCCGTGGGGAGAGTGAAAGGAAAGTCCAATACGGCCACCGGCCATCTGGCTTCCGGGGCCCATGAGGCGCGATTTGGCGTCACGGATCTCCTTCTCGGTCAACTTCCAGTCTTTGTCTGTGTTGAACTGGTACGCCGTGGCGTCCTTTTCTTTTTCCTCAAATCGTTGAAGAAGTCGCTGGAGGCCGGCGATGAAGTGAGATCTCACGGTAGTGGTGGCAGCTCTGGGGTTGTCCTGACGAAGGATCCAGCGCTGTCTGGCTCGGAGAAGAGCAAACACAACATCCTTGGCCATTTTTTCCGACAACTCGATTTTTTGCATCTGAGAAGTCGTAGTAGCAACAACGGTCCAGTACGTACGGGGTCCCTGCACATCGAAAATAGGGAGCCATTTGTTGCACTGGACAAGGAGCTTGCTTAAATGGACAATAGCAATCTCGGTCGCCTTGTATGCCTTTTCAGGGCAAAGCACAGCAAGGGCTTCTTTCTCATCAGCCTTGCCTGTAAGAAGCTGGGTAGAAGAGAAGTGGATTCCGTCAGTCGTGTTGGTGAGATCATGAAGGAAATCACTACGTTGCGTCTCCAAGCTGCGGCTTCGATTATGCTCTCGGAGAATAGTCATCTTGACGGATGATGGCGGCCACTAGGCTGCGAAAGAGCACGGTTTGAAAGCTATTTGACTTGATTAGCATCTGTATCCAACGAGGGGGATGGGTATCAACTCATGATACCACTCACGTCGTTGTATTTGAAGGACGGTTGAGCTTCAGAAGCAGGAAGCGTGTGTTGATCTTGACGCGAATCAACAAACGCGAGATGTGTGAGGAAACTTCGTTTCAGTGTTTACGCAGCCGGCAGAAATTCTTCTTTATAATGAACGCGTGATGGAAGACGAGTGGCAGCCAGCTGTCAAGAGTTTGGGCTGCCAGTCTCTGTGCAGGCCAGCTACTAATCCCCCTGGTTGACACTCGAGGCTGGTAGCTGCACACTCGCTCACAGTGCACTCCCAGGCTGTCTAATGTTCTTTGTAATGGGCAATTCATGCGAAGCAAAGGATTTAGGATGCAGTAGCAAAAATCTGGGTCAATAATATCGGGAGGGTTGATGAAATGTTGCTGTGCTTAGGGGGCGGGTTCTTGAAGGTGCCATAAGAGAATAGCTTCATGCATAAGTGACAATGGCTTCTATTGTCGACATAGAAGAGGATGTAAGAAAATATACATCCTTTTTGGCTAATATTGTCTCTGCCTAGCACTTTCTCGCCTTTTGTCTTCAAATGTTATTGTTGTGATCCCAGGGTTGCGCCTGCACACCCGTTGGCGGAAAGCTTGTCGTCCACGTATTCATCACCACTATGAACAGTAAAAACACCAGCCTGGCATATACAACAAGGAACTTGGATTCAGTGAACACAGACATACTCATTAAAAAGATTTGGTTTCATCAACGTTGAGGTACGAAACAGTTGATACAGTTACTCCTCAATAGACCGCGCAGTGTGCAGCTGAGGTTCAGTCTATCGCCAAAGCGTATGCAAAAGCAACCACTGCGAAAGCTACATGTACGGTGAGCACTCAGTAATTCATTAAAATGATTGCTTAAACTTGCTGCATTTGTCAGCGTTGGTATAATAGTGTGCCTGCACGGGAAGGATGTGTATAACTATTCAACATAGTTCCAGTTAAATGGAGCACAATCACCTGTATTTCGACTCTGTTATCTAATCTACTTTTTTTTGTGGTCTTTAGCAGTGTCATCTGCTTTTTATAGCCGCTGCCGTATCTTATTTTCGTCTCAGCGCTTCGAGTTCGGCGCTTAATAGCAGCTCCATCATTTGATAGGTGATTATAGAATCCCTGTCATGGGTAAAACTCCAGTCCGCACTGCACAAACGCCGACGAAAGTCAAGGGTAGCTGCAGCTGCAACTGAGCGTTGGTTGTGTTTGCTTCGGATAGTTGCAAGTGAATGTGATAATGAAATGACTTCTAACATCCCTGCCGTTGCCGGCAGGCCTCACAAATCCCCGCCTGATTTTACGAACATGGCCACTTCTGCCTGCAGTTCAAATTCACTCATTTCCACCGTTTTTGCAACCCATTCGATACTCCTGCTACCAAGAACAGTTCGGTTTTTTTTTATCACTGCTACTGTTTCTACTACCGCTACTACTGCTCCTGTTTCTGCTACTGCTGCTACTGCTATTTTCTTCTACTTTCTTCTACCGACGCTATTTCGTATTCGGCATACCTGTATTATCACTACCTATTTTCTGCTGGCGTTTTCTTTCTGCTGGCGTTTTCTTTCTGCTACCTCTTTTCATCTTCTT